>NC_081407.1:700810125-701474847 GCF_030272615.1 Cryptomeria japonica
TGTCATTTCAAATTCTTTGCTCGTTTCATTTCCAAAGTTCTTGCATAAGGAGTCATTACCACAAAATATAATATCATCAACAAGTATGGTTGAGATCAGTATTCCTTTGTTCTCATCATTCTTCATGTACATGTTGTTGTTTTCACTTGTCCTTATAAAACCAATCTTGATTAAATAAGAGTGTAATCTCTCATACCATGCTCTTGGTGCTTGCTTCAGACCATATAAAGCTTTGTTTAGTTTACATACCTGATCTTTATTCTTGTCTTCAACAAATCCTTCAGGTTGTTCAATGTAAACTTCTTCTTCTAGTATACCATTCAAATATGCAAATTTAACATCCATTTGATATACCTTGAAATTTTTGAAAGCAGCATATGCCAATAATGTTCTTACTCCCTCAAGTCTAGCCACAGGTGCAAAGGTCTCACCATAATCTATTCCTTCTTCTTGAGCATAACCTTTGCAAACTAGTCTTGCTTTGTTGCGAATGACCTCACCTTTTTCATTTAGCTTTTTTCTAAAAATCCACTTTGTACCGATTACATTTTTGTCCTTTGGTCTTGGAATTAGTGTCCATGTGTCATTCTTCTTGATTTGATCAATCTCTTCTATCATAGCATTTACCCAATCTTCACTGTTAAATGCCTCTTTTACTATTCTCGGTTCAAATTCAGAAATCAGACATGTGTTCTGTCTCAGTTTGTTTCTTGTCATCACTGGATCATCCTTATCTCCTATAATCTGACTTGATGCATGATGTCTTCTGACATACTTGGCTAATATAGGCTCAGTAGGTTCTGTATGATCTTCTTCATCACTCGGTAACTGGATATATTCTTCATTTTCTTCAGCATCTTTCTTCAGTAACTGGATACTTGATGTAAAGACCTGATGCCAATAGCGGACAAGATGAGAGGGGGGGTGAATCATACAAACTTAAACTTCCATAAAATCAAGAGATTCAACCTCAGTAATATATACTTCAGCAAAATATATCATATATTGCTAGATGTGACCCAGTTAAGGGATTTCCCTCATATCTGTTAGGATCTTCACTTTGTTAGAAGTGACCTTGTGAAAGGATTTTAAACACTCATTTAGAATGTTACCTTGCTAGAGGGTTTACAAATAAGACTGTTAAGTCCACTCAGTTAAGAGATTTCTCTGTTATTCAAAATAAACAATAGTAGTAAATATATCTGCAACTTCACATCTAAAATGCTAAAGCGGATTCTTATTTGCTCAAAACAATCTTGTTATAAGACTTATCTAGTCTTCTGGTGGGCTCCTTACTCTATTATTCAAATAGGTATCCAAGCTTCTGTGCTCAGTAATCACTATGTAGCATCCCTATGCTTACACTTGCCTGCATGCATTATTCATCAATGATTTCTTATTTATAAACAATTCTCACCACTTAATCTCTTTGATCACATTTCCCATGATCAATCTTAGCTATCAGATCTTCAATCTTGACTAGGTTCAATGCATCTTTCAATCTGAAAATGTTTTACCTTGCCTTGGGACTTGCAGTCCTTTCTTGGAACTTGCATAAGGTTATTACGGTTCAATCTGCATTGTAGATCTTCCTGCCAATCTTTCTTTGCCATAGATCCTTTAACAAACTTCATGTGCGGCATTCCAATCATTTATACATATCCAGCTCATCATTGTCCTTCATTAAATAATGCTTGTATTCATCCAATGCGCTCTGTCATAACTCGGTTGCAACTCGATAAATACTAAACTTTACTCAGTAGATATTCCACCTTCATTAACTGATATTGATAACCTTAGGGTTTACCGACTAGGTCCCTTAGGGTTTATCGACTAGGTTCCTTAGGGTTTACCAACTAGGTTCTTTGCTCGGTGACATAGTATAGTATTAACCTTACAATCAACAACATATGTAGGATATCAAAACAATCTAAACATCATGATCTCATCATTGTCTAACTTGGTAATAGTTGCCCATTGAATAACTTATTCCCCTTATTCATATTCTTTCTGTGTCACTTACCGACCACTTAATTCTCTTCAAATCAATCTCCTCAAGATATGGCAACATCATATTGAATCAGAAAATCAATTTCTTGACATCAATGACAAAATAATGTTATAAAGATAGTTGTCATTCTTTTTCAGTTATATCAAATAGTCTTCAACAACCTTCTCAATATCCTTAATGAATATCAACAATCTGTCTTTCTACTGAAAATGCCAACAATGCAAATACTGATTCATCTGGAAAATCTACCACCATCGAATGACTGTCTTGTAGGGGTGCTTCTGCAAGTTGGTCTACTATGATCTATCCTTTGATGGATTTTCTATCGACATATTCAATGTTGAATTCACTGAGTATCATGACCCACTTGGCAAGCCTTCTAGTTAATGATGATCTGTTAATCAAGTACTTGAGTGGATCAAAGTGTGCAATGAGCTGGACTTTATGACTCAACATATAGTGTCTTAGTTTTTGTATCACAAAAACTACTGCAAGACATGCTCTTTCTATTGGTGTGTAGTTGAGTTCATATCCAATGAGTATTCTACTGATGCAGTAGACAACTCTCTCTTTTCCTTGTTCATCATGTTGTTCTAGGAGAGAACCTAAGGAGGAATTTGTTGCAGCTATATAGAGGAGTAATAGTTTCTCGTGCATGGGTGGAACCAAGACTGGTGTGGACAAAAGACATCCTTTTAGTTTTTGGAATGCTTCTTGAGATTTTTGTGTCCATTTAAATGTGACACCTTTCTTTAAAAGATGTTGAAATGGTTGGCACTTTTATGCAAATTAGGCTATGAAGCACCTTATGGATTGTAATATTCCTTGTAGACTTCTGAGTTGCTTGAGTGTAGCAGGTGATGACATGTCTAGAATGGATTTTACTTTTTTTTGGATCTATTTCAATGTCATGATTGGATACAATGAATCCCAAGAGTTTGTCGTATGTTACTCTGAAAACATATTTTTTTGGATTGAGCCTTACGTTGTATTGCTCAAGTCTATCAAATATTTTAGCCAATATGTTTAGATGATCATCTCTTGTGTTGGATTTTTCTAGGAAATCATCTACATAGTCTTCCATGATTGTGTGTATCATGTCATGGAATAAGGTGGCCATTGCCCTTTGATAAGTAGCGCCTGCATTTTTAAGGCTAAATGGTATCACATTCCAGCAATATGTTCCCCACGGACAAGTGATTATTGTCTTAGGTTGGTCCTCTTGTGCAATTTTTATTTGATTATAACTAGAAAAATCATGCATTAGTGATAACATTTCATTTACAGCTATCAAGTCCACTATCATGTCTATGTTAGGGAGTGGAAAGTCAACTTTTGGGAAAGCCTTGATGAGATCTTTGAAATCAGTGCAAATCTGGATACCTCTAGTATGCTTGGTTACAGGAACTAGATTTGAAATCCACTCAGCATAGTCTATGGGTCTAATGAAACCCACATTCAACAACTTTTGTAGCTCAATTTTGACTAATAAAGCTATGTGAGGGTGCATCTTTATGAGTTTCTATTTATATGGTTTGACTCCTGGTAGTAATGGTAAATGATGTAAGACTAGTTCAGGATCTAACCCTGGCATATCTTTATAAGACCATGTGAAATTGATGGGTCTTTTCTTAAAGAATTGGATAAACTTCTCTTTTTCTGTTGGATTTAGGGACTTTTCTAGGTGTATATTACAAAAAAATTCAGCATCATCGATGTTGATTTCTTTAGTTTCTTCTATTAATAATGTTGATTTTTATTTATCAATAGGAAGAGTGTCCATTTTGCTATGATAAATGTGTTCTCCTTCATTATAATTGTCCAGATTGAAAGAGGAGCTTGCTTCTCCAAAATATGCAGTCATGTCCAAATCTATTGCAAAACCAGCTTTGTGATCATCATAAGGGAGTTTATCTCTTGCACCCAAGAATTGGGCTAAGGCTTCATCATTTTGAAACCAATCTAATTGTGGCTTTTCTTTTATCCCCCAGTCAATTAAATGTGGGTGTATAAGGGGTAATCTATTGTTCCCTTCTATTGTAGAAGATTCTAATAACATGCATACTTGGTTATTTGGATGACCTAATATATCTTCATAATCAGTTGATTGTGGGTTGTCATCATGATCAGATAGGAATTCAGTCATGAGAATTTTCCACACTTTTTTATGTATGTTTCACTTTCTGAGATTGTGTCACTCATATCCTCTTGTTCTTGTAGCTGATTTTGAGTAGTGGACCTTCTTTGTATGGTGGATACCCTTCTTAATCTTGGTATCAGTCCAATCTTTCCTCATCTAACTCAAATGGAGGAGCCTTAGTTGTTTCTCTTGGTAAAAGTATTGACAGTGACCAAGGATTAGGCTCATTTGTTGGTGTTAAGCCTGTATCTGTTACCATATTTTCTTGTTAAGATATTTTTGGTACTGTATTGCTAGATGATTCTGTGTTATTTTCTTGTAGAAGTTGTCTCATATATTCATCGTTTGATTCCATACTAGGAGATGTTGGTTCTCTCCTTCTTCTTTGAGATGAAGAGGGAAATACTTGTGTTGATAACTAATTTTGAGGTATATTTTGAAGGTAACCTAGGCTTGTTCAGTATATCTAGTATATGTTTCCTTGCTTGGTTATCTTTGATACATGTTTATATCCTAGCCCTTGATTCTTTGGGTTTTCATTTAGTAGAATAAGTTCTAATCTACCTTGCTTCTGCAATCCCAATCCTATGGTACCATCATACCCATGTTTTTGTAGCATCTTGAAACCATTGCCATACTAGTCTAGAGTTGACCTAGCTATTGACATGTCATCTTCTTCTCTATATATCCAATGATTGACATCTTCATTTAGAGATTCTTCTTGTAAGTCTCCCCATCTAATGAAAGAGCATGAATCTGAGTACTTCACTATCTCTTTTCCTTTATCTTACTTCATTATTGTGTTTGTGGCTTCCCAAAAGACCTAGGCGAAAGGGATGATTGTCTGCCATTCAAGGTACTTGAAATAGAATATTTTTCACAACCAACTTCCTTAATTTGTAGAGAAGCTGTGGTAGGTGTGTATTTTTTTTATTTATGTGACTTTCAACGATTCCATTTGTAGGTGAAGTGGAGCTACCTGATTGTTTGGTACTTGATTGTCTGTGCTTGCCCTTAAATAATTGCAGTGTTGAAAAGGGTTTGAGTCACCCTGAACAATGATCTCAATGCCATTATATGGTAACTTCACACATTGGTGAAAAGTTGATGGTACTGTTTGCATGATATGTATCTATGGCTAGCCTAATAGCATATTGTACCCCAATGTCTATTGTAACTGGTCCTATTTGTATTGGCAAAGTTACTACACCCTTAGAAGGGTGGTCCTCATCATCAAAATCTTTGATATTGATTCTCTTGGTAGAATCAATATAATATTCAGAATATCCTAAATCTTTGATCAAATGTAATGTGCATATGTTAAGGCCAACTCCACCATCTATAAGTACTCTTCCAACATTCTTTCAGTCAATCAAATCTTCCAAGTGTAAGGGATCATTATGTATGGGTTGATCTATAGGTACATCCTACTCAGTGAATGCGACCTTTGAAGCTGCCAATTTTCCAACCATGGAATGGAATGTGTTCTCATCAATATATCTGGCAACAATTGAATCTTGTAATTCTTTGTCAAAGACGGACTTATGAGCTGGCAAGATGCACAATAACTCAAATAATAAAATTTTAGCTAGATTTCGCTTCAACTGATCCACCATATTGTAATCTCCAGTTGTTGAAGGGGGATTTGAAGGTACCCCTTGTAATGTGACCTTTGGTCTTCTTGTGATGACAACATAGTCTCTGCTTGTGGGATTTATTGTGATTGTAGCCACTATGTCATCTCTTGCACTGAGTGCATTTATGGAATAATTAAATGTGACATTAGTGTAATTGGAAGTATTATTTTATGCATTGGAAATAGAAGCCTTTCCTTTGTCATGCTTGACAAAGGGATCCTTCAAGATGGTATGATCTATGTTTGGTGTCTTACTAGCATCCACAGTAATGTTGCCTTGATCATTGACATCTTAAATGAGATTCTTTAGTTTATAGAAACTTGTTGTCTTGTGACCTTTATTGTGGTGGTATTTACAGAAATCATTATCATTCCACCAAGTGGGCTTAAATGGACCCGGTTCATAGAGCCTAACTTCTGGTAAAATTGTGGCATTACTTTGTATCAATTTTTTGAGTCTTGATTCAATAGGTTCACCAAGGGGTGTAAAACTTCTTCTGGGTGCGTCTTCCCTTGGTGGTCTTGGATTGCTTGATTGTAGTGCATTAGTGTTGTTTATCTGAGTTTGATTCTTACTGGCAAGATCAACTGGTCCTTGTAGAGATATTATTGGTTGAGCTCTATTTACAACACAGGAATCAACAACTCCATTTGTGACATTATTATTCCTAGGCCAAAAGTTTGGCCTTTCATTGTTTGTACTTGTGTTTGGCCCATTATATTTGTGGTGTTTTAGTATCCCTTTCTCTAATAGGCCTCTTTCACATTTGATGCCTTTTTTTAGTGATGTCTTTAAAATTGTTTAGGTATTGCACTTGTAATAGATACTTAATTGGAGTTACAAGATTTTCATTGAAAATGTCTACTTTCTCAGCTTCAGGGATGTGACTAAGACATTTGCAGTAAAACCTCTCCATCTTTGCAAGAATGTAGTGAAGTTTTCTCCTTCCTTTTTCTTTGTTGCACATAAATCCATCAAGGTAACTAGATTATCTATATTGAATGCAAAGTTTGATATAATAACTCAGCCAATTCACCACATGAAGTAATCTTAGGTAGGAGGTGTGAAAACCATTCTAATGCTATCCCTCCAAGACTTTTGGAAAATAGCCTCATTAAGTATGTATCATCATGGGCCGCCTTGATACATGTCATGAATAATTCTCTAACATGATCACGAGGATCACCTTTCCCTCTATATTTGTCGAGCTTTGAAGTTTCAAAATGCGTGGGAAAAGGTGGCATGTATAACTTTTTGTCAAAAGGATATGGACGGAGGTCCTCCATTGTATAGCTCTTTTTATCATTGATTGTTTGCATAATGATCATCTATTTCTAAAGATTCTTCATTTGTTGAGTCGGGATCTCTATTTGTGTCAATGGTGTACTGACTTGATGAGTGTTTCCCACAAAAGGGATAGTGTTGGAGTATCATTGAGCTTGTTAAAATGTAGACTGACCATGTAGTTGTGTACCATAAGTCCCACTAGGTGGTGTAAAGTATCTAAATTATGCATTGACATTTAGTTGAGTTGAGCTAGTTATTCTTTGATTCACGTTTTGGTGACTGTAGGTGGATCCACCTGAAATTGAAGGTTGAGTTATACTTGTTGAAGCAGGGTTTTAAGCTATTGTAGCTTCCATTGTTACATTGGGCATTGTTTGAGATGTAACATTAGTACTTGTTCATGCAGTTGTTTATAGTGTTGAAGTTGTAGTTGCTTGAGTATTTTGAGATACATCCTGGCTTAATGTTGTAAGTGTTTCTTGAGTCTGTGTAATAGTAGGTACTTGAGGAACATTTTGACACAATGTTACACCTAGCAACAATATAGCTGAAGTGTCCACCCCTAGAGGTAATTTGGCTCCATTTTGGACTAATAGTATGAGATATATGTCTCTATCATTATTGATGAGAGCATTGAGAATCATAAGCGTTGCAAGATCTTGTTGGGCTACTTCCAATTCTTTTTTTGTCAGATTGTGTTGTATTTCATCAATGGAAGGCATCTTGTTTGTGTTTTTTGATAAGGTTGCGGGTCTCTGATCCAGTTTTTGTTGATTTGTGGACAAGTTTATATTCCATGTTGGGTCAACTGAAGGGTCATTGTTAGGTTTCATCTGATGTTTCACCTTTTGATCACGTGTTAATAGCATGAATGTTATTCCAAAGTGATCTTGACTCTTTAAGACTCTCTAAAATGCGAATTCAAGACTCAACTAAATGTAGCTAGGTATGATTTTAAGACTTTCTAAAGACTAAAATGTAGAAAATTCAATCTATGAGTGAAGACTTGCTATCAAGTATTTCAGAATTCAAACACAAGATCTTCAGTGTATTGCCGAAATACTTCAAATTTTGCCTCTTCTTTGATTTGATTTTCGAGGTCTATGTCAATTTGTACTGACTTCTGAACTTCCTCATCTATGACAGCTTGGACTAAGTTGAATTGGTCTTGATCAACTATCAATTCCTTAGCAAGTATGTTTGACCCATCAATTATTTCTAATTGAACATTGTTTGACCCAAGATTGGGTTGCTCAAATGGGAATTTGTCATTTCCTTTCAGACCCATATGCTAAAGATTACAATGCAAACTATATGGAACCTAGGAATGATTGATACTTTTGTTTAAGGACTCTAACAAGGATTTAGAAACTCTGCTATGGTCTTTTCAACCAATTGTCTGATAGCTTCCTTTTGAGCTGCCTTTTTTTATCTTTTTCCTCAATTTTTCATCAAGAAGGATAGATTTTTGGATATCATTATCTATGACAGTTTCAACTATATCATACTGAGCATGATCAACTTTTAGTTTCTAATCAAGGTTGTCCAAACTATCAATTCTTGCTAATTGGTCGTTGTTTGGTCCAAGACTACGTTGCTCAAATGGAAATGCATCGTCTCCTTTCAGACCCATGTATTGAGGTATGTTTCTTTGACTCTAATGTAATACTGAATTCTATATGAGTGGATGCAACTTGATTGAAGATTATTCTTTTTGTGATATGAGGACTTCTGCAAAAACTTTGTACAGTATGATGACACTAAAGGACTTATGGATGAACTAGATGTCTATGACTTAAGATCACTTGAGAATGCCATGTTTTTCATCTTTGAATTTTACAAAATTTTTAGTTTGATGTTGATGTTGATGTTGATGTTGACACTTGACTTTGTTGATGTTTTTGACAAAACCTGGTTGAGACTCCACTTTGTTTTTTGATATTTTCTAAAATGTTTGAGTTTGGTGAAGTGTAGCAAATGACACAGCAGACACATCAAAAATAATAATAACACAAAAAGAATACTTGTTTAAAGAACTTTTTCAAATTCTCATGATTGTTGGAGTCTTTTTCAAAACCCCATTTTTTTTTCGTTGTAATTGATCAATCGATAGCACATCAAGTAAACTCTCCTAATGGTCAAAATGTCAAAAGTATTACCATAGCCCACATCTTGATACTTTGTCAACTCAAACAGCCCTGCCACACCCTAAGGTGCACCCATTTTTTTGCCTTTGTCCAAAAATTAAACCAAAGAGGATCACTCCTCAATTGGCTCATTATCCTGCGAGATATATGGTGAGTGTCTTGTGGGCAGATTCTTCCCCACCCTTGCACTGTGATAATCCAAGTGTCTGGTTACTGACTCAATTGGGCTTCTAATTTCTAAGGTGTTTAGAAAGGGTTTTGTTCGAGTGGTCACAATCAACATTGTTTTACACTGCATTGAGGGAAGTCTCCTAGTCTATAGAGGTTATGCTCTACAAATTTTAATGTACCGTATAGGCACTGAGGGAGGCATAACACCATTGTGACATCATGTAACACTCATCGCATATGATTTTCATCACATATGCATTTACTTAGAGTGGCTTTGATTACTTGGCTTTAGTCATTTCTTCTTAGTTCGTTCCCTCTCACTTGGCCTTATGGAATACTTGGGAGGCAGACCTTCTAAAGGTGTTATCCTAATGCAGAAAATGAAATAAAGCATGAAAAAGGTGGGTCTGGATTTTTTATTACCAAAAAAATGGGAGAGCATATACCTATCACCTTGAAGACATGATGAGCAATGATTCCTTTTAAACCTTCATTGCAATGTTTTCTAAACTATTGGAGATGTTGCTCCAAAAAGGTAGGGGGTTCATTTTAACCATCATACAAATGATGAAAGTTGTATTACTCTTTTTAATAGCACCAAAATAAATTTTCTACTCTAACCCTATAGAGAAAATAACGTTAGTAGATATATGGTGGGCTATCTAACCTAATTTTCTCAGTTACAGAGATCTGTCATTTCACCAGCAGAGAGAAATCCTAATAAAAAATAGAACTAAATAAAGAAAGAATGCAAAAAACCTAAACTAGCAATTGTGAACTAACTACTGAGCAATTGTGAACAAATATTTGATCAATTGCAAACTGATATGCTATCAATTATGAATTACTGTGATAGCAATTGTGAATTGATGTCTGAGCATTTGCATAACAATATAAGGTCAATTACTCATCAGTTAAATGCAAAAAGAAAAAAAGAAAAAAAATTAGACAACAACAAAAGACAGGAGATAGAGATTTTATTCTCCAATGATGTTATCCCAAATCACACGATCCATTACATCAATGTCATCATAAAATTTGTATTTGGCAATGAATCGATGGATGCTTCTATGGTATTGGGCGATTTTTTCTTTTCTTCAATTTCATGAAGCTCTCTCTTTTTTTTAGGAGTCTTTGGTATGATCTTTGTTCTCTCCAATGCTGTCTTGCCCTCCTTGCACATGAGATTTTAAAGGTTATCTTTCCTGCCATTGGATTAGACACATTTTATGCAAAAAATGAAAATTTCCAGAATTGAAAGAATTTTAACGGTTAGGTGCACAAGATCGACTAATTAAGAAATGACAAATAAATAAATAAATTCCTTTTATGAGCAATTGTGGAGCATTTTAGCAATTGTGGTGGATTTTACTAGCAATTGCAACAGATTTAATGGCAATTGCAGATAAGTATTTTCAATTGCAATTTTTTGTCTGATCAATTGCAAATTCTGGTTTTCTGTGCACATACAGATCTACAAAACCAATTAAAATAATAGAGGAAGGTTAGATTTGCTTCACATTGGGTTCACCAAATGTATTCAGGGGTAAATTAAGCGTAAATAACATAATTAGATTATCAGAGTGAATCACCAACTCTAATCTAATTAAATTACTCCTAAATTACAATGAAATAACATCAAATCAATTGCATAATGAAATTAAATCTAATGTAAACTCCCTCAATTGATGTGCTAAAGCTTCCATTTCTCTTCTCTATTATTGTTGATGTAGGTGGCTCTCAAGTATTTCACTTGATTTCCTACATAAGATGGACAATAACTTTGAAGACTGTGATTCTTGATTCTGTGATTCTAGCTTAAAATGAGAAAATAAGGTTGAATTTATAGCTTTTCAACACAAAGGAGGTGAGAATTTGAACTCAAGTGTTGATTGACAAATAACTGAAATTGATTGATTTGTTAACTCATTAGATTAAGGAGTCAACTGAACTGATTGGAGAGAAATTGATTGGAGAGTGAACTCAATTGATTAACCAGTAGACTAATCAGTTGACTGAGTTGATGAATCAAATGAATGAATTGATGGATTAGAAAACTAAAATGATTGATTAGTCATAAAAAGTTGATTTTGAGTGAAAATGGGAGATTGATGAGTTAACTAAGTTAACTAATTAGATAACTGATTTGATCAATCAGTTCTGATTTTAGCATGTGCTGTCGAATTTTGAAATTGAATTTGATTTTCATTTTCAATTTAGATTTGAATTTGGACTTTCGAATGCTGAAATGCACATGAAAATAACTGAAATTCAGATTTGGTGAAATATGAATTTGGAAGAAATAAAATTAATTGGAATGACATGAAATTAGATGGAATTAATTGGAATTAAGTGAAATTCGAATTTGGGGAAAATGACATGAAATTAGATGGAATTAATTGGAATTAGAATTTGGGGATTGGAAGAATTTAATTAATTAATTAAATAATTTAAATGAAATTATTTAGTCATAGGAAATTGAATTAATAAAATAATAAAGATTATTAAACTAAGGAAAATGTCACAATTAATTAAATAATTATATTTAATTAATACTTGAGATAGGGTTAATTGATTAAATGATGAAATGGTAGAAATTCAATAATTAGAAATGTTAAATGTTCTGATCAAAAGAAATATTTAATTTAATCAAATAATTAAAGAATTACTTAATTAAATAGACGAATAATTAGTGTAGAATTAATGAGATATTTTTAGGTGTCTATAGAGACATCATTTTATCATCATTTTTGTGATCCACATTTGTCTTTGGTGATCCAGTCAAGCTGACATATGACTACACATTACATTAGCAGGTCGACTTGGTGAATGATCTATTTTGTGATTGCAGATATATAAGACCACTGGAGAAGGTATTTTTGGTGTGTGGTATGATTGATATGCGAGCGAGTGATGGTCAAGAATCCATTTTGGCGCAATTTCACATGTGCATTCTTGATCTGGTAGTTGAATAAGATAGAGAACAGAGAAAAATAGTAGAGGTGATACAGTCAGAGATCTGGCACTTAACTGGGACTCATCTAGGAATTTTTAGATGTTATTTTAGAGTTCTTTCATTGTGTTTCATCATTTTAATCATTTAGTAAGGTAGTGAGCCTTCTGGGGCTGTGGCCCTTATTGTATTTGAGCAGTGAGCTCTAGGAAATGTGCCTGAATGCCTGTGCATTCCCCATATTGTAGTATTGTTTTGCTACTAGCCATAGTAGAATAATATTATGGGTTCAAATCCCACTGTGGTTTTTCCCATTTGGGTTTCCATGTAAAAATCATGATTTTATGATTTTGTGGTTGGTTATTTTGTATTTCTGAATTACAGTTTCATGTTTATGCTTCTAGTGGTTTAAAGTTAAGTCAAAAAATTCAATAAAAGGTAGATCACTGATTCACCCCCCCTCTCAGTGATCCCTAATTTCAACAATTGGTATCAGATGAGAAAGCCTAACCACTTGAGGAAGGTCCAAGAGATTGAATCAATAGATTCCAATTTTTAGAGACAACTCAACGTGGCACTTGAGGATCTTGATACAGCAAGAAATGAGATCAATTCCTTGAAGAGAAACCTAAATGTTGTTGATGACTTCATTAATAACTTGAAGGAACAAGTGAACACTTCAAGAGACAAGAGGAAAGAGCCGATGGACAAGCTAAAGGAGAAAGAAGATCTATACATGGAGAATCAGGACAAAGTTGACAAGCTTGAGAGAGAATGTTGCCTTGAAGAATGAAATGCAATCCATTGTGATGAAGTTGACTAAGGAAATTGAGGACTGGAAGAAGAATGAAGAGAATTTGACACAATCATTGAAAGACAGAGCAGATGAATGATTCAAGATTACCTATGAGAATGATCAGTTGAAGCTTGAGCAGACACAATCAAGGAATAATGGTCAAGAACTTGAAAGATAGATTGTTGCCCTAAGAGATGAACTTGCTACTACAAATGAATACAAAGATAAATTCAATGATATCTCAGCAAGGCTTGATTAGATGCTGGAAAGTCAGAGACATGGAAAGGACATGCGAGGAATTGGATTTGAGAAAGGAGAATCCTCCAAATTTGGACAAAGCAATGCAAAACCTAATCAGAAGAAGAGATAGAATCCTCTAGTAAGACAGCCTAGTGCTCATAAATTTAATGGTATATGTTTTACTTATAATAAATTTGGTCATATGGTGAATCAATGCAGAAGTACGATGAATAATGTAATGAACAATGTGAACAATAGTCCTACCTTTACCGGTCAGTGTTTCATATGCAATAATTTTGGTCACAAATCATACATGTACAGAGCAGTAATGAATAACTTTCAAAATAAGAGATTCTATGCTTGTGGGATGTTTGGACATATCTTTAACTAGTGCAGGATGAGACCAAATAAAATGAACTTCAGACCTATGTAAAATGTTGTTTGTCGTGCATGCAGTATAACCAGTCACATTGCAAAATATTGTAGAAGCAAAAAGAGTGCTCTGGTAGACAAGAACAAATCAAATGACAAGGCAAAGGCAAAGGTGGAGGAGATAAAAGACAAGAATGAGAATATGTGGGTCAAAAAAGATGAATCCAAAGAAGACAATGGACCTGCACCTGAATCCGGTGCAGGGTCTTCAACCGGTAACTAGGGATTTTTGCCTTAGGGGGAACTTTTCATATAGATTCTAAGAACCCCCTCTTCAGTGATCTGCAACCAATTCTAGAAGGTTGCAGAAGGCTTAAATCATATATGCAAATGTTATCCGGAATATTTATTGAAGATTTTATGCTCTGGTAATTGACTCCATGAAAATCAAGGTAACTGATTGCAACATTTATTACAATAGAGAATTAGGTTTTTGAAGGATAAAAAGGCATCTCAATGCTTTATTCTTCATAATGCGATCAAGAGAAAAGTGCAGAGCAGTAGATAAAAGTAATTTGGCAATCTAAACAGCTATTATAGTGATCCTAAAGAGAGCTTCTTTCCCCGGTTGCGAATTGTGGTATTTCTCTGTTTCAAGCTATCTGTTTCTAAAAACCCTAAGTTCTAAATGGCTTCAATGTCTAGAATTTCTACCCCTCTATTTATGGAAATTAAGGTTAGAGCTCCACCCATTTTCAAGAAACATCCTTTCAAATCTGTCGAGGATGATCCGAAAGGAGGATTTTCCTCTGTACCCTACGGCGTTCTTCACAATGAGGACATCGGGGCATATATCCACTGTGACCTCGATGAACTCGATAGTGCTGACATGTTGAACCTATACAACAAGTGTCTCATGGATATATTGGGGAATCTCAAGCCAAAATATCAGCATTTTGGTGCAGAGGCACCTAAGCACACAAGCATACCAGGAGGTCAAAGTCGTAATATGAACAATTTTATTGTATTTGAGTCATTCATAACGTATTAAGGTTATTTGATTCTATTGAATCATAATATGTAAAGATAAATGAGCCATTTTTTCCAAAGATATCATATTTGGTCCATATTAAAGTTTTAAAAGTGTCCATGTAAGGTTTAGAGTCATTTATGTCAAAAATGCAAAAATTGTAAAAATTGCAAAGTTGCAATATTGCCAAAAAGTGCAACCAAAGTGTAAAAATGAAATACATTGGTTATGAGGTGGTTGGAGTAGTTAGAAAGGAGTTGTAAATGGTTTATAAAACCATGTTTGGTTGAAATCAAGAAGGTAGATCAGTTTGGAGGGGATTTGACAAAGATTATCCATCAAACCCTCAAATTGTCATGAGGTTTTAAGGAATCTATGGCTGTCATAGATCCATGGAGGATCACATTTGATGTAATTTTTATATGTAGATGTTATTTAATGATAAATTGATGAAATATCTTTTAGATGAATCCTTTCCTGTGCATTTTTGTGGAGTATTTGGCAAGATATGTTTGTTTTTTCAATGATTGTCAAAACCTTACCAAGGGTTACCCATTTTTGGGAAAATGATCATAACTTTTTATTCAACTGTTAGATCTGGCTGAAATTTTGAGAGAACTTGTTTAACTCAGTAATATAAATTTTGACTGAATCGATTTTCTTTATGAGAAATATGTAAAATATTATTGATGATTGTTTGTTACAGTTCATGGTGAAAAGCATATTGGTGAAGGCAGCAACAGCCCGGTTGTAGCATTTGGTGTGGTAACATTAGGGGTAATAATGAAGAAAGACTATATGTGTTGGAAAGGTCTCTGAATCTCCTTTCCAGTTCTTTTTGTCTTACTTAAATTGGTTCAGAATTGAATATTGTGTGGTTATTTTGGTGAAAACAGTATTTAAGGGATGAAACCCTGAACTAGGGTATTCCATGGCAATAAAGAATTTGTTCTCTCATGTTATGGTGAATTTTATGATCTAAAATATTGAATGAAGTTTTTTAGGGATGTAAGATAACCTTTGAAATTGGTTTAGAGTTGAGAAGAATGTTTTATCTTTTTATATGCATCTCTTGATTCAAGTTTAAAGTCTACCTTTGAATGAAGGTTTTATGGTTTGTGATAGATGCTCTACATCACATTTGTAGGCCAAGGGTTTCTCTCAGTTCGTACACTTTCTGATATTTGATGAGAAATAATAGATCTAGTTTATACTCAGCAGAATTCATAATGAATTTATGTGGTTGGATAAGCCATACAATATCACTAAGAAAGTAATCCTGGTCATGACTTGTCTAAGGGCATCTGGTGAAATGCCTAGCTTAAAGAAAATATCAAACAATACTTTGATTGCCACCACTAGCTCTCAGTTTGACAGCATAGCAATGACAATAAATGACATTTTGGAGCATGATGTCAATTTTGCATCAATGGTGGTTGGATATAAAGTATACCAGTAAAGCAGACAAAACTCTATCTCTGGAACAACAATATATTCTACCTATCTAATGTTGAAGGAAGACAAGAGGTATGACTTATGTGTGGTTCTCTTGAATGAATTACTAAGTAATTTGAAAAAAATTAAACAAGATAAGAAGCACACCTTTAATTTTGGCACCCTTATTATCTGTTTGGCCCTATATTTCATGAATAAAATCCTTGATGTTCAAGGAAAGGTCCAATGGGCCTATGAAAATCTAGTTTCTATGCAAATCTAGGAAGGGATTATGGGGATTGGTGATGCTGAAATGAGGATATCCAGTCTGTGGGGTTATTTAAAAAATTTTCAAGCCACACTAAAGAGCAGAGAAAGAATCCCAAAAGAGATAGTGGAGAAGTATGAGAAAATAATTTGCTTCATGGTTGAAAAGACCAATACCTAATGGAAGCAGTTGAGCCAAGGATTGTGTGGATTCTTCAAATGGGTTATGAATTTGATGTCCCTAGATGCCTATGCTCAACATATGTTGAATCAGATACTTGGTGAGAAAGAAGAAAGGTTTGGTACATTTAAGGAGAAAGACCAAGAGTTGCACAAGCAGTTCACAGCTTCTGCTAGGAAGAGGAAAATATCCAAGATGGCTTAGGAAATGGCAATGTAGATGGGATTTACCTGGGAGGAGGTGAAGTGGCTAGAGAGAAATATGCACAAATGGAGGTTAAGGAGGAAACCAAAAATCCTAAGGCCAAACCGGTTCCCTCCAAAGCTAAGCCAAAAGAGACTAAATCTGCCCCTACTCTGATAGCACCATCTTCAGGACAAAGCTCATCTAGAAAGGGAGTTTTGAAGAAAAAGGAGAAGCCTAAGAGAACCTATGTTGTTGTATCTTTGGTGGCCTCTGATACCAAATAAGAGGAAGAAGTAATTAAGGCCAAGAAGAAAGGAGAATTTGTAAGGGTGGTGAGCAAACCATAGTCCAGTGAAGCCCCACAAAACAAGAAATCTAAATCTGAACCTATCCTTACCGAAAAGCCCAAGAGAGGAAGAAAGGTTAGAACTTAACTTGACAAAGATCTTGAGTCTGATGATTAGCAAAGTAAATATACATTTGTTCCTCCATTGACAACAAATCAACTAATTGATGAGATAATTGTTGATGGAAATTCAAAAAATATTGGACTATATTATGAAAATATGGATGAGGCGGATCAAAGAAAAGTTAAAGAATTTGTTGTTTCGTACTTGCATAACTTTAGTAAGACTTTGATTGAATTAGAGTGCAGTATCCCTAAAGATTTATATAATATTATTGATGCAAGAAGATTGACTGTGCAATACCCACCCTACAGCTTTTCTTGGCATGGACATTATTTGTTATATTTGGTGATATTGGACTCTATATTTCCTTGTTAGAGTAGATGATAAGACATATTTAGTTATATTTGCACCTTTATGGTTTAGTATGATATCTGATACATAAGTGAGTTGAGGGTTTCATTCATTTATGTACATGATTTCATTATGATAATCTTTTCATATGGTTGTAATATTATATGTTTATTATATCGAGCTAACAATGCTAACCCAATCATGCTTGGAATGGATTACTATATGAGATATCTGTAGGATGAGGGGAGGTAGTTGTATTTACTCTACGGAGATCCACACGACGTCACACTCCCCCTCCTTGTTTGTCATTTATATATGGATATATATTTCTATCATTTTGGTGATGTAGGATTGCAGGTAATAGGCATCGACTCCACCTGGCTACACAGGTCTGAGCGTGCCTCTAAATCCTTGAATGTTGTTTTTGCAGAGATAACACCAAGGTTCCCACAAGTAAACCTATTGGGTGTAGGTCTCCCATGTAGGAAGATCACCCTATCTTGAGGGTTGGGCAATGTCATGTTTATGATGGGTATTGGGTTGAGTATTTTGATTGGTTCTGATTTATGTTGTTCATAATGATTTTTATATAATGTTTGATTATTTCTTTGATAGGATACCTACACATTAAATGATTTAAGTGGCTTATGTTATGTTGCATTAAAAAGATGAAACAAAAGTAATATAGATGTATTATGTTATATATATATATATATATATATATATATATATATATATATATATATATATATATATATATATATTGTGTGTGTATGTGTAATATAAGATGTTTTTTTTTTAATTCTATATATAAAAATAAATAAATAAAAGGATAAAGTAAAAAGATCAAGGTTTAAAATAATGTTATCTTAGTCAATGAGTTTTGAACCTATGACTTCTCTTGTATGAGTCTTGATAGTTACCATTGAGCTACATGTGTTATTTGAGATTTTTATTAGCTATCTAGTATTTAGTATACTTATTTCCATGGGGTATCTATTAAATTTCAAATAAACTATTATAGTTAGTGTTAATAAATAATACCAACCGTAGAGGTTGGAACGGTTTCTTCCCGTAAAACAACCTCTCCAACTATACAAGTTGGTATTATTTATTGAAGTTTGTATTTTTGGAGGAAGGGGGTTGGTATTTTTCGAGAAGATAAATCAGTAGGAATTTGAAGGTTTAGGAGCAGGAAGAGAGATTTGCACAGGAAGAGGTTGGATTTTGCTTGTTCTTTCTCAAAAGATTTTCTCTGTAGGACCCAATGTAGGCCTCATTCCAGGAAGAATCCATGTGGCTTGATTGTGCTATGCTTGCATAATTTAAATAAATATTAGATGAAAATTTAAATTTAAAAATCTGAGTATTATTCTGGAAATACTTTCTTCTGCTTCTTGCTCTGTTTGTGTAAGGGATATGCTTTGGTTGGGAAATTCAATTTGGAGAAAATGAGTGTCATGTTGGGGAGTAATGACTCTTGTATTTATTTTTAGTTTTATCTATTTATATATAAAAATTTTAAATGATTTGTAGTGATTCAATTATAAAAATACATCAATAATTAAATGTCACATCTCAACCAACAAACTATTCTTCAAGTGTCAAGTATCAACCCAACAAACAAGATTTCCATTCTTATGATTGTCCCAGTTTTGATAGTTTTGATTCTGTTATTCATAACTTTCATTACAGATACTATTTTTCAAATCACTTTAGTGAAAACGTAGAAATCTACACGTACTAAAACATATCCAAAATTTAGGAAACTCCAACAGTTCGTTTGAAAGTTAAGTTCCTCGTACCGAGACTAATTTTTTGTCAATCAAAACTCAAAAAAAATCATTGTTTGTGTCAATAGGGCATCAAATATCTTCCTCAAACTAAAACCAAATGATTCTAAAATAAATGGATATGAAAGATAACTCCAAATATTATAATAATCCAAAATATTTCATCTTTTAATGGTTTAAAATGAATTTATCTTTTAATGGTTTAAAATGAATTTATGAACATACTCTTTTACACAACTATATCAAAGAGGGTTTTAAATAGTTTTAAGAAAATTTATTTAAACTTTTATTATAATCTTTGGTTGAGGCTAAAATTAAATATAAATAATTATACTATTTTCTCAAATATATTTGTCTTCACTCAAACCATTTATCAAGATAAATATCTATGGAAACATGGTTCAATGTTTATGGGTTTTTGAGTTGTTCTTTGGGTTGCTTTTCCTTCTTAGGGGTTTGGGTGTTTTCTATAGTAGGTACCTCTATTTTAAAGACCTCTAATTCATATACGTGAGGTGATCATGATAAAAATAAAATAAAATGTTTAATATATGTTATGCATTGGCCACCTCCTTCTCATGCTTGATTGTGGCTTGGAGATAAGGGTCAGACTCATCCTTATGGTTTGGAGGACATGGGAGAGTACTTGAACTTATATGATTATTGTGTGAGATGAATTATTATTATTATTATTTGATGAATTCTTGAGTAGGGTAACTAGATACCCTAGGTGGGTGGCTCATTATAGGTTTCCAGGACCCAAAGTGGTTGCTAGGAGATCCTATGAGTGGGTTTAATTCAAGTGATAACCTTTTTAAAAATGAACTTGGGTTGGGTTGGGCTATAACACACTAATACAAGATAAATGATTATTTTAGTCCATATAGGCATGCTAGAGTACTGTAACCATTGTTACAGGCTAGGTGGATCCTTTTGAGAGGGGACCGCGGTACATGGTAGGCAGGGTGGATCCCAACATTAAGGCTATATGATAACACCCACCTAGTAGGTGTTCTGGTTCTCTCTCTCTCTTGTGATGTTATTTGATGTTGTTGTGATATGTGGTTCTTGTTTATTGTTTTGGGGAAACATGTCTCATGGCCTTAGTATTGCCCTAGTACTTGCGTGGACCTTGGTTTTATCTCCTAGCAGAGGGGAGTGGACCTTTGTGGTTCCACGTAGTTGGGTGGTAAATATTTTTCAAGGTGTGTTCGTGATCTCTTTTCATGATGCTTCTTAATCCTTGATTGAAGATGTTGAAGACCTTTCTTTTGAACTAGTACATTCAAATATTGTGAAGATTATTTGTAAACCATGAATGGCCTTATAATAAACATGTAATTTTATGAAAATCATTGTAAAAGGGAGGGTAGTTATAGGAACCATGATAAGGGATGATTACTTTGTATTTGAAACAATGTTTTTAAAAGTTATGTTACCCTTCCTAACCTATCCCTTTATGGTCTTATTGTGTTGTTATGAAAATTGAGTAGAAGGCAAACTACAATTGCATTATCATATATGTTGTTATCAAATGAAAATTATTAATTGCATGGATGTAAATAATAATCAAGGGGGAAATGATGCAAAGGATAGTTATTCATTCTATAGTGGGAATGGGATTATGGGAAATAGGACTGTTATGTACTTTTACTTTGGTCTCAAATGAAATGATAAAAGCTTTGTAGCATATCAAATAGATAGTAAAGTTAATGTATTGTGAAATATTATATCATGCTTAAAATTAAGAAGGTCATTGTATGTTTATTTTATGCACATTATGTTATGTGTTAATATTTCAATTATATTGATGAACATTATAGGGAACCTGTAAGGGCATTAAGTATGTTTACTTTCTAGAAGTGGTAGATGTATGTTATATTAAAAAAAAAAAAATTGTAGCATATTTTGGAACTTTTGTTCTTGTCCTACTGGGTTCCTTGGTGGGGCATGACAAACTGCCAGCAAAATTGATAAGGAAATGAAAGAAAGAGAATTGATTAATATTTGCACCTGTGTCTCCCAAGATGAAGCCAAAAGGCTCATTGAGGAAGCTAATAAAAAGGAATTCAAAGGTAGAAACACGGTGAACAGGTTGATGATTGGAAGGGTTGAATAGGTAAGGAAGGAGACTGAGGATATCGAGAGAAGAATCATTAGGAAAAATCCTCTGTATAGTGATGTAGTTTAAACATCCCATCTATAAGTAAAAGAAGGTGTCTCAGGTGATCTAAAGGATGAAACTCAAACCAAGGAGCATCTGGAAGACCAAGGCAATGTAACCACTAATGGTGAGATCAGTGCTAATCCTCTGATAGTTGAGAGTACTGAAGCAATCCTTAAGATTCAAAAGGATGATAGTGCACCAAGTGGCAACACTAGTGCACAGGATAAAGGGGATTGTGTTGAGGTAAAGGAACCAAAGAAGTCAGAGATGTGGGATGAAAAGGTAGATAAAGGGAAGGGAATTGTTGATCCAGAAATTGGCAATCCTCCAGTCAAATTCACAAGGACCCTACCCCAAATCTCTATCAATCTTGATGGTCCTCTAAATATTAGACAGATGTCTCCTACTGAAAATTTGATGCTTGCGGCAGCTATACAAGCTCAGGCCAGTCAGGATCTAGTCAAATCAAAGTCAGAAGACAAAAGGCTTATTTTGATGTATATTGATGTGTTGTAGAAGGTATCTCTGGGAGTGCAACTACATCCCAATTCCAGCTCCTTTGGTAAATTATTATAATTGATTAACAATGTAAATACCAATTTTGATTCTTTGGAGAAGACTACTACTAGGCGGGTATTAGATATATTTATGGAGGTTAGAATGCAAACATTCTAGAAAATGATAGAAGATGATAGAGTAATATTGAATAAAGGTTTGTAGACTATTTTAGATGTATTGGAAGAAGGCGTAAAATAAATGTCTTGTCTTATTTTGCCAAAGTTCATAGTAGACATAGATAAGCAAATAAGTGTTTTCCAGGGTAAACTTGATGGTATTTCACAGTATTTTCAGTAGTGTAGAAGGGTAGATAATGGCTCTCAATGATCAAATATCGAACCTTAATGTGGATAAGTACAAAATTATGAGAAGAGTTAGTGAACTATGGAACTTGATTGATCCCCGGTTGGACACCATGTTGAGTAATAAGGTTGACCGACTAAAGGCTATGGGACAACTTGTCCCATCTAAACTGAAGGATGTGGAGACTCATGCATATGTTTTTAGTGCATTCGTCACAATTTTGGATAACTTGAAGAATGGGTGGGACAACCACTTAGGATTTTTGAAGACCATTTTTGCTGATATCTTCGAATACTTGTAAAGTCTCCGGTAGATATCTTTGTATATAAGTTTTGGACAACACCCCATCTTTGGCATTGTTGTCAAAGGGGGAGAGTAAAGGTGAAAAATGTATAGTAGAAGAGTGTTATTACAAGTTTAATAATTCTTTGTCTAAGGGGGAGCCTTAGAAATTCTTTTGACCTGGTGTACAGGTTTCTACACTTAGCCATTTTCACGAGTGTTGCCATCAATGCCAAAGAGGGAGATTGTTGGCAATTGACACTCTTTTGGTGGTTGTTGATACTTTATTAATGGTTTAGGGTTTTCATTCATGGAAACTATTCTTGATATTCTTATCCTATAACCACGGATCTTGATATCCCGAAGAGGATGTCAACTGGTAGCCAAATAATTGATATTGCAAGTTGAGCAGGGCAGTTTTGGTCTGGAAGCTTTTCGATGATTGTGTTGTTATGAATCGTGTATGGTATGATTGGGCCAACATAGAGACATCATTTTATCATCATTTTGGCGATCCATATTTGTCTTTGGTGATCCAGTCAAGCTGACATATGACTACACGTTACATTAGCAGGTTGACTTGGTGAATGATCTATTTTATGATTGCGGATATATAAGACCAATGCAAAAGATATTTTTGGTGTATGGTATGATTTATATGCAAATGAGTGGTCATCAAGAATCCATTTTGGCACAATTTCATGTGCGCATTCTTGACCTGGTAGCTGACTGAGAAATAGAACAGAGCAGAATAGGAAAGGTGATACAGTCAGAGATCTGGCACTTAACCAAAACATATCCAGGAATTGTTAGATGTTATTCTAGAGTTCTTTCATTGTATTTCATCATTGTAATTGTTTAGTAAGGTAGTGAGCCTTCTGGGGTTGTAGCCCTTATTATATTTGAGCAATGAGTTCTAGGAAGTGTGCCTGAATGCTTGTGCATTACCCATATTGTAATATTGTTTTTGTACTGGCTATAATAGAATAATATTGTGGGTTCCAATCCCACAGTGGTTTTTCCCATTCAGGTTTCCACGTAAAAATCTCGGTGTTATAATTTTGTGGTTGGTTATTTTGTGTATGTATTGGCAAATGCACACTCCAATGAGACATTGTAGGTGATTGAAGGTTTTGTCATTGATGGCAACCTTACAATCCTATGTCACCAGCAATGCAATCCACCGGCACTAGCAAGATTAGAATCTACACCGGCACACAGACCACCAGCATCGGCAGTGAAAGGAAGCATACTGACATAGAAGCCGACAAGAATTTTTTTGTCAATATATTTTGTTTATTATTGTAAAATCATTGTAAGCCAACTTGGCAAGTTGTAAAATGACTCTTATAGAAGAGAGTTCATTGTAGAACATTATGAGAAGATAGATGTAAGATGGATGAATGTAATTAGGTGAATTAAAGCAGACCTATTATGTGAATTATAGGTTAAGGGTTTATGTAAGAAGTAGAGCTATAAAGCAGTACTGGATCTGGCATAGTAGATGCTATTTTGAAGCAGTACATCACATTGGATTTATGTAATCCATTTTGTAAGTCAGTGAGACTTCCATTTTGAGCAGTGAGCTCTAGGCACTTGGCCTTCCTGCATGTGCAGGCCCCCTCTTGTAGCAGTAATATTCTCTTATTAGCCAGTAAGTGAATATTGTGGGTCACAAATCCCACCGAGGTTTTTCCCACACTGGGTTTCCTCATTAAAATACTGTGTTATGGTGTGTTTTTCATGTGGTTGTTTTTATCTATGTTTATTGCATTACTTCCTGTTTACCGATACACAGTTCTAATTTGCTCTACATGTTTTAAGTTAAGAAATTCATTTAACCGGTTAGAAACTGATTCACCCCCCCCCCTCTCAGTATCTATGGGAATCCTCACAATTGGTATCAGAGCTTGGTCCTCTATTTTTAGAAGCCTAATAGCTTGAGGAAGATCTTGACACTGGTAAAGATGGAAAATTTGATGAAGCAATTGGAAACAGCTCTCTCAGACTATGATACAGAAAAATTGAAAAATATCAAACTTGAAGATGATCTAAAGGTAGCTCAGGATATTATTCAAGCACTTCAAGAGAATTTTATGATTGCAAGAAATAAGAGAAGAGAACTATGTGAAAAGATGCAAAATGAGAATGATGAAAAGGAATCTCTTAATGATCAGATATGCAAGCTCAAACAAGAGAACATGACAATAAAGAATGAGATGCAGGATATGACTATGAGATTTTGTAAGGAAATTGAAGATAGGAAGAAGAATGAACAACATTTGACTAGAAGACTAAGTGATGCAGCAAATGAGAACACCAGACTTAGCTATTAAAATGACTTGTTGAAGACAGATCTGATGCATACACAGAATGACTCAAATGAACTTATGAGGCAGAAAGAGATCTTAGAAAGAGAACTGGATACTACAAATCAGCACAAAGAGAAATTCAAGAAAAGCTCAGAAGAACTTGGTGACACTTGTGGAATTGGCTTTGAAGTTGGTGAAAGCTCTGGTACTGCAAACACACAGGATCATAGCAAACCGATAAGACAACCTACTGCTTATAAATTCAATGGAAAATGCTTTAACTGTAATAAGTATGGTCATAGAGAAAATCAATGTAGATCTAGAAATTATCAGAATACCAATACACCCACCGATCAATGTTTAAAATGCAACAAAGTTTGTCATAATTTTGAAAATTGCAGAATGAATGTGAGATTTCATGTTTGTGGAAGATTTGGACACTTATCTAATCAATGCATAACACAAACCGGCATAGGTTATGGAAAGGATATTCAGAAAAATAATGTGACTTGTTATGCATGTAACAAAACTGGGCATATTGCTAAATTTTGTAGAAGCAAGTCCTCACCGGTAAACAACAAAGGTCCTAGTTTGAAAGGAAAAGAAAAATTTGAAGAAGTTAAGCATGAATTTTCAAAACAATAGATCAGGAAATCAGAACTGAATATTGATAGGAATACTCCTCCACTGGTAGAACAGAGTAGCAGTCCACCGGCAGGAGACTCTTCATCTAATTGAAGAAAATTCCCTTGAGGGTTTGGCAATTAAATGAGAAATATGCTATTATTCCCTTGGTTGATGGTAAGAAGTTGAAATTACTTCTATACTGATAGATAAAGTTATGTGATTACTTAACCGGCATGCATTAAATGTGGTAGTTGGCAGATTGACATTATAAATTAGTGTTTTTGGCTCCATTTTACTTCACCGAGCATTCAAACATTCGAAGAGCGTGAAATTTCCACAGCTAAGGCATTTCGAGCAAAGAAGCAAAGCAATTCAGCAATCAATCTTTCCAAAGGCAGAAAAAGGTATTTATAATCATGGCATCCTCTTCTGTACCTAAATTCATAGCAAACCCTACTGTAGTGGAAGTAATCAAGCACCCTAGGCCCGTTTTTCAGTTAGTTCTTGAAATAGCAAAGAAGGATGATAATGTTGGTGCTTTTTCTCAAATCCCCAAAGGAGTAGTTTTTGCAGAAGACCCTAGGATGTATATTCACTGCCATATAGAAGGATTAGGAGATGAAGAAATTAAGAACATGTACAAGACTATTATTTGTGATGATTCCGGTAATGTGAAACCTGAACACAAAATAATTGAAACCCTAGGATTCACAAAAATTCTCAACATTCCGGATTTTCCCAAGGAAGTTATTAGGATAGTATTGAGTAGGGTACATGGTGCATTCTTTTGGCTAGATTATGTTCACAAAATTACTAAGGAAGTTGTAAAAGCTATAACAGGGTTACCCTCCACCGATAATAGACCTGACAAGACAAAGAAGGTCTCAAATGACCTAGCAATGAACCTAATAGGTGCAACATCTGACAAAAGGTCTTTAAGGGTGAATGATGTAACTGACATTAATGTGAGATTCATTAGCATGATTCTAGGCTACAAAACAACACATGCAAATAGACTAAATTTAGTTTCCAGCTTATGCATAAAGAGTGCTCACGACATGACTAAGGATAATGTGAAAATTGATGTGTGTGAATGGTTGAAGGATGAATTGATTGACAATATGGGAAAGATCAAGAAGGATAAGAAAGGGACATTTAGATTTGGCAACTTACTTGTTTGCTTAATGCTACATATAACCAAACAGGAGCCCAGTATAGGTAATAAGAACCCTGGATTTGACATACTGGTAGGCAAATAGTTATCTGACTTATTGAAATACATGGGTGAAAACAAAGAGAAGAATATTAATGAGTACTTTCAAGCATTAAAGGCCAGAATGAACGCTAGAGTCAGACTGTCACAAGAAATTGTAAATAAATATAAGGATGACATATGTTTTGTGATTGAGAAGGATGAGATCTAGATGCAGGCAGTTATCCCAAGAACAATTTGGGTTACTGAAATGGGTTATGAGATAGATGATCACATCATTGAAACATATGCAAAAGCCCTGCTGGAAGCACCCAAGGAACCTAAGGAAGAGGTATTTGGTAGTGCTGAAACCATTGAAAATAAAATTCAATCCAAGAAGAGAGTGAAGAAAGTAGAAGCAACAGTGAAGAGAGGTTCAAGATAGGCTAAGGCTATCAAAGAAGATGTACTGAAACAAACTGGTATCACTGAAGATGAGTTGGAGGCACTACAACCTAAAACTCACCTCTCACCAGTAGCAACTTCTTCAGAGAGTGATATGCCAACAGCATTTAAAAGAGTTTTAAGGAAAAGGGAACCTTCACCGGTATCCACACCTTCGCCTAGAAGAACCAGGCAAAAACAACAGGCAGTGAGGCCTCCGGCCAAGAAGACAACTCCAAAGAAGAAAAAGTTAACACCAAAGAAAAGGACTCAACAAAATATTGCTCCAATTGACAGACTGTTGGATGAAATAACAGAGGAAGGAAAGCTTAAGAACATCAACAAATTATATGATTCACTATCAGTTGATGATAAAGAAAAAGTTGAAAATAGTGTAATTCTACACTTGGATATCTACAAGAAATTCTTGATGCAAGTTGTGGATGAATTACCAACTGAACTATTCAAGAGACTGGAAGCAAGAAGGCAAGTTGTTGTAGAGCTTGACAAGAAAATTAAAGTTAAAAAATTACTTGTTGTTTACCCAGTAAACTCGCCAAAGGAAATAGATGATCTGATTGCAGAGGCTAATCGGTCAGTATTCTCTACTGCACACTGGCATATTGTACTGATGGTTGGTAGAGTAAATGAGGTTGCAGAGGAAACTGCAAATGCATGGGATATATTCCTTGTTGAGAAGGAAAAACAAGAAGAATATAGAAACCCCAAACCAATCAAGGTATATCAGAAAGACAGGGATAAGGGAAAAGGAAAGGTTGGTGGACCTCCAAGCACCAAAATAACAAATAATCTACCCCCACCATCTCAAGATACTCCACCGGTAACAACAACTGAAGATCAACCAACTGATTAGAGTATGGATATATCACAAGAGGATACAAATCCTAATTCTGAGGTATTATATACAATAGATGTTGATACTCAGAAGGTCAACATTGTGGTAGATAAGGACACAACCGGTAAGACAGATATGGCTAGTGAGCCACCAGTAACTGATAACATAGATAACACTGAAGGAAAACCGGCAGATAGTGTCACAGAACAACAGACAGAACAACAAACAAAGCAATAGGCTCCAGCACAGGAATAGGTTAATACAGAATCAGTGCCACCGGCAACTGCTGAACAAAACAAACCATTGCTTAAGGAAATGGAAACACAGACTAACCTACTAGAGGTCACTGCAAGCAAGTATATTGCTCCCACTGATGGAATTTAGAGTGTTGGCTCTTCAAATCTAGGATTCAAGACAACAAATGTAACTGAAGTTCTTTTAGACTCTATAAAGAAAATAACAGATTATAGTTCACAGGCATATAAGGCTATAGATGACACAATTCCAATTTTGAAGATGATAGCTCCAAAATGTAATGTAGATAATAAGGATTCTTTGAGTCAACTTGACACTTTGTCTAAGTATATTACTGACAACACAGTGACAGTTGAACAAATAAAGGAGGACGCATTCAAAGAGAGGTTAGAAAAGGAAAAACAGAAATTCTTTGAGGAACAAATAAAGAAGTGTACAAGGCAGTTTGACACACTTCTACCGGAACTATGTAGCACATTGAAGGAATTCAAGATTTTGTACAGAGACACTTGTAAGACTAACTTTTTGATAGTTGACATAGACAGGAAAATGAGCAAGATACAGGAAGAAATTAATAAACTAGCTGACAATTTTATTAATTCATCTGATTCATTATCAGTTTTTTGAGTAAAAGATAACAGGTTTTGAGGAAGAATTACTAAAGATAGAAAGAGAAAAGGAGAGAATAAAAAGTAAGGCTAAGGATCTGAAATTAAGACTAAGTCCAAAACTGGACTACCTAGCATCCTTAAGGAAAGAAATATCTGATGCATTGGTACAAGGACAGAAAACATCGGCAAAGCAAATGCAACACCTCACCAATATAGTTCAAAGAACAAAGGCAGCAATAAAAGACAGTAAAAAGTTTCTTGAAAGCCTCAATTTTGTTTTGGCGGATCTTTTTCAAATTGTAACCACCCGTTTACAAGGTTGAGACAGGAAACTACACTCTATTGACACTTTGACAACCTTTGTCATTGATGCCAAAGGGGGAGTAGTGGTATGAAAACATAATCAGCAAAAGACTCATCTGCTCAAGGGGAGCTCACATATTCTTTTGGTAACATCTTTTTGGATTACAATTTTTGGATACACTTTTTGAATTTTCTCGTGAGTGTTGCCATCAATGCTAAAGGGGGAGATTGTTGGCAAATGCACACTCCAATGAGACATTGTAGGTGATTGAAGGTTTTGTCATTGATGGCAACCTTACAATCCTATGTCATCGTCAAGGCAATCCATCGGCACTAGCAAGATCAGGATCTACACCGGCACATAGACCACCAGCACCGGCAGTGAAAGGAAGCATATCGGCACAGAAGCCGACAGGAATTTTGTTGTTAATATATTTTGTTTATTATTGTAAAATCATTGTAAGCCAACTTGGCAAGTTGTAAAATGACTCTTATATAAGATATTTCATTGTAGAATGTTGTGAGAAGATAGATGTAAGATGGATGAATGTAATTAGGCGAATTAAGGCAGACCTATTATGTGAATTATAGGTTAAGGGTTTATGTAAGAAGTAGAGCTATAAACCAGTACTGGATCTGGCATAGTAGATGCTATTTTGAAGCAATACATCACATTGGATTTATATAATCCATTTTGTAAGTCAGTGAGACTTCCATTTTGAGTAGTGAGCTCTAGGCACTTGGCCTTCCTGCATGTGCAGGCACCCTCTTGTAGTAGTAATATTCTCTTATTGGCCAGTAAGTGAATATTGTGGGTCACAAATCCCATCGAGGTTTTTCCCACACCGAGTTTCCTCATTAAAATACTGTGTTATGGTGTGTTTTTCATGTGGTTGTTTTTATCTCTATTTATTGCATTACTTTCTGTTTACCAGTACACAGTTCTAATTTGCTCTACATGTTTTAAGTTGACAAATTCATTAAACCGGTTAGATATTGATTCACCCCCCCTCTCAGTATCTATGGGAATCCTAACATTATGTATTTCAATTTCATGTTTATGCTTTTGGTGGTTTAAAGTTAAACCAGAAAATTCAATAACTGGTAGATCACTTATTCATCCCCCCTCTCAATGATCCCTGATTTCAATAGCCAAACCACTAGATGGACCATTATTACAATATATGTTGGAAGTGAGCCAACATTACAAAATAAAAATCTAGGTAAGTATGCTTGGCTCCCCTTGTAGATTACAACTAGTATATTTCATCATATAACTTCAGTTACAAGGTTTAAAAGTGAATCTCTTAGCTCCCCCCTAAACCACAGACCTCTATGCCCAATCTGATTATCTGCATAACTTCCATCTTCCCTCTTTCAGGTGTGTCCTCTAATACCAACACTTGGTCTAACACAAAGTTTGTTGAGCTCTATGACTACTGTGATTTTAGTCTCACCTTTATAAAATTGTCTTCATCCCCATGTCATTTAGAGTCATGTAACAAGGTCAATTTAGAATATAAGCACCTATCCCTTCTATGAGGATCTTAAAAGACTATAGCATTCATGATATCCTCTTTATATTGTTGCAATGATTTCTTTTGAATAGCAAAAGACCTCATTGTGTTTTCTCCTCAAGGTCCTGACTAAGTTCCCCTCATAAGCTGAAATGGATCTTGGATAATGTCTCAAAGCCAAATCAGTGATGACTAATAATCCATTGCATGTATGAGGTCTCATAGCTACATCTCATCATAGGAAAACTTATCTTTGTTCATGACAATATTTCACATATCCTAACCACCATCACAAATATTCTTGTGTATGACATATTTACCACTCATTGAGGCTTTTCTTTCAGATGTTGAAACTTAGTATATCTTTATAATTCATTCCACATAGTCTTCCTATTCATTCATACTTGTTGCATTAATCTATCCTTTTGAAGTCTTTGTTCTTGCAAGTACACAACCTCTATTGATACATATACATAATTGTTGTTTACATGAGCATTGTCCTTTTAGCTTCAACGTTAGCCTAAGGATCAAATCCATCTTAACTAATTCTAATATTCTTATGTTGCAATTACATAAATTCCTCATTATTCTTATGTGGTTGTATTAGTCATTCCACTCTTATGCTTCACCATGCTTGTTCCTCCCTACTGAGAAAAATCATTGTCATAGATATTTGTGCGATAAAAACTATATGCTCAAACCTTTTCATACCTATGCTCTAAATATTGACATGAATAAGTTCCTTCATGAATAAGCTCTAATGTAGCACATTGTCTTCAACCTCTCAATCATTTTCACTGTGTGGACTGAATGCAAATCATTTTTAGTATTTATAGCCATGCACAACCTTATATATTCAAGTGTGCAACCTCAACTAAACACCTTTTCACAGTGATCTATATTCCAACAATGTCTAAACTTGCTATGCAACCAAGTGATAAACATTTCACAACAAGAAACCATAGCAGATATGCACAACTTTAACTAATCCCAGCATCAATTAATATGTATACACAAACAATCTTTATTCTAGTCAACTTATTTATCACATTCAATCACTTATTCATCTAGAGATTAAGGGGGAAAAGATATTATTATGCTTAGCTCCCCCTAAGGTCCTGCATAACTTTAATATTTAGGGGATGGCACTTGTGTATGAAATCATTTGGATACAACCAAAGCCCCTCTTACCAACATGCAACCAGAATTGTCAAATATCACATGCATTCCAAAATAATTCAAATTGGATAAAAAAGGAAAATTTCTCATGTAAGCCTTGAAATATGCAAAATATTATGAGGATATTCTCTCATTCCTAAAACACAACTTATCATTTCCCTTACTTATAATATTATTTGTGTTATTGTTACCAAGGAGAACCTCTACCCCGTCATTATTTTTTGTATTACACAAACCACTCCTTGTGAGAAGTCGTGTGGTAGGATAAACTTGTATCAATAAGCCAAACATCATCATTAATAGTGTTATTTGAAATAAATAGAGCATCAGAATAATCATCAAAATAATTTTCCATGGAGGAATCAACATTTCCTTTGTCACATTCCCTATTTTACCAAAATTCCAACTCTTTACTCTTTTCAAGGATTTTATAATGTCCTCTAGACTTATCCCTCTTTTTATCCCCTTTAGGCCCCTTCTCTTTGGACCTTCCTTGCACATGAAGGCATCTTCGGAGCCAATATTCATGCACTTTCTTCTCATTTATTATAAAACAAGTTTACCAAAGAGGTTATCCATCTTCAAATTTGTACTACCACCACTTATAGAAATGATTATATTGTTGAATTGGTTGAATGGGCCGAAATACTGAGGTGGGGTGAATCAGTATTCCCACTCTTTCAAAAACTTTTAATACTATATCAATCTCAACTATTAATTCATTAATATGAAACAACAAATGTAGAATAAATAAATAACACAACCACAAATTGAACATCAGATTTTATATATGGAAAACCCAAATGGGAAAAACCACGAAGAGTGTTAACTCTCAAGATAATATAACTAGTTATATGGTGTTTACAAAAAGGGGTGACTCACTACCAAATGGCCCACTTTTGGATTACAAAGTGGCTCACTATCGGAATACTCACTACAATAGATAGTAAATGAACTAAAGAAAAGTACATCTCCTAATGCATAAGGTCAGTTCAAGATTAAGCTCAGATAACAACTCACAAAACTCAAAGCAGATCCGATAAGGGATCACTACACCACTGTCCACAATCACCTATAGAAAATTTAGTAAGGGATTGCTACACTACTCTGCCATACCAACTACTTGCAGTAGATTAGGTAAAGCCTATTAGGTCCCAGAGACAACTAAGAGGGGGGGTGAATCAGTTGTCTAATAATATTAAACCAAAAACAACTTAATCAAATTACTGCTTAATACCGGTGAAAACAGTTTGTTATATCAGTGGACAGATTTAACAGATAAATGCAATACTAGTAAAGATTAATGCATGAAACTAAAAGACAAAGTCATCCACAACACATAACACCAATATTTGTACATGGAAACCCTATAAGGGGAAAAACCACACTGGGAAACCTTACCCACAATCAGATGATACTACTGTAGATAGTAAGTGTATATAAATGGGGTCTGCATATGCAGAAAGGCCAAGTGCCTAGAACTCACTGCTCAAACACAAATGGGAGTCACACTGACTACAATTGGATGGTTAAATCCAATAAGAATGTACTACTCAAAATAGCATCTTCATATGCTAGATTCAGTACCAGTGTAGTTCTGATATGCTTTCACAAAAACCTAGCTTCACCTTCAAATGATGTTTGCATGTATAGCTCTGCTTAATCTCGCATATACCTTTGCACAAATCATTTTTCGCATTCCACCATTGATCTTACAATTAAGACCTTACATTTATACCATAACCTAAGACCAATTTTAGTAGGTCAGCTCTACAAGATATTACAATAAAATCATTTTACAAATAATACAATAACTGATTGAACATGTCAGCTTAATGTCTTTACAATAATAATTAATCATCTCCATAGCGTGCCATGTTGATCTGGAAAAGATAAACATGTCGGTGTAGCTCTGGACCTATTTGTCGGTAATAGCAAATATGCAAATATGAATATGCCAATAAACAATTCACCAAGATAAGATGTCCAAATAATGTCTTCAACATTACCAAGCATTTTCCAAGTCATTCCAAGTGTCGGTGATCATTATTTCCTGCCAGTGTACCATATACCAGTGACTGTGTAAAAGTCACTTGCTTACCAATGAATGTTGTTGGAGCTCCAAAGTGCTAGAGTTTTAGTAGGTGTTGACATCAATGACAAAATCATACCAAAATACCAACAATATCCCCCTTTGGCATTGATGGCAACACAAGATGGAAAAACCATCAAAGTGCCCAAACAGAAATGCCAAGTATAAAAACCAATAATCTCCCCAAAGTAACAATCTCTTCCCAAAAGATAATGTGTTCTTCCAATAGATATCTCTCCCCCTTTGACATCAAATGCCAAAGTTACAACAAAATCAGGTCCATATACAAAATACCAACCAATTACAATATACCAATTACTCCTGCTGAGAAGTAGCTTCCTCATCAAAGTCGGAGTAAGAATATATCTCTGTTAATTCTGTCGGTTGATGACAGACATCAACTCTCTAAGTGTCTACCAGTGGGGGTATGACCCCAAGCTATTCTCTAAGGTATTCAAAAGTTTCCTTAGGAAAAGGTTTAGTAAAAATATCTGCAAGTTGTTCTTTAGTATTCACATAAACTAGTTTTATTTCTTTTGCTTCAACTTTTTCCCTTAGAAAATTCAGTTTAATGGAGACATGTTTTGTTTTAGAATGTAGTACCGAATTCTTAGATATATCAATTATTGTTGTGTTATCACAATAGATAGCTATAGGTTCCTTGCATTTTACATTTAAATCTTTCAACATTTGTTTAAGCCAAAGTACTTGTGTATAGTTAGTTGTTGCTACAACATATTTTGATTCTACTGTTGATAAAGATGTACAACTATGTTTCTTACTCAACCAAGAAACTAATCTGCTTCCAAGAAAAAATGCTCTGTCGGTGGTGCTTTTTCTATCATCAACATCTCCTACCCAATTTGCATCTATGTATGCACATAGGTCAAAGTTTTCATCTCTAGGATACCATAATCCAAGATTTGTAGTGCCTTGTAAGTACCGGAAAATCCTTTTTACTGTTGATTCATTATTTTCTCTAGGATTACTCTAAAATTTTGAAACAATACATACCGCATTCATAATATCAAGTCTTGTTTGTGTTAAATACAGTAAACCTCCTATCATAGATTTGTACCTTGTTGGATTAACATAAGTAGATTCATCTCTTAAAGATAGTTTGTCATTTGTAGTCATGGGTGTGCTTACCAGTTTAGAGTTCTCCATCCCAAATTTCTTAAGTAACTCTTTTAAGTATTTTGATTGACTCAAGAATATACCTTTGTCAGTCTGTGAAATCTGCAATCCTAAAAAGAATCTTATTTCACCAATCATAGACATTTCAAATTCTTGTTGCATTTTAATAGAAAAGTCTTTACACAATCCATCTTCTCCTCCAACTACTATAGCATCAAAAAAAACTTCTATAGTCAAGATGTCATCATTAATCATTTTATAGTATAAGTTATTGTCAACATTACCTTTAGAAAAACCAAATTCTAAAAGATACTTGTCCAATCTTGCATACCAAGCTCTTGGAGCTTGCTTCAATCCATACAAAGCTTTCTTTAACCTGCAAACCATATCTTTGTCATCTGTCAAAGAAAATCCATCAGGTTGTTCAATGTAAACTTCCTCCTCAAGATCTCCATTCAGGAATGCACATTTAATATCCATTTGATAGACTTTGTAGTTCTTATGTGCTGAAAAGGTCAAAAACAATCTAACTGCCTCAATTCTAGCTACCAATGCAAAGGTTTCATTATAGTCAACTCCTTCTTTTTGAGAATATCCCTTACACACTAGTCTTGCTTTATTTCTGATAACCTTACCATTTGCATTAAGTTTGTTTCTGAATACCCATTTTGTTCCAATTACATTTTTATCTTTAGGCCAGGGAACTAATGTCCAAGTGTTATTTTTCTCAATTTGCTCTAATTCTTCTTCCATAGCTTTAGTCCAATATTTATCTTCACATGCCTCATTAATTGATGATGGTTCAATTTGAGAAATAAGACATACCTCTTCATTTGCCAATCTTCCTCTTGTCATAACTCCTTTGTATTTGTTTCCAATTATCTGACCTTCAGAATGATTCAATCTTACATACCGGGGTGTCTTTGTTTGTTGTTGTTCCTCAGTTATAGTGGAACTTTCAGATGATACCGGTGTAACTGGATCTTCACTCTGTATTGGTGGATTTGGTGTAGGTTCATTTGTTAGAATTTCTATTACCGGTTCAGAATCTATATACCTTGAAGTTCCTCTGAATTGTTCATCAATCTTTACATTTGTACTCTCAACAATTTTCCGCAATCTCTTGTTAAAACATCTATATCCGGAGACAACTGAGAGGGGGGGTGAATCAGTTGTCTAATAATATTAAACCAAAAACAACTTAATCAAATTACTGCTTAAGACCAGTGAAATAAGTCTATTATACCGATGGACAGATTCAACAGATAAATGCAATACCGGTAAAGATTAATGCATGAAACTAAAAGACAAAGTCATCCACAACACATAACACCAATATTTGTACGTGGAAACCCTATAAGGGGAAAACCATGGTGGGAAACCCTACCCACAATCAGATGATACTACTGCAAATAGTAAGTGTACATAAATGGGGTCTGCACATGTAGAAAGGCCAAGCGCCTAGAGATCACTGCTCAAACACAAATGGGAGTCACACTGACTATAATTGGATGGTTAAATCCAATAAGAATGTACTGCTCAAAATAGCATCTTCATATGCTAGATTTAGTACCGGTGTAGTTCTGATATGCTTTCACAAAAACCTAGCTTCACCTTCAAATGATGTCTGCATGTATAGCTCTACTTAATCTCCCATATACCTTCGCACAAATCCTTTTTTGCATTCCACCATCGATCTTACAATTAAGACCTTACATTTATGTCAATTGCAGGTCGCCAGTGCGATATCTGAGAGCCACCATACCACAAAGAGGAAAAGAACAATGGAAACCATGATGCATAATAGGGATTTTTACATTGTTTAATTTCATTTTGTTTTGCATCTATTTCATTGGTTTTATGTTTGGATTGCTTGGATAGTTAAGGGATTCGTGATTTTTCTTATTTCCTATTTAGAAATGATAAATTTGAGATAGGTCTATGTCTGGCCTGCCATGCATCATACTCTGGCGTAGTCCCTGGATCTATTGCACCTCTACCCCAACCCCAAAGTAATGGCTTAAGAGCATCAAAATCAGTAGAAGCAACATGTGCTTGTATACATACCCCCCAATCAGATACCTCCTGAGATACACAAGCAAAATAAGCAGTAACCACCAATGTAACCTATACCTCCCCGAACTGTCTTAGTACCCATCCTGGAATAGACATCTCAATAATCTGTTGCATCTCGAATGTCCTACCAAGAAGATATCTCTATTATCGGCAGAAAAGAAAGTGCACTACATTATTCGCCCAACCAGAGCAATCTAAGTATGGTCTCGAAATGAAATGCTACAAAATATCAAGCTGATGTCTCCAATACAACATGTTACCTAAACCCCTGTGTCTAATACCCATTGTGTACCTATAAGCATAAGGCTCACTAGGCTGCAAGTCAAAATGAATAACATGTCTTGAAATATAGATGTTCTCTCATGCCCACATCTAGAGCAATGTCACACCGTAACTGATAGATCAATATCCAAGGTATACAATGTCATGCATCTGACACCATGGCTAGAAGGCATGGACCCCAAGCATATACTCATCGATGCACAATCATATCATGGATCACTCTGCCCCATCCAACTGGAAATCTATGACCTCATCTGTTAGGCATCAACAAACCACCGACAATACTGCATAATACGATAGTCAGATCATCATAGTCTAATCGATCCCAACGGATCTCATACCAACCACTGATCTATAAATCATGTACCTCACACTTGAAAAGTGCACACAATCTAGTAATGCCATCATCATGGTCATACACAACTCTCTCACCATGAATCAGAATACACAGTATACGCCATACATCCTCTAAGGTAATGGAAGCCTCACCAGTAGGAAGATGAAAAGAACATGTCTCGGGATGACATCACTCTATCCAAGTTGTAATCAAGGCCCTATTGGTCATAACCTCTGGAAAATATAACACGTAATATAGTCCAAGCTGTTGAATATACTCGATCTCTTCCTCAAGTAAATCAACATGAAGATCAAGTTCGTTGGGTATGCTCTGTCGGCAGTATAATACTCCAATGTTCTCCTGCATATAGAAAATGTTAAAAATATCAGATATCAGATCACGAGAACACAAAAAATTATCAAACGCATGACAAAAACCTTCACATACAACGAATGCGTAATGTTTTAAACCCATGCATGACATTTAGCATTAATGCGGTACAATAACAGCTTATGTGTAACATTTACCATGAATGCGTAATGAAATGAGCTATTGCATAACATTTACAATGTATGTGTAACAATTAGCATGAATGCGGTACATTTATAGCTAATGTGTAACAGTTCATACGAATGCGTAACATTTATAGCTAATGCGTGAAAAATAAAAGGCAAATGCATAAAGGATGCAAATTAGGTCTCTGAAATTTTTTTGGGAAAAATATCAAAAACAAGTAGAAAATTAGGCAAAATTTTAGAAAAGTACCATGTCGCCAATCCCTGGAGGTCTCTGATAAGATCGTACTCGGTTAGACAAGTGCAATCAAGCTCTATAGCCAGTCATGATGATCAAATACTCAAAGTAAAGTACAAAATTAGCAAAGAAAACCAAGAACTTACCAAATTGCAAATGAGCAAATGAAAACCTAAAATCTCTATTTATAGCTCAAAATTAGGGTTTTTTGTCACCTCGACGCACGCGGTCCCTGCCAGCTTCAAACAACTTGTAGGCTACTCAAATGATCTTGAAATTGCATGAAACTTAACACGATTTCTCATTATACTGATATCAAAAATATGGTCTCAATTTTTGAATTTTTTGACCACCTTTTCTGAAGGGGCATATTTACACTATACAGTGGTACCAAGGCATACTGGGGCAGGATTTTTTCATTTTCTTTCAAAAAATGTCATTCCAACTTTGTCTCAGAGAGGGGAAAATGTAGACACCTAAAAATGTCTCATTGATCATGTGCTAATTATTTGTCTAATTGATTAAATAATTCTTTAATTATTTAACTAAGTTAATTAATATTATTCTTCTAATTTCATATTTCCTCGTAATCTTACTAATTATTCTGTTTTCTATTATTTCATCATTTAATCATTTTAACTATTTTCTAATGTTAATTAAATATTTATTATTTAATTAATTTTGATTAATTCCCCAATTTAAATAATCTTTCTTTCTTTTTTTTTAAGCAAAAGTGGCAAGCCACTGATATATATATTAATAAGAAAGTTGATTCAAGAGCTCAATAGGGAAAGAATCAGGAAGAAAACCCTATATCCTTGCTCAGATACAATGAAAAAGAGGAAAGGAGGTTATGAGGAGAAGTCCCCCGAAGATCCGGAGAGATAGATAGGACCTGCCCATAGAATGAGCCTCTTGGAGGCCAAATTTAGAGTAGCAAGTCGGAACGAGACCAGGTGAAACCTTAAAAAACCAACCCCCACAACTGGTTGCCATGAAGACTGGGAAGCGGAAATCTCGTTGTCGGACCACTAAAAAGATGCCATGCTCGGTTTCCGGTTGTGTTGTATCAGAACTATGAAACCGGTATGTTGTCCTCGTGACCAGTTCATAGAAGAAAAGATTCCATTACTGGTGCTAGCTGATAGGCTAAGAAGATGGCTCAGCAACCAGTTCTGATATACCAGTGAAAATAAATGCCAAAACCAACACCGGTAAACAAGGGGCAGACAAAAGATTTTAGGGTCATACCGGTTGCCGTCAGATTTTCCACCCATCAAAAAAGAGCATATTGTAAGTAGAAAAAACAAAGCCAGAATAACTTTACTCATCCATGGTGGCGTCCTCCTAGGACTGAATTACAGGTGCATCAAAGGTGGGCCATCCCATGGTTTCATCTTGCACTGGTGCGTTGAGGTATGGCACCCTATCTGTAGCCCATCCCCTTTCCATCGGTTGTGAAATTGGCAAACAGGGATCAACGTTTTCTATTTCCAGGATCACCATGAGGGCCCCAACTTTAATTTGGACTCTGTGCACAATGTGGTCATCCAATTGTCCATCGAATTGATGCAGGTCGTTCTTCACATGGCAGCAGTTTTTTCATTTGAGGGCATGTTTTATTCGGTTATAAAGTACCATGTTAGCATGGTTGGATTGAATAAAGTGATGAGGAAAGAGGCCCCCAAGGAGAGTAGACCCCTACCATAGATTATATTTTAGCAGGGCTTCATGGAACGAGACCGGTGCAAGCACATCTTGTCTTACCAACTTGAAGAACACTAGTTCAAGCAGAGGAATAGTTTGCAAGAGATCTAGAGCATTTGATAGAAAAGAGTTGAGAAGTTGATAGGGATAAAGAATCCTTTTGGCTTGAGGGGATAAGATCTCCTCACCAATCAAGTCTTTGATAGCTCTTCTGAATTGTGGATTGTGTAGAAGAAAAAGTTGGTCGAGGTCCATGTCATTGATGTGTCCATGAAAAGTCATCGAGGGTTCTGAAATTTGTACTGAAATCCGGTCATTCCATGGCATGTACTCCCAATGCATTTGTCTGCACCCTACACAAGAGTCGTTCTCCATATTGCAGAGCACTGACATACTTCAAAAATTTAAAGATTTTGAAAATTTCCACTAAGAACTGTGTATATAAAAATAGGCTGATTCCATTTATAAACAAAAATTACAATCTCAAAGTACAATAAATGATCAAATTTTTAGGATCATGTTTGCGATTCTTGCATTAATTTGTGACTGTAATGCAGTCGAGAGGATGTGTGAGAGGCCTGAGTCTATTTTTCCCCATGTGAAGTGACGTGAAAATCCCAAAGTAATTCGCACTAAAATTTCATTCATACCATCTACCAAGTGTATTTAAAAGCATAAATGCTAGTGTCCTATCAGCCTTCTTGTACACAGGCACTGGTTAAATGCTTCCATGCGAGTATTTATTAGGAAGTAATTTGTGATTAGAGTGTTGTACTTTCATTTTGTACCAATTCAAGCAATTTGGGAAAGGAAGATAGTTTAGTGGGAATTGCAACTGACTCAACTGAAATGCCATCGCAACCCATATTTGCTAGCATGTCAACAATGGAGTTGCCCTCTCTTAATGTGTGGCTGACAATGGAATCTGAAAAAGTGTTGAGAAGATCCAAGGTGTGCTTCAAAACATACGAAAGATGCCAGGTCTTGGATCTTTTTGAGGTAATTGAATTGATAATAACTAATGAATCCCCCTCTATGTGTATATTGGAGAAGCCACACTTCCTTGCTAACACCAGACCAGCTAGTAAGGCATTTGCCTTCGCCAAGTTATTTGTACCCGAAGGGATGGGTGAAGCTTGGAAAGCACACATTTTTCCAAATTAATCTCGAATGCAAACTCCAATTCCCGACTTCCCTGGGTTTCCACAGGAAGAGTCGTCGAAGTTGATCTTAAAGAAATTAGGTGTTGGGGGTACCCATTTTATGGACGACCTATCTCTCACATGAGCTGAGGACCAGTTCGAAGGAGTCTCTATCGGCAAAAATAATATCATTCCATGATTTTGCAATTACCTTATCCCATCAGGTAAAAGACTGGATGTCCTTGGAATTAGTGAGAGAAGAATTTATGGTTTTTGCAATCAAATTTTCCAATTTGATCAAAACTTGATCCAGAGAAGATGATGTTTTTCTAAAAATTATTTTGTTCCTCTCCCACCAAATGGCCCAAATAATGTGAATAGGAGCACATTTCCAAATGCCTAAGAGGGTTGATGTAAAAAATAAAAGAGGCCAAGAGTTAAACATATCCCATGGTGGTTTCAGAAAGGGAAACATAACTTGGAGTTTATTCATGATAAAGAACCAATATTGGGAGGCAAAGGTACAGTGTAAAAATAAATGATCAACCGATTCTTCCTCTAAGTCACAAAATACACAATTAAAAGCTTGTGTAATGCCTAGTTTTACTAGTCTATCTGCTATTAGAATTCTTTTGTTCAATATTAACCACGCAAAACAACCTGCTTTTGGTAGGACAATGTCATTCCAATAGAAAGAGTATGCCCGACTACTTACCTTACTGTTGCAACCCTATTGTAAGGCATTGTACCCTTCTTTAATTGAATATTGTCCTGATTTTGAAGCTGCCCAAAATAACACATCATCTCTGTTAGACATGAGAGCTGTCCTATTCAATAAAATATTTGCCAATGAGGAAGATTGTTGGATGGATATTAGGAGAAGAGTAGGATCTTTCCAGATTATTTTCCCTCAAAATATTTCTATAGCAGACACATAGTCACTCAATTTTGTCCCCCAATGGGCTATAGCTATATTCATAATGTCTTTCATGTTATCTAATTGAGCAATAGGAGGATTCCCACACCATGAGTCTGTCCAGAAGTTTGCACTAAGACCATTATTGATTTCCCATGAAACATACTTAAATATTAGATTTCTTAAATCCATCATAAAATTCCAAATAGAAGACCCCTTTGGAGGGTCTAAAATTGTCAACACTCTTGATGATTGAGTGTTGTCCAAATATTTAGCTTGCATAATCTGGCACCATTTGGAAACAAGATTAGTGTAGATTATCTAAATCAATTTCCCACCAAAAGCCTTGTTGCGATGCTTCATATTGTGAAGTCCCACGACCCCTTGTGATTTTTGGCATGACATATTTTCCATAGAGGCTAAGGGGATTTTCCTTTCATTTGTCATTTTATTATTCCATAGAAAATCTCTAATGATTTTCTATAATTGTTGAATGACGGATGAGGGAGCTTTGAGAACAGACATGTAATAGTTTGGTATTGTTGTTAACACTGACTTGTTAAGAAGGATTCTACCTGATAGTGAAAGTCACCTTACTTTCCAAGTTGAAACTTGTGCGTTGATTCTACCAATGACAGCAGACCAATAGGAAGGTTTGTTTGTTCCCATAAAAAAGGGGATGCCAAGGTAGAAAGATGGCAATTGGTCCATTGAGAAACCCAAAGCCTTGCATATTCTTTGTGACAAGATTGAAGGTGTGTTGAAAATGAAAATCTTAGACTTGGCAAAATTAATTTTCTGACTAGAAGCAAAGGAATAGATATCCAGTGTTTGCTTGATGAGCCTGGCTTCTTTTAGGGAAGACTTACCAAATAACAATGTATCATCAACAAAAAGAGAGTGAGTTACTGTTATTAAAGTACCTGGAAGATGACACCAAGCCAAAGCCCTTTTGAAGATTGAAAATTGATGTATCTGCTCAAGGGATCTGCCATGAGAATGAAGAGAAAAGGTGATAAAGGGTTGCCTTGTCTTATTCCCTGTGTACCCTGAAAAAACCCTTGTCTTTATTATTTAAATAAATTACTACTATTTTCAATTTCTATCTCTAATCAATTAATCATTCAACCCTTTTCTAAATATTAATTAAATATTTATTATTTAATTAATTGTGATTTAATCCTTTAATTTAAATGATCTTTATTATTTAATTAAAGTCCATTTCTAAATATTTAAATAGTTTCTTTAAATTATTTAATTAGCTAATTAATTCTTCTAATTCCATTTCCAAATCCCCAAATTCTAATTTCATTCAAATTTCAAATTCTTCTAATTTCTTCTAAATTCAAATACATGTGCATGATCTCAAAAATCAAATTGAAAATCAATGTCAAGTTCTAAATATATTCAAATACTAAATTGAATTTAAAATAAATTCAATTATTTGAATAAATCTCATGTAAAGATTAAATTGAAAATCTAAGTTAAAGTGCAAGCACATGCTAAATTAATTAATTAATCATTTATCTCTCCAATCTCTATTTCCATCTTCTAGTTAGCTTTGTCATCTTCTTAATTTCCTCCAATCATTCTTTTTCTTCCCTCGGTCATCTTTTTCTCAATTAGTTGACTCAATTAATCTATTTAATCTATTTTGTTTCACCTCTAAATCAGCAGTTCAACTATCAATCTTCATGTGAGCTCACCTGAGTTCCGCCTCTTGATCAATTTGTTCCACCTTTCAATCAATCCTCTCCAATAATCTATAAATTGAGCATTCAATCTCCATTTTCAACAATCATGAACTTTGAATCTTTGTGTCAATTTTAGGTTGCCAGTGTGATATCTAAAAGCCACCATACCAAAAAGAGGAGAAGAACAATGGAAGCCATGATGTACAATAGGGAGTTTTACATTGTCTAATTTCATTTTGTTTTGTATCTATTTCATTGGTTTTATGTTTGGATTGCTTAGATAGTTAAGGGATTCGTGATTTTCCTTATTTCCTATTTAGCAATGATGAATTTGAGCATAGAAAAGATACAACTGATATGACATATAATTGATACCACTGATATAACTGATATGACTGATATAACTAATATCGATACCAGAAATCACACAGCTAATACCAAAACTAGATACAAACCATGATAAGCACAACACAAGATTCTGGAGAAGAGGATCTTCTTGAAATAACTGTAGTAGATCACATACATACCTATCTTCCATTGTTTCTCAAACTGCAATACCAAAGCTTCGTATGCCACATCTGGTCCTAACTGGATCACTGGGTTTTACATCAATGAAAAAATTCACACAAATCCAACAATCTCCCCCTTTGTCATTGATGGAAAAACATCAAAAAAGAATAATCTCAAAAACATATCTATGTATAACTCCCCCATACTCATATATCTCCATTCAACTACCTTTCTCCTTATTTCTCCATTTACCTTGCTCATTTACCTTTTTCCCCCTTTGACATCAAGGAAAAAGTGTGCCTTTGATGAAAAAGAAAAGAAATTAAAAATCAATGCATTCAACAACCAAATTGTCAAAATTGCATACTAACTCAAAAAGATTCTCAATTGCTTTTCTTCTAAAATATATGCTCATATTTCTCCTTAAGTTCTAAAAGGAGAACCTTCTAGGACTGAATAGACAATCTAATACTAATAGAAAAACTTCTACATTCTACCAATACATCAATAGCATGAGAAAAACTATCAAGAACAGACAGATTATGCTCATACTCAACAACATCATCAAGCAATATTAAAAAGTGCTCAAATTTAGCTTCAACAATTTCTTTGAATTTTCAAAAAATACTCACATAATCTTCTCTCTGCCTTTGCAAAAATAACAACTTGGCCTATAGAGAATTTACCTTTTTCCTTTTCTCTCCATCCTTATCGCTCATAAAATCAAATCACTTGCCAATAGAACTCAATTCTTCTTCAACGGTTTTGATTTTTTCTTCATGCTTCACCACTAGCCATGAAAGGCAATACATGTAGAACGTGTTGACACTGTTGATACAATGTCTCATCTCATTTATGTTGGAGATTGTTGGAAGTATGTTGCACATATGTGCTTAAGAGATATCTGAGAGTTGTGTTGTCAATGATGTCAACATAATTCTCTATCTATGACGGTGATGTAGTGAAGTTCAATAAGTTGGTTTGTTCAGCATGATGAAGATCAGAGTTTGTGGATTAAAGGGTTTGTAGAGGGTTGTCTATAGTTGATTTAGTTCAGGTTTTAGAGTTCCGCATGAAGATTTTATTGAGTTATGGGTATCAGTGTTGTGGTTGGTTTTTCAGTTGTTCAGTGATGACAGTGTGTCAGTATTTTGCTCCACATTATAATATCTTGATCTGTGGATTTCAAGGAATGTTTGGGATGTTGGTTTGTGTCCTCAATTTAGATGGTTTGAGGTTTAGAGGTCTGCAAGTGATTTTTCAAGGTTCATAGTCATTGCAATTAGTGTTTCTAAGGTTCGGTATAATGATGATGTGATTCTAGTAATTTGTGTTGGTGTGGATTTTGTTGTGGTAATTTATCATGCTTGTGGATTGTGTGCCTTTTGTGTTGATGGTTTGCATTGATTGTTGATTTTGTAATTGATGGTTATCTTCGGTGTGTTAGTGTTCTTCATGTTTTTGGTAGATCGTATGTTGATAACATGTTGTGGATATTCAATACATAATTCTTGGAGGTGTTTCATATTTGAGACGGAAGATTTGGGTCCATGTTATGTCTTGGCTCGCATTGCTTGGTCTGTATGTGATATTATATTATGTGTGGTTATATTTTTGTAATTAGGTGGTGAGTGTTGAGCTGACCTTTTTGATCTTTCTAAGGTTGATGTCATGTATAGATTAATGTGATTTCTTTGTATTTGAGTATGGTGTTGTGGATAAGAGTGAGTATGTGTGTGAATAATATATTGATCTTTCGGAAGAAGAAAAGAAGTGTGAAGGAGAAAGAGAAATTTTTTATGTGCTTAACTAGAACTATAATTAGGTATTAAGGAGATGCTATTTTCTAATTCATTGCTTTTGGAAGTGATCTGAATCTATTTATAAGGTAGTGAGCCTTCCCTAGGTTGTAGCCCTTTTTGTTTTTTAGAAGTGAGCTCTAGGCAGTGTGCCTAAATGCATGTGAATTCCCCATTGTAATAATTATATACCTCTAACAGAGTATACCCATATTGTGGGTATCTTTCCACCATGGTTTTTCCCTTGACTGGGTTTTCCATGTCAAAAATCTTGGTGTTATGTTTGTTTATGTTGTGTTGTTGATCTATGCTTTCATGTTTAATTATTATATCTGAGAATAAGTTTAAATTGTGTGATTTTTTGTAATAACTGATTCACCCCCCTCTAAGTTGTCTGTCCTATTTCTATCAGCTAGTTGTTGGCATAATGTTGTCATTGATGTCAACCGGTATAGGGTGGCAATAGGTATGGGAGATGCATGTGCAGTATTGTCATTGATGTCAACTGATATTAATGTCATGGATGTCAACCGAAAGTATGTGCAGTTGAGGCCAACTGGTATGCAAGCTAGAGTCACTGGTATAAAAGATGACGAATGGGTATGAAAAAATTGGTATCAGTGAACAAGTGGATGAACATGTTAGTATACATGTTGGTACTAACCAGTAAGATGATGAACGGTAAGACTATGGGGTGAACTAGCCACCGGTATGTTAGTATGAGGTAATCTAGTAGGACTCCCACCAATAAATGATGTTGTCCCTGAAAGAAGAGAAGATTGAAGAAGGAATGTTGCCTGACGATTGGAAGGAAGTTTCATCAACCCAATAATAGGGATGTCACTCCATTAGCCAGCAGGTGACATAGATCCTCCTCCACTAGTGTTTATCATTTGAAGTGCAGTTTGTTGGCATTCAAAATTCACATGAGAATGGTTGATGTTTTCATTGATGGCAACCAATCAATAATAGGATTCTACAAGTTCACCGGCAAGGTAGACATCATCTACCGGCATCAGCAAGCACAACAAGTTCATTCATCGGCATCTAGCTTACACTGAAAATAAAGCATACTGGCACTCAGGCCGACATAAGACAAGTTTTATTTATATGAATTGTATTTTAATGTAATTAATTATCTGTAAGCCGACATGATGCATTGTAAAGACTCATATATGTATGATATCTTATAGGTCATTTTGATATGAGAAAATATACATAATAAAAGAAAAGTGATTATGTAATGGATTATAGAAGATAGGTTATGTGAGCAAATATCATTCACTGGCAGGTTTTTGGTTAAGGTTTCTGACTGAGCTTGAATCGGTACTGAATCAAGCATTGCAGATGCTATTTTGAGTAGTACATTGTCTTGGATTTAATTATCTATTTTTTAGTCAGTGAGACTCTTTCATTGAGAAGTGCGCTCTAGGCTATTGGCCTTCCTACATGTGCAGGCCCCTATTGTAAGTAAAATTTATTCATATTGGTCAGTAAGTAAATATTGTGGGTCACAAATCCCACCGAGGTTTTTCCCTTACCGGGTTTTCTTGCCAAAATATCTTGTGTTATGATGTGCATTTATGATGTCTTTGTTATTTCTCTTTGTTGCATTATTACTTATTTATCGGTACATTAATTTGGGTTACAAAGTTATAAATAAGTTTAAATATTCCAATAATCGGTTAAACATTGTTTCACGCCCCCCCTCTCAATGTCTTTGGGACTGTCATTGCATCTAACATAGTTGTTTATTCCGCCTGTTGGTAAGTGGTAATACCTTTCATATCTCACAGCATACATGGCATACATCATGACTCTCCGGGATATGATAGTTAGAATAAGCAAAGGGAGGAGATTGGATGCTTAGACTAAATGACCAAAGAGGAAGATGAGGAAGCCTCTAGAGGTAGAGACCTGATATGTACACTGGATCAACATGTTGATTCAAGTTGTGTTGCTGGGATGGAGAAGGAAGAGCTGAGACGATGTGTTTGCCCTCTTCAAAAACTAGTTGAGAGGAGAACCGGTCATATGTAGATGAATGTTTGTAGTTGCACACATGGTGTTACGGAGATACAGAAGGAGAAAGGTGTTTCCACATATGCATAACAGTTGGAGATGGATGGCATGAAGACATTATGCACATTATTGGTATGAAGGTAGAAACATGTCAACCGGTAAACAAGGTGGTTACCGGTATAAAGCAAAGGGCCAAGAGGAAAAGTGGAGTACTCCTAATCAGGTAGTAAGGTACATGATGACTCACCATGGATATCAACTACTATTCAGCAAGGTTGATGACTAGTAAATATGATACATCGACAAGGAAAAGTAGGTGAGGTGTACCAGTAGGGTTAGATGACTAGTAGTTGTGCACCAGTTAAGTGTCTGGTCGGTGATGTTGTCTAAACCGACACAAAGGTCTAAACTGAGATGGATACCGATAGGGATTCCATGTGGAGTTGAATTGGAAAGCATGCAGAGATTGATGAAGTATCGTGTCAGTGAGGTTGTTGGCATTGGTCAACATTTAATATTGACTACAACAATCACAAGTGAATTGCAAAAGTGTGCAGCTCAAGGCAAATCAAAGGATGCCCCCTGGTAAGTTGATCGAAGCAAGAGATTTGATCAACTTATTAACCTAGAAAAGATATCCGTGAGATCATTTAATGATGGATAGAAGTGGGTCGGTGATCAATCTATAGTATTTGCTAAACATAGAAAATATCTATTGGAAGCTGCAAGATGGGCGGTGATGGATGATTTGTTGTAGGTCTGCAATATCAAAGAAGAGATTTGATTTGATCTAGTACATCAAATTGGTCAGTGAGGAAACCCTAATGCACCAATAGTTTGAAGTTTCATTTTGGCAAGAAAGCTCAACAATAAGAATGGAGGCAAAAGACCGGATTTGATTATACATCCAGAAGGCGTGATGCCAGTTGAATGAAAAGAGTTAATCTAACTAAGAGAGTGAAACAACTAACCATTTGGAGATGCGACCAATAAGAGGATTGAAAGTGGTTTAACCTATAAGGCCAAGGCAACTGGTAAATTGTTACAGAGTTTAACAATAGTGTAAACCGGTAGGGTTTGCACCAGTAAGAAACAGTTAGAGAAGAATAAAGCATGTAGAGAGTGTGTTGAAGAAGATCCAACAAGATGAAGAATAGAGTAGGTTTGAACTGGTATTGAGGAATTCATCAGTAACCAGGTGCAAAGATAGGCAACCGGTAGAGCCTGAACTGGTAAGGCAGCAATAACAAGCTAAGAAGAGAGTAAGCAGAGATCAAACAAGGAGGAGGCAATGAATCGATAAGGAAGTGGAGTGTGAACCAGCAGAGAGGAGAAAGCATGGAAGATAGTGAACACTATCGAAAAAGTTGAGCAGGAGAGAAACCGGCAGAGAGAGACTACTTACAGAGGTTACATAACTCAATTGTAACTAGGATTCAACTATTGTATTATTTTGATATAATGTATTGTTGTCACTAAGTTGGAGCTTGGTGTAGGGGTTGGTGCTCCTTGGGTTGGTGCCATAAAGGAGTGGTACTCCTTGGGTTGGTGCCCTAAATGTTGTAACTGAGTGTTTCATTGTGAGGCTGGATTGGAGCAGTAGTCTCCAGCAGCTCTTCTCACCGAGGTTTTTCCCATATTGGGTTTTCCTTGTATATGTCGGTGTCATGTAATGTGCCTTTATCTGATTGCATTCTGAAGTCTTGCATTATCTCACTAGTAGGTCTACTTGTGTTTTATTTTCTAACCGATACTCACTCTTAGGATAAAAAGGTTAAAGAGTTTTGGAAACCATTGATTTACCCCCCTCTCAATGGTACATTGTGTTCAACAATTGGTATCAGAGCCTAGGTTCTCGGTTGATAAGCTTTCTCCAGCTTGGGTAGATTCTAGTATTTGAACATAATGGTTTGTTTAGTGTCAATCCCTACTCTTGTATTTGATGGTTCAAACTATTATATTTGGAATTGTAAGATGGAATTCTACCTATCCTCCCTTGGGTTTGATGTATGGATATCAGTACTAAATGGTTACCCTAGTAAAGTGAGTCCTCCTACCGATTCAGAAGAAGAAAGAAGATAGTAATGTAATGATATAGCAATGAAGGCTATATTTTGTGGGTTATCAGATGATGTTTCCTCATAGGTGGACAAATGCAAATCGGAAAAGAGCTTATGGGACAGATTAAAGAAGCTTTATGGAAATGATCCTAGCACTGCAGAATCGATTTGTGGAAATAAGGAGGAAAACGTAACACATGCGTCTGCAGATGACTATAGATCAGTGAGCAGTAGCAAAAATGATGAAGAAGGAACTCACCTCTTCATGGCTCAAGAATAAAAAGATGAGAGGCACGCATCAGAGAGTGATCATGCAAATCATTCCTACTGGCAAGATGTGTTTGGAAGTGATAGTGAAGATGAAGCAGAAGTTGATCTTGAATGTGAACTAGTAAGTGCACTAGAAGAGCTGCAAAATATTAGAAATGAATTTAAGAGGTACAAAGATTCAGTTCATGAAGAATGCAGCCAGTTCAGAACATGCCTTGAATAATCAAATAATAATATCTACATATTGACATCTAAACTAAAAAAGGCAAAGGAATAACTAGTGAATTGAAATCAGTCTTTGATGCTAATGAGAGAAGATGTGAGGAACTGCAACTAGAAGTAGAGACAAAGGACAAAGAATGTCAGGACCTAAAAGGTGAAATGGACATCACAAAAGACCTTGAGAAGTGTCAAGATGAGCTCAAGGTAAGGATCTAGTATGATAGCAGCACTAAGGCCTTGAACAAAATGTTGAGTAAACAAAATGACTCCAAGGATACCAGAGGATTAGGATATGTTGTCAGTGAATGCTCCACAAGCATGGATGTATCCCACAAGGGCATTCATTTTGTCTCCTCTAATGGAGATAACAAGGTTCAGACCTTCATAGTCTGAAGTGCAACAAGAAATAAGGTTGACCTAACTACAACCAGTGAGGACATGAAGCTAAAAATAAAGACTGGTGTAGCAAGAATAAATAATGCAGATCCTAAAGGAAAAACAAAGCTGAGAGAAGATAGGTTCATCGGAAAAAAGAATACAAGAAGGCAGCCTAAAATATCTCCTACCCATAGAAGACAAAGAGATTTTGCACCATGGACAAGTAGAAGTTGAGAAGCCAAACCAATAAGATCATCTCATGTCTGGCAAATTGAATTTGTAAGTAATAAGCCTCCATTCTCTTATTATTGTTTTGCTTGTAATGAATATGGCCATAGGGAAGAGGAATGCAAAATGATTTCTAGGAATTGAAAAGGTGTTTTTCCTAGGAATAGAATTTTTGTTTGTACAAGATGTAATGCATTTGGGCATAGAACATCATAATGTAGAAACGTGCATAAGCTCACCCCCGGTTATGCTAACCAGAGTCTACTTGTTGTTTCAAGAAATATGAATTATAGATGTTATAACTGCAATGGATCTAGCCATAGAAGTAATGAGTACAGGAAGAAGATGATTCATGCACATGGCAGTTGACATAACAGCTATGCCCAAAGGAGAACCGCCCTAGAAAAATCAAGAAGTCAATTGAAATCAGTAGCGGGCTACAATGGCATGACCTTGAGAAGAAGATAAAATTGGTCTGATAGAAGGTCTTCCAATCATCCAGTTGGGATGAATGTAGTATTCTTCTATGGAAATGTATCCAGTCATACTATAGAACCTGGTAAAGCAAAGACCTATCAGTAGAAGAAGATGAGACCTTCTCTAATGGATACAAATCAGAAGAGGAGGGAGTCCAAGCAAGTATGGAGGAAGAAGGATGAAAACATGACCATGGACCAGCACTGTGCATTCAATGCAGAGGTGATATCTCCTAAAGTTTAAAGGAGATACAGATCCTTAGGGGGAGCTACATGTTTATCAAATCATTCACCCTCAAATGTTGAGAAGGACAAATATTAAGGACGAGCAGTTATCAGTATGAGGGAGAAGTTGAGATGAAAGAGTGTGTGAAATAAATATCTTGGCTACACATTCACACGGGCGAGATGGATCACTGCAGCAAGTGTCAAAGTGGGATGTGACATAGGAAGGAGGGCTAGTGGACAAAGTATACTAACAGAGATATTAGATTGGTATAGTAAACTCACATGTGTAGTATGTTGTCAGTAGGGACAGTTACCGATATTGAAGAATATGTGTTGCAATGCATTTGGGTAACATTGCATTGGCCCTGGTGGCTTGGAAAGAAGAAATTTGCCTTGGGCAATATTGGAGAAGCATTGTCTGGCAATGTGTTAAACCAGTAATTGATCTCATGTGCACACATCCTGATGAGTCAATCAGTGGGATAGGTGATATGATGTTTATATAGGCTGGTAGTTTGGTCATGGAAGAGGATGTCACAAGATTGTGATGGACATCATGGAAGTGATTGATCATTTGTAGTTCATAGATGGTCACCTCTAGCAGCACAAGGTGCAAAATGAAGCACTACATTAGGACCTGACATGCTAAGAACACCAGAGATCTATAGTTTGGGGAGAGTTCACAGCTATATCCTCTAATTGGTGTCAGGCATACTAAAAACAGTGGCACATCAAGCAGTTGGTTGACCATACTGAAAGTGGAGTCTAGTTTACAAGAAGAACAACCTACAAAGGAGAAGAAAAGAGCTCACTTAACCAATTGTGAGCACAAAGAGGGAGAGTTACCTGCATAGGGGGAGAATCTATCAGATTGGTATTGCTACCAATGGATTTTTGTTAGTGAAACCCTCATAAATTAAGATTGTACCATTGGCATCAGATTTGCACCAAATGGTATTAGGGTCTGCATCAACAATTGGTATTAGATGGAGAAGATGCAGTCTTACCAGTAGGTAAGTAGTATTCACTGACACATCTTTCAACAATTGGGTGCTTCTACAAATTGGTATCAGACTGGTATATAAGATTGGAGTCAGTTGGTGTCTGAGCCCTCCATCTCAAGTGTTGTTCTTTGAGATGATGCAAAGCATAGTGGTCAAATATGGAGAAGCAACCAGTAGGAAGAGGGAGACATAATGCATGTATTTTACCATATGTCAATGCCCTTTGCCATTGTCGTCAAAAGGGGAGAAATAATTTGTATTATACTGGATACTACATGTGTTGACATAAATGCCAAAGAGGGAGATTGTTGGCATTCTGTTGTCATTGATGTCAACCAGTATAGGGTGGAAACAGGTATGGGAGATGTATACATAGTATTTTCATTGATGTCAACTTGTATTAATGTCATGGATGTCAATTGGCAGTATGTGCAGTTGAGGCCAGCCGGTATGCAAGCTAGAGTCACCAGTATACAAGTTGATGAATGGGTATAAAGAAATCGGTATCTAGTGAACAAGTGGATGAAAATGTTAGTATACATGTTGGTACTAACTGGTAATATGATGACCAATAAGATTATGTAGAGTGAACAAGCCATCGTATGTTAGTATGAGGCAATCTAGCAGGACTCCCACCGGTAAATAATATTGTCCCTGAAAGAAGAGAAGATTGAAGAAGGAATGTTGCTTGAGGATTGTACGGAAGTATCATCTACCCAATAACATGGATGTCACTCCATTAGCCAGCAGGTGACATAGATCTTCCTCCATCGATGTTTAGCAAATGAAGTGCAATTGTCTATTCCTCCCACTAGTAAGTGTTAATACCTTGATTACCTCATAGCATACATGGCATACATCATGACTCTCTAGGATATGATAGTCAAAATAAGAAAAGGTATGTGATTGGATGCTTAAACTGGATGACCAAAGAGAAATATGAGGAAGCCTCCAAAATTCAAGACCTAATATGTACATTGGATCAACAAGTGGAGTCAAGTTGTTTTGTTGGGACAAAGGAGAAAGAGTTGAGATTATGTGTTTGCCATCTTGGAAATCCGGTTGAGAGGAGAATTGGTTAGATGTAGATGAATCTTTATAGTTGCACACATGGTGTTACTGAGATGCATATGGATAAATTTGTTACCACAAATGCATAATAGTTGGAGATGGATGACATGAAGACATTATGCACATTACCGGTATGAAGGCAGAAACATGTCAACAAGTAAATAAGGTGGTTACTAGTATAAAGCAAAGGACCAAGAGGAAAAGTGGAGTAATCCTAATTAGGTGGTAAGGTACATGATGACTCACCATGGATATCTACTGCTAGTCAGCAAGGTTGATGACTGGTAAATGTGATACACCAGAAAGATAGAGAAGGTGATGTGTACTGGTAGGGTTAGATGACTGGTAGGTGTGCATTGGTTAAGTGTTTGGTTGGTGATCCTATCTAAACCAACATAGAGGTCTAAGCTGAGATGGATACCAACAAGGATGCCATGTGGAGTTGAAGTGGAAAGCATGGAGAGGTCGGTGAAGTGTCATGTCAGTGAGTTTGTTGGCATTGGTCAATATTTAATGTTGACTCCAACAATCACGGGTGAATTACAAAAGTGTATGGATCAAGGCAAATCAAAGGGTGCCCCCTGATGAGTTGATCAAAGAAGGAGATGTGATCAACTTAACAACCTAGAAAAGATAACCGCAAGATCATTTAATGTGATGGATAGAAGCAGTTTGGTGATCAGTCAATCGTATTTGCTAAACATAGAAAATAAGTATTGGAAGACGCAAAATGGGCGTTGATGGATGATTTGTTGCAGGTCTATAATATCAGAGAAGAGATTTGATCAAATCTGGTACATCAAATTGGTCGGTGAGGAAACCCCAGTGCACCAAAAGTTTGAAGTTGCATTTTGGCGAGAAATCTCAACAATAAGAATGAAGGCAGAAGACCGGATTTGATGATGTGGCTAGAAGGTGTGATGTCAATTCAATGAAAATAGTTAATCTAACTAAGAGAGTGAAACAACTAAGCATTTGGAGGTGTAACCGATAAGAGGATTGAAAGTGGTTTAACCTGTAAGGCAAAGGCAACCAGTAAACTGTTACAAAGTTTAATAGTAGTGTAAATTGGTAGGGTTTGCACCGGTAAGAAGCAGGCAGAGAATAATAAAGCATGCAGAGAGAGTGTTGAAGGAGATCTAGTAAGGTGAAGGACAAAGAAGGGTTGAACTAGTAATGAGGAATTCATTGGCAACCAGGTGCAAAGACAGACAACTGGTAGATCTTGAACCAATAAGATAGTAGCAGCAAGCTAAGAAGAGAGTAGGCAGAGATCAGACAACGAGGAGGCAGACTATCAGGAGATGGCAATGAACCGGTAAGGTAGTGGAGTGTGAACTATCAAAGAGGAGGTAGAGTGGAAGATAGAGAACACTACCAAAAAAGTTGAGCAGGAGAGAAACCGGTAGAGAGAGATTACTTAGAGAGGTTACATAACTCATTTGTAACCAGGATTCAACTATTGTATTATTTTGATATAATGTATTGTTGTCACTGAGTTGGAGCTTGGTGCATGGTTTGGTGCTCCTTGGGTTGGTGCCATAAAGTAGGAGTGGTACTCCTTGGGTTGGTGCCCTAAATATTGTAACTCAATGTTTCATTGTGAGGTTGGATTGGAGTAGTAGTCTCCAGCAGCTCTTCTCACTGAGGTTTTTCCCATCTTGGATTTTCCTTGTATATACCAATGTCATGTGATGTGCCTTTGTTTGATTGCATTGTAAAGTCTTGCATTATCTCATCTGTAGGTTTACTTGTGTTTGCTTTGCTAACAGGTACTCACTCTTAGGATCAAAATGTTAAAGAGTTTTGGAAACTGCTTATTCATCCCCTTCTCAGTGGTACATTGTGTTTAATACTAGTATCAGAGCAGGTTCCTCCGAAGAAGCTTAACAGCTTGAGGTGATTTGGGATGGCATCTTACAATGATAGTCTGAGATTTAATGGTACCAACTACTCTCTTTGGAAAAGTTGCATGGAGTGTCATTTGACATGCATTGGCAAATCTTACTGGACTATTACCAAAAACAAGTATACCATTCCTACAAATTGACCTTCAACTCCAGATGAGATAAAGGAAGTTGAATGCAATATTAGGGCTAAGGAATCATTGTTGAGTGCCCTGACTGATTCTGAGATGACAAATGTTAGGGAATTGCAAGTTGCTCATGAGATTTGGAAGAAGTCAGAAACCTTGTATGAAGGAGACCGTTATGTGAAGAATGCTAAGTTGTAGAGCCTAAAAGGAAAGTATGAGATGTTGAGGATGAGCGAAGATGAGAACACCACTTCTTTCATGAGGAAGGTGAATGAACTTGTTTGCAATATCAAATTTGTCGGTGGAAAGTTGCAAGAATCAGAGATTGTTGGTATTACCTGCATTCTATAAGCACAAATTTGCTGCTATTGAGGAGATAAAAACTATGAATGATGTAACCAAGGGTGTTGATTAGTAAGCTTTCAGCCTTTAAGTTGAGTGATTTTGGTGATTCTCTTCCTAAGGTATAATATATTGTTTCAAAAAAGGATAAGAAGAGATATGATTTCGGATAAATTTTTTCAAGGTGGATGTCTATATATGAGAAGGAGATTAAAAAAATTGAAGACGAAGAGCGAGATCTTGAGGAACTTGAATCACTTATTTCCAGGAGATTATCCAAAGGAGCTAGTAAGTATGAAGGAAAGTTTCATTTTAAATGTTTTTTCTTGCAATAAGATAGGTCATTTTGCCTCAAGATGTCTGGAAAGAGTTTCTAGAAAACCTTTCAAGCCTAAATTTTAGAAGAGATGTTATTATGTTGCATATGAAGGTGTGTTAGATGATGAATCAGATAAGGAAAATACAAGTGATAGTGAATGGGTGTTTATTGCTATCAAGGAAGATGATCTAATGCCTACTGATTCTGCTAGTTGCATGAATGTGGAAAAAGATTTGGTTGCACAAGTTGAAAAGAAATATGAATGGGTCATAGACAGCGGATGCTCTCATCATAGGAATGGTGATTAGAGTAATTTTGTGAGCTTGGAGAAGTATGAAGGTGGGGTTGTGAAATTTGGTGATGATAAAGTTGGTATAATATGTGGTAGAGGATCCATTTCTCTTGATGGTAAGCACAATACTGATGATGTCTTGTATGTAGAAGGCCTAAAGCATAATCTTTTGAGTGTTCGATAGATGGTTGACAAGGGATATGATCCTCAATTAAAGAATGGCAAGTGTAGAATCTTGCAGAGTTTCGGAATTGAGATTGCATCAGGTACAAAGACTAGAGGTAATATCTTTCATTCAAATAGTGTCGGTAAAATATGTTTGATTGCTCAAATTGATGAAAGTTCATTGTGGAATACAAGAATGTGTCATGTAAACTTTGATAACACTTTCAATATAGTTTCTACTCAAGTTGTGAGAGATCTTCCTAGATTTATGAAACCTATTTGCCCTGTGTACAAGGAATGTTAGTTAGGGAAATAAACCAAAGTTTATTTCAAAAGTAAGAACCATTTTTCAAATGAATTATTGGATCTTTGTAGATATTGATTTGTGTGGACCCTGTAGAGTTAGAATCTTACAAGGAGACAGATATTTCATGTTGTTGATTGATGATTATTCAAGGATGATGTGGGTTACTTTCTTAAGGGAGAAGTTTGAAGCTCTAGAGAAGTTCAATATCTTCAAGGCTATGGTTGAGACTGAGACAGGTTTGAAGTTGAAGTGTCTAAAATCTGACAGAGGCAGTGAATTTACTTCTCATGAGTTCAATACATTTTGTGAAGAACATGGGGTAAGAAGATAGTTGTCTGCTCTAAGAACCCCTCAGCAAAATGGAGTTTTGAAAAGGAAGAACAAAATCATTCAAGAAGTTGCTAGAACAATGATGTTGCAAGGAAATGTTTTGCATGTCTATTGGAGAGAAGTTGTGAGTACTATTTTTTACACTCTTAACTAGGTGCAAATTCGAGGTGATACCTGTAAGACTCCTTATGAATTATAGTTTGCTCATGCTCCTACTGTTAAATATTTCAGAATTTTTGGAAGCAAATTTTATATCAAGAGGGATAAAGATATAAGAAAGTTTGATTCAAGATGTGATGAAGGTATATTTCTTGGTTATTCTACTAAAAGTAAGGCCTACCGGTGTTATAATAAGAGATTGAGGAAGATACTTGAGAGTGCAAATATCAAGGTTGTTTAAAATAATGAGAGATAGCATAGATCTTGTAGATTTGATTCAAATGATCAGAATGATATTTCAAACAAAGGAAAGTAACCTTAGACCCATAATCAAGTTCAAATCATTTCAATGAATTTAGTAACTCAAGGAGAAGGAACTAGTGCAACTGTTGAAGAAGAACAAACAAGTCTGAAATTCAAGAAAATCCTAAGACTCCCAGGTATGTAAGATTGAATCACTATGAAAATCAGATTATAGGATATAGAAATAAAGGTGTTCAAACAAGAAGAATAATTGTTGAAGATCAAATTGAGTATTGTTTGATTTCAAAGATTGAACCTAAGGATGTGAATGAAGCATGTAAAGATGAGCATTCGGTAAAAGCAATGAAAGAAGAATTTGATGCAAATTGAAAAGAACAACAAATTGATTCTTGTTCCCAAACCTAAGGACAAAAATGTGATTGGAACAAAATGGGTCTTCGAAAATAAATTGAATGAGCAAGGTGAAGTTGTTAGAAACAAATTAAGACTTGTTTGCAAAGGATATTCTCAAATGGAAGGAATTGATTTTGAAGAAACTTTTTCTCTGGTGGAAAGGATTGAAGTTGTGAGATTATTTCTTCCTTATAATACTTTCAAGAATTTCAAATTCTATCAGATGGATGTCAAGTTAGCATTCCTAAATGGTGAATTGGAAGAAGAGGTGTACGTTGAGCAATAGGATGGATTTCAATTGAGTGATCAAGGAGATATGGTGTTTTGATTGAAGAAAGCTTTGTATGGATTTAAGCAAGCTCGTAGAGCATGGTATGCCAGATTGGATAAGTATATTGTTAGGACCCAGAGGCAACTGAGAGGGGGGGATGAATCAGTTGTCTGTTAATTTCAGCCCAAATATAACTTAATCAAACTTGATACTTAATACCAGTAAACCAAACTTAATGTCGGTAGATAGATTAGCAGTTACTATTAATACTGGTGAAACTCAATGCATATAATAGAAAGAGAAACAACATCCACAACATATAACACAGATATTTGTACGTGGAAACCCTATAAGGAGAAAAACCATGGTGGGAAATCTTACCCACAATCAGATGATACTACTCCAGATAGTATGTGTATACAAATGGGGTCTGCACATGTAGAAAGGCCAACCGCCTAGAGCTCACTACTCAATCAAAAAATAGGAGTCACACTGACTACAATTGGATGATCAAATCCAATGATAATGCACTGCTCAAAGTAGCATCTCCAATGCTGGATTCAGTATCGGTTAAGCTCTGATAATCACATTCAAACCTTCCTTGAACCTTCTCTATGGTCTGCTCATATGATCTTCAGTATTTGCCAATACCATATTATAATACCATAACCATATATCCTCTATCTATCTATATTTTATCTCATAAATGAGATCTTACATATATACCAAAACCTAAGACCAAATGTGTAGGTCGGCTCACTAAGAATATTGCAATTAAATAAATTATAGATAAGTCAAGATGCAATGAATCTTGTCGGCTCAATACAATTACAACAATATCCAATTAATAAAATCACCTCCATAACATGTCGTGTTGATCTAGATTAGATAATGCATAGTGGTCCATAACCTAGACCAATTTACTGGTAACAACAAATATGTCAACCCATTTAGAGAAATAACCAAAATACCAAAACCAAATTTCCAAACCATGTCTTTGACATAACCAAGTGATCTTTGGATGATAACAAGTCATCCTCAGTGTCGGTGAATAATATAATATGTCGATGAGTGATATACCGATGACTGTGCATAAGTCACTAAACTTGTCAGTGAACATAATGTGTCGGTTCAACATAACCAAAGATCTCCAGAAGGATAAGTGTTGATAAGTTTTGGCATCAATGACAAAACCAATGCAACATATCCATAATACCAACAATCTCCCCCTTTGTCATTGATGGCAACACAAGATGGAAAAACATCTAAGTGCCAAAACAGAATGCCAAAAACCAAAAACCAACAATCTCCCAAATAGATCAATACCAGAAATCAAAATACAAATGCAGAGAGTATATATCACTCCCCCAATAAATAATCTCTTCCCAAAGGATAATGATTTTCCATAGATATATCTCCCCCTTTGACATCAAATTCAAAAGCAATATAAATACCAGATATAACCAATTCATAGAAACAATTACAATAACCAACTACTCCCTCTAAGAAGTAGCTCCCCTCCATCAAAGCTGGAAAAAGGTTTTCTTTGTTAATTATGTTGGTTTGATGCCAATCATCAACTATCTAAGTCTCTACCAATGAGGGTATTACCCCAAGCTGCTCTTTGAGATATTCAAAAAAATTCTTAGGCAAAGGCTTAGTAAAGATATCTACAATTTGCTCTTTAGTATTCAAATAAACCAATCTCACTTCTTTTGCTTCAACATTCTCTTTCAGAAAATTATATTTGATAGAAACATATTTAGTTTTAGAGTGAAATACTGGATTCTTAGATATATCAATTGTTGTTGAATTATCACAATAAATGATTATAGGTTCTTTGCATTTTACCTTTATGTCCTTCAACATTTGCTGAATCCATAATACTTGAGTGCAATTAGATGTTGTTGCAACATATTTTGATTTTGTTGTTGATAATGATGTACAACTTTGTTTCTTGCTCAACCATGAAATCAATCTGGTATCGAGAAAGAGCTCCTTGTCGATGGTTCTCTTTCTATCATCTACATCTCCTGCCCAATTTGCATCGGTGTATGCACATAAATCAAAATTTTCATCTTTAGGATACCATAAACCAAGATTTGTTGTGCCTTGTAGATACTGAAAAATCATTTTCACTACTAATGTAGTGATTTTCTCTAGGATTACTCTGAAATCTTGAAACAATGCATACTACATTCATTATATTAGGTCTTGTTTGTGTCAAATACAATAAACCTCCAATCATAGATTTGTATCTTGTCAGATTAACAAGAGCTGAATCATCCTTCAATGTCAATTTATCAGTTGTAGTCATAGGAGTACTTACCGGTTTAGAGTTTTCCATACCAAATTTCTTCAATAGTTCCTTCAAGTACTTTGTTTGACATGTGAATATACCTTTATCAGTCTGTGAAATCTGCAATCCTAAAAAGAATTTTATCTCCCCAATCATAGACATTTCAAATTCTTCCTGCATCTTATTAGCAAAGTCTTTACACAATCCATATTCTCCTCCAAAAATGATGTCATCAACAAAAACTTCAATAACCAAGATGTCTTCATTAGTCATTTTGAAATATAAGTTGTTGTCACCATTACCTTTAGTGTAACCAAGCTTCAAAAGATATTTGTCCAAACTAGCATACCAAGCTCTAGGAGCTTGCTTCAATCCATATAAAGCTTTCCTTAATCTACAAACCATATCTTTATCATTTGTCAATGAAAATCCATTAGGTTGTTCAATGTAAACTTCCTCTTCAAGATCACCATTCAGAAATGCACATTTTGCATCCACTTGATATACTTTATAGTTCTTGTGTGCTACAAATGCAAGAAATAATCTGACTGCCTCAATTCTAGCTACCGGTGCAAAGGTTTCATTGTAATCAATTCCCTCTTTCTATGAATATCCTTTACACACTGGTCTTGTTTTGTTTTTTATTACCTTTCCATCTTCATTAAGTTTAGTTCTGAATACCCATTTAGTTTCAATTACATTTTTGTCTTTAGGTCGGGGAACCAATGTCCATGTATTGTTCTTTTCAGTCTGTTCTATTTCATCTTCCATAGCTTTAATACAATGTTTATCTTCACATGCCTTAATAACAGATGATAGTTCAATTTGAGAAATTAAACATACCTCTTCATTTGCCAGTGTTCCTCTTGTCATAACACCTTGATACTTATTCCCAGTTATCTGACTTTCCGAGTGATTCAGTCTTACATACCTGGGTGTGTTCACTTGTTGTTGTTCTTCAATCACTGTAGAATTCTTTGATGATGCTGATGTGACTGGATCCACATTTTGTATCGATGCACTCTGTATAGGTTCATTTATGATCATCTCAACTGCCGGTTCAGAATCCATAGACCTTGAATTTCCTCTAAAGTGTTCATCTATCTTCACATTTGCACTCTCAATGATTTTCTACAATCTTTTATTAAAATATATATATGCCTTTCTCTTAGATGAATAACCAAGAAATATTCCTTCATCACTTCTAGGATCAAATTTGCCAATATACTCATCTCTCCTAATGTAGCATTTGCTTCCAAATATTTTGAAGTATTTAAGAGTAGGAGTATTACCAAACCATAGTTCATAAGGTGTCTTACTAGTTTCACCTTTGATGTGAACTTTGTTAAAAGTGTAAACTGTTGTATTCACTGCTTCTCTCCAATACACATGAGGTAGATTTGCTTCTAATATCATAATTTTGGCTGCATCCAGAATAGTTATGTTCTTTCTTTCCACAATTCATTGTCTTCTAATTCCATTCACTTCACAAAATGTATAAAACTCCTTAGATGTAAATTCACCTCCTTGATCTGATCTTAAACATTTGATTTACTTACCGGTTTCATTCTCTATCATTGCCTTGAATAATTTGAATTTCCCAAAGGCTTCTGATTTATCCATGAGAAAAGCAACCCAACACATTCTAGAATAATCATCAATGATTAGCATAAAGTATCTATCTCCCTGTTGACTTATTGTTCTTGCCGGACCACACAAGTGAGTATGAATTAAATCAAGAACATTATTGAATTTCTTAGAAATACTCTTAAAAGTTGTTCTAACTTGCTTTCCCATTTGACATTCCTTACATAATGGATTATGAGGTTTTACAATCTTAGGTAAATCCCTTACTGCCTTAGATGAACTTATCTTTATAATGCAATCAAAATTCACATGATAGAGTCTTTTATGCCATAACCAACTTTCATCAATATGTGCAATCAAGCATGTATTTTCATTGTTATTCAAATGGAATATATTACCTCTAGTCTGATTGTTGGTTGCAATCTCCAAAACAGTTCTATTCATGATTTTGCATTTACCATTTTTGAATTGTAACTGAAATCCCTTTTCAACTAATTGACCAACACTCAAAGTATTATGCTTCAAACCTTCAACATAATAAACGTTGTCAGTATTGTGCTTACCATCAAAAGATATAGTGCCTTTTCCTCTGATCAAACAAGCTTTGTCATCACCAAATCTTACTAGACCTCCATTGTATTTGTGAAAAGATAAGAATTTACTTTTATCACTAGTTATATGATGTGAACATCCGGAATCTATAATCCATTCATCTTTTTCTTCAATTTTAGCTATCAGGGCCTGCTCTACCGGTGGAATAGTAAGTGTCGATTGATCTTCTTTTATTGCAACAAAAGCCCATCCATTGTCTGTCGGTTCTTCATCAGAGTCATCAGTAACTCCTTCATCAGCATAGTAACATGATTTGTCTCTATTCTTCTTAAATTTGTATCTCTTAATATTCAGGGTTAGGCTTATATATTCTTTTAGCTTCTTCTCTCAATCTTGCATGTCTATCAAGACATCTAGATGCCATATGACCAACTTTATTACAATTAAAGCATTTAAATGGTTCTTTACCTTCATACTTACTTCCAATAGGACCTTTAGGCATTTTCCTTGCAAATAGTGCTTCAAGTTCATCTAGTTCTTCATTTTCCCTCTCGGTATCTTCAATTTCTCTTGCATAAAGTGTTTTCCAATCAGATTTATCAAATGATGATGATGGTGTTGCAGATGATCATGCTTTGAAGGCTAAATCTGTCTTAATTGTAGCAACAGGACCAAATTCCTCAAGCTCAAATGTTGAAAGTTTTCCAACCAAGGTATCTCTAGATACTGATGTATCAAGCATTGTTCTCAACTCATTAATAGCTGTTACTTTCATTTTTTATGCTGGTGACAATGCTCTTAAAACTTTAGAAACAATTTCATCTTCACTTAAGGAACCTCCACAACATTTTATTCCCAAAATAATTTTATTATCCATTTCCATAAAAGAAAAAATTCTATCATCTTCTTCCATTTTCAGATTTTCATACCTAACCCGGAAGCATTCCAGTTTTGCAATTTTGATAGTGGTATTTCCTTCATTCAATGTCTCCAATTTATCCCAAATAGCTTTAGTAGTAGATCAGTCCGATAATCTCATGAATTGTTGACCTGACAAGGCACTCAAGAGTGCTTCTCTTGCTTTGCAATCATTCTCTTGATCCTTACCTAATGTTGGTGGATTAGGTTGATTCGGTGTAGGACCAATATAGCCATTCTTTGTAACATCCCATATGTCTTTTCCAATGCAATTCAAATGTGTCTCCATTCTGATCTTCCATATACCATAGTTAGCTCCATCAAGTTTCGGACTGTCCTTCCTGAAAAAGTTACTTGTCATAGAATCTCGTCAAGTTGTTAAACTTCTACAAAAAGAGGACTTAGCTCTGATACCAATTGTTAGGACCCAGAGGCAACTGAGAGGGGGGGTGAATCAATTGTCTATTAATTTCAACCCAAATATAACTTAATCAAACTTGATACTTAATACTAGTAAACCAAACTTAATGTTAATAGATAGATTAGCAGTTAATATTAATACCGGTGAAACTCAATTCATATAACAGAAAGAGAAACAACATACACAACACATAACACAGAGATTTGTATGTGGAAAACCTGTAAGGGGAAAAAGGTAAGATGATACTAATGCAGATAGTATGTGTATACAAATGGGGTCTACACATGTAGAAAGGCCAACCGCCTAGAGCTCACTACTCAATCACAAAATAGGAGTCACACTGACTACAATTGGATGATTAAATCTAATGATAATGTACTACTCAAAGTAGCATTTCCAGTGCTGGATTTAGTACCGGTTAAGCTCTGGTAATCACATTCAAACCTTACTTGAACCTTCTCTATGATCTTCTCATATGATCTTCAATATTAGTACATACCATGTTACAATACCATAACCATATATCGTCTCTCTATCTATCTTTTATCTCATAAATGAGATCTTACATATATACCAAAACCTAAGACCAAATGTGTAGGTCGGCTCACTAAGAATATTACAATTAAAGCAATTACAGATAAGTCAAGATGTGATGCATCATGTCGGCTCAATATAATTACAACAATATCCAATTAATTAAATCACCTCCATAACGTGTTGTGTTGATCTGGAATAGATAATGCATGTCGATCCATAACCTAGACCAATATGTTGGTAACAGCAAATATGTCAACCTATTTAGACCAATAACTAAAACCAACTGTCCAAACCATGTCTTTGACATAACCAAGTGATCTTCGGATGATAACAAGTCATCCTCAGTGTCAGTGAACAATATAACCTGTTGGTGAGTGATATACCGGTGACTGTGCATAAGTCACTAAACTTGCCAGTGAATATAATGTGTCGGTTCAACATAACCAAAGATCTCCAAAAGGATAAGTGTTGATAAGTGTTGACATCAATGACAAAACCAATGCAACATATCCATAATACCAACATATATGTTGAAGGTAGGATTTAACAAAGGTACTACTAATAGTAATTTATACTTCAAGATTGATCATGATAACATTTTGATTGTTGAAGTTTTTGTTGATGACATTATCTTTGGAGGAAATGATAACTTGTGTCAAAAAAATTCTTATGAGATGCAGAATGAGTTTGAGATGTCTATGATTGGTAAGATGAAATTATTTTTAGGTTTGCAAATCACACGGTCAGAAAAAGAAATATTTATATCTCAATCCAAGTATGTGAAGGATTTATTAAAGTTTGGTTTGGAAGATACAAAGATAGTTGGTACTCGTATGGTGACCGGATGTAAGTTGACTAAAGATGATGATTCCCCTAAAGAAAATCAAACTAGATACATATCTATGATTGGTGGACTACTATATTTGACTCAGACTAGACCTGATATCATGAATCATGTTTGTCTTGTTGCTAAATTTAAAGATGATCCTAAGGAATCTCATGTTGTAGTTATTAAAAGAATTTTTAGATAATTGAAAGGAACTATTGATTTTGGTTTATGGTATCCTAAAGATGATGATTTTACTTTGAGTTCTTTTACTAAAGTTGATTGGGTAGGGTATATGGATGACATGAAGAGTACTAATGGTGGTGTATTTTTCTTAGGAAAAACATTGGTTTCTTGGTTAAGCAAAAAGCAGAACTCTATTTCTCTATCTACTACAGAGGAAGAGTATATTTTTGTTGCTAACAATTATACTCAGGTGGTATGGACGAAGTGGATGTTGAAGGATATCAGAGTAGTGCATGATGAGCCTATCATTATCTACTATGAAAATTCAAGTGCAATTAACATTTATAAGAATTCAGTGTTGCATTCAAAGACTAAGCATATATCTATCAAGTTTCACTTTTTGAGAGACAAGGTAGAAAAGAAGGAAGTCAGATTGAAGTATGTGCCTACAAAGGAATAGACTACAGACATAAGCCTTTGCCTAAAGATACTTTTGATTATCTCAGAGGGAAGTTAGGGGTGATTACCCCTCTTGATCAGAACTAAGATGCATTGATATGCATCAGTCCTATGTATTTCACAATCATATCTTGTGATCTGGATTGATGAGTGATGGCTGCTACTCAGGGAGAGTAGTCAATAGTCAGTTTTGTAAGTGAGATTTGTGATTTGATTGCAAATATGTGTCTTTGTCATTGATGTTAAAGGGGGAGAGAGAGTCATGTGAAAAACTATGAATTGATTTAGGGAGAGAGAGTATGCAAGGTCTAAGAGAGAGAGTTGTTGATTTACTTTGTCATTGATTGTTTTTTACATTATATGTTGCCATCAATGCCAAAGGGGGAGATTGCTAGATATTGTTGGAAGTATGCTGCAAATATATGCTTAAGAGATATCTAATATTTGTGTTGTCATTGATGTCAATATAATTCTCTCTATGACATTGATGTAGTGAAGTTCAGTGAGTTGGTTTGTTTAGCTTGCTGAAGATCAGAGTTTGCAGATTAAAGAATTTGTAGAAGGTTGTCTATAGTTGATTTAGATCAGGTTTCAGAGGTTTGCATGAAGATTAGATTGAGTTATGGGTATCTGTGTTGTGGTTGGTTTTTCAGTTGTTTAGTGATGATAGAGTGTCAGTATTTTGCTTCCCATTATAATATCTTGATCTATGGATTTCAAATAATGTTTGGGACGTTGGTCTGTGTTCTCAATTTATATGGTTTGAGGTTTGGAGGTTCGTGAGTGATTTTTCAAGGTTGACAGTCATTGCAGTTAGTGTTTCTAAGGTTCGATATAATGATGATGTGATTCTAGTAATTTGTGTTGGTGTGGATGTTGTTGTGGTAATTCATGATGCTTGTGGATTGTGTGCCTTTTGTGTTGGTGGTCTGCATTGATCATTGAGTTTGTAATTTATGGTTCTCACTGGTCCGTTAGTTTTCTTCATGTTTTTGGCCAGTCGGATGCTGGTAACGTGTTGTAGATGTTTGATGCATAATTCTTCGAGGTGTTTCATATTCAAGGCGGAAGATTTGGGTTTATGTTATGTATTGGCCGACATTGCTTGGTCCGCATGTGATATTGTATTGTTTGTGGTTATATTTTTGTAATTAGGTGGTGAGTGTTGAGCCGACCTTGCTGATCTTTCCAAGGTTGATGTCATGTATAAATAAATGTAATATCTTTGTATTTGAGTATGGTGCTATGGATGAGAGTGAGTATATGTATGAATAATGTATTGATCTTTTGGAAGAAGAGAAGAAGTGTGAAGGAGAAAGAGAAAGTTCTTATGTGCTTAACCAGAACTATAACCAGGAATTAAGGTGATGTTATTTTCCAATTCATTACTTCTAGATGTGATCCGAATCTATTTGTAAGGTATTGATCCTTCCCTAGGTTGTAGCCCTTTTTGTTTTTGAGCAGCGAGCTCTAAGCAGTGTGCTTGAATGCATGTTTATTCCTCGTTGTAATACTTCTATACTTCTAATAGAGTATACTCATATTGTGGGTGTGTTCCCACCGTGGTTTTTCCCTTGACCGGCTTTTCCATGTCAAAAATCTTGGTGTTATGTGTTTTTATGTTGTGTTGTTGATCTATGATTTCATGTTTAATTATTAGATCTGAGAATAAGTTTAAATTGTGTGATTTTTTGTGAAAAATGATTCACACCCCCCCCCCTTAGTTGTCTTCCCTATTTCCATCAATTTATGCATATGGATAAATTCTTCCTAGCATCTTCACATTTTTTCCAACAAATCCTGCATGTTATCATCTTCTTCTTCTGAATCTTCTTATTTTTGCTTTGCAACTTACAATTCTTCCTTAATTGTAGGGGATTTTGAATCATCCAACTCAATGACTTCTTCCTGTTTCTGCACTTCTAATTTCCTCAAGTTTAGAAGAACCAGAGTACTCAATTTCCTTACGCTTTCTCTTTTTGGAGGTCGGACCCTCCTCAGCCGAACTGGTAGCAACCGATAATCCACATATCCAAAAATGAATTGAAATAAGAATCACATACATCTTCTCTCTTATCCAATCCATTAAGATATCAAAATACTTGTCTACCAATTGGGACTCCAAATTCCCATAACACATTCTCCTTAGCTGGAAGAGATTCCAGACAATACATAACCAAACACACAAGTAACGATCCAAACAGGAAGGGGTGACCTTGATATTTTATCATTCTGATATTTTCTAATAATTAATTCCTTAACAATTTGCACAAATTGAACACAACATCTTCCATAGCAATCTTATACGCAACAAACAAAGCAATCGTCGAAGTAGAACCTGCCCTATCTCTAAAACAAAATTTTATAGGATATACCATATGCCACATACCTCACAATAAGATTAATGATTTTGTTGATTAGAAATGCTCTTTGATCGCTCATCACACCAGTTAGGGTTTCAAGCTCCTTGTTCTTTACTGGCGTCTTAACCAATACACTCCTACTGTTGCATAGGCCAGTAATAGCTAAAATAATGTCCTTCAAGATTGGATAGGGTTTATCTAACACAATACAGTCATTCTACACATGACTCGAGATCAACATGATCACTTCCTCATTATCAAATAATGGGAACTCGCTCCATAAATCTATTCCTTTATGACTCAACTCCTTGACATTCTACAAATATGCTTCACTTAAACTCATTTCCATTTTTCTAATCTTCTTTGTCCCAAATTCATCCAACCGTACCTTTTCCCAAACACTGAAAAAATTTGTTGCTTGATTCTCCAACAAACATTTTTTATTTCATTCTTCCTCTGCTTCTTTTCTCATCACACTTTAATTGTTGCTCCTTCTCTTCAAAATATTCTTCTTCACATAATGATGAACATGATCTCAAATTCCCAAATTTAACTTAAAAATTTCTTCTAGGGTTTTTCTACCAAAAAGTGTCTTGTCGATGACATCAGCACAAAGCTTGAGATACTAGATATCATCTCTAACATAGTCATGTCGGACTGACAACATGAGCCAATTCAAAAGAGGGGACCAAAATATTTTCCTTAAAAAACTCCCCCGAGCTAAATCAATATGCTCAATTCCTAGAGGAAGACATGCAGGCATCAGATTCTGGTACATCAGGCTTACTCTCATTATTCACTTCTTTCTCCAAACCATGACTTCCTTCTTCTTTGATTCACTAGTCTTCACTGCATTCTTCTCTATCAACTTCTTCATACCACCTTCATTTATACCAACATAGAGCACAAGAATTGGGATCTCACCCTCAAGAAGTTGAATATACACGGTGTGATCAGAATGACTACGGGTAAAACCAGTGGAGAGCAAGAAAGAATCCATCTTCTCATACCAATCCTGGGGGGCCTATTTGAGACCATACAATGAACACCTAAGTCTGCAAACCAAAGAATTGTCCTGCACAAATCCAGGAGGCTGCTCCATATAGATTTCCTCCTATAGGTCCCCATGCAAGAAGGCACTCTTCACATCCATCTGAAAAACCGGCCATCCCCGAGAAGCTACAAGAGAGAGTACAAAGCGAATAGAGTTCATCTTGGTGATAGGGGCAAAGGTCTCGAAGTAATAAATACCCTCAACCTATGAGAAACCCTTCACAACAAGACATGTTTTGTACTTATCAATGGAACCATCAGCAGCATACTTAGTGTGATACAACCAGCAGCACCTAACCATATTTCTTCCCTTAGGAAGAGGACAGAGATCCCAAGTATGATTCCTCATCAAAGAAGAATACTCCTCCTCCATAGCACAATCCCACTTAGGGTGTCCTGTAGCCTCTGAAAAACTTCTGAGATCATCTAAAATGGCATGACTCAAAAGACTAGAACCCACAATATGAGAACGAGTGCGACGATTATCTAAAGGATCACCAACCATAGAACATGTCACCTCAACAGTAAAGCGAGCCCACATGGGCATCTGAGGTGGAGCAGGTGGAGGTGGGGATGGTGGATCATCAGCACCATTATTAGAATCATCCTCAAAATAATCTTGAACAGATGCAGTGGGAGGAGTAGGCAGAGGAGTAGACACTGGAGTCAGGTCGGGTATCCATTGTGGGAAGGTGCTCATCAAACTGAACATCCCATCAAAATAGGACCTCTCTGGAATCAGGATCAAACAACCTGTATGCCTTAACATCCTCATATTAGCCAACAAAAATGAGGGGTCGGCTCTTCCGCTTCATGGCTTTCCTCTGAGCATCAGGAATAAAAGCCCATGCCTCACTGCCAAATACTCAAAAAAAAGAAACATCAGGCTTGTCATGAGACCAAGCCTCCTCAGGAGTCATATGTCGAATAGCCTTGTGAGGCATCCGATTCTGAATATAGTTGGCACAATTGACTGCCTTAGCCCAAAAAGATGAATCCATGGACCTGGACTGAATCATACAATTCGCCATCTCTTGTAAAGTTATGTTCTTGCACTCAGCGACACCATTTTGCTGAGGGGTGTAGGGAACAGTAAACTGATGTTGCAAACCATGCTCAGTGAAAAAATATCTAAAAGTTTGATTCACATACTCCCCCCCATTAATTGTATGTATCTATCGAATAGAATAGCCAGACTGCTTCTCTACAAATGTCTGGAAGATTCGAAATGAATCAAAGACATCAGACTTGTACTTAAGAAAGTACACCCATGTGCGTCTGGAGAAGTCATCAATAAAAGTGAGTACATACTTGGCCCTAGAAAAAGGAGTGGGAAATTACATGAGATCACTGTGAATCAACTCCAAGGGTGCCAAAGCACGCGAGGCTCTTCCCTTCGGAAAGGGATCTCTGTGATGCTTACCAAGCACACAACCATGACAAACACCATCAGTGCAGGAAATCTGTGGAAGCCCAAGAATAAGTGTCTGTGTACTCATCTGCTGAAGATATCTATAATTGATATGGCCTAAGCACTCATGCCAAAGCTTACTCACTGAATCTACATGTGTTATAAGAGACAAACCTACACCCGCAGAGGGCTCAAATCCATCAAATTGAGATGCAGTATCAATACTCCCAGTAGCCACAACCAAATCAGAGTCATGGAGGTCCCGAATAACCACATCATGTGGTGAGAACTCAACTGTCTTACCAGAGCCAGAATGGCAAATCTGATAAATGGACAGGAGGTTCGTCAAGATGTCAGGGACAACCAGAACACCCTGCAGAGTACCCCCATCCAAAGAGACAGAACCTGAACCCAAGACTGAAAGTTGAACTAGGTCACCCACTGCAATCTGTGAAGTACCACAAGAGGCAAGAGAAGTAACCAACTGTTGAGTGTGAGTCATATGGTGAGAATCATCAGAATCAAGTATCGATGTGGACCCATAGTTCTAAGCTCGAGCAGTGAGAGCGTGACCTTTTCCTATGGAAGGAGAAGACGCTTAAGGTGAGGATATCTGATGTTGTTGCATGGTTTCCTCTAAAGCCTCTAAGCATTTCCAACACCTGGAAACTGGATGTCCTTCCTTGCCACAAAAACTGCAAGTGTCTCCTAATTTTTTCTTAGTCTTGGAGGAAGACTCACCAGACTATGAATATTTCCCATGATTTGGAGGAAATGGTGGTTTAGAATCAAACTTAGGAGGAGCCTTGGAGGAATGCTCACTGTCAGCAGAATTTTTATTTGGCTTTGGTTTTTGCTTTTGCTTCTCCTTAGAGAACTGAGCAACCAATGCTTTGTTCTTGGATCCTGAGAGCATATCTAGCTAAGAAAGATGAGACTACTCATGAGACAGACGCTCACAAAAAACATCAAAGGTAGGCATGGTGAAACGAGCACCCAAGCCATCCATGGTGGAGTAGAAAGCAGAGGCAAAAAACTGAAAATGACCTCGAAGCTTTCAAAGAATCAAGTGAATGCACTCTGTGTCTATCTTGGTCTTGCCACATCCCTGAAGAATAGATCTGGTAGTCTTGAACTTGTTCAAAAAATCCTCAATGGTGGGAAACAAATCAGGTGACAAGGAAACCAACTATGCCTCAATCTGTAATGCCTGAATCTCATTCACCCTCTTGAAGAGAGACTCAAACTTTAACCACATAGTCCAAGGAGTGAGCAACTCATCAAGGTGAAACAGAAGACTGTTGGAGACATGCAAAGAGAGCAAACCCATGGCCTCATCCATCTTGTTTCTATGTTGAAGAAGCTCATAAGGACGCTGCAAGAGAGGTAGAACCTCATCCAAACAAGACCACAACCTTCATGCCTAGAGAAGCCTCATAATGTGGGCCTTCCAGGTGTGATAGTTGTGTGAAGTCAACAACTCAACTGAAGGATCTGACATGAAAAAACTTTGCACCTGCACCTACTTGTTGGTTTTTTTTATTATGTGATCTTTCAAAATAGACAAAAGATGCAGAAGCGTTTGTTTGTTTTGAGAGTTTTGGTGTTCTTGATTTTTGATAGAAATGACAGAAAGCAAGAAAAAAACACCCCCCCACAATAGATAAACCCAAACCCTAGTACATACTAATGAGAAGGAAGTAGTGCATAAGGAAAAAAAACTTAAAACTAAAATCTCATGTACTTGACAAAAATTCTGAGAAATAAGATTACATATCTGAATAGAGTATGTTAAGAGCTTTCCAACGCCTATTTGTTTTCGAAAAACGGAGTCTGTTTGCCCATTCTACGGCCCCGAAAGTGCAGAAAAGAGTCCTGACTTTGACTAGAAAAAAGTATAGTCAAACACAAGATTCAGAAAAAAAATCCAACACCACAAGGTCCGGCTCGGAACCATCTTTCTGACGCCTTTTTTTTTTTTCCCAAAAAATGACTTTGGATGCTCTAGATATGGCCAAAAAATGAACCCCCCCTCAAAAAGGCAAGAGGGTGGTGGTCTGGTGGGGAAGCTAGGTGGCGGTGGCGCATGAGCAACGCTCTGGTGGCTCTCCGGTGGCACTCTGGTGGCGCTCCAGGGAGGAGCGACAGAGTGGCGGGGTTGCAGAGGGGGTGGTTGGGCAGCAACGCTAGCGGGACCAGGTGGCGACGGTGTTGGCAAGGCGAGGTGGCGGCGTTGGCGGGGCCGGGTGGCGGCGGCGCTGGCGGGGTCGGCAGGTGGCCGGAGGGCCAGCGGGGGCCGATGAGGCCGGCAGGTGGCGGAGGGTCGGCTAGGGCCGACAGGGCAGTGCCGGGGGGGTTGGGGTCGGCAGGAGCCGCAGGGCAGGGCTGGCAAGGACTGACAGGGGCCGGATGGACAGATCCGGTCAACCGTATGGCGATCGAACTGCCAGGCTTCGATACCTTGCGAAATCCGCCAATCTCCAAAAATTTTGTAAACCTTTTTTTTATTGCCTTTTTTATTTTTTTGGTTTTTTTGTTGATTTTAAAAATAAAAAATAAAAAAATCGGCCTACATGCCATAAAAAGGCAAAAAAAAAAATTGAAAAAAAAATTTCTTGATTTGTGTGTCAGGGTCGATGGCCTGGTTTTGGAGAAAAAATACCCTCAGATGCTCAGGAGTCAAAACTAGGCAAGTTTTATATGACTATAGGGGTTTTTGGGCCTTTTGAGCACGATGGTGAGGTCTGTTTAGGCCCAAAGTGCTCAAAAAGAAAGGTCTATCCCTAAGTACAAAAAAACTTCTTGAAACCCCAGATCTACTTCCAATGCAAAAATTCTCAAAACAAGAACAAATAGCTGCAGATCTGAAGCTCTGATACCATGTGAGATTTGAGAAACACGACACCATAGGAGCCTAAAGATCATTTGCAAGTTGAATAATCTTTTACAAGGAGAAGCAAGGAAGCAAAAAAAACTAAAAGCAAAAACACAGAAAAATATGCTCAAAAGATGAGAGCTCAATATTCACAAAAATGTGTAATGTGATAATGATATAAGGAAAAGAAAAATAACCTCTAATAGGTCAAGAAACCTTAAAAGGGAAAACCTAGGCTTGCACATAATAATTAATAAAAGAATTAATTATTATGAGCCTAATGTTAGCTTAAGTGTAAAAAGAGATAATAGGGAACTTAAAGAATTAAACAAATATTGTTTAATTAATCAAGTAAAGACATGATTACTCTAACATTGATTAGCCTTGTGACCATAACCATTGCATAGATGACAATATCCATGAAATTTATTATTCATATTATTTATTATAACTGGATTATTATTTTGACTCATAGCATGATTTCTATAGTATTTTTCTTTGTGACCAAAGTTTTTGCAATTGTAACATTGAATGCTTCTACAATCTACAGCCTTATGACCAAATTTATTGCATTGAAAAAAATAAACATTAAATGATGGGTACCTTTGTGCATTGGATTGACGAACCAACAGTCTATTTGCAGTAGATCTTTGATTCCAAGTTTTGCTTGCATCTCCAGGTTTCTTTTCTACATCAACTTTGACTTCCTTGCCTTTGTCTTTATCATTTTGATTTGAATATTTACCAGTCTAAAATCCTAGTCCAATCTTGTCTAAATGATCTTTCTGCATGTTAATCAAATCTTCCAATAATTTACTACTTTCAAGGACTTTACTTTCTACCTTCATCTTATTTACTTCTTATTCCAGCTTCTCACATTCTTTTGTTTGCATCTTAATTGATTGTTTTAAGTTTTCTTCTATCTTGTTCTTCTCCTCAATCTTCATCATCAGATCTTTAATGATTTCATTCATCTACTTCAACTAATTGTTAACTTCCTTATGTATCAACTTGAACTTCTAAATTTGTTCTCTCAGCTTCTGCACACATTCATTTGCTACCATCACATTCTCTTTCAATTCTTCATTCTTAGATTCCACACTTTCTAGATCTTCAAGAGTTGTTTTCAATTCCTCATCTAGATGATATTCTTTGGTCATACACATCGGTGCCATGATTCAACCAACAAGGATCTCCCTCAAGTAGTTAAGCTTTCAAGCAAGGGACCAAGCTCTGATACTAATTGTTAAATTGGTTGAATGGTCTGGAATACTGAGAGGTGGGGTGAATCAATATTTCCACTGTTTCAAAAACTTATGATATTATATAAATCTTATCTATTAATTCATTAAAATGAAACAAAAAATACAGAATAAACAAATAACACAACCACAAATTGAACACCGTATTTTATATGTGGAAAACCCAAATGGGAAAAACCATAGAGAGTGTTAACTCTCAAGATAATATAACTAGTTATAAGGAGTGGCTCATTGTCGAATGGCTCACTGCTATATTACAAGCAGCTCACTGTCAGAATGCTCACTACAATAGATAGTAAATGAATTGAAGAAAAGTGCATCTCCTAATGCGTAAGGTTAGTTCCAAATTACAACTCACAAAATTCACAACAAATCTGGTAAGGGATCATTGCAGTAGATCTAGTAAAGGATTACTACAACATTGTCCACACTTTGACTCTTCTTCATACACCTTTGCTCATATACTACTCACACTATAAACTTCTTCTCTTGTTGCAACTGATCTATTATCCACAACTCTATCACTTGCACACTTCTTACTATGTTATACCACACACACTCTACTTCTCATTATATCACTTCATTTCACACACCAACTAAATGTGTGTGTGTGTGTACACACACACACACACACACACACACACACACACACACACACAAATATATATATATACTAGTAAGCACATACACCAAGATACTATGTCCGCCAAAAATAAATGATTTACCCAATAATGCACTACTCGGATCAACATGTTATATAAAACATGCATCGACCAAAAAATGGGATGAACAAGTTGGCCTTCACCAATCTTCTACACGCTTCCCTCGCAAACTTCATTTACCAAAATGTATGCCACAATTGCTCAAACAAAACAAGGGTCTATCAGACCCATATACTTGGACCCATAAGCACAAACTCCAAGCACGGCAACTCCCAACTACAAGATAAAGCATGATGCAATATAATCATTTGAATAGAAATAGATACAACTGATATGACTGATATAACTGATATCGATACCAGAACTCACATAGTTGATGCCAGAACTAGATACAAACCATGATAAGCACACCATAGGATTTTGGAGAAGGGGATCTTCCAGAATTGACTCCAGTAGATCACATACATACCTATCTTCCATTGTTGCTTAGCCTACAATACCCAAAATGCTTCTGCCACATACGGTCCTAACCGGATCACCGGGTTTAACATCAATGACAACATTCACACAAATCCAATATATATTTTCCAAAGCTACGAGCAACTTGAGAAAATAAATTATCATCTTCTATCTTAACATCTACTAATGCAAGCTGACTTGAAATTGCATGAAATAAATTTAAATGATTAGCAATAGACTCATCATTTTTCATTTTTAAAGAATACAATTGTCTCTTGAGATATAGCTTATTGGACAATGTTTTATTTTGATAGATATCGCCTATCCACTTCCACAAGTTGTAAGTGGAGTCTTCTATGGAGACATTCAACAGGACAAAATCCATAAGACAATCAAATGGTTTTTTGTACCTTGTCCAAATTCTTCCAATCTTTGTCGATCATGGTAGATGGATTTGTCTCTTGTGAAACTAGCAACCATTGATCTCTTTCTTTCAAAAAAGAAATTATCTTCAATTTCCACATCTCATGGTCATTTTTATTGAATTTGCCAATATATGTGCAAGAAGTAGAATCCATGGCTTACAATCGTCTTCTCAAATCTACAAAACCATGCAACAAAATCTCCCACTACAGTAAAAAAATATTCAATACTTAGAAAGAAAGGCATCCCATCTCAACAGAATTGTTAGCTTTGGTAACAAATGTTTGAAAAAAAGGTGAAGAAATCTTCCAATTTTAACTTCTTTATGTGATTGCAAATCTGAAAATAGAATACAAAATTGAAATAATAAAATTATTGCAACATTCAACATAATATAAAAACAGCAACCAAATGAGACACTAGATTTACATGGAGACACCCTTATGGGAAAAAACACCACTAGAGAAAGAGGGAAAATATATTATTATTTTTCAAAAAAGAGATAACAACAATAACACACTTCACTCCTCCAACCAAATTTGGCATCGCCTAGATACCTGCAAATAACTCATACCAAACTACAATGACATGGCTCCAATTTATAGCAAACTGAGGGAGGGAAAACCATAGTGGTATCCCAAAACAAGAGGCAAAAAGCCACTTGAAGAAAACCCATGCCTAAGAAAGTGGATAGTCATGAGATATAATAAAATATTGATTTCTTTCAAATAGCTCCAACACAGGTACCTAAACCATAGCCACTCAAACATTTAGCTTACCAGATGCTCCATAACTCCCTAGTGACTCTTTGAATCACCCAATGGAAAAATTTTCACCTTCCAATCTTGGGCACCCAATAGCATGACTCTTCATATCCTAATGTGGACAACTAAGAGAGTGAATTTTATCCATTTTGACTTATCCTTATCACCATTATATGTTTACATCTTGAAAATTCAATTAAAATATTTCCATAAAGTACAATAATCTAATTTTTTTCTCATGTCCTAGGGAACACTTTCTAAGCAACATGGACACAATATTAATGACATAGGATTTGCAAGGTTAATTTCACCTTATCATAACACTATATCTTTCCAAAGTTTATTTTACCTTTGATCAAAAGTATTTGTATCAAATGAACCTAATCCATTTACAAAAAATTAAGTCAAAGAAAAGCACATCAATCACATTTCAATCAAATAACTAATTAGATCAAGTTTAAAACAAATGAACATAATTATAATATTTCTATAAAAATTTAACCAAATTCAAAATAAACATATTGCAAATCTGTGAAATTTTAATTCAAGAAACCTAAATGGTATGGGTTTAAATTTAAATTAAATTAGATGCAACAAACTAGCTTATAATGCAATTAAAATTTAATTGATTGAATCCAAACATAACATATTTCCATCAAATTAGGTTAAATGGGACCAAAACACTCTAATTTTAGTTGAAATTCAATTATTTCAAACCAACTACATGATATTTTGATTAGAAATGATCAATTCAACCTAACTCAAATGCATCTCCATCAATATTGGATTAAAATTTCAATTTGAATTTATCAACTACAACTAATTAGATAGTCTTTTGATCAAATGGAAACAATTCAGCCATATTATAAAGAGAATTTGATTAAATACAACTAGCTACATCACAAACCTATCAAGATTGAATAAAGCAAGCCCAAATTGTATACATATTAATTAAAATTCAACCAAATGCAACCGATCAAGTCACAATATGATCAAATTTTGATTGATTGATCCCAATTTAGCCATATTTTTATTGAAATTACATAAAATTGTACCAAATTTGCAATAGTTTAATTAAAATTTAATTAACTCAAACTAAGTGGATCACAAACCTTGATCAATTCAAACCAAGTTACTCATATTTCAAACTTTTTGTTAAATTGTAATCATTTGGTCATATTCCAAGCAACTCAATTTTATTTTGATCAAATTGATCAAGTGTAACGAATAAGACCACTCTTCACTCAAAATCATCCCCTTCGAACACATTTCTATTGTTATGTCTGCCACGAAACCCTAGAGAAACTAACACAATCTAGGAAAATAATGATAATAATTTATTTTTAAAGATACCATAATACATTAACTAAAATTACTCATTAAGAATAATCATAAGTGCACAAGCGAAAATAATATCTAATTATAGAAACATCCTTCCCTAGAGTACCATAAAGTCACTACTTAATTACAATTCAATAAGAGATATACAACCATATTAAAATGCCATAAAGCACTTGTTCATGAATTGCTTTCAAAACCAATATTACATAGATCATAATTACATTACATATTTCTTATCTCATCATGTACTAGTAACCAATACAAATATACAATATCTACTCCAATAGTAAATCATAATATACATCTGTTTCAAGAATCCATAGCATAAGAACTAAAAAAAAGTAGAAGTATCCATCACGCTCACAAAAATCCAATGAAGATGAATCCCAATGGAAGAAAAGGCACATCCGCCCAACCATGTGGAACCAAAAGGAACCACCCCTCTATTCTTAGAGAATGATATAAGATCCCACACATACTAGGATTAGACTGACACTTAACTCCCATGGAAACACAACCAAATAACATAACCTGAGAATTCCAACAATTAGCATAGGCTCAAATATAAATCAAGACTCGCCAGAGACTACCATGAAACAAGGCTAAGACCATGGACACATAGTTAGGGGAAATTTTCATCACATACTATCATCTAGAACTCCAAGCATCCTTACAAGGAACCTCTTGGTAAAATACACCCATGTGGAACCATCTCAACCTCTCATGCAGACAAGGGAGTACAATCATGCCATCAAAGCCTTCCAAATATCATCTTGAGGTTGAACTAGCACTCTAGGTCATGAGTGAGGTTATCACTTGTTTACAAATAACTTTCAACGAGATCTATTGTTAGTCCCCTAGGCATCCTTACAAGGAACCTCTTGGTGGTGACCTCGATACTCAACTGAAAGCCACTTCCCCTAATATGCTCCTACGATCTAGGAATAATTCAATAATCAATAATCACCAATTTATCACATAAATATCCATCAAAATCCAATAAATTGATTTTAGAAAACATCACGAACAATCTGAAGTTCAAAAGTCAAGTCTCTGGTCTAACATAGACTGACGAAAATAATTATAAATTCTAAAAATAATCAAAATACCAAACTAACTAGTTTAGAGCATCTAACAAGTACTTTAGCGCATATGAACATTTCTCTAGTACTCATGCATCAAAGTTCAACGCGTTAAACACACAGATTAGCGCATCTAAAATACAGAATAGCACATTCGAGATATGGATTAGCGCATTTGAAACACAGTCTAGTTCTTATGATAAATAATATAGTGTGTTCAATAAAATAAATAGTGCATGCAATAAAAGAAATAGTGCATATACAACAGATTAAAATTGCGACATTAAAAAAAAAAAAAGTAAAATCCTGCAAACGGAATTCGGAAAACAATCTTGAGACAAAAACCAACTCTCAGAACATCAAAGACCAGGTAAAAATTTACAAAATAAAGATCACAACCATGGAAAACGATTCCCGACAACTCTAACCAAAATAAATCCAAATGCCATACTAAAAAGCATGATTTCCATAACAAATACACAAAGAGCACATACAGAAATAAACCCCAGTAATAATATGAAAATTCTCACGCATGCATAATTATAATAATATTTTTCAAATTTCTTTCCAAACCCAAAATCAATATTCAATCACAAAGAAAAAAATATTTCCTTACAAAAATAAAAGATATACAAATAAAATTAAATACAGGGTAATAAAAAGCCTCCAACTTGGAAAATAGAAGAAAGGTCTAAATCCGAGAAAGAATCGAAGATGCAATCAAAATCGACCAAGCATGCACAGAAAACTTCTTCCAAAGATCCAAGAACAATTCTCCAAAATTATCACAGCTCTCCAAAACCAATTCCACACAATCATTCCACAATAATAGAACAATTCTCTCTTTTTTAATAAACTTCAAAACCTAAATAAAAATTAAAGCAAAAATCCTTAAAAATAATCTCCCTTCATGCATGAAATTCAAAAAGCAACTTCAATGCAAAACATAAAGCTCGCTCAACTTCCACCTTCGAAAACAAAGTGAAAATAATTAAAATAATAATAATAATTACTAAATAAAGATCCTAATTATCCAATAAACAAAATTAAATAAACTAAAAGAATTAATAATTAATTAACAACTAAATATAGAAGCTCCAAATAAAATAAATCAAATAAAAATTAAATACCAAAAAGACTCCAATCAAATAAACCCTATAAAATAATTTATTAAATAATATTAAACTCACAATAAATGTTATTTACTAATTACACATTCAAACTTATAAAATCATTAATTAATTAATTACCATAGTAAAATTAACCCAATTAATAATTAAATAAACATCACATAACAACTTAACCAAAAATACTGGAACTAACAAAGTATCGACTAGACCTAATATGTGATAGGACATTATATCTTTCTTCGTTATCAACTTGTCATTGGGATAAAGACACGTTCAAACTTGTGAAACTAGGTGAAGTCGATGTTTAGTACCTGCAAACTTGCATAACACCAAATATCTATGCATAGCATATAAATATATATATACAATCATAGAGTATACACACTAGTGGTAAGAAAATCTCAACGTCACACCCTGCTCGCAATGAGTGGCATGACATCATCCCTTCTACACATACAAATACATCATAATGAAGACATGTCATTGATAACATCATATCCAATATATTCATAAATCATGGTTAACACATAACACGATAACATCATAATAATCCATAAACCACTAAATAAACATAAATAACCAAATCATAATTCCTAACATGGACCAAAGTATATAATGTATCATCAATCACATGACAAAAGCCATAAGCATCTACCAAGAGTATCATAAAAGTATCTCAATAATCCAAGAATGTCTAACAATGCATCAAAATAAAAGTGTGTCAAGGAGGGACACTACATCTATGAAAAATTAATCTAATTCAACTATTTATGTCACAAATCCAACTAACTACAAACAAGTGATGTCAAATGGTATGTAATTTGATTCAAATGCAACTAACTAGCATACATATATTAAATATTAACATATATAAAATACTCCAATAGATAACCTTCTCAAACGTCATAATAAAAATTTAATCTCATCTTAAAACTCTCTAACCTCTATTCAAAAGTCATTACAAACTCCATAATACAAATCGAAATTCATATTTCTATATATAATTATTAAAATAAAGATACAAATATTCACCCATCAAATACAACAATTCGAAATAAAGTTCAACAACTCTAAATTATCTTTTTATTATCATTACATTTTATCATTAATTAATTAATTAAAAGGAAAAATAGCATTACAATGCCATCCCATTCACTAATAAAAAAACTATAAGAGAAAAATAGATTATAGTATTTTTTCAATTTTAAGAATGATCTATATTGAAGATAAAGAATGTAATCAAAGATGGAAAAAATAGATTTTTATTTTTTTTATAAAAGTGGATAAAACCACTGAATTATATTAATAAAATTGTTTCTTATAGGGTCTCTAGTTCAAAGAGCATTGAAGGGAAAGAACCAGTAAGAAAACCCTTCAGTATTGCTCAAATAACACAAGCCTATCTACCCATTACAAGAAGACCATGGGCCCAACCCACCCAAAAACCCTTCCCAATTACATATCAAGCCTCATTAGATATAAAGGAAGCTACCAGAAGAGGCATACAAGAGAAAACTATGAAAGTGAAACACCAGGCAGAAGTGCACCCGTCCAACAACCAGAATAAGCATCAAAGTTGGGCCACCGTTGTCTAAGAAGCACAGCTCTCCAAACCATTGATTAGTATGATACCAATAACCATAAGAGAAATTATTATAAGAGATCCTACCAGACAAATATCATGAGCAAACATAATATAATTCAAATAAGGAGAAGGGGAGGATGTTGAAGACCTCGAGGAACCAGAATAAGACCAAGCCACAGGATAGCCCACAGCAACAACCAAAAAAAGAGCGGAAGGATGATAATCCATCTCATATACCAAACAATTTGCATGTTCCAATTTCTCAAAGACAACCAGCATCCTCCAAATCTAACAAAAACTTTCCAAATAAAATAGAGCATCTTACCTAATGAATAACGACACCAAAGAAGGAATAGACATAAGAAAACCATCAGCCAAACCTAGATATAAACCAAACCAGCAGAGGGATCATTATGGAAACAACCAAAACCAAACACAAAGCCTCATCGAATGAGCAGTAGTCAATACCATACCATGATAAGCAAGCAGCGTGCAAGAGGAGTGAGATAACCATGATGAACATATGCTTAAACATGACAAGAAGAAACCAAGATGGCAAAAGGAAGATAACCAAACAATGGTGAGAAAAATCCAGTATACAGAAACTCATCCCCTACTAATTGCCAAATCGAAAACAATTAGACGAGGACTATACCATCTCATCATTAAACAACGTGCAAGTGAACGAAAATCTGAAAGGTAAGCCGAGCAATGATACCCAAGCCTTCCAAACTCTTTAACATGATTACTAATCAACCCACCAACCTGCAAATAGTATAATGATAAAAAAATGCCCACAATCAAACTACCAACCTGCAAGAACTTGTAATGATAAAAATATGCCCAGTCAAAGCAACAGTCACACAAAAATGAGCACAAGTTAAAACTCCCAAACAATGAGTTATTCGATCCCAAATACTCATGCAGCCACCATACTCACATAGACATCAATCCCGCACAGGGCCAAATTCATCCCAACCTACCAAATAATGATAGATCAAACACAAAGCCAATTCAAACAAGAAGGATACAGGTTAAGCAAAAGCAGCCTCAACATCCTACTTGCCCCATGAGGAGATACTTACCGAATATTCCAACAACAAAGATGTTGTCATAAGGCAAGACAACACCCTCCCTGTTGTCATATGCGAAAGAAAAACAACATCCAGCAAGGAGTTTGATGAAGGCTACAAATCATGACCAAACACCCTTTAAAGAAGAATACAAATGCAAGAAGTGGGGATGTCCCAAGGATGAACCTCTAAGTACTTAGCATATTCAACAACAGCCCTATTGGCCAAGTAATCCGCAATAGCATTTATCTCCCTATAACAATGTGATATAGTAAAGGTAAAAAAACACTTCAACTGTGCAAGAATACGCTCTAACAAGTACTGTAGATGTCAGGAAACACATTTCTTAGCAGAGACTGACTGAAAGACCAACATTGAGTCCCTTTCAATAACAATATCTTTAATGTCCAAAGAGATGGCAAGATCAAGACCAAAAGGTAACGCCTGAAATTATGCAACATTATTAGAGCCTACACCAATATATTTCCCCATAGCTTTAACAATCTTAGAATTATGATCAAAGATGACCACCCCAATTCCTGGTTTCCCCGAATTACCCTTAGTAGCCCCATCAAAATTTAACTTGAAGGAGAATTGGGGGGGAGGCATCCAACAAGCAATGCATTCCATGAAACCCTACTATGTTGAGGCATTTTGGCAAACATTGGTTGTGCATCAAATCCATCAAAAAATCAAGAAACCAATCCACTGCAAATAAACAATTTAGAAAAACAAAGTGAGAGAAAAGAGAACAGAACAAGCTTTAAGCACCATTTCTAATTGCAAAGCTTGAAGAAATTCGACAACAATATGAAATAATTACGATTCCTCTCAGTTGTTTGCCTCTGTGCATGGGATGAGGCAAAAAAATTATGATTTTATGCATGATCAGATGTGGTGGATCGAGAATAAGTTGTGGCATATTCAAATACGAGGAGATTTTGATTTTACAATATCTTTGTCTTTCATATGTTATAAATATAATATAATTGATACTTAGTTCATTTTAAAGGTTCGATAGCCATTTCCCAACTCTAAGGTCATGAAATAGGAGCCATGTCTAGTTAGCGCATTTCGTGCTACGAACTCTTGGTAACCCAATATGTCCTTCCCCTCTTTATAGACCTCAGCATATTGATATTTCCACTCGTACTGTCAATCGAATCACTTGCTCTTGTGGTGGAGAATTTGTGCTCTTGAAAGAGAGGTCACAAGTTGAGATCTCACAAGGGAGTTAGGTATGTATGTCTTGTACGTAGCACAATTAGGTGCCTCCTACAAGAAGTACAAGGTAGTATCATATTGCTATAAGCCATCTATAGACCCATATATAGACCGCCTAGTATCGTAGACTATAAAAGAATCTTTCTTTCTTTTTGTCATTTCAATTGTACAGCTATCCATGCTTCTTTTTTATGTACACAGACTCTTCAATTCATGTTGTCGTTGTAGAAGACACCTCTTAGCCTAATAATTAGGTTGTATTATGACTAAATTTTGATCCAAGGAAATCAATCCAATCACACTTTCATCAATATCACTAAAGACAAATACCATAAATCTAGATGTGTGTTCTAATTAAAATAGAATGAAGTGAAACCCATTAGTTCACTATATAATTATAATTTGAGCAAACCTAGTTTTTTAATATTTTTATTAGAATTGGGATAAATGTATCTAACTATATATTCCTTCAAATTTTGAAGGCATGAACATAAATTAATAATATTTAAATTATAAATAGATCAAATGCCAACAAATTATTGCATATCGATCAAGATTTGATCAAGTGAAACTAATCAGATTGAACTTCAATCAAACTTTGATCAAGTACAACTAATTAGGCACATTTTGATCAAATGAAACCAATTTGACCATATTTCTATTAAATGTTTAATCAAATGCAAGAAACTATCATACAAAATCATGAAAAATAATCAAGTTAACTCAATTGATGGAGAGTGATTGTGAGCTATAGACATTTAAGTTATCACTATGGATTAGATTTCATATGTAACATGCCCAATATTTTCCTCTTCCTACCCAATGAGCTACAATTAGTCTCAAGAGGGAAGGAATTATAGTTGCCCAATCGATTCCCTCCTACTCAATCCATCTATTTTTTCCCACTCGGAACTATTGCTTCACACCCACCTACTATATTTCACCTACCCAATCCAATTAATTCTTGTCACCTCTATAACATGCATGTTACACATAGAATCTCAAGATTGCTCTTTGATGGTTTGTACTTCAATCATAATTCAATTAATGCAAGAAATTAGGTCACTATTTTTTCTTGAGCCAACCAAAAGTAACATGTTTAATAAAAATTCATACAAATTAGGCTAAAATAAAGTAATTAGATTGTATTTGATCATATTTATACAAGTTTGAAACCAATCAATTAGGTTACAATTCAATCATAAAAACACTTATGTTCTATTTTAAACTAAAATGTACCCTAGATTGTAACCAATTAGCTCGCATTTCCTTAGAGAAAACAGAATTGCAACCACTAGCAAAGTAATTTGATTATATTGAAATTAAATGAATGGAGTATTACATTTGTTTATGTTGTAATTTAATTAGGTATATGTTATTCTAACTAATTAGGTTAAAAAATGATCTATTTATGTGGATTCAAACCACTTAAGAGCATATTCAATTAAAATAAAATTACAATCAATTTAATTACAATTTGATCACAATTCAATCAATTACATGGTTATTAGGTCAACTCAATCAACTTTAATTATTTTTTTAAAGTATCAATTGAGTGAAAATTTGACCTAATGCTCACAAATGCAACCAGTTAGGTTAAAGAACAATTGATTACATTTTATATAAACTAATTATATCACAATTTAGTCAAATCTATGCAGCATAAAAAAATCTACAACTTATTGATACTTAACTAACTAGAATCAATTACATCCAATGGGAAAGTCTACAAAATCAATGAATAATTTGTGGCATATGCAATTAATGTCTGCACTACTTCAAATTCAAAATAAAAAGGATGGTGTTTGGATAGAAAATTGGATTGGATTCCCATGGCTAAGGTTAGGCCATTATTTTTTCAGGAAATGCAATTAAAACATCATGCTAACTTTAAGTTTTGAAACATATAATTTTCCTATAATTTTATTGTTTAAAATTTAGTATTCTTATTTATTGATATGCATGTCTCATTATAATACACATAATTACATTTTTTATTTTTCATATTTTTTATTTATTCATTAGATTATTTTTAAAATTTATATTTTATAATAAATAAATTTCTATAATTTTAAAAAATTAGATGAGCACCCTCAACAATTGGATTTCAAGAATCACTTGAATTATAAATCTATTAAAATGTATATTAATATTAACAAAAATTGTTTAATATTAAAATATATATTAATGTTAATAAAAGTAAGAAACAATCTACATGATATCTTCTAAATACACCTAAAGATATCAACAAATGACAAAAACTAAAAAAATATATATAAAAATATAATAGAGAGGACACTAATCTATAATGTTTCACTCTATAAAATAATAATTGTCTCTTCTTTAAATTGAATTGATTGATCTCTTATCTTTAACCATCTTCAAAAGATGAATAATTTAGAAACCAAATTCAAAAGACTAAAAAAATTATTTTGGAGGCATCTTCAAATGAATCGTCCATTCAAATCTTCACTCTTTTTTAAACTCTTGTTCTAATAAAAATGAAAAAATTTGTACATGTAGTTTCATATCTGTGTTTGTTTTAGTGTTTAAAGCATCTATAACATCTAATTAAAACTAATTGTTTCTTTTTTATATATATAAAATATTTATGACTATTATAGATTTAAATGTCCCTTGCTCTTTTAATTTTTTCCTAGAGATTAATATTTGAAAGTTGTTGAATAAAATTACATTTGTGTATGTAAATATCTTGATTGATAAGAATTGTTAAATGGAAAAAAAATAGACTTCTTAGTATATTTTCTTCAAATTTATTATCAATACGCTCAAACAATAGTATCGTTGACGTAAATAATTTATCAAGAAAATTTACATTGTATTCATTTTGTTTAGTAGATACAATTTTTTGTATATTATTTACAATTATTATAAACAATTTTAAGATAAGTTTGTGTTCTTTTTAGTTTTTTTTTAATATATTTATTAAGATGATCTTATTATTTATGGAGGTTGATTTTCTATTCTCTTGATTTACTATACTTTTTTGTTGCACAATGTGTTTGTTTTATGTTCTTTATTGATAAATAAGGTTGTATAATGTTGGTTTATTACATTGCATCCATTTTTAAATTTCTTGCAATAGGTAGTTATTTATTTCAAATCTAAACTATTCCTAGTCTATATTTATGTAACTTGTATTAAAAAAATCTTACAAGGTATCAAAGAAGGTCAAATTTATGCCTAAATCTTCCATCTATGCAAGATGGATATTTTCTTATGGTTTCTAAACTATTTAGATATTTTACGGTAATTTTAGCACAAAGCTTTGATTTGAGAAATTGACTGCATCATTGCATCCAAAATGTCTAAAAGAATACAAATTGCATGTGAAATCATTGAAATCTAGCAAATTTGGTGAAATTAATTATATATTACCTTTATTTTTTACAATGATAAAAGTGGGTTTTGAAATGGTTTGAACCCTTGTACAATATAGCAACCGACAAGCAAACAAAAAAAGCACCATGAAATATGGGACAAACCAAGCAACCCGCTAATTTGAAACAAAGTGAGACACAACTACAATCAAGTTGTCAAATACAACAACCAAAAAATAGGAAACGACTAGGTTCCCCGCAAACCAACCTAGGCAATGTCAGACCCAGCACTATACATTTGTTATTGTTTTTTGAAGCATTATATTGCCACAATATGAACATAAAAATTGAATGGGAAAAAATAGGTTAAAAGTTACCAGGAATATTCTATCCACCAAAAAATTTCATTAAGAATAATCCACCAATGATATTTATTGCAATGTTTTATTAATTTTTGACATCCTCCCTATCTACTAGGAAATTTTCTTGACAAAAAAGAAAGAATATTGTAGTTATTTTTAGTACTTTGTCATAACACTAAAACTACCATATTACCAAGCTTCTTGACAAAAAAGAAAGAATATTGTAGTTATTTTTAGTACTTTGTCATAACACTAAAACTACCATATTACCAAGCTTCCACCTTTCGCCACTCTTATTTCACTACTTTTCTTTCCCACCTCTCAAGTTGTCTTTCAACAACCACTCCACTACCATTGACTTGTTGCTTAATTACCATCACTATGCCTAGCACCTAGTAAATATAATTTTTCCATATAATGTTATTGGCATATCACAAGGCCTACTAGTATTCTTGACATGTCACATGGCCACAACAATAGGATAGTATTAAAATCAACAACCACATCATCATCCAAACTACATATTTGCCACAATCATAATTTATATCATCGCCACATTAGCATCTAAAACTACATGGCCAATTACCATGTCATCTATGATTGTAAAATTTAGTTTTTGTCATCATTTATACTACCATGTCAAATGCCACATAAAAATTTGTACCATACAAATATCACCATTCCACCATTTATACTACACATCCAAATACACATCAATATACGGATATCATGATAGCTATCAAATTAGCATTTGGAGTGCATGTCAACAAGGCGACATTAACATTTATACTACTACATAATCAGCAATGCCACATCAACACAATGTCATCATCTACCTTTGTCCCTCTATACATGTCATGAGAAAGAAACTTCAATGGAACATAACTTTTGAACCATAAATTGGATGTTAATATTATCTTTTAACCTAAGCCATTTTTTTCATGCATAATACAATCTATCATCGGACTTAAATTATTTTGTCTAATTTTTGGAAGTATAAAAAATTTAAATGAATTGGTTTTAATTGGTTAAAGTGGTGGCTTATCATTATTGTTCAAATCAGCATAGGAACATTTAATGTGGAATTTTACGTTGTGACTCTTGGTCTCCCATAGTTGGATTTTAACATAGACTATGGAAATTATAAAATAAGTGAATTTTTAGTCACCTGGTCTTCCATAAGTGATTTCCAATGTGTTTGTTCCTAAGGAGCTTGTATTAGCCTCTTATAAAAGCTCATAAAATATTTTTATTGTCGCACATGAATGCTCTATGAGAAAAACATTTGTAAACAATCTACAATATAAAAACAAAAGTGAGAAAAATATATATAAATATACAAGCACTTGATTGAAGTAATTTACAAATGCACTATGTAGAAAATGTCAATAGAATTTAGTGAAAGGGCTATACTTGAAAACCTTGGGAAGATAGTGTAGGTTGTTTTGGGGTGTCCTCTCTCTATCCTAGAGAGCATCACTTTTAAATGAGGAAAAACTATTCTATATTTTAAGGCATGCATTTTTTACATGAAGACTTAGCATAGCTTAACTATTAAGACACGTCATTTTAACCTAAATTATATTTAAATGAAGATGTTGATGTAAATAATTGAATATTACACCTTAAGATATATTCATCTTTCTTGAGTGAATAATATCTAAATAATCATTAATTATTTTAAATAATTATCAAATAAATTTATTTTATTTCTTAACTTTCTTTCTAAATAACTTTGATTTAATATTATTATTTACAAAGAATGAGCTACCATTTGCATATCTTATTATATTCTCTATAAAATAACTTTTAAGGTTGTATGTTAGACTCGTTTTGTCCTCATTATTGGTCATTATTATATTATGAGTACTATAAATTTTAAAAACTCTTACCCTTTGGATTTTTTCCAATAGACCTATAGTTGAACCTTTTTGACTTTACTCTGAAATGGTGTTACAAATTTCTTAATTGACAAGACTATACATGTAAAAAAAAAATGTGCTAATGCAAATGCTCTATGTTTTAAAGTTCATTTATAACACTTAAAAACAAACTTAAGGAGTTAAATCTCAAAAAATGATCTAATGTTCTATTTTTATGTTTTGTTGATGGAAGACTTTCACAAGAGCTTCATTAGTGAACCTAGGTTATATCATGTGCATTTATGCCATACTAAAGAATCCCACTATTTTTAGAAAATATTGCCCTAGAATCATTTTTTGTCACCCCCTCCCAATACACAATCGGAATTCAAAATTCTCCTATTTTCACCAGATATTGCATTTTTCCATAGCCCAAATTAAAAACCCCCCTATTTTCACCAGATAGGCAATATATTGAGCTCATTTTTTGGGATATTAAACCCCTCAATGTGAACGCACGTGATATAATATTGCCTAACCAGTGAAGCCCCCGTGAAGATTTTATAGTATCCAAGAGTGTCTTTTGCTACTCAATACGGAAACACAAACCTTTGTTATACCTCTTATGTTGAAAACCAATGATTGAGAGGTATACATTCTACCAAATTAGATCAAAACATGAACCCAACCTCATTCCTTATTTCATATCTCAAAAAAATTTGAATCTAATAAATCAAAAATAGATGTCTCCAAGCTCGAGTATCACATAAGATATTATGAAAAAAAAATATGAACAACCAAATTACACACTTCAATCATTCAAATAGATCACAAAACACATGAACAAATTACTCTGATATCCCCACTTCAAGGAATTATATCTTACCTTACCTTACTAGCTGCTACATATTATGATGATGGAAGAAATATTACAGATAATCTCTCTAGTAATGGGTCAAATATAAAGATCCAAACTTCAAAAATTTAATTTGACAAGAGATTTGAATCTAAAAGATGAAATTTAATTTGTTGGGTAATTGACAACAGAATCATTAGATGTTAATTTTTTTATAAAGAAGACGACGACGCATTGAATGACATAATTATTTACTCCATGATCACACGATGTGTTGATTATGATACATTTATTAAAACTATTGTTAACGTCTTTATTTCCAGGTACAATAATATTGTTTTCTATATTAAATAATCTCATAGATACAGCATCAACATTTCCCATGAAAACACTAGATTTTCTTAAAATTCACATATAAATGAATATGATGGGTTCAATGTGCATTGACAAATCCGAAGACCAAAAAAAAAAAAATTATTCTTGGTTCTTATTATTTTTTATTATGCAAGATTGATAAAATGATTTTTCTAACATTCTCCCACTTATCAAACACCTTGCAAGAGCCTACAAAAAATAGGTAACTAGTTGTTGGGAGTCGAGAAGCCCATTAATGGAAACACCATCAAAACTTCTTTATGTACATGATCTTTGTTAATGCACCTACAACATTTGTCAAAGCTTCTATCTTCTCCAACTTCAAATTTGCATCCTCAACCACATCTCTCACGAAGTGATACTATAGATCAGTGTGTTTGGCCCTCGCATGAAATGTTAGGTTTCTTCGCTAGGGAGATTACACTCTAATCGTCATAATATATTGTCATCACACCCTATTTGAAGTAAATATCTTAACACAATATTCTAAAACAAATAGTTTCATTTTAGGCATGATAGCAACCATATGCTCTATCTCTAAAGTGGACAAAGCAACCACAACCTGTCACTTACTCATCCAACTAATTGTACCACCAAAAAAATAAATGCATGTGCTAGTGGATTTTCTACTATTTACATCACTAGCCCAATCTAAATCCATGTAGCCTCTAATATTCGAGGAATGTTGGTCCTAATCCATGAAAAGATAAGAGTATTTTGAGGTATCCCATGAGAATTTGAATATTCTTTTTACTACATCTTAATGTACTCTTCCTAGATTAGACGCGTAATACAAAAGAGCTCCCACTCCTTGGGCAATGTCAAGTCTTGTGCAAGCTACAGCAGACACAAGGGTAAAAACTACACTCTAATATGGTACTTGACTCATGTCTTATATCTCCAATGGGGATGTCAAGCACAAACAATGTGAGATAGACTTCATTCCCAAAATAGTATCTTTCATATTGAATCTTCGTATAATAGTATTCAAATACTTACTTTGGCCTAGCCAAAACTTTTTGTTTTGTCTATCTTCTAATCTCCATTCCCAAAATATGTCTTGTTGCACCAAGGTCCTCCATTTCAAACTTTGTTGAGACCTAAGATTTTAATTTTTTAATCAAACCCTTTCCTTTGCCAATAAACATGTCATCAACATATAAGGCAATAACCAAGAAATGATCGCCATCAAATTTGAAACACATTTAAATCATAAAAATCTTGAACTCAACACATGTATCAAACTTATGGTATCACATCCTAGGGCTCTATTTTAAATCATGCATGAATTTTCTAAACGTACAAACCAAATTACTTTTACCTTCCACCACATAGTGCTCTAACTATGCCATATAAATGTCTTCCATCAAATCACCATGAAAGAATGTTGTTTTCACATTCATTTGCTTGATTTCTAGATTATATGCTACTACAATAGAAAGCAAAAAATGAATGGATGTTATTTTAACTATAGGAGAAAAATCTTAGCCTAATCTACTCCCTCAACCTTGGAGTAACCCTTCACAATTAACCATGCTTTCTATGTCTCACTAATGTTGTCTAAACTCATTTTCTTTTTCAACACCCATTTGCAACCAACAGGCTTTCATCCTTTAAGAAATGGTACAAGGTCCCATGTATCATGGTTTTTAAGTGTTCTCATCTCTTCATCAATTGGTTGTTTCCTAGGACTCTACATCATTCCCATCAAAAGCATCTTCTATTGATGTTGGTTCATCAATGTTAGTATTCAAAACAAATATGCATCTCAAATCATTTGGGGAATACCCATACTATTCTAATGGTTTTTTATGCCTAGTAGACTTTTGAACAAGCTAAGGTTTAGGTTATTCCTCTAATAATTCAAAACTCATTGAGCTCTCCTCAACTTCTTCTTTTACAAGGGTCTCGATTCAATTTTCTCAAGCATAGAGGGAAATTGAATCACATCTTTATTTTCTTCCTTTTGTACTAGCTACATTGTAACATAAGAAAACTCAATTTACCTTTTGCACAATAGAATCCCAAAGCTTGTATTTCACGCCATAATTGTTTCTTTTGAAGATACATTTAACAACCTTATTATCTAATTTTGTTTGTTTCTCCTTTGGCACATGTGCATATACCTCACAACAAAATACTCTCAAATGTTCAACTTAAGGCATGTGACCCGATAATGTCTCCATTGGCATTTTGTCAACAAGAGTTAATGTAAGAGACATGTTTATCAAGTAGTAGGCATTGGCTAAAGCTTCAACCCAAAAATTTTGCTCTATTCCAACACCACTAGCATACTCCTAACCTTCTACATCAAGGTTATATTCATTCTCTTTGCAAGTCCATTCTATTATGGACAATATAAACTTGTCTTCATCTCTTGATACCATAATTAGTATGTAAAATCATTGCAGCAAAAGTCACCACATTATCCATCCTCGAGAACTTAATCCTTTATTCAATCTACAACTCAACAATTGCTTTAAATTTTTTGAAACGATTGAAAATATCAATTGGTATGAGTTTTTCACAATTTACATTCTCCTCTTTCAAACAAACATTGACTGTGATCTAAAACATCACTCAAAAAATATACACAATCGAAACCAGAAGCTTGCACACATTTGAAAATGTCAACTTTAATCTTTAAAAATAAGCCTATCCTACTAAAATCATCAACAAAATAAATATAAGAAATTGATTTACCAATAGAAGAAACATCAATTGGACCAAACGCATCTAAATGGGTTAGATCCAAAATGTTTAGACTTATGAGAACTAGAGTAAAATAGAACGCAATTTTACTTACTATAAATGTAATGCTCACAAAAGTCATTCAAGATTACAAACATCCAACCTGGCAAGGTTTTTTTTTCAAGGTTTGTAGACCCTTCTCTACACCAAGTCTGCAATATGCCATAACATTGTCTTCATTGCAAACAACTTTGATTTGATAGATTGAGCACCCTTACATGCATCAAGCTATTACAATGTACCTAATTTACTTCCTCTTGCTATCTCCATTATAACATCTCTAACATTTTCACACCTAGTTCAAAAAAACAGTACATGCACACCCACATGCATTAGTTTGCTAATAGGTAATAAATTTCTTTCTAATCTTGGGATATGCATAATCGTTAGAAAATTTCACAAAAATAATTCCACAACCAACAATGTCAAGGATAAAATCATCACCAAAATACACCTTACCACTATATTTTTCTTACTAAACCAATCTTTGTTTGAAATCATTAAAGGATGCACCTAAATCAATCAACCATGTAGTACCACATGTTAAGTGGCCAAGGTTGCAATAAAAGCATTTGTCTTTCTTCTCTAGCTCAAAATCGAATCTTCTTTTTTTTTTCTTTACAATCCTTTTAAATTGTCTAGATTTGTCATAGTTCCAACAAATTGCCTTGGACTTACCAAGGGATTCCGATCTCCCCTTCTTCATGGACTTAGAATAGCCATGTTGCTTCTCATTCTTACCACATTCTTTTGGTCTTTGTTGAACACTCAAGCGCATTGGCATTCAAAGAGGCCTTCCTTCTCATTTCCAAAAATAGCAAAGAACCAACATCCTTCATCTTCAAGGTAATTGAAGTGCTCTCAATAGCCATGACTAGGCTATCCCATGAATCTAGCAACAAGCATACCAAAGTTTGGCACCTTTCTTCCGAATCCATCTTCATCTTAATTGAAATCAAATAAGTCACTAGCATATTAAAAGTTTTCAAATGCTCAAAGAATCGTTCACCCTCTTCCATTCTCAAGGAATACTTCTTCCTCGAAAAAATCTTATTTATTAAAGATTTGGCTTGATACATGTCACACAACTTCTTCCTAATGTCTTTGAAGTGTGTTCTTCATGGACATTTATTAGAATTGAATCTATGAGTCAATCCTGCGAGGACTTTATATTTTATATCCATTACATCATATTGTGTAGCCAAAACTAGATCTGTAAGCTTCTACACATAATCATCCACTACATCTTATACATCCCAACCAATCAACAAATCTTTCATCCTTAAATTCCACATTTCAAAATTTGTGTCAAAAAAAATCTCTACTTCAATTTTGCCAAATGTGCTTGCCATCACACGAAATACTTTGCACAAGCTCCCAATCAAACCTCAATTAGCTCAAGAAATCATCTACCCAACAAATAGAACTAAAATTGGACAAGCTCTAAAATACCACTTGCAAGAAAGCAAAAATATGCAAAAATGTTTCTTACATTAATATTGATACAAAGGTTACACAAATTTCAATTTCAATATTATAGAGATTTGAAGAAATGCATATAAAATAAATAACATATAACAAAACAAAACAAAACATAACACCATGATTTACATGAGAAAAACCCTTTCAAGAGAAGAAGAATAAAAAATAAAAAAAATTTAAATTAAAAAAAAAAGAAAAAAACTCCTCTCCAAAACCTGCACAATATATTAACAATATATTATCAAATCTTGAAACAAATTACAACACACTTACAATGCAAATTTTTACAACAATCTTCACCTCAATACACAAACTTGCAAACTAAACCCACATATAAATAACTATCTAAAAGACATATATATACATAACCTTCTAAAAGTAAAATTCCATTTCAAAAACAACTAATAAAAGAATAAGAGAGCACCAACTTGTCCCTGTCTCCATACAATATGCTTCCCAAAATAGCCACTTTATATGTTATTCTTGACTTTTACCCTTCTTTACATACAAGTTTGAGACACCAATTTTTGTAACAACGTATCACTGATTTCTATGGACTGTTGCAATAGCTGTACTTCTTCTACATGATAAGGTATGTTGATAACTTTTTAATTTCAGTAAGATACTTAACTACGTATTTGTCGATTGCTTTCTACATACTGAGAAAGCAAATCTCAATCGGATACTTTTGTCTTGGTAGGATGAAATGCAAAATTACGGATATTTTCAAACACAGATGTTGTACCTTATAAGAACTTTCTGTGAGAAGTTGGAAAACCCGTTTAAAATGTTGCTCCGATCTGGCCCAGCTGGCTAGGAATCCCACTCCAATTTCAGCAGAGGAAGGAGGCAGCACTTGTTCACTTCTTCACCAAGCACAGGAGTTTCTCCACCGAGTTTAATCAGATTTACTTCTAAAATTATGAATTGTTAGTGATTACAATCAGAAGTAGCCCTCTTCTTCTCTGTCCATATTCACGGTGGAAAAACTTTCCAGGCTGATGTCATGGCAATCTACTACATGTAAACAAAATTTTGTAGTAGATTGAACCCAATTAACTGGTCTGCTGTTTTAGCTGGTCACATCATTTGCAGATTATCCACACTCCAAATAATGAACATAAGAACGAATAATAAAAAAGAACATAATAAGAATGAATATGCCAAACCATAGAAGTTAAATAAGAAGAAAGAATATTCCCAATAAATAAAAAATATAATGTACACATATTCAACTTCGACTTCACACAGACGCGTGACGATAGGCCTTTGGAAAGTTTTATGGATCACCAAATATTTAACCTTGGAAAAGAACACACTTGTTCTAGAGCGTGTTCCTCTAGAGAAATCTTCTAGCAATATACGAGAGGAACTTCATCACTCAAAAGATAAATCCTCATTCCTTCACAAAAAAGTCAAACCAGACATATTAACTGCGATGACTGGAAGAGGAACGTGATCACTCGTCAATCATTATATGAGAGGGTGCTTGAACATGAGAAATCACTTTTTTGCCGCAAACGCCATAGTACCTTAAAGTTCCGAATATACTTGATTGGTTTGCCCTAAAACAATGTTAAAAACAAAAGTTAGTAAATCTCTCAAACAAATTGTTTGCTTCCCACCCCTAAACTAATTTCTGTATACACCTGTTTTCATTGAATTATATGAGAATAATAGTGATACATAACTTGAACCCCATTTATACTTCTCAGAATGAGCTGCAGAAGAGTTGCACCTTCCAACGATTTTTCCGATTGCAAAAATAAATGATCGTGTCTAACTTATGAATAATATCAGCAAATGTTGGCCTTTTTGCAGGGTCTTTGTCCCAGCATTGCTCAATCAGCCTGCAACAATGAAAGATGAATACGAAATATTAGATTCAGGAGGGCTGGCATCAGTTCATTTGAAGAGGGTATAGTATCTTCGTATAAGCTAGCCCTTTGAATATTTCACATCAGATCTGACAAAAGCATTAGTATGACACTATTTTATTCAGTCAGTAAACACTAAACATTACAGTTATTGAATACACGATATTCGTGCATTATGATTTATCTCATCATTGAATAACAAAAGAGCTATCATAATTCCTAGTGTTTTTATCATTCATCTTATTCTATTAAACATCATTTTCTGATATCAGACATAATATAAACTACAGATTGTAGTGATCGATTATTGAATGTTATGGTGGCAATATCAGCATATAGCTTGTTTTTCCATGATCTATGTATTGCTGTTATTCATCCCTATGGTGGATCCATCCCAGTGTTTCTGCAAACAAGTGAAACCATTCATGTAACGTCCTCTTCCCAAGCATGATCAATTGGCATAGACTCTTTGCCTATTTTAATTACCATAAGCTAATTGGGATTAATTATGAAGCCACTCATTTTAAGAGCAATTTATATTTAATTAATTATTTTATTAATATTAGATAGCTATTAAAAACTGACTTTATAAAAACACAAAGGTGAAGTTAAAAAGATATATCAGAAGTCACTCTGAGAAGGAAATGAAATTATAATGTTTCAAATATTAAAAAAATGGTATAAAAAAGAGAAAAATGCACAAGAAAATTTATTCCAGGAATTTTTATTTTTAAAACAAAACCGTTCATCTTTTCTGCCTTGCAACGAAAACCATACAGCAAAGATTGGTTTCAAAGACACCCTCCTAGCCAATTCCAGAGTTCACCCGTGTCCTGAATGCTTACGGATTTGTAAAGATACGGTGATTGATAACATATTTTATTTCCAGTTTTGAATTGAAAGATTAAAGAATTTCTTAGAGATACGGACAAAGCAAATTAGAGCTTTTTTTAAGCAAAAGAGAAAAGGATAACTAGCTACAATACTTGTTTGAAGGAGGAATCAACATCTTTCCAGCTGTATAATCACCTTTGAAAGGCACCACTTGTAAGTAAGTTGAATTTTTGGTGAATATTACAAATTAGCATTTGATAAATTAATGGTTTTGAAATGAAAGATGCATAAAATGTCAGCTGTCTATTGTATCATTTTTTTAAATATACAAACATATCAATTGTTTTTTATTAAAAAGCAGCAAAACAAGGGTGCTGACCTTGTACAATGACAGACCAAAAACAGGCCATTGACAACAAAGACCCAAACAAACCACTTACAGCACACTAGCAGAACAGCTAGTAACTGTTGACGTGTATTTTGTACACAATCATACACAGAATAAAATACCCAAAGGCATCTTATCCTCTCTTGAATAAAGTCGCTAACTGCTGAAGATATCGCAAGAAGGATCAGTTAGGATGACTCCAATGTTCTTTTTAGTAGGGTCTCTACGTGTGGATAAGCACCAGTGGTCGTTGTGATTGCTGTGTCATCAAGGGGCCTTACGTCGCCGAAGATTTTGCTAGACTAAACAAGCTTTTCAAAAAAATATCAAAAGGATAGGGTTTGCAAGAGGTCTAATCTAGTCTAACCCTAAGAATGACTTGATGTGGACTAGACTTGGTGAGATTCAACCAACTTCAATATTGCCATAAATTAACAACTCAATTGAAATTGATGCGATCTTCTAAGGTAACGAATGATTTTTCAATACATCAAAGATCAAGAACACTACCACGAAGGTACATATCCAAGATACAATAACGATTGAAGATTTAAGCGATTCAAATATCTCCAGTCGACCACGCAAGGCGTTCCTACAATCAGCAACAAGCTAGTGGTTTGGAAAACGAATCCTACCAAAGATCAAGTCCAACACTTTGTCCTTCGAATTAACACACTACTTCGATTGAGAATGATTCAAGGAAAATGAACAACCATGAAGATAACCAAAAGAATTGCAACAAAACACCATAACTTCAATATTTCATTGATCTCAAAGCTATCATGTACAACAATTGCTTGAATTCCTTTCTCAAAGCTCAATCTTGCTACAAAAGTAAATTGCTTCTAAACTCTAATCTCTCTAATACATCAATAATTTCTAACTCTCTCTAATTTCTAGTTACATAAAATGAAAGAAATGAGGGTATAAATAGCATCCTCAATTACAATGAACGGTCCAGATCGAAAGAAGATCAATGGCCAAGATTATGACACCTAAACCTTAATTAGGGTTTTATTACAAAAGTTCCCCTTTTATTGCACAACATTAAATGCATAGCCAATTATTAAATTTGGCACGAAAATCTAGGAGACATAAACCAATGACAATTAAGGTGCCATGTCATCTATAACAATCTCTCATCTAGAATCTTATTCCCTTTCCAATGCTCCTTTTTAGCATATGCAATGAATCTAGACACGATTCCTTCGATCTCAGCAATTGGAATCTCGGGAAGATTCTTCATTCTCTCTTCCAAGTGGATGACCTGATCAAAGGCCTGGAGAAGAGCAGCGTCCCAACCAGGTTCAAGTTCCTTAGTCTTTTCAATCAGCAGCATGGTAGCAAACATCTGGTCCCGTTGCTCATCTGTGATAACATTTGCATCCTTGCAAAAGATAACCTTGATTCTATCCTCTAATTCCTGCAAATCTACATCTGTCTCAATCTCGATCCTCCTGCCAAGAATGGTACGTAGTACCTCAAATACTCTGTCCTGAATCGGGTGGATAACCTCCTCAACATGGCTACATCTAGTACTGATGTCCTCGAAGAGAACTTCCTTCATCTGGAGTAAGGTTGACCACTGAAGTAAACTGTGAGGTCCTCCATCCATGATCTTTTCCTGCGCTAAGACCTTCCTTGATGTTTGTCTGATTACTTGCAAGACAGGAATGATAACCTCTTTGGTATGGGCAAAAGCAGCTACTGTTATCATCAAGTTGTGGATGATCTCAAGAACCTGGATAGCCCTATGAATAGTCTTCATCATCCTTGTTGCAAATTCTACGGCAACTGTATGAGATTTGTCCATCCAAGTGCTCATATGCTGGACCAAACTCCTGAATCTCTCTGCCTCACTAATTGATTGAAGGGGAAGTGCCTGCACGGGTGATCTTGTTGGATCCTGACGTCCCAAAGGCTGATTGAGATGGCTGAAATATGTTCTCCATGCACCAACTTCTCTCTCAAGCTTTCTATTTTTCTCCATTTCTTCCCTAAGCTTATCTTTCAATGCCTCAAACGAATCGGTGGCATCATCTAGTGTCTGCTCGGCTGTGAGTGGACCAAGCTCAAATGTCTCTACATCATATTCTTCTGCAAGGATCTCACCTTCATACTTGTCCACGGCCGGTGTAACTATCTGCAATATTCTGGATCCAGTCTCATCTCTAATCATCTTGGACATCTTGGTAGCTTTTCTCTTCTCTGTCACTTCCTGGGAATGTCCAACAAGGCTCTCCAAATCAATTACATTGTCTTCGTCCTCAATCACGATCACCTTCATTAATCTTTCCTTCAACCAATCTGGGATGGCAGACCTTGTTTCTTTAACCTGTATTTCCTTGAGCAATTCTTCTTCTCTGGGAGGAGATGTTACTTCATTATCTTCCCTATCATCATGCAACTCATTATCTTGAAGAGATTCACCTGGTGACCTTCGAGGTGCCTGTCCTCTTTATCATTTTGTACCATTGATTCCATGGATTCCTCTATCTCAGATGTCCTCTTCTCTTGTCGAGAAGATGTGCCAGATGAACGATCTCGGTTGGCCTCTTGCTTCTTTTTTGGAAGATTCTCTCTTCTCAGGTCTTTCTTTCCTCCTTGAGCCTCTTGGATGGATATTGCCTTCACTCGCACTTCGGAGGTTGCCCTCACTTGTATTTCTGGGATTAGGATTGCCCTCGCTTACACTAGCTCCACCTTCAGCTGGTTTCTCTCCCAAAGTGAAAGTCATAGCTATGCCCTGCTCTCTCAACTTCTGATGCTGCACATCAACCCATCTGCGAGTACAAGACAAGACCGAAGCCATCAAAGCATCTAGATCCACAACCTCGGGCTCATTCCAGTCTAACCTTACCGATTTGCTTTCTCGATCATAGGATGACTAAAGATGTCTGCCACTGTCCTGAGCTTGGTCGGCCACTCTGTAAATCTTGCATTTCCTGATGAAATCCAAAGGCAATCTAGAATGCATCTTTCTTTTCACTTCAAGATCGTCTAAGAGATTCATCATAAAATCTTCTATCTGAAACTCATGCTTAAACTTTCTACCAACTGTCTCCTCTATATATCCATGTGGATCAAAGCTTTCTCTCAAAGCAAAGAATGAAAAAGAATACAAAGCTAACTCCTTCTCTGCGTCATCTATGGCTAAAGCATTAGGACATACCTCAACTGAATTGCCTAAGATGATAGGTACAGGAACTCCATTTCCATGTCTGTGTCTGAATGCCTTCACATAAGCTGCCAACTGTCTTGTTACCTCAAGTAACACTATTCTGTCTGTCGGATATCTCGGCAACATGTATGGAGGTGAAGGACATCCATGAACTCTGATATAAGTAAATTTCGGAAATTGGATAAACCAAGCACCGTACCTCTTTACTAGTTCCTGTGCATCCTGAGATAATCTATTGTGAATCCCGCCTTGCAACGTTCTGGTGATGTTCATCGTGAAGGTATCATTAACTAACTTGTAGTTACTTCCTGGTGGATGATGCAAGTGAACATAGGAATCACAAACTCTGACCTCGTCGGGTCCTCTTCCAATCACTCCCCTATTAGGTAGTCCTGCGTACTCAAAGCTCCTAATCAAGGCATATATGACATATGAACTCATGTGGAAGGACTTGGTAGCCTTGAGTCGCCTTAACTGTACGTCCAAGCAATGGCTAATCATTCTAGCCCAATGAATTGTTCCTTTTCCCTGAACTATCACTTGGATGAAGTAAAACATCCACTTCTCAAAGTAGAAGGCTTGAGGGGCTCCTGTGACTCGGTTGAGCATTGTAATCAAATCTCTGTACTCCTCCTGGAAATCGATCCTGTGTGGTGTGTTCGGGATCTTGCTCAGGCGAGGACGACTCTTAAGCAACCAATTCTTGTTGATGATGCTTAGGCAAGCATCTGGATCATCTTCGTACATGGACCTGGCTCCTTCTATGCTCTTGTAGACCATATCTCTATGCTTTGGAAGATGGAAAGCCTCACTTATAGCCTCTTTTGAAAGATAAGCTAAAGTGTTTCCCTCCTTGGACACGATCGTTCTGGACTGTGGATCATAATGACGAGCACACTCGATCATCAACTCATGGCATTGAACTGCTGGAGGGAAGCCGGCCGCCTTGATGATGCCACTCTCAATTATCCTCCTGGCGACAGGTGATGGCTTGCCAATGTAAGGGACCTCTCGAAACTTCTTCGTACTGAAGTTGCCCAAGTTGGTATCTCCAATGTTGCTCCACTTAGACACGATCTTGGTCTCCAGTTCTTCGTTCTTTTGATCTTCCTTCATGAGAGCTGGACGACTGGTGGATGCTCCCGCCTTCGGGGTCGCCATACCTACACAACCTTTCATAATAAGCAATAGATTTTGCAATGTATAACATAGATTAGATCAAAGATTAATTTTAGGAAACTTCATGATAAGTCCTTGAGTTATCATTTCCTAAACAACGATTGAGCTATTGAAATTCAAAATTTCAAAATTCAAAATTTAAGGTAATGACGATCAAAATTCAAAATCAAAACAAAGGATTACATCGCCATACCTTACTTGAGATCTAACTCTAAAATGCAAAATAAAGAGATTCGCCTAGGCAAAATCAAAATTTGAAGCTTCCCCACGTGATCTTCCTCAAGCGAATGTCCTTCCTTGCAATTTCGCCACCTTTGGGGGTCCTCAACGTCTTGATGGCAAGCTCGCTTCACTCAAACTCGCACTCCTTTGGATGATGTTCGCACTACTTCCTTTGCTAAATTCGCACACCCCTTTGTCTTCTCCAAATCGCATGTGAATGAAGGTTTAAATGATGATTTGAAAATGAAATAAACCACTTCCCTTTATAGGCGCTTACCTCATTAATCCCCATAGGCCGACTTTGTAAAAAATAAAGTAATTTAAACAATTTTTAAATAAAAACCAAGGGCCGACTTTGTAAAATAAAGCAAATGAAACCCAAGCACCCCAATTTAATTTTTTATTTAAAATAATAATTAATTCATTTAATGCCTTTGCAATTAATTTTTCGATTTTTTAAAGGCAAGAAATAATTAATTAAATGCTCACGCGCAAATTTTAAATGCTAACTTTTAATTGTATTTATCGATTTTTAGCATTTAATAAAATTCAAAAAAAATGTTTTAGCGCCAAAATTTGGAGAGGTGGAAAGATACAAACCATATCGCTCTGGTCCCTGGGAGAGGGACAGGAGCGAATTATCATCTTAGCCTTGATTCTTTTACCTTTTACGTTCAAAATCTTCATCTTTACGTTGAAACTGGCATTTCCGACAAGAACCTTGTGCTTGATTGATTTGATTTCGTAGACGAATGCCCTTTGTGACCATTATCGCCCTGGTCCCTTGGTGAGGGACAGGAGCGAACCTTGTGTTTTCTCCTTGATCCTAACTTCTTCGATTACCAATCTTCATCATGTGGCAAGCAATGACGTTATCCCTTGGTTCCACGCTTACTTTATTCGTCCTTAACAAGGCATTTTGATGTTTGAATGGTTTTCGCCCTGGTCCCTTGGTGAGGGACAGGAGCGAATTTTATGCTCTAGCCAAAATTCATCATCTTTTAATCTTAGCTTCTTACTTGTTGCGTTCCAAATGACGTTTTCGATCTTATATAATCTTGCTTTGACATGATCTTCGAAGGAAAATGAGTGTTTTTGTGAAAATCGCCCTGGTCCTTGCCTGAAGGACAGGAGCGATTTTGTCTCCATGCTCTAGTTGCTCACTTTTTGATGTTTGACTTCCTCGTATATCATCTTCTTAAGAACACTTTGACGCTTTGCAACCTTGTACGACCTTGGTTTGTCGTAAGTTTCGAAAGAAATGGCCAATATAGTGAATATCGCCCTGGTCCTTGCCTGAAGGACAGGAGCGAACTTTGGTGTCTTGGGCGCATCCTTGTTCTTATCAACTTGCAATTGCCTTCACAATATAAAACGATGTCCTTTGGTCCTTCTTGAACACTTGAAACGTGATCAACATCCAAAACTTAAGCCTTTATAGAGATTTCGCTCTGGTCCCTGACTGAGGGACAGGAGCGAATTTGAGCATATAGTGTAAATCCTTCATCATATTGACTTGCAATTGTCTCCAAGGTGCAAAATGATGTTCTTTACTCCCTTTCGAACACTTGAGACGTGAGCGGCAACCTAAATTTGGACATATTTGAATATTTCGCTCAGGTCCCTTGGAGAGGGACAGGAGCGAATCTGGGCATTTAGTGCAAATCCTTCATCCTTGGCGATCTTTGCAACTTCATTCTTTGTCGAGACACCTCAAACGTCATTGCCACTTTGTACTTTTGACTTGGAGTGATTTAAACTTGGGAGGAAGGCAACATAACCAATATTTCACCCTGGTCCCTTGCTGAGGGACAGGAGCGAATTTTCATTTTCAAGCTCAATCACACTTTGCCAACTTCCAAAATTATATTCAATGGACTCGTTGTACCCCCTTTCATTCATCCTTGGCCTGGAGTTTGTTCTAACTTGGTGAGAAATTGGTCTAAGGCAAAAACCGCTCTGGTCCCTAGCTGAGGGACAGGAGCGCCCAAGCCAATATGGGGTTCACTTTGATGTCTTGTAATCTTCAATTCGTCTTCAACGGGTTCATTACACCTTCTTTGCTTACCTCAAACTTAAAACTTACTTGCTCTTTGCTCAACTTTTGCCTTACAAGGAAAATCACTCTGATCCCTGGGAGAGGGACAGGAGCTACCACTGAATTTTGCCCTGGTCCCTAACTGAAGGACAGGAGCGATTTAGCTTCTAGGTCCAATTTTCTTCACGAAGGCACTTCCAAATTATATTCAACTGATGAAACATATCTCCTTTGATCTCCTCAAATCATCAAATTGTTCAAATCCTGCAAGGACAAGGCAATGTTTGATTTTGAGCCCCGGTCCTCCACTGAGGGACAGGAGCGATTTTTGCTCCTGGCACATTTCCGTGTTTGTAAAATTCTTCAAATTATATTCAACGGAAAGAACATGCCTCCCTTTATCACTTCCAATCCGAAATTCGTCTTGATCCTGCAAGGACAGTAAAATCTTGAAAAACAAGCTCCAATCCTTCAGTGAGGGACAGGAGCGATTTTGCTTCCACAGGCCAAAATATCAAGATTCTGGGATTTTAATCACTTCACAAATCGAAAACAAGTCATTTCCAATGCCCGGGATCAATTATCAAAATTTTCAAAATTTGGTCAAAATTACTCAATCGGGCAAAAATCAAAATCTCATCACCAATACTTAGACAAAAATTGGTTTCTGCATCAAAATTCCGACTAAACCTAGACCAACTCACTTGACCACCTGACGAATTCACCCTATTTCCAAAATTGCATCCCTCGGGAGGAAGCTCTCAAATTCAAAATTGGACTGGACTCTGGCCTGAAAACGCAGTAACAGAAACCCTAAGGCTTGACCCTAGTCCAGACAACTGGCATACTAAACCAAAACCCTAAAAAAACGGAGAAAAAGGCGAGCAAAACGAGCAAAAAAGAGGGGGTCCCCATTTTAATGAGGCGATGTGTGAAATGGTCACAACAGTAACCCACATCAAGAGTGAGGAGAAAAAACATCCACAACTCGAGGAAGAGTTTGGGAGGAGGAAGAACGATCTCTCCTTCGTCAATGAACAACAGTCCAAGCAACACTATCATTTGGAACACCATCACAAGGGGAGTCAAGAGGGGGAATCCTCATAGTGAGACTGTCAACACAGGGAGCAGAATCTTGACAAGGCGAAATGTCAGCCACCAAAGGCTGGAGCAAAACAGGAGCAACAAGCAAAGAAGGGTCCATGGGGCTAGAGGGGGCCATGCCAGCAGCAAGAGGCAGAGATAGATCCACAGGGTTTGAAGAGGCCAAACCAGCAGCTAGAAGAACATCATCTTGGGAGGAATCATCAGCAGCCTGTGAAGAGTTATCAGAGGAAGAATTGGAAGCCAAGCCAGTCAGGTAATCATCAATAGCATCCTTCCACCAAGTGGCAGTGCCCTTACGATGAGAGATAGAACAATCCATGGCCAAGCGACCAATGAAGATGCAGCGATGACATCAAAAGGGGAGGCCCTCATAATCTAGAGATTGAGTCCCTAGCCTACCCCCAACCATGAGAACAACATCTCCAAGAAGGGGAATGGAGATGTCAATATCAATAGGATGGATGCGAAAGTAGAAAGAACCATGAAGGAGGTGGTATCATCAACTTTCAAGAAGCGGCCGATAGAGTATGGCCTCAAAACAAAGAGCTCTCCCAAAAATGAAGGGGAAAATTAGGGAGACTGACCCACACCAGATGCACATTGAGTGGTTGAGTAAGAGAAAAAAAGGAGGTTGTCCAAGGTTTATCCAAGAGGGAGTGAACACCCCAAACCCACACCTTACTGTCATTCCCCACCTATCAACAGCCTCTCACCCACCTTCTAACAGGAAGAAAACATAAATAAACAAATCAAGAGACCGTTAATCAGAAAATCGTCTCATTTATGAGACTTCACAATTCCCTGAAGTCAACGTATCAACTAGTAGTTACCTTCACAAAGAAGAAACGAAGGCAATGATTCCATTCCATCAATGGGCAGCATTCTTAAATTATATCAATGCATAGACTTATCTAAGATAATAATGCAGTGAATAGATTTAGTTACATACAAAGGTTTGTGCTTATGTTAATACGTGTCATTAAGCAATCAAAGAGGTGCGATTACAACAAACGGTTATAAGTTAAGGCAAAGAATAACTTATGGGGAGTACCCTTACAAGAATAGTCACCATGGAGAAAAACATAACTCTCCATTTTCATTTGGGATATATATAAACAACACATGACCCTCTAATGAACCATCAGAGAACCAGATCGAAAAAGGATATATAAGGGTCAATACTCATTGAGGAGAAGATTGTTATGAAGCTAATATCTTATAACATCAATCTGTTTATATAATTATATATATTGTTTCCCGAGTATTTAATACAATCAATTACATGCATGCACTAGGAATATTGATTACAATATGATTGATGTTTATATTATGCTAATGATATCAATATATACATATATTCATAATACAGAAAATACTAGCATATCCATAGCCCAATTACTTAATCGTTTTTATTGCCCCCCGCCATAAGGAGAGGTGTCGTGTTAGGGAGAGGTGGAGTAAATCCATCCCAAATTAGGTGAGCCCCAAGGGTGATCTAGACAGATGTTCCTAAAACTTGGGCCCAATTATGGAGGTGGTGTCATGTTACCAACAGCTAAGGGCTCCAAAGAATCCACCAACCTTCAATGCAGATCCGAGAGACAAGGCCAAAGACTAGCAAATCTACACGCCAACCCACATCGCTGGTAGAAATCTACATTGTCCACCACATCTTGACCACAAACCACAACACAGGAGGTCTTGGCACAAGCAAAAGGGCAAGATTTCCCCTTGGGAGGATGAGCGGCAACAGAGATGGCAACACGAGCAAAGCTCCACCCACCAACAGAAAAAAAAGGTTTTAGAGGGGGCACCCCAGCACCCATAGCCACAGTAGAAGGCAAAACCCCCTCATGAGCAACAATAGTATTAGTGAGAGGAGACTTGTGCATTACAGTTGCAGAGGAAGAGACAACAGGGGGAACCACATCACCCACGGGATCCGCAGGAGTTCCCCTAGAGACAAGCCAGGGGGCCACACCCGTGGCAACAGGGGTAGCCCCACAACCAACGGATGAAGACCCCACGGCGAAACCAAGTGCAATGAGTTGGGTGGGAGCAGGACGGTTCAACAAGTTTACCGTGGACCCTTAGTTGTTTGCCAATTGTTTGTGAAACTGTCAATGAAAGGTCATGACAACTATTTGTTAAAATGTCCATGAATTGTTCAATACCTACAAAGGTCTGGGAGTAGTAAATCAAAAAATTTGCAAGTTTGTTGAAATATATTGGTAGGGATTCTACAAATCATCATGATACCATCTGCTTTAGGATATTGCATTATTTTCAATGATAGAAAGGATTTCTCCTATGAAATTGGGAAACCATTTATGCCAAAAATGACTACAGCCTTGAAAATCTTTTAAACAGGTATCTTGTTGTCATCCATCAAGTAGCAGATCACATCACCAATTCAACCAAAGCCTGCACTATGCATTTTGCTTTGGTTTTCTACAAAATAATACTTATGATCATTGAGAAGTCTTGTGCTGGCATACCTAATCAACTCCAAGGTCAATGCTGGTTCCTCAAAACTATTTTTTTTCAACTAAGTCATATTCTCGTATTTTCAAGATTATTCCACCACCATAGCAATGCTTGCAGTTCATAATCTTAGTCTTCCATTCAAACAATTCAGTGAATAGATTGTCTTCAGCACACAAGTTGCCTCAACTACATAGAGACTCAGAAGCTCAATTCTTCAGTCTGTGTTTCAATAATCGCTTTTCCAACTTCTCCAATAACTAATTTATTACTTTATTCTAACCTCTACAGTCTACTTCCAGAAGAATTTTTTTCTGGAAGTGTATATTGCGTTATGATTAGTCAGCTTTGGCTACCTTATCTCTTAAATAACTTACATAGTATTATAGTCATAAATATCCATTTAGGTCATCTTAGGAGTTATACTTTTGGCCTAGGTGGTATTCAAGGCATAAGCATGGTATATATAGGAGGTATAGGTTAGTTATTATAATCATATTGAGTATTGAGTTTGTTATTGAAGACTATTGAAGGTTATCCCCCTCGAAGTGGCATATCATTATTAAGTATTTGCAGCATATATATATTATATTCTCTCTTGTGCAAGTTATTTCATACAAAATTTACTAACTTCCCAATAACAAAAGGATATACAGTGACCACCAAATCTCATATCAATCAATATTCAGACCCCCAAAGCAAAGGAATGGCAAATGTCCTCTAATGTTTTATAATATAAATAAGTGAAGAATGATTAACAAAGGTCACATTAATAACCTGTATTTTCTTCTTGGGACAAGTCACAAACCCCCAATAACAAAAGCATCCACAAGCATTTCACAAGCTTTATGGTGTTTTATTGACTCTATCCTTTGTCCATGGGTAATGGATGCAATTGGTTATATATCTTTTATGTCTTTTTAGTTATGCTCCCTAGAAACATGTCGCCTAGATTTTTCTAAGTACACCCATACATGGGACATCCCAAGGATGTGAGGACAGCTTGGGGACATTTCCTCATTGTCCCCAATTGAAAAAAAAAAAAGGCCGAAACAGCTCAATGACACAAAGATGGTAAGGGGATGACTAGGCAATTGCTAGCTGTCCCCAGGACAACCAGGGACATCTCAAACATCCCCCAACCATCCCCAACTGTCCCCTACAGCTGGAGCTTTTTTAATATAATCCACAAGTTCAAAAACACACATTTTTATTTGTTGTTTGTGGGCCCCCACACCGCTCTTAGCCCTAGCAATATAAAAGTAAGACTAAAGACTCCATATCAAATATTTGTTCATTTCTATATGCAAAAGAAAAATTGCAGCCAAGTTGGAAAAACAAGCCAGTAAGCAATGGAAAATGAATCATGATGCTTGCATTGCCTTATCAAATTTTCTCACGATAACAATGATAACAAAGGAAAGAATGTGGTGTTTTATAAAGATCTAATGATTTATAATGCCTCTATTTAGAAGTCCATTTATTGAGAACACTTAAGAATGGGAGTATTATCAAATTCTACAGCTCATGAGTCATGAGTCGATGATAAAAATTACGATACCAATGTAATCACAAAAATATTTACATTTGGGACACTAAGGCAATATAGGAAAAGTATGAACGACAATGTTAAAGTCATGTCAATGCCCTGTATTGGATCCATTGACCTTAGCTATAAGTTCCTGCCTTTGATTGGATGCATATATTCAGGAGAGGAACTACTACTAGCTCCTGCAGTAGCTCCAAGGATCCCCCATCTTTGTCTGATCATTAAATATACAATATTGATGTTCTCCAGTCATATTGTCTTCCCTTTAACCGTTACCTTTGTTTCTCTTTGGGTATTGTTTAAAGCAGAGATCGGAAAATCGCCCAAGACTCGCCGAACTCGGTGAGTCCGAGTACGATTTATGCCCCTCCCGAGTCTAGCGAGCTTGGACTCAGACTAGTCCGAGTCCAGGGGGAGAACTCGCCAGACTTGCCGAGTTGGCGAGTTTGGCCTAAAATCGCCAAACTCGGGGAGTCCAATGCTTGAAACTCGACCGTCGGCGGGGTTAAATAAAATGACAAAAAAAAACATTTAAAAAAAAAATTTAAATGAATGATCTCGTCTTTGTTCACTACAACCTCCACCTGAGAATGAGAAAAATTAGGGTTACAACATGTCATCCAATAGAAAAATAACACTTGACGCCTTTATTAAATAATAAAAGTCTTTTTGGCCTCAAAGTGCTGCCCCTTGACCCCACCTTTGGGGCACTGCCCCCAAACCCCTATCAAAAAACATGGGGGGAAACTACGTCGATAGAAGTAGGGAAAATTTAACCTCCGAGTCTGACACTGATTGGATCGACCAAGTAGATATAGAGGCTGAGACTGTAGCCATGGCAGAGGAGGAGCGGAGAGAATGAGCAGAGACGGGAGATTCAGAGGCAGATAGTGACACAGATGTTACTAATGTTGGTGAGCATGGCATGGTGTCACGGGGAGCAGCTATGGTTGTCGAATCATCCAGGACCTACATAAGACGCCTTCACAGGGGGTCGAGGCCGAGGCCGGAGGGTGCAGGCTCCTCTGAGCCATAGGCTTGTAGTTGTATTTACCTTTGGTATTTGTATGTAACATTTGATGATGATCATATGATGATATGGACTTTTTATTCCATGAGTTTTGTAATATCGTATACATTTGACAATATTTATATATCTATGTTTGTTATTTCCTTCAGCTACAATTTGTGTTTAAGCTTATGTGATTGATGTATACTTGTGTATTGAATCAAATGAGCCGAGTTTGATGATGTTATTGTGTCTTTAAGGTGTGTTCAATAAAGGGTGCATGAAACAAGTTTTAAATCTTTAAAAATCTCTAAATTTCTTGAGTTTTTCACTTTCCCAAGTCCAGCTGAGTCTGACTCCGAGTCCCGAGTCCGAGTCCGGGTCAGCCTTGCTGAGTCTGAGCCGAGTCTGAGTCTCGTTTCTATGGTTTAAAGTGTCTTCTGAAACTATGCCGAATACTTTCTCTTTATACAAAAACAATTAAGAGTCTAGGGTAAATTACTATGATGTATTTCAGATCTTTTCCTTGTCACACGAAGTATCTATGTAATATCTTCATGCCTAGCAATGTAGGCATCATTTTCCATTACACAATTTGATCTTTTAAGTAATGAACTAAGTGAGAACTGAATGTCGCAATGTAGGCATCATTTTCCATTACATGTTTATTTACAATAAAAAAATTGCCTCGTCATTGTTATCATATGAATATATGAAATTTACCCATATTTTTTAAATTGTCCCTAAATTTTATATTGCCATCCCCAAAAACGGCCTCAAAAAGATCCATCCCCAAAATGCATCCCCATGCCCCCCTATCCTGAAAACTTAGTAAAATAGCTGGTTTTAGATATGGTGCTGGCACCCCTTTAATAGAACCCTGGATTTTCTGTCTTAAAAAACTGAACTACAGTCAACTTAAAAATTTGCAATTGCAATACTATTTATACTTCCTTGTGGTTTTATTATAATTAACCTGGTACAACTTATAATTTGATGAACACAATCCATGCATCTACAATTTATTTTTTATGATCACACAACTTGCCAATCTTTTTATTTATTTCAAAAATTAATATTTTTGAACCAAGAAACAGAAAATGACTTGATTTCATTTTGGAATAACCTCTTCATTTGTTATCAACAACTCAATATACTAAGAGACATCTTTTCACAATCCACGTTCTTTCAGCATGTCAGCAATGTAAAATCAATACCAAAATACTTCTAACCATATTAATTTGAAATATCTTACTCTTTCAAGTCTTTGGGATAGTGTCTTGGAGAAGCTTTGAACTCAGGCCTCCTATCCTCATAAGCATAGGCTTTTGCAGCTTCCATATGAGTCAATGATGCAAGCGGTTGATTTCCTTCTATCATCTGAAAAGCACAAGAGTAATATTAACACCGTACTACAAAAAACAGTACAAAAATCACTCAAATCAAAGAATATTATGTATCAACTTACCAAATAACCTTTTGAATCATGTGCATATCAAAGAGAGTTATAGTTGTCTTTTAAAATTTGATATAAGTGGGAAGGGAAATAATATGATCAAAAATTGCATAAGATAGGAGGTTATCCAGATCTACTATTATGCACCATTAAAATTAATGAAGCTCAATATCCATCCAACCAACTCTCATTAGTGAGCATGCACCTAAAGAAAATTTCTCTGTAATCACTACACATTAAAAAGTTTTCCATGTGAGAGGAAAGATAAAATATTTTCTCTGTTTGTAACTTCTATGGAGCGTTTTTTTGGCTCGCTCTTGATATTGTCTCTACTTTTATTTCTGAGTCCATTTGGCCTATTCTAGTCACCTGTGGCCATTGATGACAGTTCTCTCTTTCTTTTTTCTATACTTGCTTTCACACTGAAAAGCCTCCACACAAAAAAGAAAAACAAGTTATAAAGATAATAATGCAAATATAAACTTCTAGCATTGAAATCAAGTACGAGTACAGATATGTCAGTACAGTACAGAAAAATGGGCTGCATACATTCTGGGTATGTCCATACAAAAAAATATAAAAATCAGAAATATATACCCTTTTGCAGCCTACAAACAGGAACTAACTCAGAATACCACACATCGTGTATATGTTAAACAAAACTACCAGAAATTTACAAATTTTGAAATACAAATATACTAAATTGATATCTATTTATCAATTTATCAAACTTGAAAATAAAAATTAAACAACATGTTCCAGAATCCAAACAAATGCAAAGGTTTATAGAACAAAGTAGTAGAATTCAGCTTAGTATATGTTAAACAGAACTACCAGAAATTTACAAATTTGAAATACAATATACTAAATCAATATCTATCTATCAATTTATCAAACTTGAAAATAAACATTAAACAACATGTTCCAGAATCCAAACAAATGCAAGGGTTTATAGAACAATGTAGGAGAATTCAGCTGAATATTTGAGCTTGACAAAGAATTTAAGGAGCAATTTTTGTACTTAAACTTGAGCATAATTAATATTTAAGTAGACAAGCAATTGCTGCTACCAAGTTAGTTTTTTCCTCTAGGGGCTTTCTAGGATAAGATCTCTGAGTTTCATGCTGAATCCTTTCCATTTCCAGCATTGTTTTAATTCATGTTTTAGTAAATTCTACATAGAATTTTGTGAATTTAAGAATCATTTTGATGGCAGAACAGAAAGTTCATTTGGCTTGTAGGGAAAATTTTCATAACACATATGAAGTTCATGTGTGTAGCCAATTATTCAGATTTTTCTACCAAAGTGTTGCAGGTTGTTGATTGCAAAGGGTCAGCCATGACAAAATCTCAAAAGAAGCTTGACACCGTCCAAGAAAGCATGGAGCTAGTATTCAGAGGGAACAAAGCTCTTTGGGAGGAAATGCAACATTGAAGGAAAGAATTGAGAGTTGCAAGAAGAGAAGGACCAATCTGAATTTCTAATTGGAATCATTGAGCAATTGCAACAAGAAGTGATAGCGAATAATAAATTGTTATGAAACCCCAAGAAGAGAAAGAGGAGCCTACAAAGAAGAATGGACCATCCCCTACTCAAGAAGAACAAACGAATGAGATATGCAAGAAAAGCACCAATCGTCATGTCTTTTATGTAGAGCAAGCAAGGAGTACTCTGCAATCACCACAGATGAGTATACTTAGCAAATCAGCTTGAAAAACAAGGAAGTACAAGGAAGAGAACAATGAATGAGATAATGATTAAATTTCAGTCCCCACATTTATTGCAAATTGTTAGAAAATTTTCAGATCCACTTGTTACATGAAGCAAGGATAGGAATGATAGCTTGTTGCATGAGGGAGTATATCTTGTAGGTACAAAAATGAAATGGGGCAACATGGACAGCTTGTAGGAAAAATTCTTCAAAATTGTAGACGTGTGTGTTTGGAAAAAAATTGATGCAAAAGTATAGTTTCATGTCACTTGTTTGGGCAACAGCAAGTATGGGCAAAGCATATGCCAAAATGGGAATTTGAAACATGGACAGTACTATAGTAAAGTTTATTTGGGTATTCCAGGTATGTATTTTTCCTTTCATTGAGCATTGGTAACACTGTGACAGGTTTTAGGGTGTTGTACGCATTTTTTCATTCCATGGCAATGTAAACATTCTAGCATGTTGCAAGTCTCACTCGTTTGATATGGCAAGAAGAGGAAAATATTTCTACTTATATGGTCCAGTAAGCAAGAGACTTTGATGAGCATAAGATCAGCCTAGAGTATAATAGTGATGTTTTTAATTTTTGTATTATGCACAAACTCTTATCACAACTGAAGAATATGCATAGTTGTAGGAAGAGGTCTCTTTTTCAAATCCACTCCTAACATTGTAAAAATGTATGGCCTTCACTGTATGGACCACTTTGTGATAGCTTTCATAGCATTGTAAAATAGCCTCCAAATACAAAGAAGATCATTCATGGCAACAACGGTATGTTGTAGCATGGCACTCATAGTAGCATGTCTTGAGCATCACAAGAAGTTGGAGCCAGTGAAGTTTCAGTGCAATGAAAGTTGTCAAAGCAATGACACACAAAGTTTGGACACATAACTTTTAGTAATGAAGGGAGAAGTTACTCTAATATCCAAAAATATTTTTTTGTGGGACCAAAAGCTCTCTAAGGAGGGAGGTGTGCTTTATTAGGATCCAAGGAGGGATGGAGCATCCCACTTGTATTTCCATTCCCCACAAAGTGATGGAACACCCCACATTGTATTTTTTTGAAAAGAAAATAAAATGATCCTCACAGGACTACTGATATTCCCATACACGAATCATCTTGACTACACAACTCTTCATGCCCCACCAATGACCTTTCATGTTCTCTCCCATGACTTTTCAGTTCCTTCATGAATCCCCACGTCCCCTACATTCCTCAAGGCAAGAAAACTTATTTAAAGACAGGTAGAGGACAAATTTGAGTATGAAGGCACTCCATTGTGAATGTATCATTTAGGGAGGCAACTGGTGGCTTGAGTCATTGTTCAAAGTAAGAGAATTCAGCTGACACATTTACTCCTATTATGAATTGTCATTTGCACAAACAAGTAGAAGGATCATGGCAGAGTCCTTTTCTACATCTCTACCTTGGGAAATGTGACAGGAACTTGGAGAGTCCAATCTCATCAACTGATATAACATTATGCAAGTTTTCCAAAGCATGCACAAAACAGTTTAAGAAGGGGAAACTCAATTAAAAAAATGGATGTAATTATGATGTCATAAATGAATTTCCCCATGTACTCTCAAAAAAAATCCATTTTCTATGTTTTGACTCAAATGTCCTTCACTGCCTTGAAGATGTAATTGATGTATTTGTTGTTAGGTGAAGGTCTAGTCTATGCCATCATCAACTGTCATCCATTGTAGCCTATACAAATTATCATTCAGCACTCTACAGAGAATTCCATAATGATGAACAATGGACAAAAAAATATTATTTGCAACTGCATCCTAGTTGCCTCTCAACTGTAGCATTCATTACAGTCCACCACATTTCTTCTCATTCATTTTACATTGGATTAGAATCATAGTATTTATTGTGATAGTGATACTTTGTACAGTACCTAATACAGAAAAAATCACCTAAAATGTCGCCATGTCCCTTTCTCAAGCATAAATAATTCTAGAAGACCCTTAACCTATTTAATTTCCTATAAGCTAATTGGGATGTGTTGTGACCTTTTCACACATCACCCCATTGCAAATGGGGACCCTCCCTTTTTCCTGCTTTCTAAGGTTTTTGTTAGTCCCTTGTGACCTTTCGCATCAAGTTTGTCATTTTTGAACGCCCTGAGTTTTGAACATTATGGGTCAGTGTGTGCAAGCCATGGTTAGAACAGAGTCTAGACATTGTCAGTGTGTCTAAAAAGCCCAAAGGACGAAGATCGCAATTGATTTGAGCCAATTTGGACAACTTTTTTTTTAGAAAGTTTTTTTTTTGCTTTTTCCTATTTTTCAGGAAGTTTTGTTTTTGGCATTTTGAACACAATCCACGAAATGGCTATTTTTAAAAAGTTTTTTCTATTTTTTAGGGAACCTTGCTTTTTCTATTTTTAGAAAGTGGATCTAGGGTTTGCACTATTCACACTGAGATGCACTGAAGTGATCGAAAAATTCCTCCTAAAATCCAAGTTTTGACCCAAAAAGCTAATCTCCTAAATTTTAGGGATCCTGAGGAATTCAGTGAATGATTGAAGCACATTTTTCAAATTTCAAAGCGATCCGGTAAAAATTGCACAAGTTATGGAGATTTCAAGTTTTGATCATGTGGTTCCTAAATTTCATAAAGTTCGGCCTCCTTGATTCCTGACAATGATGAAGTCCGCCCTTGGTTAAGGTTGTGGTTCCTGAGATCCACCAAGTCTGCCTTGGAAAAAGTGAGGTGGGTCATCAACTTGAAGAAGTCCACCCTACCATGAAGTTGAAGGTGCAAGCAAATGTTGAAGTTCGCCCTAAGTAAAGAGCATCAAACTTGATAAAGTCCGCCTTAGATAAGAGGCTAGGTACCATGGAAGTAAGCAAGTCCGCCCTCCAAAGGGTCATACATCAGGCCAAGTCCGCCCTATAGACGATGGGGAAAGAGCATAAGTTTAGCCAAGCCCACCTTAAGGCATATCATTTGGTGCATGAAATTAACAAAGTCCACCCTTGGAGAATGTGGTGTGAATGGAAGAGATGAAATCTGACCCATGGACATAAGGAATGGTGCACAAGTTTGATAAACTCCGCCCTCTTTGGTGCATAAAACCAATTAAGTCCGCCCTCATTGATCACAAGTTGAGCAAAGTCTGCCCTTGGTCAAGGTTGTGGTCTCTGAAGTCTAGCAAAGTCCGCCCTAGGAAGGAGAATCAAAACAAATAAGTCCGCCCTCATGAGATAATTGCTAAATTTGAAAACAAAGGAATATTCCAAGATGAGGTCAGCGAGATTTGAAGAAGAAGTTCGAACTAAGACCAAAATAGAAAGTTTGTTTTTGGATTTGAAGATTTGAAGATCCAATTCGAATTATGGACTGAAAATGAATTTAGAAACTTGCATTCGAAAGACAAGATGAAGTTCGAACTTGCTTAAGAGATGACAAGTCAACTGAAACCAAATTAGAAACATTCTTTGCAGATTCGAAGGACTGAGGATGAAATAGAACCAAATTTTGGAAGATTTACTGAGTTTCTAAATGAAGAATTCAAACTCCAATACAAATGCCTTCCATTCTTTCATTTCCTCATATGAAGTTCGAACTTTCAAGAGCAAGTTCAGAGAGTTTTTGAGAGAAGTTTTCTGCAGGTGAAGGACATTTTTGTGAGAATTTTTAATAGTTTTTGCAGGTTGGAAGTGATTTCAATTAAGATTTCAAGTATAAGTCTGAGATTTTCAACCATTTTTCACAAGTTTGCACACAGATTTTGGAGGGACCTTGACTGTTTGGAAGACAAATTCATTAATTTTCTGATTAACATCTGATTTTTCATCCTCCAAGCAGCTTTTTTCCTCATTCTTCTTCTTTCTTCGAAAGTGAAGATTAGTTTTGAAGGCAGGGTTTTTCATCCTCCAAGCAGCTTCTTTTCTCATTCTTCTTCTTTCTTCGAAGGTGAAGATTAGTTTTGAAGGCAAGGTATTGGGTTTTGAACCCAAGTTTTTCTTCAAAGTTTAAAGAGAGAATAAATTTAGCAGATTTCCCTTTCTTTCTCATTTTCTGCCTTTAAACAAGTTAGAATAAATTTCAAGGAGTTTGAATGAACTTAAATTTTTCCAAATTCTCATTTTGAAGTTAAAATCAGACTATAAACTCCTTGAGTTTGATGATTTTCAAGGGATTTTCTTAAGATTTTCAGAACATCAAAGTATTTGAAAATCCAATTTTCAAGGCTAAGTGTTGAGAAGAGAGTAAACTATAAATTACTTAGCCTCCAAACTCTGAAATTGCACCTAAAATGCAGATTATAACTTAAGTTTATTTGTTTCTTGTGCAAATTTGGATGACCTTCGACGCGGGGACATCACACAAAATGAAGTTTCTAGTAGACAAAGATTCCCCTCCGGAATCGAAGATGAATTCTAAATGGAAGCAAGTTGGTGACACAAACTTGGGTCACATCAACCTCCAGGAATTTAAGAGGAGAATGTATGGCACAGGCGCTCAACTACCTACCGCAATCGCGCGAAGGATGATGAACAATGGGATCGTACAAGCTGCTGGTTTCCTTCCAACGATGCAGTTTACTGAGTTAGTAGCAAAATGCTCCAAACATTACAACCCAGCAAGTAGAGAAATAGTAGCTCCTAACGGTAGAATCCTGGCGAACATCGGAGAAGTGGCAATCAGAGAGGCATTCCATATCCCTGAGTACCACAAAACTGTTTACATAACCAGGGATGAAGTGACACAATTGTACAACGATCACATACAGGAATATGAAGATAACATCAACCATCAATGGTTGGAAAAGCCAAGGAAAGGAAGTTCTAAAATACCCAAACTCCTTGTACAAGCATACTTCAAGGAAGATTATGGAGCTCATTGTCCTATTGAACAGGGTTATGGGAAGCCAGCTGGGTGCTCCTTTTGAACCATGGATGTACTACTTTATCCATGAGGTCACCGCTAGAGTGAAGATGATTAATTGGGCAAGGATCATTAGTGATAACCTTGATGATCAATTGAGAAATTTGGAAAAGAATAGGACTTTCTACATGAGTTCCTACTTGTTCTATTCTTTGGCTAGAACATATAGGTACATAGGTCTTGTATGTAGAGGTGATGTCGGGAACAAGGAGAACCAGTTTCTTGTTTATGACTCACCAGGTCTTATATCACCAAAACCCTTCAGGGAGGTATCCATCAGCGACTCTCTCAAGAGTCGATGGACTTCATTAGTAGATTTAGATATTTGTTTATCCAGTACCCCAAGTTCACTTATCTAAGGATTCAGGGATTCTCAGGTCAGCCATACAAATTGCCTATGTTTCCCACAAACAGGATGGTACTAGTCGAGGTAGTACGGCAGCTAGAAAATTTTACGAGTGTCAAGAGGAAGAAGCAGAAGACAGGAGCGTCTTCGCTTACTATTGGGAATGGGTTAGAAACATGTCCATCCCAAGCTGCTGCATTTGCTGATAAGGAGATCCAGTGGTACCCATTTTCCAATACCAAGCAAGGAGTCATTTTGACCCTTTTCATAAAATGGGGAAAGTAAATGAAGTTAAATTCAAGCATAGGCCAAACTTAGAAGATTATTGGGCCAACGTTGTTGACAGCTTCGACATAAGGAGGTTGTGGTCTAGAATTCCACTAAATTTAATCAGAGTCTGAAGTATTCCGGGTAGCGGACCAGCTTGAGGAGGACAGTGAGTATGAGCAACCGCACTATGTCGTCTTGAAAAACAAGCCCCTTGCCCCTATTGATTGCCAGATGTTGAGAGGTCTAACCTTGGAGATCTTATGAGGCCAGTAATTGAATATTCCAAATGGTGGGCAGCTCAAAAGACAAAGGAACTTAAGGTGAAGAATGTTACTTTCACATATGTTCTTATGGGGATAGATGAATCTATGTCTTTGAATCATGGTGTAACGTCCAGTGGCCACAGGAACCTCAAAAGTGTGGGATCGAGGAAGCTCGCTGCAAATTCATTGAGGGCAAAAGGAGAGAAGGTCGCAGGAGAGGTAGATGTAGGCAGACCACAGTAGTCAAGAGAAGGTCACTCGACCATAAGTGCTTCCTCTACCATGCGACTGAGAGTGATAGTTGATGAGCAAAAGCAAGATATTGAGTTAGAAGAACAAGAAATGAGAGTTCCTTCTCCTGTCATTGGGGAGATCATGGAGGAACCAGTTCGGTTCCCATTTCAAGAACCAAGACAAGAACCCAAAGTGGCTGAGGTTATCAAAGTTGAGAACTTGGAGCAGCCAAGAGAATTCTTGGATGGCATAGTCACTGGACCGAAGGAGGTAGAAGATAGTTTTGATGAGAGTGGCATGGAGCAGTCAACCATTCCTGATTGGTTGAGAGAAAGAATGAAAGCCAAAGTTCCTCAAGAGGTGCACCATATAGATAATACAACTGAACTTTTGGCTGAGTTAGATAAATCCAACAAGATGAAGCCGCCCAAGCCAGCCAAGAGATTCTCCTTGATTCAGAGAAATAGTGCAGGATGTAGGACGATTCAGGTAGCAGTACCTAAGGCAGGGAAGACCCAAGATGACATCACTTCTAAGGATTATGTGATTACTATCGTGAACTTGGGTAAGCCTACTAAGGCCCAAGAGGTCTAGGATTTTGATGACTCTTGCAACACTCTCAAGGCAAGACTGAACAAGGAAAAGGAAAAAAGAAAGAAGGTTGAAGCTGAGAATGGGCAGTGGAAGAGATATGTTCAACATTTGACAAAACCCATTGATCGGGAGGAGGTACCTGTTGCTCCACCCCTACCTCTTCCAAAAAAATCATTAAAGGATTATGAGGACATGAAGATGACGTTTAGAGAAGCCAAAGGATGGACTTCTGATGCTTTAGAACGTGCTGACATACTCATCAAGAACCTGATATCAACACATGATTCCACCTCTTCCCTATTGAGTAGACTTCAAGACATAGCTGAAGCTTGGGAAGATATTGAGGATATTCCAAGTAGAATAATCTATATCTGAAAATAATCAGAGGACTTTCTCAACAGGATCTTATAGACAGAAAAGTCATCCAGCCCAATGACCTATATGATTTCAACACGGTACTTTGCTTTAATTACAAGGGTTGAATCTTTGAGAAAATCTAAGGTTAAGTGTTCAGAGATTGAAAAGACCATCAAAGATATTCAAGACAAGGTCTTCTTTGTAGCAACTGAGATATTGCAGCAAGATGAGGTGCGAGAAAAGCATCTGCATGCAGAGAATTTGAGGGCCAAAGTTCAAGGAAACTTCTTCAAAGTTTCAAGGCCAATTCTCAAGGAGGATCTCTCCAGAATTTCAAGCTTCATATGCATAGATGAAAATTTCTTGGCACAAGCAACTAACTGGGAAGACACTCTCGCCACCTGTACTGATGATGTGGACATAGTCGACTTCCAAATTAGCAACTTGCCAAGTGTCACCATAGAGGTGCGACTTCTTGTGTCCAGGTACATCTAATCTACAAAAAAGGAAACTGGACACTCACCTCAGTGAGAATAGCAGCTGCGCCACTTGTCTCCTTATTCATTTTAGCTATTAGAGTTTGGGGAAACCCTAATTAGGGTTTTGAACTTTTAATCTGAGCCCTTGATCATTGTTTGATCTTGGTCGTTCATAATTTTTGGACTCCTATATAAGGTTGCCTCCTCTCATTTGTAGAGTGTGAGGTTTTTTGAAATATTGTTGCATGAAGGTCATTTTTCAGATAATATATTACATGTGTGCTTTCTCGTAAGGCTTTGTAATCCCTATTGTTTGATTGATTAAGCAAGGTTTTCAATTTCTTCAACACATTAGTTAGAAATTATTTCACGTTGTTAGATGAATGAAAGATCTGATAAGTATTGGTTTATGGTGTATCTTTGCTCATACTTTTGGTGAATGGATGATTTTCATTCATTGTGCAAAGTTAGTCTGAGCTTTCCATTTTGTGTATGCTTAAACTTCCGATCATAAGCACATCCCTTGAAGATTGCATCCACTTTGTGTAGTTGTCTTAATTGAGGCGAATCAAAGTTTGGTTTCTTGAGTTCACCGAATCAATACCATCTCTGGAATTCATTGGATTAGAGTAGAATTCTCAACCCTTATCCCTTCGTCTTATTTTTGAAAGTCTTAAACCCCGAAATCCCAAAAAGAAAAAGAGAGCTTTAATTGACAAATTCATCTAAGTCCCAAAGTTGTTGACAATTCGTTCAAGCGTAAGTCCCCTTGTGTATTACCAGCAAATCACAATGCCCATTGAGCTTATCCACACATCAAGACCTGACTCGCCATATGAATCGCCATTTGATGTTTTCAAGAGAGGATCAATTATCTTTGGGTACTTTACTCTAATGTTTGGTAGATGATAAAACAGACACCAACAAGATGCTGCAAGGGAAATAATTAATTAACTTACAATGTATAGTAACATTTTATTTTAAAAGGACAACTTATGTTTAATTAATTATTCCATAAAGAGTATGTTGAATTAATTATTCCATAAAGGGTGGCTACTGTCATAAAGTAATTTCAAAAAAAGGAGATAAAAAGTAATATCAAATTAAAAGATTTTATAAATCACTTTTGGAGGGAAAAATGCATGTAAAAGGAGGGTTTGAGGAAAGAAATGGCATTCTATACATTTAATCAAAGCCTAGCTTACTGGAGAGATTGAACTTGGTTCATTCTTCAGCTGAAAGACAAAAAACCTTTTAGCAATCAGTTTTAGGGACGAAAAACCTTCTAGCTGATCGAGTGAATTCATCTAGGATTCACCATTGTGCTTCATTGATTGGACAGATTGAAAGACACTTTTTCAGTTCATGATTTTGGAGCAAAAATATTGAAGATTTTCAATTTTTTGAGGGCTGCTACAGTAACCCATAACACTGCTACAGACGTCTATTTCAGTTTATTGTGAAATTTCTGATTTTTGGAGGTGGAATATCATCATACTGGTTCGCTGCCTCAAATTCAGTATTATATCAGACTTAGAACAGCAGCCATTTTTCCTGCTATATTCCATCATTTTTACCATCGTAGCAAATAAGGGTTAGTATCTTGTTGCATAAACATTCCAGAAGTTAGAACAGCTAGATATATGTTTCTAATACGTTGTTACTGTATTTCATATGTTTTGGAAAAAAAATAATATTAGTTTCTTGCATTGTTATTCATTTGTCATTTCATCAAATGTTTGCAAAAATTCAAAAACAATTCTGGGGATATTCAACTGTACAATCTAAAATGTCAAAAATAGAACCAAAATGAAATGTAGTTTTGTAAAAATATGTATAAGTTTTATTCTCCTTAACTCTTTGCATTTCTTACAGCTGTCACGGGGGAGGAAATAGTATACCTCTTGCAAAATTAGAGCAAAAGAAAAGACATCCACTTTTGTGTCATATGCTTCTTCTCGAATAACCTCTGGTGCTGTATACCTCCCTGTTACACAAGAAGCCAACTGTCAAAGATTTGAATATGGTAGCAATATATAATTTTATCATTGGAAACATGTTTGAATTATGTCAGAATACTTTCAAATATTTATAAAAATGAGTAAGCATAGAACATAAGTAAGCAATTTATGTTTTATCACGTACTGTAGTGACTAGAACATGTATTTTATACACAACAGACAAAATAGATGCCAAGATCAAATCAACCACAACAGGCATAGGATAGGATCATTGACAGGATAATATTAAATATGTACACAATCAGCTATAACTCTCAAACAACAAATTACTGATTGTTTCTTCCAATAATTTGCCATCTCCCATATTCTCCAAAACTAATAGACCCAATCAATGCAAACGGACTTTGAAATGTGAACCTTCCCAAAACAGTAAAGTATAAATTTGAAAAAGCAAGCCACGATGTCATGCCATGAATTAGTTAGTTGTTTTTTTTCAAATTATTTGACATCTATCACATCCTCTTGAAACAATAGAAGAAACACAAACTTCTTTTTTGAGATTTGCCCCAAAAATATTGTAACGTGTATCATCCCAGGTTACCAAAAGCATGGATGAGAATGCAGGTGTGCTTCAGGTTGAAAGGACTGGACAATAATAGATATTTTCAAAAATAGCATAGAATATTATACAAAATACTTTTTATTACTATCAGAATTTTTTATCAAGTAATAGTGTTTTATGATGTGTCCCCCACCCACCTAAAAATGCCCAAATTTACAACTGAAAAACCAATAATAATTTTATCACTGAGAGTTCAAAGATTTACATCAACATAGAGGCTCTTTTGCATTAATCCAAGCATCCACAATGCAACCCTGACAATTCCTTATGATGTGTTGCGTGCTCTCCCTAGATAATTTGCAGATGTTCCATCAAAACTCGATTTAAACTGATCCTTGTCTGAGGGATGCCACATTAGCATCTTATCTATTCTGTGTCCATTGAGCTTCCATATACTGAAAATGAAACATTTTCTACCTGCATTTTTATTATTAATGTTGTTATTATTACTATTATTATCAAAAATTTAAAATAAGTTATATTAATAAAAATTTCAAGATTTCACAATGTGTATATTATTAGGTGTTTGCAATGCAGCAATACACTTAAAAAACATTAATAATATATTGCTATATGAACTGAAAATGTATATCAGTAGGTCACAATGTAGATTATTTATATAAAATTTAATATACATATAAAACATTTATTCAACTTTATAGTATAAACCATATTATGCTGTGTAATATATTATTATCAAAGATTTCATTAAGTTCATAGATTTTGAGGATATCAAGATGTTCCCCAAGACATCTGGAAATGTTTTGGTGCCTTTGCAAGGGATGTGGGTATATTAATAATAAATAACAGAATTTTTTTAGAGTAATTAATGAATTTATAATATAATTATCAATAACTATCATATATAACCATATAACTGAAAATAGTTAATATATCAGATTCTACTTCTAACTTCCAAAACTCATAATTTAACATAAATCAACAATTCAAAATACAAGTCCTCAAATTTGAAAATTGATACACAAACTTGAAAGTTGAAAGTTAAACTAGTAAATTGTAGTAACAAACATTGATAACATATATCATATGACCAATACAATCATAAAGCATACAAGATTATTCTAATCGAGATATCAAAATAGCAGTAAGTTCTACAGACTAGATCCTAAATAGCAAAAAAGCAAAAGAAAAAAGAAGGCAAATAGAATGCTGCTGTTGCAATACATTCTCCAACACCCTATCAGGTTCATTTGTGCCAAAACTCTTAATCTTCAACCACACTAACTGAATGGTGTTCTTGAAACTTCATGAACTCCACCTCAGCATACATCTTCTCTATGGCATCCACAAACCCTCAATTTACCTCATATATGGGAACCATTCTCCCGTGCCTATCAAACACCATTTTGGGTTCAATGCATCAGTGTCCATGTGCAACGGTGTTATAACATAAAATGTCATTCCACTTATCCTGAATGATGGATCCAATTCATCATGAAGTTGCGTTGTGATCTCCTTCTAAACAAACTTAGCCCATGCTCGCTCCAAAATTTTCTCATATGCCTCACATTGGAAAGACATTTAAGAAAACATCTTTTTGAAGTTCCCTTCTTAGAGGACCATATCAAAAGAGAGGGAAAGAAGCCCCTGAAGGCCCAGAATTTGGGACATAACAGGGAAGTAGGAGTTCCTTTAAGTCCTCAAGGCGGATTCCTTCCTCCCTCGTCCCCAAAAATAAATGAGTTCCCTAGGTTAGAGAACTAAACCCCAACTACCACGGTTATATATACATATATAGAGTGCAAATTTTCAAAAATAACATTGTTCTTTCCTTAACTATATAATACTGTTTCCTTAAAAGAAAAAATTGGGAATTACAGAAATATTCAATGATCCTCCAAATGCATATGAAATTTGGCAGCAATCACTTGGGTGCAAATCATATATTCAATGTTTCTATTAAAATTTCAAAATAGGAGTAGGAGTAGAACAAAATCTGAAAACAATTGAGCAATGAAGAAACAATTTCTGATCTTCCAAAAAACAGTATGGAATTTGGCAGCAATCACTTGGATGCAAACCAATTCTGCAATAATTGCAGTGCAGGAGCAGGAGGAGAAACAAATCCAGAAACCTAGTGTCATGCAGGTAAGAAAGAAATTCTCTTGACTGCTATTAATATTTTATATATTCATTTTAGCAAGCAAAACCATATGATCATAAGTTCACAATATATGCCACGTTCCATTAGGGCCAAAAGATTTATACATTATATATAAATTAACAAAATAATATACAGGTTTGTGCAAGAACTTATAATACCCAAATGTATATTTACGATGTCCTGAGCATATAATAGCATTGGTTCTAAGATCACAAAAGGCGTCTGCAAGAATTTTGTAAGATCCCTTACCCAATATCAACTATACTTCCTATTTCTTCTGTTCCAAAATTTGAATTTTTGGATTTAATATGGAGCTTGCATAAGTTTACTATCATCCATTGAATTACAGAAAGTAGGTAACATACTGATCATAATAACCACATTTATCATCGAATAAATCATTTAGAATTCAAACAACTTATTGAGTAATGAAGTAAATAATTTCTGAACTTTGTTGACAGCAGTAGTATGCCTTATTGGCGACCTTACTCAAGAGATACATACAATGCAGCACTCAGAAACAAATAACAGTTGCATGCAGCCAGCACATAAAGTATTCTAGATTGTATTACCCAGAAATGGATCTCTCCAACATACTATGCCAGAAAAATAGGAGTCTCATGGCCAGGTAAGGAGAAAGTGCAACACCATTATCCAGAAGTTCACGCCAATAGCAGGGATGTATCCACACCCAGCAAACAAGGTTCAAATATTAACATAACCCACGCAATCATGCTCAGAACTGAATATTCTTAAATCGACCCCTGTAGATTATCATGTGCACAAATCAAATTGACCCCTGTTCAGAACTGAATATTCATCAAATCGACCCCTGTAGATTATCATGTGGATACAGATATACTTCCAGATTTGTTTGAGAGAATATAATAGCAAATATCTTTATTATTGATATTTGTCTTCGAAAGAAGACTTTACAAATTTGCTCTATAGTGATTTACAAATTTGCTCTATAGTGATTGCTGACCTGCAATCACTCCACGGAGAAGGGTTGAGTTTTGTCCAAACCTTCAAGCTCCAAGGGTTTGCATCCTCCAAAACTTCACTCCTCCCAGGAAAGGAAATGAGTTACATATCAATTTCAATAACAATCTGAACATGTTCAATTCATCCATAAAACCCTTCCTTATAAAGAATCCCATCAGCCTTCTAAAAGATAGGCCTACATTTAATGCTTAAGGCTGAGATAAACATTATTAAATGAAGTGACGATTGAATATTATTTTATTGGATTTTATTATTTTTAACTAGATTAATTAATATTAAGTTATCCTTTTGAAATAATATTTATTTTTGAACTGCTTAATTAATTAGTTTAATTAATGTCACTTTATCAAAATTGGGGACATTACAGATTTATGTTGTATGCTTCAAGATGGCAAGACAAGAGAATGGACATAAACAAAAGCATTATAAAAAGCAAACAACTCCCAGCCAGCCCATAATACATTAGAAGACTTATTTCAGTAAGAAAATATGATTATTAAATACAAGCCGGGTTCTATTGTGTTTGAAACTATCTTGAAGCCATCAAAATTTGAAAAAATAAAGGTCACAATGTCAACCTGTTTAGATACCTCAGAGAAAATCCAAGTTTCATAAATGTTTTGTTTAGAAACCTTAAGGAAAATTCAAGTTCCATAGATAACTTTCCATGTATGGAAAACTAACTTCTTATTTATGGCAACCTATACTTATGTGCATCAGCATTGGTTTTCTCTATTTTCTTTATCCTTGACTTTAGTTCAACTGGTAATGAGGATAAACTAAATAGAATTAAGTTAGCATCCACAAAACTTCCATACTTTCTGATTCTTAAGTACATAATTTCAACATGAGAAGGAAGATGAGATTTATAAAGATGCCATTGATGCCAAACCAATCAGACAGCTGTATATTACAGATTTTGTCTTGACAATAACTTTTCTCTTGCTTTTTTTGACATGAATTTCCCCTTGTTTCTATTGATTGCCCAAGAAGATTGAACTTTAAACCCTAAATTTTGCAGTTAATACTAGAGAACTTTATTACAACAGAATCTAAACTGAAACAAGTACATATTTCTCTATTGATTTCCATTATTGTTCAGCTGATACAAATTTGCATTTCAAACTACTGAACCATAATTGAGACTTACTTTACTGGAATTTAGTGTCGTCATGAGAAACCTCCTAATTCTGAATTCATCACAGCTTTAACAACTTATGGTTTTCTGACAAGTATTAAAATTTATTCCAGTTGCCCTTAACAAAAATGAGACTAATTTTACCATATTAGTGACACTCCCATTGATTTAATCAGTACATCCTTACTTTAGTGGAGTCATTTTAAAAAGTCATCAGAAATTACTATAGAAACAACCATGCAGAGTACAGCATGCTATGAATTTCATAATACAATCTAATCTGTTTTTTTTAACTACAACATTCAAGAAATATCACAAATATGTATTGCACCCAGAGAATGGAATAACAAAACTTACAAGAAGTTCCACTCAATTTGAATGATCCATCTTCTTTGAGAGTTTTAGTTGACACTTTTAGCAGCTTGCTTATCCCAAAATCAGCAACTTTAAGATGTCCCGAATCATCCCGCAGTATATTTCTGGTAATTCACTGGCATCAAATCTGTAAGAAACTTTCCATGATGCTTTTTTGTCTAGAAAGATATAACTCCAAAACTGACCACTTAACCTATTTGCTGATGTAAATTCACGAAGGCAAAAATGCTTAGAATGTAACAGAGGTTAAAATTTTAACAAAATCAATTGAGAGTGATTACTTACGAGGGCTTAAGATCACGATGAATAATTGGTGCTGGCTTATTCTCATGTAAATAATTCATTCCCCTGAAAAACAGAAAATGGAAGTGAAAAAGCAAGGAATTAACCAAAACACTTCTGCTACTAAAAAATGAACTACAAATGTCAGAAAGGCAAGCAGATAGAATTCACACAAAAGAAAAGTTGTTCATTGGGCAATTTGGCTGCCAAATATGAAAGAGGAATAACTTCATTGGGAGCATAATTAACCCCTTCTGAAAAGCCAAGCTTTCAAAAGGGATGGAGTTGGGGCCAATGAAACTGCTGCTGCAAGAGTTTTTTTTTAACATTAAGGCAAAAATATTTATTGAGACTAAAAAAGGTTTTAGAGTAGGTCTACCAGTTTTAACAAGATTCATGGCACACCCATTCCAAAAAACCATGAAAATCCACATAAAATATAATAGACAATGAGCATAAAAGGAGGAACCCTCCAAACCCTACAGACAGTGCATAGGCATTTGTTCCCCTAAAGACTGTATAAACTCTGAGTACCAGACTAACAGATAATGCATGCCTTAATGTTTAATAAATAGGACCAGCAGGAAAACCATTTAAACCAAATTAAAATAGCAATGTTGACCATAAGGGAACAAAGACAACCACAACAATAACCCACATAACAACCAAATTCAAGAGTTCAAGGAAGCCTTATAATCAGCATTCACAAGACCGCCAAAGTCTTGCTCAAGTCCCAGGTAGAGCATTCCTGATTATCGCTAATTTCTACCTTGATGTTGTTCTTGTTAGACACTGATTTAGCCACAAAATCGGCAACCCAATTTCCCACTTAACAACTTTGAAACCACAAATGAGGATGTTAATGTCTCTCTTGCATTCATTCCACTGCCACTGCTGAAAATTGGAGAAATCCTTCCTTCTTAAGTCATCAATCAAGATTTTGGAGTCACATTCCAAAACAATATCAATAAAATGTCTTTGCCTGGCTTCTACCAAATCTTCGCGAATGGACATAGCTTCAGCAAAACTATTAGAACCAATACCAAGACTACCAACAAACCAGAAATTAATCCTGCCATTGTTATCCCAAGTCCAACAAACACCTCCCATGCTAGCATTTCTACAATTGTCTTTTGAAGCTCCGTCAACGTGAATTTTAACCAAGCCTTGAGAGGAATGGTCACATATAATTATTTGAAGTTGAAATTCCTAAGGATTATTATTGGCCGAGGAAATTGAGAGAGAATCCACATGGAGACCAATTCTCATAAGAACTCTAAATTCCCACTAAGAACTCACCTGATAATTAGAAATCCAAACTTGATAGGTTTCTTTCAAAGTAACCATTATTCTACCCTAAAACTAACTTATATGCATAGTAGAACCAGTAAAAGTCCTTTGATTTTGTTCCAACCAGTTATTCGAGCAGATCAGATCAATACCAACATCATGCAGCATATTAAGGGCTTTCAACTTCAAAGAGGGTCCGTATCTGATTCACAAAAATCCCTAATAGAAGCATACTTGTTCCGTGAAATTCCCCATCAAATCACACCTTAATCAGAGGAGGAAAGTGGCAAAGGGGCAGGCTCAAAGGAGATGCATCCATCCTCTTCATCTTGATGGAAAATAGAATGTCTTCAGACCAGCAACACCATGTTTGCAGAGATAGTTTTGATGAAAAACTGATCTAAAAGAAGCTTGCCTTCAACCAACATTTAGAATGATAGACCCTATTCCAAAGCTTAAAATCTGTAATTTCAAGCTTTCCTGCCAAAAGAGTTTTATAACCTATCTGAGCCAAGAAAATTCCAGATTATATCAATCCCCTGCCAGCCAGAATGCCAGTTCTAAAGAGACCTTCCAGGAGGCTAAAATATGAGCTCATTGGTCAATGAGATGGATAAATTGTTGACCTGGCTAGAGATCCTTAGGTTTCCATTTCCAAATGCTCACACCATCCTGCATGACATTATACTAAAAAATGGATACATAAATCCAACCAGCTTCAACACATTTATAATTGAACTCAAGTCTCCAGGAGATCGGGAAATTCTGCACACGGGACTAATTTGATCCCATGCATCTACACTGAAAAGAGTAAGTTCACCTTTTCCAAAAATCTAGAAGAGGCCAGCTTTTATCAGATCACTTCCCAGCTACAATAGACAAGAATTGATTTTGTAGTATTGATAAAAGAAACTACATAAGGGCACAATAAAACCTAGGATTCAAAAAAATTCACAAATAACACTATTGCATAGAGATGCATCCACCAAAAGCCTACATCCCTATCCCATATAGCACTCCTGAGATACGAAGTATGCAAGGGATGTCCCCAAGGAGATTTTCAAGGACATGTGATCTAGGGCCTAGGTGTTTGATCCTACTGGACAATTCTCTACATTGAAATCCGAACAAGTTATAGTGTATGCAAAAGCAATTAAATAGAACAGAACAATTCAAAGACAAAAATGATAAAGAATAAGAAGAGAATGTATTATTATGCTGCTATCTATTTTGTATATAGCATACACTTGAGAAAGGTATATAGTTGTTTATATTCTACCTAATGATTGTTTATGAATAATCTAAGTTGCGGGTACGGGTACGGGTACGGGGGTACGATATGCCGGTACATCAAATATTTTGGGGGGGGTTTGGGTACATTTGGGTACGTCCGTACAAAAAAATGTAAAAATCATAAATATATACATATATGCAGCCTAAAAAGTAGAAACAAAAATTAAATTTAGAATCCCAAATATCATCCATATGCTAAACAAAACTTGGAACTATCATATATGATACAAGTATAACAAATTTACTGGAAGTCTTATCTAATTTCCATTTGTCAAAATTTGAATCAGTTATGATCGATATATCGAATTCATTGTTCATTGGTTCAACAATAAAATAACACAATTAATAATCAGCATCATATGGGTCACTAGGAAGATCAAGATCAACATCATCATTGACATTAGATGATGTAGCTAGAGTAGTGGAGCCACATGCAGCCTCACTGCCACTTGCACTAGCAGCAAATTGGCTATTGGACTCCCCAGAAAGTAAAGATTGTGTGGCAGCTGAAAAATCCAAATCAGTTCGCTCTGGATCTACATCCCAAAACTTTGTGCTCCCATTTTTTTTATACTCTTTTTGTTTATGAGTAAGAAGGCACAAGTTTGAATGCACATAAACTAGCTCTTCCGCCTTACTTGCTGCCAATCGGTTGTGTTTCACTGAGTGTATAAAGGAGTATGTGCTCCAATTTCGCTCAGATGAAGAGGAACTAGCAACCTATTGAATAATTGACACAAAGTTAGAGGGTGACGATAGTAAAAAATCTAAATTTAGAGAGCAATAAAAATTAAGAAACTCACTTGCGATAAAAGTTTGATTGCAAGAGTTTGAAGGTTTGGTGATGTATGGCCATTAAGGTACCACCAAGCATGAGCATCCTTCTTATACTTGTCACGGAGAGCGGCAACACTTTGACCGTTGGAGGCTACAAAATCAGCAAACTCACTTGACATTAAATCCTCCATTTCAGAATCGGGGAAGAGTTTAGTAAGTGTTGTCCTACACCCTTCACTAACTTCTGAATCTCTATATGGTGGCACCCTTGATGGCTTAGCAAGCATTTCATCACTATAAAATTTGGGAGTCAATGCAAATGCAAGAAGATGTAGTGGGGTGGTCATTTTGTTCCACTGCTCAACACAAATAGATTGAACCTCTTTGAAGAAAGTTTCTTCGGGATCTTGCTCTTTTGCATTGATGATGACTTTCATTTCCTCAATCATCGAGTCAATGCCATCATATACCTCTCCCAAACATGGGTGATCCATGTCAGTATAGCAGATCATACTCATGATGGGCCCAATGAAACTCAAAAGATATTCCACTCGATCCCACCAAGTGTCATCTAGGATCATGTGTTTTACATTTGTTGCCCTTTCAGTATTGGATTGCCTCCATAGGGACCAACTTTGACTAATTACCATGCTAGCAAGTGGCACCCGCACCTTCACAAGTCGCCTCAAGGCGATTGTGTTGGATGCAAATCGAGTCTCGGCAACCTATTCAAAAAAATAAAAATAAAATTAGAATACAAAGAAGACATGATCAAATTTAAAAAATAAATTAAGGATTACTAAAGTGAAATGTAGATTTTAGAAATTGAAGTGTTTCAATTACCTTTAGCAACTCCAACTTTGAAAATGATCTGAAAATGGCCTGTGACATGCTATGGTTTGTGATGAACATTTGGATCTCTTCAGCCTCAGCATAAATTTGTTTGATCCAATTTATTTTCCTGCCCATCTTTTGTAGCATGAGGTTGAGAAAGTGGACAGCACAAGGTGTCCAATATATGTGTTCAAACCGTGTCTCAATCAACATACCTGCAGCTCTACAATTCTTTGCATTGTCTGTTATTACTTGGACAACATTTTGAGGTCCCACATCTTGAATGCATTGTATAAGTTTGTTAGCAATAAATTGTGCATCCTTCACCTGTCCCTCACAATCCACGGCTTTCAGAAACATTGCCCCTTTAGGACACACTGCAATTACATTAATTAATGGTTGATTTTTGGTATCCTTCCATCCATCAGAAATGAATCCATCAGAAATGATGGACACCCCTGTTTGTTTCCATGAATTTCTAATGGGAGCCAATGCATTTTCTAAGTTTTTTACCTCCTTTGCTAGTAAGGTGCTACGCACCCTCTCATAACCTGGCCCTGTGTACCCTTGTGGAGACTCATTTACCTTTCTCAACATATCCTGCCAATATGGTGATCGTACCACATTAAATGACAAACCATTTGCATATAGACATCTTCCAACGGATTGATCTGCAATCTCTCTAGCATCATTTTTAAATGCTCTCTCTAATGGTCCCCTGCTTCTCTTCACAATAACAGGTTCTTCTTCATCAGTTATGCCCAAGAATGGGTGGCTCTGTACCACGATATCAGGAAAATTACTCTGAGATGGAGAAGTAGGGGGCCTCTTTGATCTACTTCCTCTTCCTTTCAACAAAGGATGGTTTGAGGCATTACCAACTCTTGCATCTGCTTCCTCTTGCTCTCTAATAAATCCTGCTATTTGTTGAGGTGGCAACCCATTTCCATCCCTTCCTAGACATGGTTTGATTCCTTGTTGGGGAATGGCACAAAAATGGGCTTTGACACGACTGTAGGAGCTAGTTTTTTTCACACTACAAAAGTTGCATATCCAATTAAATGTTCCACCACCTTTTACTTGGTCTGTTATTTTGACATATTTCCATAAAGGTGAATTTGGGTCGGTTTTGAAAGTCCGTTGAGGAATTGAGCTAGCAGTCGTTGCCATTATGCTATCTACAACAAGTTAAACAATAATTATTAAAATTTAAATATTTAACAGTAAATTTAATTTTCTATAAATAATAAAATTATAAATGTTAAACATTTAAATTTAATTTAAAGTGAAAGTGAAATTATTAATAATTATGAAAGTAACCTATAACGATATTAATATATTTACAAACTTCTAAATTACACAATAATTAAAATATTCATATTTATAATTTAAAATAATAATATGATATTTAATTTTAATTTGTATTATTATTATTTTAAATTATAAATATGAATATTTTAATTATTTTCAATTTTGTAATTTAAAAATTTGTAAAAATAGTATTATCGTATACATGTTTACTTAAACATTATGAATAATTTCATTTTCCCATTAAATGGAATTTAAATATTTAACATTTATTATTTAATAATTTATATAAATTAAATTTTTTATCATTAATTAACAAATAAACTTAAACTATTAAAAATTAATAAACAAACTACTAAAAAATTAAAAATTAATAAACAAACTATAGATTCTTGATTTTAAAATAATAAACAAACTACTAAAAAATAATAAACAAACTATATATTCTAAAATTAATAAACAAACTATACAATTATTTTGAAAGAAATAAAAAAGTTAAAACCTTCATACCTGAGCCTGTCGTCGCCCTCGCGTTGCCTATCCGTGAGCCCTCACGCGAGCCATGAGTGTCGCCTGTCTACCGCGAGCCCTCACGCGAGCTTCTCTGCCGTGAGTCCTCACCCTGTGTGCCGTGAGCCGTCGCGAGCCCTCACTTTGCTTGTTTGTCGTGAGCCGAAGACCTGTGTCGTCGCCGAAGACAAACAAAAACCTATGTGCCGAAAACAAATCCGAATATGTTTTTGTTTGCTCGTGCCGTCGCGGAAGCGAAATAAAAAATATGTCTTCTTATTTTGTTTTAGGGTTTAAATGACCCATTTCCCTTCCGCAAAAGTCGACAAAAAACCTCTCAAAATTCGCGCTTGAAGCAGATTCGTCGAAAAAACGCGAGAAATACGCCACATCGACATTGGATTCGTCGGTATGCATGGGTAAAAACACGGATACGTTTCAGGATCAAAATGGAGGAACCCTGTTCGATTCCACAGGGATTCCACTTCGAATCCGAATCCAAGACGAATCGCATCCGGATTTGGGGGAAAACCCAGACGTACCAGTAACCTAGTGAATAATATTTAAACTATGTTACAACCTAGTTAATTTACAAAGAATCATGTTCTGGAGACCAAAACTTGTTGGGAAGTTGAACCTACTCCTTAAAAAGTAGAATGGTTTCCTTGATTAGTTTCTCATGTATGGCGGCTATGGGGTGTAACCAATTGCTGACATGTCCCTAATGACTTGTGTGTCATACATCTTGTAGGTTCCAACATGGTTGCCTCATTGATAGCTCTATCTGAAGAGTATAAAATCACATTTAAGATCATGTGATAAGCTTGACAATGAACTGGCTTTCTCCAGTAGGTGTGTTGGACCTTATTGAAACTATAGTAGGAACCACAAAAAATTTGGTTGAACTATGTGTTGTGCGTTGCACACACTCCCTGTCGCCGACAGGGTCCCCCTTCCTGTTTTTGAGCCTTTCATCCTCACCCTGTTGGGTTTCGCACAGAGTGTCTCGTGTCATTTCGAGCGAGTCTGCGACTGGTCCGTAAAGTGATGATGTCAAGGAAATGAGCCGATGAATCCATCAAGCTAGTATAGCCCTCGGGCACGAATGCCAAGAGTTTGTTCGAAATTTTGAAAATCGCCTTGGATAGGCGTAAGGTAATAGAAATTGGTGAGGCCTGCCAAGCAAGAGCAGTGCATCTAAAGGTCGCACAAGGACCAAGGTCGCCGTTTTTTCGCACAAAGAGCTATGAAGTAGATTGCGTAAGGTTTGTCTCCGCGCTGTTTGTGTGATTGGAGTAAAGGATGATTTTCGCTTGCTGGTGAAGGAGCGAATTTCCTAGCCAAGATGTCGAGGTTGCGAAACTTGCCCGAATGCCTTAAATTTCCAAAGCCTCCGAAATCCAAATTTGTAGAGTCTGGCGAAAACTGGTTTGAGTCCGAAATTTTACTTAAAGTTTCCAAAATTGCCTTATGGGCCGAATTTCGGACCTAGAGGCCAAAAGGTTAAAATTTCACAAGGTTTAAAAAGTTGCTAAAATTGCCCAGGGGGCCGAATTTCGGACCCTAGGGCGAAAATTTCGAAATTCAAAATATGTTATTTGGTCCGAAATTCACTTAGAACCTCAAATTCGGACCCTGGAGCCGAAATTGAAAAAGCGATGAAAGTTGCAAAAAAGTTCAAACACCCGAAATTTGCAAAATCATACTAAAGGTCCGAAGTTTTTTATAACTTACAAATAGCGTTAAAAGGTCCGAAGTTTTTACTTGCAAATAGTGTGAATGCTCCGAAAATATCTCCAAGGTTGCAAAAACATCTAAGCACTCCGAATTCGCCAAGAAGGTTAAAAAACGCGAAATTCTCATCATGAAGAATCCTCCAAAGTTTCTTCGATTTGCAAGATTGGGCTTAGGGCCCGAAGTTTCCTGTTGCAAAACGTGTTAAATACTCCAAAGTTCGCCAAAGTTAAAATCGCGAAATCCCAAGAAGCGATGAATCATCCGAAATGTTGAATAAACTCCAAAATCGCAGAAGGCGCTAATGCTTCGAAGTTCGCCAAAAGGTTAAAATCGCAAAAATCGTGAAGGGTGAAATAGCTCCGAAGTTCACGCAGGCTGGGTAAAAGCAAAGTTTAAATTTCAAAAGGCCTCCATATCCCCAAGGCGGCAAGTTGGGGGATAGACGCAGAATTTGCAAAACTCTCCATTAGGTCCAAAAATGAGAAGATAAACGCCATTCGCATTTGAAAAACCCCCTCCATGCTGCTGCATTTCGTGTAAAGGAGATCACATCTGATTTTGAAAGGGAAGAAAGCTAATTTCGCATGATCCAAAGTAATTCAAGGTAAACGCTACATAAACTATTCCGAATCATTCAAATTCAGATTGCCAATTACCCAAGGTAAAAAACCATTTAAAATGATAAATTCTCTTTCATCCAACAACCGCGAAAAAATTTAAATCAAGGAGATAACCGTTGGAATTCAAAACTTTGCAAAAACATCCATTCGTCTTCACGCAGCAAAGTCAGGCAAATTCTCACCATCCACTCTCGTTAGGTAAGTACGCTCTGTCTCTTGTGATCATTTGAAATACTTATAAATCAAATAGGCGTATGTGCGAAATCTGATTAAAATGCTTAAATTTTTTAAATCTGCATCTCTTTCGCTTGTAAAACGTTGTTCAAAGCAGTCAAAATCTAGAATTCACTCCTAAGGTTTTGCCAGAAGTTGCATTTTCAAACTTACGAGAGTTTTTCATGCTTTATCTCTGTTGAAAATTAATCCAAAATCCGGAAGGTGTTAAGTATAAGTTCATGATCAAAAATCTTCATGAATACTTTGGTTTAAAATTGATCAAGCCCTTTTAGCTAGAAATGTCGCTCCATGTCCAATCTAAATTTTGAATTAACCTTTGAATGCTGGAGTATTTTCTATCTAACCCGCCTTACTTCTTTTGTATCGCCTCGTAATCCATGTCCGGCTGTGCAAGATAAATGCCTAAGTCGGCGGTAGAATCATCAAAGACGCCCGCTACAGCCGAGACATCGCGAGCATCTAAGTCGGATATCCCACACAAGGTTGAAAGGATGAAATATCAGTATCAAAGGGGAGGATTGAGGGAGTCGAAAGTTCAAAGCGTCTAGGACAATATCGGTGATGCCGACCTAGGCCATATCGACATCCAGGACTTCAAGGATCGGGTCTTCTCCCCTAACGCATATGGCAAACCTAGACAGATGGTGGAAAGTGGCATCGCCTAGGCGGCGGGATTTCCTCCGGCAGTACAGAACTATGAGTTGGTGGTAGAGGCAGCCCGGCATTATCAACCAAATTCCAGACTGGTGCTCCTGGAGAACATGACCATCGCCAACTTTACTCCTAAGGCCATTGGCGATGCATTTGACATCCCCTTTCCAAACAATCCCACAGCTACAACCATAGATGAAGCACAAGGGGCATATGATATGAATCCGGCCCGATGCAAAGCACTGATCAACGAAGAATGGTACAAAGAGAGGAGGCTTTCGAGCGCCAGAATTGGGAAGAAGACCCCACGAAGTGATTTTCATAATGAGCATGGGGATATGGTCACATTACTCAATCGAGTCATGGGACTTCCTAAATCCAACTATTTTGAAGAGTGGATGTTCTATTTCACAGAATAGGTCTTCGCTGGGAAGTCTAAGTTTGACTAGGCTCAGATCATAAGCGACAACATCCACACTCAACTGATTGAGCTTGAAACGAAGAAATTTATTTGGTCTACATGTCTGCCAAGAACCAGCCGCTGCCAGGTTTGATAATGAAAGGAGAAATCGGGAATAAGCCTAGTCAGGTGAAGGTCTATGATTGTCACCCGCAGCTGCACTACCAAGATATAGCTCAAAGGGAAAAGAGCAGCCCAGCTTATGCAGTTGGCCAGTATGAGCGCGTCAATGACGCCTTCACAATGCGCCTGGTCAGGCTAATGCAGGGAGGATTACATATAAGGCTCTCAGAGCAAGCTACTATTCTAGTACAGAGGTATGGAGCCTAGTTCATTCAGTTCCCAAGGTTCTCCTATATCCGAATAGCAGCCTTTGATGGTGCTCCTCTCCGACTTCCACAGTACCCAACCAACAAAGTAGTTCTTATAGAGGTCGCAAGGCAGTCACGCCCGGCCGGCATCCTACTCAAAGAAAGTAAGCAGGTTGGATTCACATTCCCCATGATCATAGGCAACCATGATGTCCACCTGAAGACCCCTACCCTAGCAGAGGATTCCCTTGCAGAGCTAGCCTCTTATGGCCTATAGGACCGTTTTCCAAGAAAGTATTTCTATCATGATAATCTAGCAAAAAGAGCCTATGACAGGCGGTACAGAGCAAAGGAATCAGCTGAAGACTATTGGAAGAATTGCTCTGATGACTATGAGGTCCGGAGACGTGAATATTCCAGGCTGAGTGTGCAACAAATGCGACTCTTTGAATACCGCCGAGTCCCAGATCAGCTCACAGATTCTGGTAATTGCCTCCAGGTCCGAGAATTTGAAGCAGTAAGGCATCTCTTGCCAGACATCGATTGGTTCCAGGACCCGATCACTGATTTTGAGGCAGTCATGGCAGCCCCAACAAGGTACACAGATCAATGGTTACATCAGCAAATTGAAAGGCTAATCCATGAGGGAGTCCAGTTCACTTACCACTTAATGGGCAGCCTTGATTCTCAGTCTTCCGAGGATGAAGGAACGTCCAGTGCACCCAGAGAAGAAATTGAGAAGCCTACGAAGAGAAAGAAGGCTAAGGCTTGCAAAGGGACTCGGACGTCCAAGAGAACAAGAAGGGGGAAGATTCCTATAAGGAGACCAGAGGTCACTTCATCTTCAAAGGACCCCAGTTCGTCCGAATATGTAGTAGAATTGGATTGTATACCTGCTCCGCCTTCCCAGAGCGACATCGATGCATTTGAAGCCAATGACCCTCCTACGCCCGATGTGCTAGAAACTGAACTAAGAGCCCTTGAATCAACCGAACCAAGCAATCAAATTGAAGAAGGAGAGATTCCATCCATCCAAGGGATCGAAGTGCGTGAACCCACTCAACAGAGCCGCCGTGAGTTGCTGCCCCACAAAACAACCAAAGATGACTCTACTGTTGAAGGAGAGCAAAGGATAGAGGAGACTCGCGAGCTTGAAAGGACTGAAGAGCAACCATCACACGGAGGCACCAAACAATTGTTCAATGAAGTGGGAGAAAATTCGACTGTAAGTAAGGAACTTGGCACCTCTTCCACCCCTCTAGTGTCGGAACAGCTCCGAATCTGTGGTGAGTCAGTTGAGAACGCCAAAGAACAGAATGTAGACTTAACCACATCATCAGCCCAGACAGTTCCTCAAGAGTGGTTGATTGCTAAAGCTCAGCATAAGGCCGCCACCAAATCACCTATTGATCTGGAGGACATCTTCTCGCACATAGACCAAGCGAAAGCTAAGGGGAAGAAAAAGCCCAAGGCGTATTCTAGAGTGACCAAGGACGAGCAAAGAAACCGCACTCTTCACATTGTCGCCCCGCCTATAGACAACCCAGCAGATCAGATCACACTGGTAGATTATAGCATCACAACCGTCCCCATTGGACGAGCCACTAAGGAGCAAGAAAAAGAGGAATTCAAGGATTCAGTGCAGAATATACTCAGGCAGCTCGAAGAGATAACAGCTGAAAAGAACATGTATCGGGCTCGTGCTAAGCAAGCCGAGGGATACATCGATCAGCTCCTGAGGCCATTACACAATGCTTCCGAATCCCATATTTCCCCGACAGCATTAGCACAAAGGACCACTACAAAATTTGAAGGAGTGCGAGACACGGCAAAGGCCGTCAGGGAATGGATTCGAAGTCTCAAGGCCAAGGGGGAGCTGATCATTAAGGATGTAAAGGAAATGGCCCACCACCGAGAAACCGTTTTGGTCAAATTGTACGAGATGAAGCGAGAATGCCTCATAATTCACGAAACAGTTACTACAACTCTTCCCCTCATGACAACTCTTTTCTGGACCCATCCGCAAATTCCTCCATTGTCTGACATCTTGGGCCCCCACAACGTCAGCATTTTTAAAGAATGGTACTAGGCCAGCAGCATGAAGAATGACACAAAGGCCACCATTAACAAAGAACAAGAGGCATGCGAAGAAATTATGAGAAACACCAGGGACCTTGGTGGAGTAATCCTCCGGTCCATGGTTTTGGGTTGGCAAAACAATCTGTCCGATCCCGTAATCCATCCAGACTGGGAGGACAAATTAAAAATAGACAAGGTCGCCTACTCTACAGAGGACCTAGATTTTGCTAGTAAATTACACTCTGATATCTTGAGTTTTGAGGCTAATCGGTCCAGCTGGCGAGATGGTTTGAAGCACATAGATCATTATCTAGAGAGTATGCAGTACAAAATTCATCATCCCCCTATGCCTCCCTTCGATCTGCTATTTCAATTATGTATCAGGTTCCAGGTGTATGTTCGCGAGGAACGCGCAGCAGGTCGGGACCTTTGGCAAGAATATTTGCATGGAGAGGAGAGGATCAATTCTTGGTAAAGGCATATGAAGCTGGAAAAGAAAAAGTGGTTTCTTAAAAAGTGCTTTTTCTCTCTAAATCTTGAAAAGTGCACTTTTGCACCAAAAGGTGACATTTGACTTTTAGTCAACAAAATGTAAAACTTTATTAATGCACCTTTTTGGATTATTTCAAATTGCTGTAATTATCCATCTTGGGTAGTTATTGCCCATTTTGGGGTGGTTGTTGATATTTGCCTCCCATTTATGGGTATGGGCAGTCATGTTTATGGATGAATCTGGGCCACTTGTTTAGATTAAATCTAGGCCATTCATCCTGTTTTGAAGCCTATTTAAGGGACTGGTTTTCCCTCATTTTGTAAGAAGTTTTTGGATTGTTGCAAAATCTCTGGCGAAATTTACAGGAATTAATGCAAAGATTAAGACTGTTTTCAAGTTTCCTTGTGAGTGCATGGTCACCTTCTTCACTTAATTTAGAAATCTTTCAGTTATGTTTGTTTCCTTTACATAGCATTTTCAACCAAGCATTTGATAAAATCCTCGCAGTTCATACCATTGGGGAATGGCTGATTGCCTTTCTCTCTGCATGGTTAATCTGAACCCCTTATGCTTAGTTTGGTTATTGAGTACTCACTATGAATGTAAAAGATCTTATGTCGTAGTTGATAACATGAAAATCCTGTTTTCCTTTGAAGATTGCACTGGATTTATGCAAACATTGTGCTTAAGTAGCTGGTGATGTTTAATCTAGTTTCTTGGAGGTGTCTGTCTGCTTGATTGAATTTGCTATCTTAGTTAGAATTTACATTTCATGTATCTCTCTCTCCCTATCCTTCCCTCCTTTTTCTCCTTTTTTACCAAGAGAACCTGCAGTCCCACCGAGAACAGTATCAACTCAACCGAAATCATTTGATAAGAAAGAGCATAAAGATTCCAGGGAACTTATTTATAAATTACCCATCCAACGTAAGTCCTCCTTGTGTTTCCAGCATAAACACATCAAGCCACTGAGAAATCCCACAGTCAAGACCTGACAAAAGAAACCTTGAGGTTGTCCCCTTTGATCAAATATAAAAACAGCATTAGGGACTTCCTTATCTCAAGAGAGGATAGGATACTCAGCTGGTCATTCTATTCTGCGTTGGCCATATGGAGTTTGCAGCAATGCGATTTCAGACACGTCAACACTATGTTCACCACATAATTGTTTGTCTCTACAAAGTGTGTTGCTCTACTATTGGAGCAAGTGTAGCATCTGCTAGAGAGCAGATATGGATCTTTGTGTTCCCTAGAGCATATGAGAGGTGCTCTAGTGTACCGCAGACCCAAGAAGTAAACCCGCAATTGCTACAAGCCATGATGATGGCCTAGGAGTTACTGTGGGTACTTGGTTTGGTGAAGCTTCCCAGACTAGTCACCCCTCCTTGTGAAGCAATGGTCCTGATTGCATTAAGACTAGGAAGTAGGTGTAAAGCCTTGTCTACTAGCTACTGCTTGATGAATCACTTTGCTTTGTGGGACCTAACCTTTCATAATAATTTTGTATACAGGCAGAGAAGAGTTCCTAGTGAACAAAGTTTCCAACATTTCATCTTTCTACAATGCAACAAGTTGATCTGTCAATGGAGGTGAGATGTGGAATGCTCAATATGCATAGTTGTATGGCACAATTTCTTTGGCACCAATGTAGCAAGTGTGTACCATATCCACTTGTAGAATTCAATATCTTTTGGCACCCACATTACAACCATGCTACAAGGCTTTGCATTGTATATACACATATGACTGCACGTATGGATTCCTACAAAGTCTTTTGCATACCTCCATTAGCACCACATCGAAAACTAATTCTTCCCAAAATAGATAATAGAATATGTAAAGTGACATTGGAGAGCTACCATTTCCTCCAAATGTAACAAATAAAAAAGGGGAGACAAATCATAAGCATTCAACTGTGGCAACGAGGAAAAGCCATGAAGACTCAAGGAAAGGTTGTAGAAGCTTCTATGACAAGGCCCTAGCCCATTGAGGTGAGCACAAAGCCAAGCCCAACACTTATAAGCAAACGAACAATGCATGAAAAGATGATCAACATTATCAAATTCAAAGCCACACATCACAACATACAAAAGAACCCCAAAGGCCAAACTAAATTAGTCATGGATTCCTGCAAAGTATTTGGCATACCTCCATTAGCACCACATCGAAAACTAATTCTTCCCAAAATAGATAATAGAATATGTACAGTGACATTGGAGAGCTACCTTTTCCTCCAAATGTAACATATAAATAAGGGGAGACAAACCATAAGCATTCAAATGTGGCAGAGAGGAAAAGCCATGAAGACCCAAGGAAAGGTTGTAGAAGTTTCTACGACAAGGCCCTAGCCCATTGAGGTGAGCACAAAGCGAAGCCCAACACTTATAAGCAAACGAACAATGCAAGAAAAGATGGTCAACATTCTCAAATTCAAAGCCACACATCACAACATGCAAAAGGACCCCGAAGGCCAAACTAAATTAGTCCATTCCCAGTCAGCACCTATTTTGGATAGCAACCAATAAAAAGCACCAACTTTGAGCCAACAAGGAGAACGAATCCATTCCTTTGCAATATCCTATCCTTGTATGATATGGTAATATAACATAGCTGTATAACCCTTAGTTATAAAGTCCACCCTATTACTAAGAATAATTTTCCTATGGGCTAATTCTTTTCTTAGTATCATCTTCTGAGAATCGGAAACATTACGATCTACACATCTCTCCAAACCACTTAGCGAAACTATTTGTCATCACCACTCTAAAGTAACCCTTCACTTTATTCCCATAAATTTCACATAAGAACTCGCAAGCCTCCATAAGATCAGCTCTCTACCTTTGCAGGGGCTTAACCATTCCATTAATCCAGCCAAAAGTGAGCTTTCCCTATATACTCAACTTACGATGAAGGAAGAAATTTCAAATATGAGATTCTTTGGACAACTTTACTGCCATTAGTATTCTCCCCCCTTCATCTAATTCCATGGATCTGGCCTTAAAAAGCCTGCCTCATTCAGTATTCTCTCACTTTTAAAATTTTAATTTGTTTTTAAATGTTGCTTCTAGATACATTTACTCTATTATATCCTACACTGTGGGGGTGATTAGGTATGCTAATACAAACTCTCCTAGCCTTTGAAAAATTTATGAGACATTTGACAACATGCTTGACCAAACGAAACAAGTAGTTCATACCAAGGAGCTAATTAGGCCTATTATGACATAGAGGTGGAACACAACAAATGCCTTTCTTCATATCCCAAACTATGCTCTTGACCCTAGGACTAGCAAAGTTCCTTTTGATGATGGTGAGGTATAAAGGAAGAGTATTAAAAACATCAAAAGAAGATGTTCGGCACTAAGGATCCATCTAGACATTGCGAAAAATGGATAGTATTTGTTAATCTTCAAGATCAAACATTCAACAAGCTACAGACTAGCATGAATAAGATTCCTCTTACTCAAAAAGCTTCTATAGGAGGGTGGACATTGCATGGAAAGAATATAGTAGAGCTAAGGAACCTTGCCACTTGCCTACTCCCCAAGGTGGTCAATTTCTCTAATAGAAAGAGGAACCTGTCCACCTACATCTTCATTCTAAGTTGTCAATTCAAGTACAGGTGCGAGTCAAGAACCAGAACCCGATACAGCAATACAAAAAAAAATTCCTTGGGTACAAGTACAGGAATATATATATATATATATATATATATATATATATATATGATACTCATAAATCCATAATATTTATATATTTAGAACTATAAATCATAAGAATAGTGATACTCATAAATCCATAATTGCCAATAAATAGAATGCTTAAAACACCTCATAATTATCATATTCAAAATTTGCAAAAATCATAACACTCAAGTTTCAAAATTTCATTACACAATGAAAATTTAAATTACAATTGAATTAAAAATAATAATACTCGTCTCAAAATGATAATTGAATTTAGGAATTAAAAATATATATATATTTGTTTGCAAAAAGCTTTTTTTTGGGGTGTCCTGGGCCATAGGTACACTTTGGTATTGCCCAAGCACCCAAGTACTTCGTGGGGAACTGGACCAAAACCTGTGGCAAACAAGGAACAGCATCAAACCCTCAAGCAAGGAACCTAGTAACACAAGCTTCATTCAATTAACCATGAAGGAAAAGCTTACCTCTAGATGGACAAGGAAATTAGATGCAATCTATAGTGCCTCGTGACTTCAAGATCAAAAAGCTTTTGGCCACTCATTGAGATATTGATCCTATTGATGCTTGAGGGATGATTGAAGTCTCATTGGATAAGCCACAATTTGATATAGCAAGTGACTTAGAATTAGAGGTATTAGGTCTCCAATTCTAGTAAGATTGCCTCTTTTCATGAATGAGGTTTTGAAAACACAACAAATGCATTGCAATTGGGCAGTAGGTTTTGAAGCGATGGTAAGAGGGCATCTATTGGTTAGTAAGTGTTGCAAAACTCACAAGTACTTGCAAGGCAGCAAGTCCAGAAAGTTACTGTTGTATTACTCACTAACAAGTTTGTGAAAAATTCATGATGATTTAACCATGAAAACCCTACAAGTAACCTAAAAAATCACAATTTTTGTGTTGAAATCACACAAATGGCTATTTTTCACCTGCAGTTAAATACTATTTTTAACTTCATTTCAGCCTATATTTGGTACGCAATAGTAGATTTTGTTGATTGTAACTACGTAGAATGCGGATTCCAATTGCCTTAAGGCAACATTGGAATCCGCCAAGGGCTGGGCCCTTCTCTCCCCTCTCACATGCCACTCTTAGGGCTGGGCCCTTCTCCTCCCACACGCCACTCTTAGGGCTGGGCCCTTCTCCTCCCACACGCCATTCTTAGGGCTGGACCCTCTCTCTCACGCCAACATAAAATAGGGCAGACCCTATCCTCATGCCACTTGATGCGGCTTTATAAAAACATGCTAAGGAATGATAATAAATAAAATAAAGGTTATTTTATGCTAAGCCGACTTTAGAGGTTTATACCTAGAGGGAGATATATGTATGAGTTCATCAAATGAAGTAAATACATTTTTTATATCACACATACAATGCAATCTGCTCTGCTCCTAAGTATGATCTGCCCTCCTACACTTGGCGAATCTGCTCCTTGGTGAACTGCAAAAACATTTAGCTACACGCTGCTTCAGCCTATCGAAGTTATCTTCTGCTGGTGGATGTCTTGATCATCTACAACTAGGGCATCACTCTACATCACCTTGGCAACTTGCTGTTTGGACAGCAATCAGAGATAAGTGTTGTAATCAGAATATTGTATTTAAGGCATAATCAGATATGAGGATCTTTCTTGCTGGGTTTTTCCTCCTAGGAGGTTTTCCCAGGGTACTTGTGTGTTGTGTGTTCATTTTGTTCATTTCTTAACTTTTACATAATTCTGGAAATTCCTAAGTACTAACAGCAATTCATATAATCTGGAAATTAAGTTAAATTCCTATTTTCTGAGTATTGAATTAATCTAAAAGACTAAAATCAACAGATTTAGGGCACGTAACAGTCAATTTGTGGTTGATGGATCTCCTTTGGTTATGGCATATGTGCTATTAACTCTTCCATTCTATTATGACTACCATTCGTCAAATCACTCACCATTTCCTCTCATGCTCACTCTCTTCAAACCTAAACTTAATCAACAAAGGAGATAATTTGAGGGCTGCAAGATATTAGGTTGTGTAGGAAATTAAATAATGCTTTGATTAAAATATGAGTTAAAATCTGCTTTATGCTATCGCAAATATAAATTTAAAGTTTAATAATTTAATAAAAATATATATAAAGAGAAAAATATGTCACTAGAATGCCTTTGGGCATAATTTACTTCCTTGAAACATTAAATAAAATAATTTTATTTATTTTATCTGTATATAGTAAATTAAATGTATACTGAGTTAATTTAAATTAGTAGTGATGAGTATTAAATGTATCCAAAGTGGGAGACATAAAGTGATTATGTCTGATTTATATTATTATTTTAGTTTTTAATTAATTTTATTGAATCCCATAATTTAATTTCTTAAATTAAAAATAAAATAATTTGAATATCTTTAAATTTATTATTTGAAATATTATCTTTTTGTTAAATATCAAATAGATACTTTATAAGCATTAAAATGAAAAATTGAAATAATTGTTATATTAATACCTTTTAAAGGATTATACTAATCATCACTAATATATATTTAAATGGTATCTAATTTTGATTTATATATGATGGAAATCAATAATATGTTCGATAAATTCAGTCATATGTGTCTTCTTGAAAAATATTTTTTAAAATTTATGTATTTTCAAATGTTCGATAAATTTGTTGAGTTTTTGCTAAGTCCCAAGTTTTTTAAAATTTTGGATTTGTCGAGTCCGAGTTTTACAACTATGATTAGTAGAACATTAAGAATGTTTGCTAGGAGTCTAAAGCCTATTTTGGATGTTGATTATTCTACTTTTGAATCTCTCGCTTAGGAGACATTCCTCTTAACCTGGCTGAAGTTTTTACCAACTTTTTCCTCCTAGAGGATAGTATCGACCAGATTTACCGGTAGATGAGTATGAAATCTCTCATGCACATATTTTTTAGGTAAAGGGCTAAAAGAAGTTGAGAACATTGCCCAGATGGGAAAAACTTATGTGTTTTCTAATACCCCTCTATCCCTATTGTCCAAGGGTTTTCTGCATGTCCTATTTTCATTCAAGAAGGCTCAAGACTTTGCCTAAAACAACGAACCTTGGTTTCATGGCAAAGTTGGTTTGTATATGTGCACCCTTGAAAACCTTTCTTTAATCCACAGGCTGAAACTATGTCTAGGGCTTCTACTTGCATTTATTATATCATGCTGCCAATGATCTTGAATGGAAAATGATTAAACCATCTGCGAATAAGGTTAACGACGTTGTTAAGATAGACACTAAGAAGGGCAAGTTATTATGCTAAAGCGTGTGTTTTTGCTAGCATTTCAAAACTTGTGAATCACTCTTTTTGAATATTGTCCTAAAAAGTTTGGCCATTAGATTGTCAAGAACCCCTCTTTGAGGTTTCCTAATTCTAGTTCAATTAAGGCATAGAAATGGGTTCTGAAAAATGTAAACCAAATGAAGATTTTATGTGGAGGAACCATGGTTGTTTTATGACAGCTTGGGAAGACAGGAAGGAAAACTTTCTCAACTAATGTCAAGGGGTTCTTCAAGGTTAAAGCAAATTTTGCTTGCTCGTCTATACCCTATTTTAGGGAAAATGTATTGCAAGTCACTAAGGTTTCACAAGTGTGAGCAAGGGCAGGTAGAGGATCTACATTAGTTTGTGGATAGTGAGTTTTATTTTCAAATGAAGCAAATTTGGCTTGTTTATCTAAACCCTATTTTTTAGGAAAATGTATTGCAAGTCACTAAGGTTTCAAAAGTGTGTGAGCAACGAAAGGTAAAGGATCCAGGTTTGCTTTGTTGGAAATGTTGTCATTGATGTCAAAGTGTGTTTTTTCAAGGGAGATTGTTAAAAATATGGTCATTGATATCAAAGTGAGATTGTTGGAAATATTGTCATTGATGACAACAGTTGTTGATGTCAAAGTTTGGGAGATTGTTTGTTATATTGGTTTTAATTGGAGGCCAACTCATGGAATTTTATCATTTTGAAAAAGGTGTACTTGGAGGTCGGCTCATGAAATTTTATTATTTCGAAAGAGGTGTAATTGGAGGCCAACTCATGGAATTTAATTATTCTGAAAGAGGTGTAATGGTAGGACAACTCATGGAATTTTATTATGATTTAATTTTATAGGGCCAACCTATGTGTTTTATGTAATTAATTTTAGCTCCAAAAGGGGTATAAAAAGGTGAAGCATGTTTGTAAGCGTGGTGTGTGAGGAAATGTATTATCATTCAAAGAATCAAATACATAGCAGGGCAGAAATTTGCAAAGCAGATTTAATACAGAGCAGATTTTGTGAAGTGTGAAAGTGCAGAAAAATATGTTCATCATCCATTGAAGAAGCAACATCCAAAAGGTGAAATTTTGCAAAAAGAGGTTGGTGCCTCCGAAAAAAAGAGATTGGTGTCTCTTGCTGAGTTGGTGCTCAGTTGTGGGGATTGGTGTCTCCAGTAAGTTGGTGTCTGCAATTTTGTAAGTGGGAATTGGTGTCTCCAGTGGGTTGGTGCCTGCAAATATTGTAATATCATTTTATTTTTTGTTGTGGTTGGATTTGGACAAGAGATCCAAGCAGTCTTTTTCTGTGGTTTTTCTACGAAAGGGTTTCCACATAAATCTTGTGTTCTTAAATGTGGATCTTATGTGTTTAATATAATTGTGGTTGTTAAATTTTAAATAAGTAAAAGTTTGTCATAGAGCACGTTTTTAAAGGAACGGTTTTGTGGAACCTCCTAGACAAAAGAAGAAAGTGGATACCCCTACTAAACAAAAGAAATAACCTTCAAAAGTTTGGTATATGAAGTAGGAGCAAAAAAAACATAAGAAAGAGAAGTCTATGCTAGTGCAAATTGCTTTTCATGCCCAAGATGAAGGAAACCAATGGTACATTGACAGTGGATACTCAAGCCACATGGCAGTGGATGCTCAAGCCACATGACAGGGGACAATAGTAAGTTTCTCACTTTAAAGACACTACACGGTGGAACTATGAAATTTGGAGATAATGCTACAACAAGGACAACTGGAAAGGGTACTCTTAGCCTGGATAATGGAAAGACAAAAACAAACAATGTCTTGTATGTTGGAGGTTTAAAGCATAATCTTCACAATGTTAGTCAGCTGTATAATCAAGGACATATCCTTACATTTCATGCTCCAAATGGTGAGATCGGGAAGGAAAGTACAGAAAAATTAGTTGCAGAGGCAAATAGAATAGCAAATAATCATACATCCTCAGTGAGATCAAGGGAGAAAGATATTATAAAGGACAAACAGATGAAAGCTGGTTATGGCATAGCTTTTGAAAATCAGACATTGTATAAGTCAATGTTTGGCAGCCTATTATATGTGACAGCATCAAGGCCATACATTATGCAAGAGAGACTCATGTGTAAGCAGTCAAAAGAATATTCAAATACCTAAAGGGCATTTTGGACTTTACTTTGTGGTATCTTAGAGGTGAAGATTTCACTTTAGCAACATATATAGATGCAGATTTTGTAGGCAATGTTTGATGATAGCAGCAGTGTCAGTTGTACACAAGTTCATGTAGCCTAGGTAGAATACATGGCAGCAGTGTTGTTGCAAACAAGTTCTTTGGATGAAATGGACATTGAAAGACAATAAGGTAGTAGAACATCATGTCAAGTTTGTGGTATCTTAGAGGTGAAGATATCACTTTAGCAACATATATAGATGCAGATTGGGTAGGCAATGTTTGATGATAGCAGCAGTGTCATGTTGTACACAAGTTCATGTAGCAAAGGTAGAATACATCGCAGCAGTGTTGTTGCAAACAAGTTCTTTGGATGAAATGGACATTGAAAGACAATAAGGTAGTAGAACATCATGTCAAGTTGGAGTATCTCAGATAGAAATTCTGAGTGCTTAAGGAGAAGCACAAATTCAGGTGGAGCTAATGACCATATTATCTTTCAGCCCTATAGATTTCTTGGTGATACACTTTCAGAAGACAACTCAGATAAAGATCACCAGCTGGATTTCAAACAAGGAAAGAGTTACAAGGAAAGGGAGATTGATGTCATTGATGTCAAGATGAAGAATTACAAAAGGGGGGAGGTTGTTTGTGAGAATACTGCACATCCTTTCGCCATTGATGTCAAAGGGGGCAAGTTACAAAAAGGGGGAGCATTGCAGAAAGAGGGAGTATTATGTTCTTATTGTGTTCACAAATGATTAATTCTTTGCATGGAAAGTTGATCGTCCTTCCAACTCCTGTTTCAAAAGCATGGGAGGCTAGACATCCATCCCACCTTTTGTCTAACCTAATAAGAGCATGAAGGTTGGTCATCCTCTCATATCTCGTGCGCTCAAAAGGCTGGCCGTCCTTCCTATTTGAAAGATACATCACAAATCCAAGACATTATAGCTCTATCGATGTTGCTCATGAAGACCTCTGCTCTTCGAAGTCCTTTGACTCTGTCAAATGCTCATGTGCACAACCAGGCTTCACTTTGCACATATCTCCCTCGATTGGCTTATGTGATTCTAGCTCTCCCCATACAACTATAGAAAAGGGTTTCTCCTATCGTGTCAAGGAAGATTCACGCACTGTTGGATGCCCTAATCAAGGGAGATCTAGGCATGAATGGCCTCCCAAACGATGTCTTCTTTCGAAATCTAGGGGTGTCTTGGCGGCTATGGCTATTGAGTGGCCTTGTTAGCTCCCTTCAACTTGGGTTGCCCCTGTGCCTACATATGAGGGGAAAAATAAACCCCTTATTTGCAACTCTAACTCCCTTGTTCTTGTCTTTGAGAATGCATTAAAAGATGAAGTCTTTGAAAGTGAAGATTTCTTCACTTCTCCACAATTAATCAGCCGCTTCACTAGTCTATAGCCTACTCTTCCCACCTTACACAAATGGATCATCGATGCTTGGAAGCCATTTCTGAAAGGCAATCTTGAAATTTATCCTTGTGCTCAATGTTTCTTTATTGTTGACTTTCTCCAAATAAATCATCGTATTACAGTATATTGCTTTTGTATTTATTTTCTTCTAACTGTATTATCGATTTAATTTTTACACATACCTCCTCTCATAGATTGGTGTAGGAAGCATATTTTGCACCTCTACTTCCTTTCAAATATGTCTAGGAGTCACCATCCTCAACTTTTTTCCATTCAATAAGGGAATAGAGAACATTATATGTTAAAAAAAGGGAATTATCAAAATGCCAAAATTAAAAGCATTTTACACAACGTAACTTCCAAGATGTCCTGATACAAAATTGGAACCTAGAGAACTAATTCGAATGAATTTTTCCTTTGAATAAGGGAATGTGTCTTTTTTTTAATTAAGAAACAAAGAATACATGACAAGAAATTTCATTGACATCCAATACTTCCCTAGGTCAATTGTTGTTCAAGACGAGTGTATGACATACCTTGCAATATCAAGGGCATGTTTTAGTGCCTTCAACGGTTTCAATCCTGATCCTGCCTTTTTTTTTAAATAGGCATCCAGATCACCCTGCACCAAACATCAAACATTTCAGAAATTAATTGATATAATAAACTAAGCTCATAGCACTCAATTTCTCTGTTCTTTTCAATAATAGACTCTAAGATGTTTCATATTCAATAAATGCATTGCAGTCCATATGAAACCAAAGTTGGACACGTGAATTTGGGCTCTATTTGCATATGCAAAAAAGAAATATCGATGAAACGAGCAAATCAAAAGTTTATCTGAAATGCAAACAGGATGGACAAACTATACACATTAAATATAAACCTTTGGTAGGTATTCAGTAATAATCATCATGGGACTGCTCTGAGTGACAGCACCAAGAAACTGGACAACATTTGGGTGTCGCACTCTCTGCAGCAAGGCCAGCTCATCCCTAAATGCGCTCCTGTCAAATAAAATGATGTATATTTCTAATATCAATAACAAGCAGATTAGTAAAAAAGACTCAAACAGGGGTGATTCTGAAAGGTCGCATTAGGAAACCCAAAAATTAAACGTCCCTTGTCTAGTCCTTAAAACTGTTCCTAATTAGTAAGCCACTCACACTTTTTCTACATCTGTAAATATATCCTCACTAAAACTCTTTACAGCAACTCGTATTCCTCGCCACAATGCAACTTGATGTGTTCCCTGCATGGTCAATATAATCAGAGATAAGTGAGATAGATCATAATCATATTAATTGCCGTACATAAGGAGGCATTTTACTGAGGACGATTATTAGTATATGCATTCACACAAGCTTCTACCAAATATTTCAATTATATCCTATTAGTCTTTCACACATTTCTACCGTAAAAAAATCCATTTGCCTTGTGAATTACCTTTGTAATTTGAACACTGTTTGTGAAATCCAGCTCTTGGGGATCAACTTCATATTCTGGAACTTCACGAACATTTGTAACATGCATGGGAGGTGTCTACAAATATATTTTATGTTTTACTATTATATTAAACCGTTATTTATAAACTTCAATAAATTTCATCAAAACATATCTTCAGATTAGTACACAACAATGAGAAAGCTTAAAAAATTACAAAATTTATATTAGTTGAAAGATCCATACAACTGTGAGATTATCAAATTAAATGCATGAAACCCTACCGGTAAAATCGCGCCTTTTTCCTCCAAAAGCTTGCACACATCTAAGTTTTTGTAGTGTCTAGCATCTGCAAGTGGCTGCTTCCACCAATATAACACAAAGAAAATTAGAAAAAGCAAATGCCAAAAGTTATAAGACTAATAGAATGCTATTCTTCTTGACATGCCAAAGAAGCTAGTCAATAATTGCTCAAATTCAGACTGTTGGTATTGTGTACTTTGATTATTAATTAATGATGTGTAACTAGCATTAATATTCCATAACTAGTTGATCAACATAAATCTTAGGTTATGTACAAATATCTTATTTCATCTTACTTAAGAAACAGTTAATTGTAATTGGAATATGAATTGCTTAAGTAATATACTCATTGTAGATTGTTGCATGTATACAATGAAACAAGAAATGAACATAAAACAAACATAGCTCACAAACAGAAGTTTGTCTTGAAAAAAACCCAACATGGGAAAACCCTGAAAGAGTTGGTCTTTGTCTTTTCCTGCCACTATCTCCTCTATAGGAATGCAAGTTTATTGTCCTCTTGAGGCCAAAAATATCCTTTGCAGCTTGAAATGTGCTCCAGAACTTGCTCCAATGCACACTCTTTTGCACTTACATGCCACAATTCTTCCACCAATAAGACATAAAAGATTCAAAGAAAATTGCAAGACCTTTAGAAGGTGTACAAATACAAACTCAAAGGACTGTTTGAACACAAAAGAGCATTTAGAAATATCATTTCCCTACCGTTACTCTTCTTTTTGTCTGACATATCACATACACAACCAAAATGGCACAAATGAAACTGCCATGACAGAAACAGAACCACAATAACAGCAACGAAGCTGCCACCCTGCTAGTTTTGTCATTGTGCAGACAACTCTTTGTCTCTTCTTTGTTTAAAGAACATTCTTCATTTGTTCATGGTCTCAAGGTGTCAAGATCACCCTAGAACCATCTGTAGCTTCTGTACACCCCTGTATAAATCTTGCATACTCTGTTCTTGTTGAAAATATTCATGTTAGGAGCAATGAAAGTATTTTGAAGTTACTTAATTAGTCATTTTGACTGGTGAATAAGAATAGTTGCCTAATAAGCTAAAGTCACTACCTTTTCCCGTTCCAATTTAGATAAGTTAAATATCTAGATGGCGCCCTAGAGTGTGGAAAAAGATCATTGTTTTTGAAAGCCATGGATAACTATTGTACCACTTATCAAAAATGTAGGGAAAAATGCTGAGTCTCAAATAATCTCATCAGATATATGATGCGAAGAAAAAGAGGTACTAGATCAATATATTAAAAACATATACATTCTATGGTCCAAAAACTACACCCAGTAAAAAATGCCAGAAAAAAGGAGATGTAAATAGAAACCCTTCTGTCCTAGGGATTCTTCAAAGGGGAACACAAGATCAATAGGTGATTTCTAATAAGGTCTTTAAGCCTCCTATCCTAAATGATGATTTCTTTCAGGTATTATAAGTCGTCCATGATATCTATGAGAATGAGGAGGAAAAACAGAGTTAAGGTAGAATATAGAATGTATATGAAAATGTATCAAATATGGAAAAATAACAGCTCAGTCTTCCAGGAACTTTGCAAGTAAGTCCAAATAAAATTGTTCCCAGAAATGGAAAAGTTTTAATGAATGATTTTACTGAACAAGGTACTATAAAAAGGCTAAAAAGAAAATTCTTGAAAACATTTATAAGCAATTCCACTAAATCAAGTTTACTAAGCTTTATTCAATAAACCGTAAACAATATTCTTGAGAATATTTAAATTGAAATTAGTCATATTTTCAGTTTTCCCCTTCATATCAGATTTGATTCTTTAACGCATCTTTTAGGTCATCTCATATTTGAAAAGTTAAAAACATGTATACGAAATAGATCACAACCTCTGTTAAAGGATTATAGCATAACCCAGTCTAAATGAGGAACTTAAGTGGCATGATACATTCCATTGGTGGAATGGAAAACCATTCAATACCATGATATGCATCGAACTTGAGTATCATCTACAAACATAACTATATTTCCTCAAGACCAATTTTTCTACAAAAGAAAATATAGAGCTCCGAAGGGGTGTGAACCTTTGACTCGAAATATCTTAATCTTTCAAATGATTGACCTAGATTCACTCTAATTCAGGCTTAAAATATAACATAACTTGTGATGTGGGTACCAAAGGTTAATTCACATATATGGAAGCAGAACCGACTGACAGCATTAGAACTCTTTAAGATTATGTAGACTGAACTTTATTAAAGTGATAGGCTAGTAGGCCTGGTTTTTTGGCAGACGCGTAGCGGAGTACACAATTAAACCCTCGTTAAGTTTGCTCCTCTATGTTTAGGTAGGTCTAGCGTTAATTAGGGTAAAAAATGGTAGGATCTCAGAGCAAGCCCCCAATACTTTTAATAGCATATGTTGTTATCTGTCCATGAGGCATAGATTGCCATCAATCCATGACAGATTGTATCGGCATAGTTTGCCGAATTGGCAATTTTAGAGGCATAGACTGTCCTCCATCAACTACTGCTTATGCAGAGAATGGAAAATTCTGATCGCTCAGGCCGTCCTCCCTCCAAAGAGAGTACTATGCCCGCCTAAATTATCTGCATCCATGCCAGTCCACATTGCAGCAGATTGAGCGAGGAGACTGTACTTTGGTAAATTCTCTAAAAAAAGTACTTGACAGTGCATGCTGAATGGAGATTCGAGCTCAACCAGCGCAAAATGGCTCTCTACCTCGTACAAACGGAGCTCCCGCAGGAAACATTATTTGCCCTAAAACTGTTTATAAATTAAAATTGGAGGAAAAATAAAAATAAAAATAAAAATCTGCACGCCAAGTCAAGCTGTCGAAATTAACTTTACGAGATTCGAACCAGCGACCAGCAAAGCACTATGAAATACTTTAATATTTGTGAAGAACCAATCTAACAATCAAGAAGATTGTATACATACCGTGCTTCCCCATCGATCTTTACAATTGACATCGGCGCCCCTGTTAATCAGTAGAGAGACGACATCCTTGTGACCCTCGCAAGCGGCCACATGAAGGGCCGTCCGACTATCGAAATCCACGGAATTTACATCCGCGCCGCCGTCAAGCAGCGCTTGTATGCCTTCCACATCCCCTTTGTTTGCCAGGTACAGCAGCTGTATGATGGAGTTCAGATCTTCCGGAATTTCAATTTCTTTCTCCACCACTTCTTCTCCATTTGCCCTCTCTTCTCTCTCCGGAGCCAACGACGACTGTCTCCCGAGGTTGAACTTCACAGATTTCTTTCTCTCCATTGCCATGTCGTACAACAATCTACCTGAGATTAGATTGCAATTATACTGCCAACAGTTTTCCTGCCTTATTTCTCACGCTCCATACTGCCAAGAGGTCGCGCGATCGAACCCCAGGAGAGTATTAATAGGAGCTGCTGTTCGTGTCGATCGGCTTTTTTGTCTTCGATGTGTCGGGAAAGAATAGTCAATTTGTAACGCGTTTTTTTACGTCTTGTTTTTTTGTTCACGGGGAAGAGCTTTATTTTTTAAATTTGAACAGTAACGATAAAGCTGCAATGCTTCTGACCGCGTACTATGCGTGTCAATTGACGGAGACTTCCGTCGGCAATTATTGTTGGAAATTGCCAGTTACTGACACCACTAACCACATGATGTTTGTTATTAATTCTTCTGTTCCTACTTCTATGCATCGACAAATTATTAATATTATTATTAATTTAATTTAAGTTCAGTTATTTTGTGAAATAAATATCACTTTATTCATTATAAAATTCTTTTCTCCAAAGTTTGACCCAACGGTCATCATAGGCACTGTAAATGCAAGCTGGCAACTCTGAACTGAATATAGTAATGACCGTTAAAAGAGAGAATATGCGAATCATGATGAAGAAAGTTAACAGTAGCCAAACGGTTTAACACTAAAATCTTATTAGTTCCTGTCAATACTATTGCATTCATTCAGTTTGATTTTTCAATTAATTCAACCAATCATTGTTAGAATTAAAAATTTCAACAATAATTCTATAGTTTGTAATTGAATTTTTTATTTAATAATTTCTTAAAAAGTCATTTATCTCTATTTCTATTGGTTTATTTTTAAAACAGTAGTGTGCAAAAATAAAAATTTTAATTTATTTTTAAAAATTTCTGACAAATAATTAATACAGACATGACAAAATCAAATCAAAATACAAACATGACAAAATCAAATCAAAAGGGGCTCGCAATAAGAAGTATAAATTCTAGGTTAAGGTTGGTTGCGGGCCCCACAATCAAAATTGGTATGACAACTTCTGTATCATCCAAAAAAAAATCCCTTCCACGACCCAAAGGCTGACGTCATTGCCTGGGGTTTGTCATTGTGAAAGGCAACCACACGCGTTCCATTGAATTCGTTACTAAATATGATAAAAATATCTAAAAATAATACATGTAGTGCACTAATCATTTATGGCACAAACAAAGGTTTCCTTTCAAAGTCTCCTTCAGAGTTTTTATTCAAGATTTATCTCCTTCGAGTTGGCATGACTGAGTGTTTCATATTTAAATTAGGGAATAGTTGATAGTTTCTTTAAATGTGTGCTTTTATTCATACACATGTTATTTTCATTCAGTTAATATAAATATCATTTTTATTATCTTTAATTAATTATTATGTATTCATTTCTTTTTATCAAGGTCAAAGTGCATATAAATAATAAGATGTTTTATCAAGGTCAAGAGGAGGTCATAATATAATGAGAGTGATTATGCAACAACATTCAAACAAGAGAATCTTATATATAATTATATATAATAATCTAGTGAACAATAGGAAAAGACTCTTTAATAAGAACTAATGGGTTTCCCTCTACTCTTAATTCTTGAGTGAATCCTAGCTCAAATGTTCAAAATGACTAAAAAGATCACATGACATAAAAATTAAAGCCAAAAATTATGAAATCCATATTCAAAAGGTAGGATATCAAATTTCTATAATGAGAGACATTTCATCTCATAAAATTAAGATTTTTTACATGTCTCAATACCTAAAATTCATATTTTTATAATTCCAAGAATCATTAAAAAGGTTAAATTTTACAATTAATAGAAGCTTCAAGCTTTTCACTATTCATTAATTATTTTTTATCATAAGTAAAAACTTCACCAATCTGATTTACCTTATTTAGATCACAATTTTTTATTGCATAAAATTTGTGAGAATTTTTGAGTCATTTATATTTTTTAAAAACTAGAAAAATATCCAATCATTTCTGAAACATACCGTTTTGTTCAAAATCAATCCAACACCTTTTTTCAAAAATAAAAACATGTTGTTATAAAATAAATGCATAAATCTATTTTATCCATTCAAATTCAATTCCTTCCTTAAGAATGAGATTCCATATGTAATCACCTAATGCAAGTATTCTCATTCTTCTAATGGCAGGAACTTGACGCTTTGCGTCCTTGTTTTAATTGTATAGTTGTTTGTTGTTTTTCCAATAATCTTGGTGTGGGATGGGTAGAAAAATCTTTGATAAATTTGAAATAGTATGGAAAGAGGATAGTATTTGAAGCAAAGAATAATAGAATGTGAATTAGAATTTAATTAGAATTTATTTTGAATTGTTCTAAAATGTGGAATTTAGTTATTTCTAATTTCTTTCATGACAATTTTCAACAAATTCTTATAAAATTCTAATTCACATTCTATTATTCTTTACTTCAAATACTATATCCTTTCCATACTATTTCAAATTTATCAAAGATTTTTCTACCCATCACACAACAAATTGTGATTGGAATAACGTGGAATTTCACTTGCAAAGGGCATCTCTTTTTCTTCTACCCTACATTCTAATTTGAGACTTTACATATTGCAAGAGTCTAGAAAGCAAACAAAATGGCCTCTCCATTACTAACCATTCAAGTTATAGTTTTTCATCTATTTAAAAATTATTTGGTTGAAGTCAAATTTAAATTTTGGTGACAAACGCTCTCTCTCTCTCTCTCTCTCTCTCTCTCTCTCTCTCTCTCTCTCTCTCTCTCTCTCTCTCTCTCTCTCTCTCTCTCTCTCTCTCTCTCTCTCTCTCTCTCTCTCTCTCTCTCAAAGAATTACTATATGTTCAAGATATACACAATCTACATGTATCAAAAATTATTAATAACAAAGCAAGTCTTAGGAAAGCAATGGTCATGAAATTAGATCCAACTTGTAGTTTTTCATCTATTTAAAAATTCTTTGGTTGAAGTTAAATTTAAATTTTGGTGGCAAGGGTATCACACTATTTATATATATATATGAAGAATTACTATCTATCAATATTTACACAATCTACATGTATCAACAATTATTAATAGCAAATCAAATCTTAGGAAAGCAATGGCCATGAAATTAGATCCCAATTGTTCCTTCAAAGAGCATGTGTATCCTTATTTCAATTTTGATAGTTTAGTTTCACTGGTTTGTATAATAAAAATTCATACAGCATAGAGCGGGACATATAGAAAGAGAGATAGAGGAAAAGAGAGATAGTGAAAGTAGGGGAGAAAGAAAATAAAAGAGTAAAAGAGTGATAGAGGAGATAACGACATATGTAAAGAAAAGAAAAGAGTAAAAGAGTGATAGATGAGACAAAGACATATGTAAAGAAAAGAAAATAGTAAAAGAGTGATAGAGGAGACAAAGACATATGTAAAGAAAAGTAGAGAGAGAGAGAGAGAGAGAGAGAGAGAGAGAGAGAGAGAGAGAGAGACTTTTGTCAACTATTTTGTGTCAAAATAGGAGCTTTGGAAAAAAGGGTATGAAAATCCATGAAAACATAAAAGATGGAGAAATTTCATGATATGTTCTAGTTAAAATTATCCTTGTAGATGTGTAAGGAAATTATGGATGCATAGACAATATAAGCAAATCATTTAATAGAATTGCCCCTGGAGATGGTCGAATAATCTGCTACTGATTGCAAAATATGCACAAAATGGATTTATTGATAAGTTTGTAGAAAATTTCAAGCAAATGCAATTGGCAAATATAAAGACAATCTCTACAATCTTTGCTTGATTTATCCTTGCTTGTGCCAAAGCATGAGCTTTATATTAGGGTATGGAATTTATCAAAGCATAATAGAAGGAGGACTTTACCTATTTTGACCAATATAAATTTGTCAAATGTTAGAAAACAACATTGATGAAGGTACACAAAATAAATAAACAATATCATTTATATCATCTTCTATACCTAAGGAACATTCTCAACCATTAATTGTCAAAATCAAATCATTCCCTTTCATAAAGAGGAATGTCTTCAACATAATAAATTAATAAACCTATTTTACTAAATATATTTTTTACGTTTATCTTTAAAATAAAAATATTAATTATTCATTTAAACTGAGCATTTAATTTTGTTTATTCAAAATTCAAATAAAAGAAAAAAATTCCAATAAATTGGAAATAAAATAATTGAATGTAAAATGAAAAAATGGTAAATTTGGAATAAGTGGCAAATAAATTGAACATAGATCTTGTAGGGTGAAAATTTTGTAAACTAATGAAGGTTCACAAAAAGTGTGTTTCACGATAGCACACAGGATGATATCTCCCAGGAGGAAAGATATAACCCCTCCTAATTATAAGGGAAAGCTCCCCCTTTCTATTGCAATTGCTTTCTATTTTTCCTACCTGCTAACTTAACACTAATCCAAGGTACAATAGCAACTAGTCTTGTTCTTTCAAAACTAGTTATATCTAATTCTCTTTTCAAAATAGATTTCTTCTCTAAATGACTTAAAACTTGCAATAATATTAACTAATTTACTTAGGAAGTAAAATGTCCATGAAATAACAAAGTCTTATGTTACTTCCCTTTTTCTTTTCTTTTTTCTGAAAATGACTTAGGGACGGGAGTTAGCACACTTAGGAACACAAATATTCTTTCAATGTACCAAAATTCCTATCAAGCACTATAACCCAAATATATTGTCAACTCAAAGACTCACAAATGTATTGAAAGATATTATACTCTAACCAGATAGTTTGTATAGCACAAAAACTCTAGTTTCTATCTTCTAAATATAATTTTTAGAGATGATTTGTAAAAGCTAAAAGACTTGAAGCAATTCTCCCCTTAACTAATTTCCAATTATTGAAACTTCAAAGTAACTCAAAGATTATTTGTAAAGACTCAAAATACTTTTCAATTTTTAACACCAAGACTATATCCAATTTTAATCATTCAAGAACATATGACATCAATGACATTAGAACATTGATATTATATAAAAGATTGAACCCAAAACAAAGTTTGAATGTCAAGATTCTCTCTTTCTTGATTAAATTGCAAATTTACAAAATGAACACCAAGTCTCGATTTGCTTTTCACTTCGACAGAGTTTTGTTGCATAAACAAAAATGGAAAAAGATCCTCTTTACAATAAAAACCCTCATATATACAATAGAGGGGTGTAGCATGAAAATAGGAAATTATAACTAATTATATGACTAAGTCAAAAGAAGAGTTTGATTTGACTTAGGACTTGTGCACACTCAACAGGTGCACATGTGCAGTTACAAAATGACACCTAAGGTGTCAATATACATAATAAAATACCATTAGAAAAACACAGAAATGACTAAGTGTCATTCCCTTGAACCAAATCTTGCTTCTAGTTTTCCTTGATCTTCTGCAAAGCATTCTTCATTTGAATTCTATCAGGTCCCAAGGTGTTCTCAGTGATGACTTTGACTCTTGTGATAGAATCTTCTAACTCAATACAACACTTCTTATGTTTCTTTAGAAGTGAAGCAAGAAAATCTAGAATTAATTGAAGATCAAGTAATTTATCAATGGAGGACAAAGAGAAGTCTTCCCTGTCAACCTCAGCAATCAAGAGTAAGCTAAACTCTTTGATGATTTCATCTTCATTGAGCATGTTTTCATTTTTATCAAGGAAAGCACATGGGATTTCAAATATTTTATCAACAATCTATGTTTTCTTATCAACACATTCCTTTTGTTCCTTCCTCATATCCTTAACTAGACGCTCAAGAACATTCATCCGGTGCTCCAAATCTTCTTGTTGCTTGATGTACATGCGCAGTGAGGGAATGACACCATTTTGGATAAGATCATCAGGATCATAATCTTCAAACATCAACCAAGCTTCAAAATCCTTTTCTTGTGTTTTAAATTTCTTGGAGAAAATTCATATGGTATTGTCCACCTCTTTCCTTACAGTGTCAAGGTTGTTGACAATGGTGCAAGTTGAACTCAGGATCCATGTACCTTGGCTTAGCATTTGATCAGTCCATTCTCCCATGACTCTGATCCTTGATGCGGCTTGCTCATCTCTCTTAACAACTTGGTCATCCAAAGAAGTCACCACTAGTTCAACAACTTCTAAAGACTTGGTCACTTTGATAAGAATTGAGGTGAGTTTCTCAATTCATGCCTTAAGTTGATCTTTCTTGACCTTATCCCCATCATATTTGGAAACTAAAGCCTCCAAGGCGGATTGAGCATCATGTGCCACAAAATCATGAGTTTGCTTACCCAGATCAATTCTTTGAATGGCATAACCTGAGTCTTGAACCTATCCAATGATAACATCTTGAGGAGGAATTGAAATCTCAGTACTTAAATTCTTATTCTTATCAACATTTACCCTCGACAAAGTTTTGGCTTTCTTGACCGTCTTGGACTTCACGGGAACAAACTGGCTGAAATCAAAGCCTTCAGGAGAAACAACTTGACATTGACCAAGGAGGTAAAGTTGCATCATCATCCTCACCAGCTACCATCTCCTAAGAGGGTTTGATATAATCCTGAACGATGGTGGTTACTATAGGAGAGGTCATGGTAATAACATGGGGAGGGTTCTCAAGGGATGATTCATTGGATCCAGGGATTGCTTCATTCATGAACTTATCAAAATCATCCATCATGGTTGCAGATACTAAACAATCAATGAGGAAAAATCAAAAAATACATTCTCAATATTGTCACGGGGTGTATCTAAAGCAGACTCACTAGCACTAGGAAGATACATGAATAACACTTGAAGGGGAAATACATGTGACTACTCGAGGCTCAGGCTCAGAAGTAGAAACATGAACTTGTAACATAGATGGAGAAAAAAACACATGTAGTAATGATTCTTCTACTCGTGGCATCTCTTCTACATCCAATAATTCATTTTGTTCTTGCTCATCCTCTTGTCCGTGAATTAACTCTTCATCAGAATGATCGTCCTTCTCTTTATCATTTGATACCTCTAACTCTAATATTTCCTGAACATTAGAACTTGAAGGTTCTCCTTGAGTTTGTAATGTCCCCAATTTTAGCCGCTAGGCTAATATGAGTAATAAGAAGGAATTAATTTCTTATATAGTCATTAAAATAAATAAATTATTAAAAGTGACTTTATATTTAATTAATTAATTAAAAGTGACTTAAGTATAAAAATTAAAAATAATTAAAAGTCACTTAAATAATATAAAATAAATAAAGTGTACCTACCCTCTTCTAGAAGCCTCTCATGATGGGTTATGGAAAAAGATAAATAGGCGAGGATAAGAGAAGGAAAGGGACGAAGAATGGAGATTGATTTGATGAAGTGGCTGATGTGTTGCATTGGTGGAATCTCTGAGGATGCAAACCTTCAGTAGATTGGATAGAAGGGTTGGACAAAACCCTAGTTTCTTCTTTTGGGAGTAGCTTCATGACGGGATCTACATTGGTGCCTAATTTGTGAAGTCTTCTTTCGAAGACAAATTTGCTATTGTGAGAGGGAGACACTTCAGTCTCCCTAATTGTGTATGATAAGTTTCTACAAATTCATAGTGAATGGGATTCATGGTATATGCAGATTTTCAATTGGAATGCCCATATTGCATCGATTTGTTTAGAGTATAAGGCTAATCTTATTGCCATAATTAAAGTTGATTAGAAGTTACATTTGTTGAGCCCTTATCTCATTATTTTCAAACTTCATGACAATGAGGAGGTACCACGATTTTAATTATAGGAAAATCCATATTGTCATTAATTCTTAATGGGGATTCAAGGCGATTTGTCCTAGCAGTGTTTGGAAGGTGAATTGAATGTCGATCACATCTGACAATGCAAGTCAGAGGGAGATCAAACATTATCCTCTCTTCCATGATTTTATATCTATCTCCAAGTTCGAGCAACAGATTTGGGTTTTGTTAAGAGCATTGTGATTGGTAAGGGACAATGATATTATCTAGGGACAAGGGTGTTTCATCTTATGATATTCTAAGGAGATATTATGAAGGAATCAGACTCAACCAGTCTGAAATCTGATCCGCACCGGTTAGCTAGGAACCTTTGATTTTGATGATGACTCTTCAAATTGGCTTTCCAATACGTCAATAAGGGTAGCGCTTCATTGGAAAGGGAAGAGTGAACATTTTGGGTATGAGTTTGGTGAAGGTGATCAGATCAGTCCGAACCTAAGTACTTGGAGACCTTCGATGTTTGGCATGACCTCAAAGTCTGGTGTAGATTTTAATTACTGAGTATAACGCCTACCTTCAGCAGTTAGTTTGATTAATTTCAGGTTGGCAGTTAGACACTTGTATGCAGATCATATAAGATACTCAAACCTCCATTGGTAGATTTGGCAGATTGAAGGTTCATTGAAAGTGGATGTTGCTTCCTTCTTCAAGCGGATTGTCACCAAGTTCTCCATTTAATTACATGTACTACTTCTTGGTTATGTATTGATTGTTGTCATGTGTACCCATACTTGTTGATTTGTTGATAGTTAATAAGATGACAATTGAGCTCATATTTATTGTAGTCACATTGTAATAAGCCCTTGATTTGAATAAGGGGAATAGAGGATTGCATCTCATGGTATTCATTTCTGAGGATGCTTACCAAGTGTTTGTCAAAATGTATATAATCTTAAGTGTTATTTAAGAGTCTAGTTGGTTATTGGATTGTTCAAATTTATTGGTTTGTGCATCTTAGACTCTTACAAATTGTTCATTAGTAGTTGTTAACTCGTGTCTTAAATTTGAGACAAACTTATCAACATCCTAAATAAATTGAAATCATAAACCATTAGCAAAATATTCCTTGTTTTCAGTCACTATTTGGACACGGGATATTACAGAGTTTTACCTTTTTTAAAACCAACTGTAAATTTCAACTTAGGAGCCTTTGCCAAAGTAGTAGGATCATGTTTGTTCTTTGTTCTAATATTTGATATCTTTCCCATTGGGCCAGCAGTGTCATCATCAGAAGCAAAAGATAAAGGTTTTAAAAGAATACCATGCAAAGATAACCAAACATTAGTATTTGTAAGAATACTCAAAAAACATGCCCTGATGGAAGTGCACTCCTTTTGCGACCATTTAATGAGAGGCAAAGGAGAAAAAGAAACCTTGTTCTTCTCATACATTGGATCCAAGATATCACCATCTTCCTCCAAATCTTTAGGAACATCGGCAAGACCAAAGTCCTCAATTTGTTCAACAGTCAGCTGACAATAATCAAGTTTTACCATATCATGCTCTGACCTACAATCGGCCCAAACATCTTCAATTCGATGCACATGTACATACGCCTTCTTTAGTTTGTTTCTCATCCCTCTGTAATCAAAGTCCTTTCTAGCTTTAAATAAACTCGTGGTAACTCTTCTCATCTCCTCCTCCATTGACTTGGATTGAAAGATGGAATCGATAGAAAACCTTCCAATTGAAAGAGAAAATTTCAAGCTTGTCTTATGAGAACCTAGTTAGGCCTCATGCACAACATTCATTTGAGGAGCAAGCTTCATCAGCACAAACTTGTCGGAAGGGTATCTAGGAAGCATGAAGGGCTCGCCATTGAAACATCCAACTCTGATATACGTAAAGGTTGGAAACTGAAGGAACGTGCATCCATATTGACTCACTACTTTCCATGTGTGATCATACACTCTCTTATTATACAATTTCTTATTCAACATAATCATATAATAACAAAAGAAAGTATCATTCACTCTTCGGAAATGATTGAAACTTTCTTGAAGAACCAACTGGGAATAATATTTGTGTACCTTAATTTGCCTCTTATCACCAGTAGTAGACGATCTAGGAAAATATCTCATTAAAGCCGCAACGTACACCAATTAAGAAGTCATATAGAACTTAAGTGTAGTAGGAACCTTGGTGAGTTGTTCACAGATGGCATCACTGATTTATTTTCCCCCTAATATCTTCTCCTTGTTTTGTCTGATCACATGAATATACTGATACATCCATATATAGAAAATATTAGAATTAGGAAGTCTTTTAAATCTACGTAAAAAATTTATCAAATCATTAACCTCTTCAATGAAGTCACTTCTGGGAAGAGTCTTCGGCCATCTTGCAATAGTAGGTCTTGGGGTTTTAAGCCAGTTGTCATTCATATTACGCCTACACTTCTCTGAATTTCTATCGAAGTAGGATATAGTTGACTACATTGTATTATCAATATACTTCTCAATACTGGGAAACTTGAAGATCGAATCAAAGAATTCTTCATCTAGCCTAATCAATTTCTTCCTGGATTCATCATTCACACTTCTGCTATTTGGATCAAAATGGTTTGCCATTGCCATTACAAATTCAGGATCTTGAGCCGACATGGGAAAAGATGCTACTATGTGGATGCCACTATTGATAATAGCTTCCATGTCACGATATGAAGGTGGTTTCTTGATTATTTTCTAAAATTCTTCCAGATCAACATGACCTATCTATGTGTCTCTAATGTGATCAATATTAGAAGTAATTGCAGAAGGTGGACAAACCAGATGAGAGTCTTGCTTCTTGAATTTATTTCCTTTTTTGTTTGGAGAAACCTTTGTCATTGATATAATAATAATATTGAGAGAAAAAGACAATGATCAACATTATAATAATATATTGGATGAATTCACTTTTGTTCATATGACTTGAAAAAAATCTGAAAAATGGTGCTTTTGAAATAATTAGGTTTTCCAAAAACCCCTTTTTGACAAATTAATATCTCTATGGTAAACTGGATGAAAAATAACCATTTACGTGTGTGCAATAAATGAATTTTGAATAAATAAATTCAAAAATTTATTTATAAAAGAATGGGTGAAAAAGACGTAATTAGGGTTTTCAAAGTTCTAATTACATTTGGAAAAACCAAAAATAGGTGTAATTCGGGTTTATAAACCTGAATTATACATTAAAAGTATCATGGCAAAGAGGTGTTGGTCGGGTTCATAGACCCGTTGAACACCAAAAAGGAAGATCAAAATAAATGGTGGAGGGTGGGTTTAGAAATCCACCATACACCATTACATATAAGAAAATGGTGTCGGGTGGGGTCATAGACCCGCCACACACCATTTATGGTGTATGGTGGGCCTACGGCCCTGCCAAACATCATTTATGGTCATTGCAAAAATTGTGGATAAACCATGTGTTGGACAAGATCACAGACCCGCAAACACCACATTGTGGTATATGGCAGGCCTATGGCCCCACCAACACCTCAATGAAATGCAAGAAAACAATGTGTGGTTGGGGTTGCTGACCCACCACACACCACACTGTGGTGTGTGATGGGTCGACGACCCTGCCTACACCATAATGCATTCAATAACATTCGGTATAACACGAAAGAAAGGTGAGGTTGTGGCGAGGTCGCAAACCCGCCACGAACCACTCAGTGGACTATTTAATTAGGTGTTGACTGCTTTTGCTTCATAGGTGTCCCCTTTTGCATAGCATCTTTTAAAATGTTGTATAAGGTTGGGGTTTCGTGGAGGGGGGCTTCCTGAAAAAAATTTGTGGGTGGTATTGATATTTTTTAGGATTATCTTAAAGTGGGTGGTCTCATGAATTTTGTAGTACAATTTAAGCTTAAAATTTTAAGCTCCAAAATCTATGGAAGTTGGTAGTTCCATGAATTTTATTATTTAACATATTCAATTTAACAAGATAAATAAAAATAAAATAATTGATAATAATTGAAAAAAACCAAATAATTGACAAGTGGTTAAAAAAACCTAAATTCATAGGACAATTCATATCCCCACCTTTTCCACCTAACAGGGACTACTAATCTTATAAGAAAATGGATCTTGACCAACTAGAATCCTAGCCTAAAACCTTGACTTCTAAATTGTTCTAATCTAATTGTTCTAATTGTTAGAATCCTAGCCTAAAACATTGGCACGTGTGGGAAGAGATACATTCAATCAATGTGCATCCCTCTTGCTCACTCTCTTTCACACGTATTACTTTAGTTGTAAATATAAAGCAAAACATAAGAAGGCATAAACTGTGGAGATTAGTTGTGACCCTTCTTCTCAATTCTTAATCATTGAATTCAGAAAGCAAGTCATCCATTTCATAATTATTTGCCAATTGATATGTTTTTAACAAATCTAACAAAATTAGTTGCAAGGTAAATTAACAATTGAATTCAGAAAGCAAGTCATCCATTTCATAATTATTTGCCAATTGATATGTTTTTAACAAATCTAACAAAATTAGTTGCAAGGTAAATTAACCTTATTGTACTACTAGGCTCTCCATTCTAGTAATATTTAATTTAGATTATAGTTTATCTTGTGAATTAGTTCATGTTACACATCTTAAATTGACTTAAAGATTACTTTTTTATCTTTTATATTATAATTTTGATGATTAATATGTTATGTTTTTATTTTTCTTTATAAGATCTTGTGTACTAGTATTTTTTATTCTAATTCTTATTTTTATATAATTTTTTTCCATGCAATCTAAAATTTGAATGATTGAAAATAATCAAATATTTATATATTTGTAAATACAAATGAATTTAAAAAATATTAGAAGGGAGGACAAATATAATTCAACTCATGTACATATATCTTCAAATTTCATGGATATAGCAAACCTATAAAATCTTTATTAAAGCTTCTCTTAGAATTTTGTTTGTGAAAATAATCTAAATTTACACATCCCAAAATGCATTTATCTTAAAAATTTATTGTTTATCTCAAGCTATTACAAAGGGCATCTTTATGTATAGTTAGACATAAATTTGCATGAGACGACATTATTACACTAATACAAACAAAGTCATATGTATATCCAACCTAATATAAACTATTACTAAACTTAAATTTGATGAATAGAAACTTCCTTCTAACCTTGTTGTCTTCTACATCCACTTTAACCTTTAAAACAAATGTACTTTTGATTAAATTAAAGGTTTTTCACTAAAGTCATAGTGTGCTTGAGTTAGAGTAGTATTGGGATGGGTGACCTCCTGAGACTTAGCTCAATGCTTCACTTCTATGAGCATTGTCGCGATGTAACGAGTGCTAAGTGTACCATTCATTCTCATGATAGATGGATTCTTATGAACCACTAGTCATGAAACATGGTCAATGAGTTTCAGTGATTCCTAGTAGGAATATCATAATTTGAATTATTGTGAAAAATATTTCCTACTTATTAATTGATGAGCTAAAGGGGCTCTATAATAAATGGTGCATAAGGCACAACAATTGTTGAAGGTTTTGCAAATGGGCTAGCAAGCTGATTGGGCTTAACCTTGGAGAGAAACTCCATGGTTAAGTGTGCTTGAGTTGGAGTAGTAGTGGGATGGTTGACCTCTTGGGAACCCCCATTGCTTCCCCTTCATGAGCATCACCTAGACGCAATAAGTGTTAAGTGTACCATTCATTCTCATGAGAGATGAGTTCTTGTGAATCACTACTCATGAAACATGGAATAATGAGTTTGACTCAAAAATTACACAGTTAAATCCTAATAGCAATATCATAATTTGACTTGTTGAAGAAAATTTTTCCTACTTATTAATTGATTATGTTATTTGGATACAGTTCGCCTTGGTGCCTTAAATAAATATCTAAAAAGGGTTGACACTAATATTATTGTTGATGGAACAGTGACCCTTGGCGATGGTGGATGGAAGCTCTTGGCAAGGTTTCAGAAGGCATGAAGGCTTTCGTTACAGAGGCAAGTTAGATCAGAAATGGTCGTTGAACATAAACTGGAACTGTGGTAACTTCATAAATGACCGATCAAGGTTCAGAAGACAATCTTGGTCATGGAAAGGTTTAGAGACCTCTCAACAAAAAAGGCTATCAGTGGGAGCAATCTCAAAAAATGACAGGGAATGGAGAAAGGCAAGATTTGATGGCTATGCGGCTTTAAACAATAGGCAGTGGATTAATTTTTAAATGGTGCAAGAGAAATTTTGGAGGCCAAAACCCTCAGCGGAAGCTGCAAAGTTCCTAGAGGTATGCTCGAACTCATTTTACAGTAGAGTTTTAAACATAGAGTTTTCTAATGAGGAATGGAGTGAAAACATTAGATTTCTCAATGAACATGCTCTTTTTTTGAAATGGGGGGCACATGGTCGTCTTTACCTAAGATTAGAGGGTGGTGTCTTTCCATCTGGGGTGAGGGAGTGGAGCTTAAAACATTAGCAAATGACTTCTTTTTAGTTATATGCCCCTCTACTCAGGACAGGAACTGGATTTTGGATAACGACCCCTTCTTTATGGATGAGAAAGGTTTTAATATCATCAAGTGGAAACCAAATTTTAACCCTAAGGAAGAGATCATCAGTAGGGTTCCAATATGGCTTAAACATTCAGGGCTATCTCAAGAATACAAGGATATAGAAACCTTAAGGAGAATAGGTGAAAGTCTAGGGGTTTTCAGAAAAGAAAAAGAATTTATTGATTCTTTGAATTTCAGTATGATTTAGCAGATCTGCATAGAATGGAATCCAGTTCGTAATATATCAGACACCCTAGAAATTAAAACAAGATTGGGTATTTGGATTCAAAAGGTGGTGCTAGAAGATTTGATGGAGTCATGCCCAGACTGCAAATCCTTTGCTCACCCAAAAGGGGACTGCAAAATAGGGGATAAAGGGAAGCTCAAAGAACAAAAAAGTTTGGACGAGGAAATTATAAGGCTATCAGAATCTAATGGTTGGGAACATCAGTGGGAAGCTTTGGACTAGGGTGTATTTCATAACCACAAATAGGGAAGTGCATTAGAGCACGACATGATCCATACAACAGGGTTAATGAAAGGTCTTATTGATGAAATGTTTGGTTTAGAGTCCTCTACAACGGGTTTGGAATTTTTTTCAGTTGTTCACGAGATAGAATCCTTGGTTGGGGAGACCAACCATCAAGAAAATGACCCTCGAAGGCAGAATTGGGAGAAGCCTATAGACAAGAACACCTAGACTACTGAAGTTGGTTATAGTGTGTAAGATCAAATCATAAAGGAGAAACATAGTCGAGATGTTGATCACCTAAAACATGTTGATGATTATATATCAAACGAGATCCAAGTTGACAACAATGATGACGAGGAAGAGACAATATTCCCAGAGACTCAGGTAGAAAACATGGACAAGGGATTTACAAGAGATGATCAATTGCGGTCACAAATCCAAGACAACAGGACAACCTTACAAACACTTCCTAATGGTCAAGCCCTAGAAGAAATGGTTTTAAAAGACATTCAAATTTCTCCCATTCGAAATTTAGAGGCATCTTTTGAAGGAGTTAAAGATAGTGGAGGGGATTTGATATCATCAGATTCAGAGGGAGATTTATCTGATAACCTGGAAGGGGAGGATGAATTATGTTTATTAGCTTTTGGAGGGGATCTGGAAAAGAGATCTTTTAAAATGACATCAACTCAAAATGATAAGGTGAAAGTCGGGAAAAAGAAGAAAAGAGGACCCAAATCCAACAGACTTAGACTAGAAATTGTAGGAAGTGCTGCTAGCTAGAGTAAGCTAAAACTAAGACCGGTAAGGGACGTGGTCTCTTACTGGAAGCAATGAGGCTCCTTTCATGGAATCTCAGGGGCTGCAATGCCCCTGATAAGGTTAGACTGATTAAGAGATGCCTTGATCAATTTAGACTGGATCTTGTTTGTTTGTAGGAAACTAAAATCAAGATACAGGATTTTGATACATTTTACAGTAGATTCAAAAAATGGAAATGTGTTTTAGTAGAAGCTTGGGGAGCTTTGAGTGGTTTAACTATTTTATGGAATGACTCCTTGGTGGAAGTCACGATTATGAGACAGGGTAATTGGTGGCAATGGGTGAGAATTTACTCTAAACAATTGCATATGCATGTGTATTTGATCAATGTTTATGGTCCAAACATCACTAGTTTGAAAAAGCAATTATGGATTGATTTATCTAAGTGTCTTAAATAGGATACTGATAATCCTTTTATTATAGGGGGTGACTTTAATGCCTTGGTCAAGCCTTCAGATAAAATGGGTGGCATTGGCTAGAATAGACGGAGTAATAAAGACTTCAATTCCTTTATCACATAAGCAGGCTTAATTGAGATTCCTTTTAAGACTGGTGAAAACACATGGATCAATAGAAGAAGTGGTTTTTTAAACATAGTGGAAAGACTAGATACATTTTTCAATGCTGGTGATTGGTTGTCTAGCCCTTGGACATGCATTGCAGATATTCTTCCTTTCACAAGATCATATCATTATCCCATATGTCTCTGTGTACAAGATGAGAAAGCCCCAGATAGATGTCCATTCAAATTTTAAGCAATGTGGCTTAGGGACATCAACCTTAGATCTTTGTTGGAGGCTTGGTGGAAGCATGTTCCTGAAAAGATAGGAAACAAAGCTTTCACTTTCTTTAAAAAACTTTAATTTGTTAAGGAACAACTAAAGAAATGGAATAGAGAATCTTTCAAAAACATTTTCAATGAGAAATTGAAATTAGAAGAAGAGTTAAATCAACTCCATGAAAAAATTATCCTACAAGGCATGTACGAAGTCTCCTTTTTGAAGGAGAAGGAGCTTAACAAGGTGTACTCTGAAATTTTAGCTAGAGAGGAATAATTTTGGAGACAGAAATCCCATGAAACTTGGCTAAAGGAAGGCGACAAAACACCAATTTTTTCAACACGTCAATCAAGGTGAGGAGAACCCATAATAAAATCTTTTCAATTAAGAATGTGGAGGGAGATCTACTGACAAATTAGGAATCCACTAACAGGAAGGCCATTAGTCACTTTTCGAAGTCTTTCAATGGAGAAGTGTTATTAGACCAGGTTCTACAATCCATCATGGACATCATCCCCACATGTGTGAAGGATCAATATAATAGGATGCTATTAAGTGATGTGTCAATGGAGGAGGTGAAATCTACGGTTTTTGGTATGGGCTCTGACAAAGCTCTAGGTTCGGATGGTTCCCTGCCCTATTTTTTCAAAAATTCTAGGAAATTTTGGCTAATGATCTGTAGGTGGTTGTGGAGGAATCAAGAAAAGGTGGCTTTGTCAAAAAGGATTTCAATAACACATTCATATCCCTAATACCGAAAAAGGAGAATATCTCTACTTTCAATGATTTCAGGCCTATATCCCTGTGTAATACAGTCTACAAAGTGATTTCTAAGGTGATAGCAAATAGATTGAAATGAATTTTGGAGGAGGTTATTTCCTTGGAACAAAGCGGGTTTGCATCTGGAAGATCCATCTACGAAGGAATCATCTTAGCACATGAGGCAATCCATTCCATTCCATTCCATTCCATTCCATTCGGCTTTCAAAAAGGAAGAAAATGATGCTAAGAGTGGATATCAAAAAAGCTTATGATGAGGTAAATAGGGATTTTCTTTTAAAAGTCCTAGCTAAATTTGGTTTTGATTCAATTTGGATAGCTTAGGTAGATAGTTGTATCAATACCCCACGCTTCTTTGTTCTCATCAATGAGAGCCCTCATGGTTTCTTTCCTTCAAACAAAGGTTTAAGACAGGGGGATCCCTTATCCCCTTTTCTATTTATAATAATGGTGGAGGTTTTGGGGAGATTGATCTCTAAAGAGTGCAGAGCAGGTCGTTGGAAGGGGGTCCTGATTGCAGATGGGATGGAACCACTTACTCACCTTCAATTTGTAGATGGCACATTCTTGGTTGGAGAGGCATTGACAAGGGAGGCTAGAGTCATAAAATGGATCATTGATAAATATGAACAAGTGTTAGGTTAAAGAGTGAACTAAATCAAATCAGAGGTTTTTTTCTTTAACACAGAACCTTTCAAACAAAGGGAGATTAGTGAGATACTTGGCATGAAATCGGGAAACCTTCCAAGAAAGTTCCTAGGCATCCCTCTCTTTGGGGGAGCAAATAAATTAGCTTTATGGAAGATTTTGGTGGAGAGTTGTTTCAACAGACTTGAGCGGTGGAAAAGTAAATGGCTGACACTGGCTAGTAGAATTTTAATGCTTAAAACGATTGTCTCGGCCATTCCCATATTTTCAATGACGTGCCTCAAAATTATAAGTAAAATCATAAATGTGATTAAACAGAAAATCAAGAAATTTTTCTGGAATGGAGGTAATGAGCAGGACAAAATCCCTTTATTGTCTTGGGAAAAAGTTTGTAGATCGAAGTTGAAGGGGGGTGTAGGCCTCAGGAATTAGCAAACTATGAATGAGGCTCTTGGAGCAAAACTTACTTGGAGAACTCATGATAATCCAAACCAGCTATGGGTTAAGGTTATGAGGGATAAATATTTGGGCTCAATGGAGAACCACAAAATTTTCACAATTAGAAATCAACCCAAGGGATCTGCAATATGGAACTTTATAGTGAGTAGTAGAAAAGTCATAATATATCATCTAACATGGCATATTGGAAATGGAAGTTCAGCTAAATTCTGGGATGACTCATGGGCAACTTATCCTGTAATAAAAGATATGGCTGACTTTTCAGATATAAAAACACAACTATGCAGTATTTGGGGTGACAGGGTTAGAGATTATTTGGAGGTTAAAAAAGGCTCTTTGGCGAAGGATTGGTGCTGGAAAGATCTATCAAACATGGGGCTTTCAGAGAATCAATAATTCCTTTTAAAATAGATTTTAGTTTAGAGGAAGATTTTTATCACAAAAGAACAGGATAGAGTGGTTTAGTGTGGACCCAAGGATGGTAAATACTCAGTAAAATTAGGTTATCATATTTTGGAAGGCATGGTGGAATACCGTTTGAAAGAGAATGATTTAATTTGGCACAAACACTGTCTACCCAAAGCAGGAGCTTTTACATGGTTGGCTATCAAAGTGAGAATTCTTACAGGTGAACGAAGCAAGTGTTTGGGGCTGGCAAGGCCCACAAAGTGCGTAATGTGTGGGGAAGTTGAAGAGGATCTTGACCACCTTTTACTACAATGCAAGGTAGCTCAAAAATGTTGGCTAAGTGTACAAGGAAAACTAAATTGGCATGGCCCTTTATAGAATTCTCTCAAAGATGTTTTTGAAAGCTGGCCAAGGAAAAATAAGCGATCTACTTTTTCAAGCATATGGAATATTTGCCCATCTCTAGTGATATGAGAAATATGGAAGGAAAGAAACCGAAGGATATTTTAAGATAAGACTGAGGATGTAAGGAGGCTTTTAAGTAGAATTGATCAGGCAATCGAAGAAACTCCAGGGACAACAACTTCCCAGTTGGAATCCATGAGTGTCTCTTTCACTCTAGAGGACAAGAGGATTTAAAAATTATGGCCAAATATCAAAATAAGACACGGGGCTTGGAATAATAGTAAGCAGAGTAATAAAAGGGATTCACCCATAAAGTGAAAGCCACCCTAGAGGGGACAAATCAAAGCAAATTTTGATGGTTTTGTGCAATACACAATGGGTTTGTCTGGTGTGGGTGTGGTGCTAAGGGATCATTGTGGTAATTTGGTGAAATTTGGGGCCCAACGTATTTGGAAGGGAACTAATAATGAAGTTGAAGCATATGCAACTTTTTTTGCAATCCGGTGTGCTCGGGGACTGGGTGTTAGAAAATTACATATGGAAGGCGATTCGCTAATCATAATCCAAGCTATAAAAAATGAGAAATTAAGGCCTGACATTTACATAGTTTTTTTATCTCTAGTCTTGGAGGAGTTCAATTTTTTTGAAGATGTCGTGGTCATCCATGTTAGGAGGGAGGGTAATAAGGTGGTGGAAAAATTATCTAAATGGGCCTTATCTTTTAACCAAGTGGAGGATTCAAGATTTGAAGTATTTGATGGTGACCTAAATCTGGACGAATCACTTTAAAAATTGATGACCCAATGTTTATGTTTGTAAGCCAAGAGACCAAATTTTCTTCATGAGATTTGGAAAGTAGAAGACAACTAAGGGGTGGGGACACGTGAGAATCTTCTTCAATAGAAGATTCCTTTCTTAATTTGTTTTATGAAATTTGGCAAGGGAATTTTTATCATTTTCTTCGTAAGATGTATGCTTTAATGATGGTAGTGGCGGCGATGAAGTGAGCCGAGGCTAGTGGATTATTTCCAAGCAAGTAAATTTAATGATTCCATTATTTCTATGTGGGAAGGTGGTGATTTGATGGTTACGACAAAGCACTCTTATTATCGGGCGTCCTGGTGTTTATGTGAATGACAATTCACACGAGCTGGCTTTCTTTTAAGGAAGCTAAGACCGAGGTTTTTCTTCAATTTTCTATTTGGCTTTGTCTTTGTGTTTATTTGCAGGTATAGATTGGTGGATTCATGGAGGCTACATTCACCTTCAAGATGCAAAAATAGCAGAAGGCTCTATATGATCCGGTAGAGAACCACCCATATGATGAGGTGGTGAATGCAGTGCAAAGGACATTGGGTTTCTTTTTTTCAGCAAGCAACTCATAGATGGAAATTAAATATGGACATCATAGTGATGCTCATGGCATGGGGTCTTGAATTAGGGTTGCAGAAGATGACATTCATTGGGTCATGAACTCCCTGTTCGATTAGGATTTAATTAATGGAATTGACTCTATCCTATAATGGCCTACCCAGGATATAGGTTTGATTATGGAGAATGTTTTGAGAGTCAGATTGTGGTGGAGGAGCTTGGGTTTGTCCCCTTTGTGCGATGACCCAGAATGGTAAACCAAAGACTCTATTTGAACCACATTCAAACAGAATGGATTTTTTTAGTGGTGACAATAAGGGAGTATCAAATTGTGAGGGGAAGTTGGAGGCTTTGGTTCCAGAACATCATTCCTAGGAGGAGACGTAGTGCAAGATGTCGCCCGACTCGGGTCTGAATCCTATACTTATGGTGATTTGTCCTGCACAGTTTTTTTGTCTGCTTGATAGTATTTTTTATGTTAGTTTTTGAGTCCTTCCAGTTGCTACACTTGGTCCTACATGGGGTGTTTGTGTAAACCCATGGAATTTTTTTTGTTACAAGGCCATGCTCTTAGTGCCTAAAAATGGTGGGGGAAGTGTCTAGATTTGAAGTCTTTATCCCCTGAAAGGTTTTAGTGGCTTGTAGAATGGCTGATATGCATAGCTCTGTGAAGCACTTATGTAAAAATTAGTAAGTTGTAGACAGTAAGTGAGAATATGGGCTATTTTCGGTGTTGATTAGGCCCAATATTTGTAATGTAACTTATTTCATAATACTTAATAAAAAATCATCATTACTGACCCAAAAAAAAGATGATTGTTGATGAGTTTTATATACAAGATTTTATTCTCTCTTAGTCAAAATCCTAGGATGTAGATTTAACAACCTTTGAAAATGATAAAAATATAAGCAATGATGCACAAATGCCTAGATGTTAATGCAAGCAGATGATGTACTATTGATTCCTTACAATAATTATTTTATAGTTCCTATAAGATGTCCTTTGGATTCTAATATATTTGATGTTCACTAGTTTCAAATAAATCAATGTTAGTACTTAAAAATACTCCAAAGGGTGCAAATGAAAAATTATTTTTGTTGTTTAATTCAACAAAAAATAGTCAATAATGAAAAAGTCAACTCAAGTTCAAATTTGAATTTAAATTTTGAAAGTTCAAAATTTATTTCCACAAATCATGGAACTACACTTGGTCACTTTTATGATTATAAATTTTAACTTAGACAAAGGATGAATGAATGAATCATTAAATTTCATATATATATATATATATATATATATATATATATATATATATATATATATATATATATATATATATATATATATATATATATAATAAATTAAATTAAACTCAAATTATATAATATCTTTTATACATAAATTACAACACTTCTATACTATTTTTTGCATAAAAGATAACCAAATCAAAATAATCCCAAATAGAATGTAGTGATTAATCCCTACCATTGCAATATATTTTAGAGCAAAATTAAGTGTAGTGTTGTATGGTAGCGAGTTTTTTCTTCAACACATTTGAAAATTAGGTATTTGGTACAACAATATTTGTTTGGCAACAATCTAAATTTGGAGATCAGTCTTGACATATTGAAGATTTATAACTCGAAGAAAGGTTGTCCAATGCATTTGAAAGATAAGGTTCTAACGTTCTTGTAAGTTTGTGATGTTCATTGGTGTGATTTTTTGGTTCTCCTTCCATTATGGATGCACATATAAAAAAATCTATCATAAATATTAGAAATAGTTAGCTATCCTTACAAATAATATTAAATGAAAACCCTTCACTCTAATATGACATGTAAGGATTGTCTAAGTAGTATGTTAGCATATGATCATAAGAATTTCATGAGTTATTAACATCGTATTTGGCTAAGTTGGTATGGCATAATAAATATTTAATAATTATGAAATATTTTATATAGTAGTTCATATAGTAGTTGGTCTTATCCTACACCATTGGTAAGCATTGATCCCATAGTAAATGAATTATACCTCTAATTGATTGCTTGGGAAAACATGTTCATCTTCTCCAACAATCCCCTCAAGCACCAAGCCTAATTTGGTATTTGTTTCTTAATAAATGATATTCAAATGATAAAGTTTTCCTTATCTTTTACTCGATTGTTAATGTCATTTCAACCATAAAGAGTTTTTTTTCAGGGTATAGGATTTGGGTAGCCCCCTACAAACTACACTGCACCATGTAGACTTTATTAAATGAGATTAAAAAATATTTAATAGACAATTTTACTATATCTTAACAATAATTTTATTTTGTAATATATCATGAATACAATTATTTTAACATTAATAGTCTTTTAGAAAATAAGAAATAAAAAATCAACACAATATTTTAGTACTTTTGAAATAGGAACCATACTATCTACAATGTCAATAAATGCTAAAGGGGTCAAGCACATGAATCTCCCTTAATAATAGGATTGCGCACACTTATTTATTATTTAAAATATCATCCAAATGAACTTGAATAGATCATAGATTATAGATTAACAAAGATAATATAGATAACTTCTACAATTTATTTCATAATGGCTGAAAGAACATGAATACATGGAGATCATTATCAATTATCTCAAATATAACCAAGATTATCAAATTTGTTGGTATATTATCCAAATACCAAACCATATAAAAAATACAACTAATACAAAGTCTAATGACATGAATATCACGTGCAAGTTCACCAAAAAACTAAATAAGAATACCTTGTCAAGTTCAAGGTTATAGTTTTAGAGGGATCCAAGATAGTGAAGCTATCATTCTCATTCATTAGATTTTTTATTTTATTTTATTTTAGTCCTTCATTGACTTTAATCTTAAAATATTTAATTGGTCTTGTAGGTGAATCCATCAATAATGGTATATACCTAAAATTTCATTTAGTTAAATCTCATTACTCTCTAATATAAATAATTTAATCTTAATAAGAGCTAGAGGAAATGATCTATAACTTTATGTTTTGGGGTTCAAGTCAAAAATCATACTTTGTAATTGGACTTAACAATCTAGGTGAATCATAAGTTCACAACCCAAAGAAATTTTATATAGATAAATTCTATTGAATTTTTTTTCTAAATAACTTTAAATAATTATTTCGCTAAGAAATTCCATCCCAAAATCTAGCCCCAATCCAATAGACCCACTACCAATAAAAAGAATTAAACATTTCTATATTTTTGTATAAATCCCAAACACAAGTGCACACCCAAAATAAAAGTTAAGAGATAAAAAAATATCAAATCTACGAACTTTGTGAGTGCAACTAAGTATAATTCCTAAGATAAATTGCTTGCATCAAGGAGTATTATACAAGCTTTGTGAGTGCAACTAAGTTTTAAAAATGATGAAAACTTGTATTCATGGGTGACTCGTATTCTAAAATTATACCTAGTTTAAGAGAAAATTCTAACATGTCGATATTTTAAAAAAAATTTAATATATTTAGATTAATAATTTAAAAGTCTACAAATTTGTTTACCACTATCTATTGATAGAATTAAATCGATATTTATAATAAAATTAAGTAACTTATAAAAATGATCATGCAATAATTTTTTTATCTAATTGTTGAATAAGTTAGTCAATTGTAGTGTTCATTGATACAATAGTTCCATCAAGGTTTAGTATGCAATTATACTTCAATAATGCCTACGCTAAATACACAAGTTAGTGGTAACCTACACTCCAATTTTCTCCATTTTTACTCATTGCAAAAAAGATTATCATGTCAACCTAAATTTGATTTTTAATCCAACCTACAAAGGGAGCGAGAAAGAAAAATGTTATAGTAAAATTGTTGCTTTATTTAAATTTAAGCCTTGTAATATGAGAAAAAGACAAATTCTTCATGTAGTTCAAAACATAAATTTCATTCTAAAATGGTCTTTAGGTGAATCAAACATACAACATATGCATTCCTACAACCACAACATCTCTTTACAATGATGATGCTTGTTTTAGTGCATATATCAACAAATGTAAAGAGTTGCAAGGGGGCAAATACAAAGATGTTAGCAACCAAGTGGGAAAATCCTAAAAAAATGTTTTCTAGCCTAATTTGAACTCTTCTCTACATGAAGTAGTCCCATTTGCTTTTGAGTTTTATATTGTGCAACTAAATACCATAACTAGTTTTTTTAGAAAATAGCTTGAATATGGTTCACCTATTTTATGTGAGTTAGAATATTATTAGAGTAGGTAAACTTTAATTTCTGGAAAAATATTAAACATATAGTCATTACACATGGTTATTTCTCTTGCAAGATCGGAGCTTGAATGGTTTTGATCAATTTTGTATGCTTGACGAGGAGTGGTTGTGTCCTTCAGCCTTTGCCAAGAACGGTGATATAAGATGCCATCACCCACCTAAGAAGTACAATTAAAAATAAAATGAGCGTAGATGTAATAGATTATGTACTAAGTTTGAAGATAAATAAAAAATTAATTTGTCAAGCTCTCATTTCAATACAATAGACTCTAGATTAGCTTTGATAAAATATCTACTATCCAATTTGGTAATTTCTCTTGCATGATCTGACTCTTATGACCAATATTTATTTGTCATATTTGATAAGACTTCAACATCATCTTTGTGATAGCCTTTCACCACCATTATCATTCAGCTGAACATCAATTTTACAATTAATTTCTGACGTTTTTTGTTAATGCAAAAGTAGGTCACTATTAAATAGTTATAATTTCCTTTCACCATCACTTTCGTTATTGGTATTTACATTGAGAATTCAAGTTTCGAATTTGACAATTGAAATCATCAATAAAGTTTAAATCTTTTGATTAGATTATTTATTTTTATAGATTTTTTAACTGACTTTCTCATAGATAATATGAGACAACTTATACATTAATGTTTACCTCCCAATGAATTGACACCTTACACATTTCTTCAAGTCCATCATTTTAATGAGAAATAGACAATTAATACAATTGAAATTTTAGCACACAAAATTTATGATAAAGATTTCCAATTTTAATGAATAAAATAATAAACACATTATTTGATTTTATTTTTTATTGAAAAAATAATAATAAATTTTAAAAAGACAAACAATTATCATTCCATTTAATATAAGCTAATAAAATAATGATATTATTTTATAATACCAAAAAATAGAAAATCTATATCAAAACTTCAGAGAAAAAGTTAGAAAACCAAATGTCTTATCAAGTAAGAGAGAAAGGCAAATTGATATTGTACTCAATACCATGTGGTGGAAGCATATTCTCACGTGGTTGAAAAAACGTTTAATCCTTTACACCAAAAATAAAATAAAACGTTTAATCCTTGTTTCGAGTGGAACAATGTAGACATTCGAGATATGACATAAAGAAGTTCGTTGTTTTTATCGAGAGGGCCTACTGTATTTTTTTCCTTATCACATGATGTAATTATAAGTTTTTAATTATAATTAGTACATATTTTTGGAGGGTTGGGGAAATGGTTTATTTTTATATAATTGTAATATTATATTAGTAATTTTATATTTGTTGTAATGAGTTTGTTGGTGAGGTTTTAAAGGTGGATTGTTGGGTTTTTAAATAAATTATATGTTACATTTAATGTAGTTTTTTTTATTAATAATGTTTTTTTTTGAATTATTGAAACAAAATGATTGAGGGAAAGGTGACTATTTTGAGTTGAGGCATTAAGTATCATTAGTTAGATATATATTCACGATGTGTAGAACATTTAATTGCAATTTAAGTAGTACAAGTTTCATATTATAAAGCTTGAGACTTCTTGCCTAAAATTGATGGGCGAAGTCCTTTGTGTATGACGTTTGGAAAGCATATGAGTCTATCCATGCAATAGATTTAATAAAATATTGAGTTATTGGTAATTGACATCCATGTCTTCTTCTTAAGTTTTAGAGGCACACATGCACCATCCTTCTTAGCATAACAAACATGTAGGAGATTGAAACATAAATAGAGGGATGATTAATATGCATACACACTTTTACAGCTGTCTCGATTCTTCTAAACAAGTAAAGTTTGCATACCCACTTGGAAAGATGGGTATGAGAATGATACTTTTCTCCAACAATCTCATTCTTCTCAACTCTTTCTTTGTTGAGTGCAATTTTCTTTTAATGTAAAATACGTTGATAGGCCTAGGTGAGACTTATTTGAAATAAGTATTATTTATCCAGACCAATTATATCAAATTATAATATTAACAATCCTAAAGAGAGCACAATATTGGTTTCTCAATTTGGCTTCCTAGTATCTATGTGTTTCTTTTGTTTAGATTTTTGTTATTGTTATTCTATTGTATACCTAGCCTTGTGTTTACTTATCACGTTGCATTCTCATTGAGCTTGTAAGGTCAAAAAGAGGGCATTTGTACATTACCTTTAGATTCATAAGTTTTAGAGTCAATTCTTAAACCCATGTTTGTCAAAGAGTGGAAAATTGTAGTTGAAATTGTATAGTGAAACCATTTGTCCTCTATGAATAGTGTCATTTCTAAGAGTGTTGATAAGGTGGAGGCCATGTGGTATTATATGGTTGTCTATGCTTGATTTCTAATGCATTTATCTACTTGCTTCCATCGTTTTGAGGTTTTCTTGAAATATAATTAGTATCATATATAATTGATAAATGTCTAAGAAATTTTTTTGCAAACATTAATGACTTGTTTTTTTCTCATAGATGATGAGGCACATCCAATTGGTGGGCAAGGAAGCAAACATTGATGGAAAAAATATATGCAATAAGAAGAAAGAGAGAAATGTCATTTTTTATAGAACATTACAAGCATTGTGGACATTTGATTTTCTCAAAGAATATTAGTGTTCAGCTATGTTACATCACATATACTCTTTTATAATGATAAAAATGTGCCCTTCTTTAAATGTTCATAGTTTTTAGTATGCTAAGTTCTGGTCCTTAGGTATCTTGACAATATGTATTGGATGAAACATTATCTATTTAGGATATACATATTTGCATGGATTACAAATTACTGATATCAAAACAAATCTTTTCGCAAGTGGTGGTTATGAAAGTAGCTCCAATTTGTTCCTTTGAAGAGAAGATGGATCTTTATTGTATATGCTATATTTAATTTTCTTTATCTTTTCATTCTTGAAATTCATGCATCATATAATGAATGTACAAGAGAAAAAGAGTTACATATGAGCGTGTAGGGGAAAAAGTGAGACTAAGTATGGAAACCCTAATCCCACTCTCATACACACTCATGGAATACGAAAGAGCCTAGGGAGGTAACACACTTTAGATACTTCTTATGAGAAAGAAAGAGACATGAATTACCTCTTAGGGTTTCTATTCCCTTGCTGCGAATGAGAGAGAGGAATGATTCAAAATGTAATTTAACCTAATCTGGAAATGTAGAACAAAAAACAACTGATAAACTGTTGAAAAGTACAGATTAGGAAGCAAAATTAGAGGTGCACCTGTGTCTGAAATCTAAGCCAAAATGTCTAGGACTAGGGTGCCATGCCACTGTCCTGATTCTACAAGTCTGAAGCTGCAATTGACGGGATGAAATATGAGATTTGCAAACTGCTGCACTATCAAATCTTGTTGAAAACAGGCAGGACCAGGGTGCCACGACCCTGTCCTGGCCAGGACCAGGGTGCCACCCCGCTGTCTTGGGAAGGACCAAGGCGCCACGCCATTGTCCTAGGGTTTTTTGCTGAGGTTTGAACCTTGGGACAACCTCTGTGTGCTCTGTCAGTCCTAAAACTTTTAGCGATGCTCGGATCCAAACCTGTACCTGTAGCTGAAAAAGAGGGTTTTGGGTGACTATGTAGGGTTTTGCCTTAGTCAAACCCCTATTTAGGTGATTTACACCTCAACAAATAGTTGATAATGTACTGAAAATGTGTGTGCTAGAACCTTGTGTGTGTGCAAGATCCTAAAATGAAAACAAACAATCTAGGGCAACCTAAAGACTAAACCCTAATTGCTTATAATTGACAAAGTAAATGCTCTAAATCCATGATACAAAGTGATCTAAAGCATAAATATTAGTCAAAATGAAGCTCATACAAAGACATGAAAACAACATAAAAGCATACCCAACCCCAAGGGAGAGGTACAAGCCAATCTTCAGTCAGTGATCTCTTATTGCTTTCCTATATCTTCAAAAGCCCCTAATTGATGAAATGATGCTTGATGAATGTTTCATGGTAGAATGTTTAATGTTGTTGAAGACTTCAAAGATCTACTCTTTCACTGCAAAGAAGGCTCTTTATGCTCCAAAAACCTGCTCTTAGATTCTTAGAAGAAGACCCCTTCAAAATGAAGAAAGAGATCTCTTAAGTATGAAACCCTAGACCTTAATTTCATGTTTAGGCTGACCTAGGATTTGAATTTTCCACCAATATTTTGGGGTTGAGCATTATTATATCATAGGATTATGCTCCCAAAATTTTGGGAAAAAAGTCGAGGACCATGTGCACTTTCAACATGGTTCGACCAACTTTTCACCAAATTTTCGGTGCCGTTAGATATGATGATATTAGAGAGAATCCCAAAGTTACTGTTGATTCCGAGGTGTTTTGATATGCAAAATTGGGCCTTAAAGGCCGAAATAGGACATAATTAGGGTTTATGATTAAATGATTTATTGAAGGAATAAAAGGGGCACACTTATGATAAAGGGCCCAATTTTATAACGTGTGACGAGGTGAAATATGAATTTAGATTTAATTAAATTAATTAATTAAATGCTTAAAAGAGATTAGAAATGCAAGATGCAAAACACAATAAGGTGGGTGCTAAACCAAGTGTGAAATTGTACCACCCTAGCAAGGGTGTACAATTTATGACTCTATCCTTGTTAGGCATTTGTATATTTGTGTAACTAGCATTTTTTTGATATGATATGATGGATTATTTGTTTCATAAGCTTGCAAATAGATACGACATATTATAATTTGCATTAACTATATATTTTTTAGGTTTTCTATCAATGGACATGTGTAAGTAATCATTAACACTTTTGTAGGGAGGAAGGGCACACGTGTGCAATAGAAGGTAATATTAGAGTGGGAATGTTGGATAGGATCTACAATAAATGGAGTCAAAATTATGGATTATAGGGTCAACACTTGATGGCCCATTTAAAAGTAAACAAATTAGTTTGGTCATGGGTAAGATGTTGTACACTATTGACAAAAGAGCACACACTTGTGTAGTGGGGTCACTATTTTAGTAGATGAACATTAATGCCAAAGACTGGCTTAAATAAATTATGTTGTCTTCACTCAATATTAATAATAGTACCATTTGTTCAACTTAAACCTTGATATCCATGGCGGCCTTTTGTATTTGTACTTTTCCAAGGTGTTATGACCAATCGTTGAGAGGGTAATTTCTCATTCACTTTCGGCTCAACTAGACCCGATGGGGCTTCCCTAGTAGTACCCTTAAAAAAAGAATGATCACAATTCAAGATAAATAAGGTGAAAGTGATACAGTAGTACCTGTATACACCTAAAATTGGCTATGAGCAATTAAATAAATATTTTATATTTATTTAATAATTATTCATCTATTAAATAGTTAATTTGAAAAGATTAATGTATTTAATTCATTTCATGACTTTCTATAAATTAATATTTCATTAATTAATTCATCAAAATCTTATTCCTCTAATTAATTAAATATCTAATATTTAATTATTCCTCTAACCAAGTTAATTAAATATCTAATATTTAATTATCTCCTCCAATCAATTAAATATCCAATATTTAATGGTTATTCTCCTATCCTATAGTCTCAAATATTAAATAATTCTTAAATTATTTAATCCTTTATCCAACTCACCCTCCATCTCCACTTCATCTTCCCTTTGCCAACTCATCAAACATGTGGCTAAGGAAATTAATATTTCTTAAATATTAATTCATGATTTATCTCCAACTTCCAAACTTAATGAAAATTGTGTACGTACACATATTTCATAACCATTTCCTATATTCTCTCCAACACCCCCTACATCTTAGGAAGGACTTGAGTCCACTTGTCCTCTCATGCCTAAATTTCCTCCAACCATCCCTAGATTCTCTCAGTCAGTAACCTAGTCAAGGTGAGATGAGTGACACTTGTCTTCTCCTTCCCACTTTTTCTCAACCTTCACCTTTGCTCATAGGCATCCAAATCTGTAGATCTGATCAGGACTATTGATCTGAGCCACATCATCTAATCCTCTCAAAGTCTATAAAATCAAGAGCTTCAATTGAGAGAGAGTTAGTCTTCGAAATAGTTTTCAATCAATCATATGCATCCGTGAGTTTTTGAAGCAATTAGCAAATAGCAAATGTCATTTTAGCAATATAATCATATAGCATTATCATTTTAGCATAATCATGTAGCTTTGCATATCATACTATCAATTAACTACAAGTTATCAGTCCATTCTTCATATGCCATCTTGGAAGCCAACAATGCATTGTCTGAGAGCACACCATCTGCAACCAGGAACAATGGAGTTAGGACACAATGAGACATAAATCATGAAGGTAAAATAATGTTTTATTTTAATATGTATTTCATGTAGTTTCATTGGTTGAATTTGGATTTCTTGTAGCATTTCCATTTGTATTTTGTGAAACTAACTTATTACAGGTAACATTCTGAGGATGAAATTCAAGCTCACACAACACCCAATGTGTGTTTTTTCTTTGAGGTTATCACTAGACAAAAGATTAAACTACTACATATAAGACCTTATATTAGGCTAACAAGGAAATCATTGAACAACTATAAGATGTGGGTATGTAGAGCATGATTCTCTAATACAAGAACTCTTAAGAATCACTAAAGATGTCATCCTTAGTTGAAATACTAAACCATGAGGTGCATACAAACCAATTTCCTACTCCTAATCTACTAGTGAAATATATGTTTAGTTTGAGTATATGGTGGATCATTACTTCAATGTGTAATATCAAAAATATTATCCCTTGTAATTAATGTGACAAATGATGCTTTTCCTCCATGTCATCGAAGGTTAGGATCCACCATCGTGTCCTTTTGCCCACTTAGACCATCCATGTCAGCTCTAGCTGAAGCATTACCAACTCTGCCAACCTATCTCCTTCAAGGATGAATGTGTGGCGCACTAGCGTCCTACGAATTTGATAGTCCACAACTAGTCATTTGAGTGTTATGCCTATGCCTGGAAGGAATTGTAATGCCTCTGTATGCACCCACTGACATCTAGTTTCCTTCTAGAGCCTTTATCTATCAATTTCAAAGGCATTCGGGAGGATTCTTTGGCAAGTTTGGCAATCTTCTTGCAGGTTAAGCTCTTGGAGACCATTTTGGACAACATTTCATCAACACCACCATTGTTGCAGCATCTCAAGCACACTACACTAGCATTTCCAACAACTGTTCATAAAAGGGGAGTTTCCCTAATCTCTTTCTTTCATTTCTGATACCTTTTTATCAATAGTTTATTGCGTCCTTTCAATTATCTTTATCATATTATTATTCTCATGGCTTCTTGGGTTGTCTATGGAGGTGGAAACACCAAAACGGGGGTCTGACTTAGGCAGGCTCCAAAACACAACCCCAACTTTTTCCCTTCTTTCTTAGTGTGTAGGTTCACTAAAGTGAGAGAATCATCATTCAACGGGAGGCTTCAATCGTGGACCAATTGTGAGTGTTTTCATCCTTCTCCCTTCCTTCTGTTTTATTTCAGTCATTTCGTATCTTGCAACTTTTAGCTTAGTTCATTCATTTTCTGTGTTTCATTATATTATCCACGTATTTGAAACTTTCCGTATGTGCTTTGTACTTCGTCCGTACAGGACGACAACAGGTCGCACTTGTGTCCCAGCTCTGCGCGCTCGTCCTTGGGACATAGGCTTGATAGAGTTGTAGACGTATAAATCTAACCACTTTCTTAAATAAATATTTAATATTTATTTTAACCCCATTCCTCTATTAATTAAATTCTATTTAATTAATTCCTTCACATTCATCTATTTGATTAAATTAATTACTCAATTTATTTAATTAAATTCACCTAAACCTTTTCAAGCCTTTAATTAAATAAATTACTTTATTTAATTAATTCCCCTTTCTCCCTTTTTAATTAAATTTACATTCAATTAAATTGATCCTTGCAAATAAATAAATCTAATTTATTTATTAAAACCCCCACTTGTATTTTCCTACATCTCCCACTCGCCTCCTAAGCATTCTTCTAGAACCCATCTAATCTTAATCAATTAGCCTTAATCCTTGTTATTTTATCATTTCCCTAAGTTTGAGGAGGTCACTTCTCAAATTTGGAAGAAAGTCTTCTAAATGCACTAAAGGCTTTATTTCTTCAACAAGCTAACTTGTTGAGTTCTCCCCAATTTGGAAGGACTCTTACAAATTTGTCCCCATAGTCTTCCTAACCATTAATGGTTAACTCAACCTTCTTGCATGGTTAGAGACTTTCTCTCTAACTTAACCCTCAACTAACCCGAGGGTCTTATCAAGCATTAATGGCTTTAACCTTGGTTATCCTGTTAACCCTTGCACAAGAGTTTACCCTTTGGGTAAAAGATTTATCCATTGGATAACCCTAACCTAACCTTAACCTTTACCTCCTAGGGTAACCTTCATGTCTTCTTAGACATTTAGTGCTTCTTACATCTCCTCTCAAGCAACCCTTTGTTGACAATTGTCACCATTTCATTGGTGAGAATTGTAAACATGGATTGATTAACTTTCAATCCTAGCTCTTGTTAAGATTATTCAATCTTGACCATCCATTGCCCAGTTTTACCTATAAATAGAGCTCTCATTCCTTATTTTCATATCATCCAAGTTTCATGCATCTACATTATAGTCTGAATTACTAAGCATTTTAGCCTCTCTTTGTTAGAATATTATCATAGCATTTAGAAGTATTTTTCATATCATAGAATATTCATGCTAGGCTAGTATATCATGATTAGGATAATTTGCTAATCTTTATCATATCATTATCTTCATACTAGCTTAATAATCATAGTTTTAACATATCATATATATCGTAGAATGCATTCATGCACATAAATCAAATATCACTCGTTATTGGAGTTGTCATTCCTAAGTCATTTGCTCAATGATCCGAGAGCAAAACATTGACTTTAGGGATCTTGTGAGATAGAGAGCAATGGGACATCCCTTGGGAAGTTGAACTAGTTCAATTAGTTCATATACTTGCACCAAGAGTCTCATTGGTGTGTGGGTCTTTTATATTCTATTTATTCATTTTCGTCATTGCATTTTCCCGCATACATTTCTGGCACCCACCGTAGGGCTCATCCCCCAAAACAACATCATTTTTTGTGTAGGACAAAGATCGCTAACAAGCTGGAATACCCTTTTAGCGCATCTGGAGTATAATTTAGCACATCTATGGCAAACTGTAGCGCATTCATCACACTGTTTGGCGCGTAGGACCTATTTTCCAGTGCTTTTGAACTTCCTTTTAGCGCATAACCTTCTCTGCTTTTTCTGCGCATAGAAGAATCAACGTAGCTCATTCAGGCATCATAGTAGTGCGTAGGAGTTGTTTTTTAATGCTTTTATACCCTTCTGTAGTGCATCTATGCGGAAGTTTAGTGCATAACTTTGACAGATAAAAATAAAGTTTGTAACAGAGTTAGAAAAATTAGGCTTGTGTAAGCCCACCATATGCTTTCTTTGATTTTCTAACTTTTTTCCTTGCAGGTTTTAACAGTTTATTGTAGGTTGAAGGAGTTAAAATTAGGATTTATGTTTTCTTTCTAGCTTTTTAAAGTTGGATAAAAAGAACTCATTTGTTCCTTTGGATTAAAAAGAACATCATTTTTCTTTTGAGCTTAAAACCAACCACATTTTTCCCTTTGGGTTTAAAAAGAATCAAATTTTGCAAGTTTAAAAAGAACAACAAAATCCACATTTACTTTATTGCAAGATTAGGAAAACGCTATATTTTGGGCTCTAAAAATAACCAACAATTTTTTAAGTTTCTTGCAAAGGTAAAAAGAAGAAACCACTTGTCCATTTCTTACAAAGCAATTCAATTTCAAGCAACATGCATTATGTTAAGTTGACCAGGATTTTATTTCCTAGATTAAACAAAACACATTGCTATAAGGAACTAAAAATTACACCATCTTTGTTGGAGCAACATCTCCAAATAGAAGATAGATCATCATTTTGAAAGTTAAAAAGAACACTTGTTTGTCTTATCTCGAAAGTGGAAGGTATATGCTCTCCCCTTAATTGGGTGACCAAAAAGCCAAACCACTCTTTTATGCTTTCTTTTACTTCAAGCACTTAAATCCTTTAGAAGGTTTGCCCTCCCGAGTTACCCTTAGGGCGTCATTAATGGTCAGTGAGAGGGGAATGACCTAAGTGGGAAATGACTTTATCGCCAAGTGTTCCAACCCACTATAATCAAATGTGGAGGCTGACGAAAGTCCCCTCCAACGGTTTTGCTCAACGATTAGCCTTCCCCTAGTATCTGTAAGATACGTAAAGCCTTTGTTGTAAAGGTTGGGAAGCCTCCCGAGAGAGTTTATCATTGAAGACTGAATGGAAGCCTGATTAAAAACCATAGAATTAGAAGCTTTGAGCCGAGTTAGTTACCAAACATTGACAACATGATAGTGAAAGGGTGCGGAAGAATCCTCCTCCAAGATCACTCACCATATATCTCGCAAGATAACTACTCAACTGTGAAGCAATTCACTTTGGGTTAATTTCTGGAAAAAGGCAAAAAAATGGGCACCCCCTAGGGGGTGACATGGTTGTTTGAGCTGATGGAGTATTGAGACTAGTTGGCTATGATATTGTCAATGACCCTTGAATAAAGAATCTAATTGATCTGTCTTTTTGTAATCCAAACCAGTGAAAACATCGAGGATTTGAAAATATCCTCAAAAAAACATACATTATTTGTTTAACATAGACAAGTTGTTATCTCTTCTATCTACTATGTTTTCAAGTCATTTTCAAAAAATCATCCATCAAGTCACCAAAGTTATGTTTCAACATCACAACAAAAACACAAAAAATGGAGAAATCAGGACAGTTAGCGTGTAGGAGCAACATCCTAGCGCATCTCAAACATCCAGTAGCGCATTCCAACCAATAGTTAGTGCTTTTATCACTCACATTAGTGCAGAATCATTATCATACTAGTGAGAATTCAGATAACGCTTGTCAACATCACTATAGCGCATACAAGCATCAGCCTAGCTCATTCAAAGCATATTACAACACTTTCGTACCAAACATTAGCGCACCATAGGGGCATATTAGTGCATAACCTATCCAACAATTTTATTATCAAACCGTCTAAAATAGCGCGTTGGAGAGGCAGCATAGCGCACAGTGAATATTCTACAGCGCTTTGAGAACATCATTTAGCGCATCAGGTCTCTGTCTTAGCGCACAGTTAAAATTAGTGAAAAACAGAGAGCAAACCAGTCACTTTAGAAATTTTTTATCAACAGTTTCAGATACCCTTTTGGGTCCTCTGACAAATCCAACAATGAAACTTCAAAAGGGATCATAAGTGAGAAAATTCCGAATCCAACAAAGCACTCTTACAAAGAGTTTTTCAAATCTTCAACTATCTTGAGTTCAGATTTCATCCCACAAAATTAAGGAGTATAAGAACAATGATCAAAGTTCCACCATCCAAGGAATCCCATCAAAACAATACCTAGTTAGGTCCTCAAGTTGTCAAATTAAGTTTCTACATCAGGAAACTTGACTCATATCATTTGACACACTTTTTCATGGAGGCGAATCGAACTAAACCTCTACTTGATAAAGTGAACTTGAGTTTTCAAACAAAGTATCCATATCCAACATCAACATCAATATCAACATTTGATCATTTGTGTATGACCACTCCTCATATTTTGAGGAGAAGAAGTCTTCATCAAAGACTAAGTTGAAGAAGAGACGACCTAGTTCTAAGAGACTTATCAAAAGGAATAAATTTCTCTATATCAACCGTCAACTCTTTGCATCACATCGCACATTCTTATATCATATGCGGTTGTATATTTAATGAAAAACAAACGAATTTGACAAAGAACCTTTGAGAAGTAGGGCTTACATTCAGAAAGCAACATTCAACCAATGCCTTAATAGTGGAGGAAGGATTAACCCCACTTTGTTTCCAAAATTTCTTATCACTTATAACGAGGCTCAGCCTGAGCCACCCACTCCACCAAGAACCACAAGAGAAGAAGAAGAATTCACTATAGTAGAGATATATTAATGCTCGCTATCACTAAATCTCATAAAAACAAGAAGAAGAAATCACAACCGGAATCAAGTATGAGTCATAGACTATCCAATCCTTTTGATGAATATGCAAATATGGGAGAAACAAAGATCACTGACGAACTTCTCCAAGAATTTCAAGAAAACAAAGCTTTCCAAAAACTTGTAGAGAGACTTATAGAAATGGATAAGCAAAAATATCTACTCATGCTAACTAGAAAAAATGTCAATAGTCCTAAGGATTTCGACACAGAAAACTTAAGGAATATAGACGAGAGAATTTCAAGAACAAGATTGAGAAACTATGCTTATCAAGAGCAACGAAGAGAAGAAGAGACACATGATCCAGAAAACACACGCAACCAAGACCACACCCATGAACAAAACAACACTCACGAACAAAAGCCTGTCCGCAATCAAAACAATCTTAATGAACAAGGGGAAGCTTCCAATTAAAGGACAAATGCACCCATGGCTGCTCTTACACAACAACTCCAAACACTTCAAAGACAAATGCAGGACATGCAACAAGGAACCACGATACGATACTCCTTGGATGAAATCTGTTCTTATCCCTTTGATAGGAGATTGAACATGGTACCTGTTCCCCCAAATTTAGATATACCAAAGTATGACAAATACGATGGTAAGAGTGATCCCCATGATCACATTTGGGAATTTCGTACCATGAACTTAGAGTTTGCTCATGATGACACATACTTAATGAGGTTATTCCCAAGAATTTTGGGAGGGCAAACAATGGAGTGGTTGTCTAAACTTACACCTCCCATCAGATCATTTGATGAGTTGGTAAACACATTCATAACACAATACTCCTATAACATACAACACACAATCACCATGCTAGACGTCTGTAACACAAAACAAAAGAGCAATGAAACATTCATGGTGCTTCTACAACGGTGGAGGCGCATGGTTTCCAGATATCCCCGAGATGTGCCTGAAAAGCAAAAGATGGAAATCGTCATCGACAATCTGAATAGTGAGGTGAGTTATTAACTCAAACTACAATGAATACCATTTTTTGCAAAATCAATAGAAAATGGTATTCAAGTAGAGGAAGGTTCCATCAAAAAAGGAAAATTGAAGTTCTTTATGGAAGTTGTTAATTTATCAAACAATAACACCTTTAACAATCCAAACAATAACAACAATTCAGACTGTTGGATTTTGCCAAGATCAAGAAGTCATTGAAATGTACAAGATAGAGACATAATATGGGACAAGAATAAACTATATTCTCATCAATAGAAAATGATCAACAACTTGTTACATACAATGTAGATGAGCCTGCTTATATAGGCAAGGCTAGGGATATGTATGAGCACACAAACATGACATGTGGCTCAATAAGAAACAAGGGTAGGTAGGAAATAGGTGTGGGTAGGTAGGAGAAATAATATAATATTCCACATGAGGTGGATCACCCACCGAAGGTGGAATTATCACTCCACAATAAGTGGATATGATAGTGTAATAACAAGATCAACACCATAAGAGGTGGAATTCCTCCTACACACACTATCCCAATGTGGCACAAACACCCAAGTGTCTCATATCCAAACTACTATGAAATGCATTATCCTAAGTAAACTTAAGTAAGTGTAATAATATCCATGATGAATAATTATTTACACCAACACAGACAAATCTAGATTTTGGACAAGGAACAAAAACATTGTTAATGATGGGGTAATTGATGCCAACAATGTGAAGTCTAAACAACCAGTGTTGACTTTATCAGGCAACCCACCATCCAATAATGATCAAAAGAGTTCTAATCAAGGCACTAACACTTATTAGTGAAATACCAACCAAGGAGCTTCAACTTCAAACATCAACAAAAATCATCAAGGCAACAATAACACCAACCAAGGAAACAACACAAACCAAAGACGCAAAACTAATACTTTCCTATATCGACGAATATACACACCATTAGGACAAACTTTAGAATTAGCGTTTCAAGAGCTATTGGCAAATAAGATCATCACATTGCTAGCCACAAGTAACTTTGAACACCAAGTCAAACCACCCTGGTGGAATGACTCACATTATTATGATTTTCATCAAAACAAAGGGCATAACACAAATGATTGGATGAGGTTGAAGAACATAGTTTAGGACATGATAGAAAAGGGCGATTTAACAATTGATGGTCATAAAACAAATGGTGACCATGAAGCCTTAAAAAATCCTCTTCCAACTTACGACAAAGGAGGAGCATCAACATCAAACAATACCAAGGGAGCTCGTATTAATCATTTATATGAAAACACCATCAATCACATATCAACATATGGCAATCAAGTAAATGTCATAAAAATCAAAGACAAGAAAGAACATGCGTCGATAAATGTGACAACCAGAGCACAAAAATATGCCTTGAAAGGGAACACATCAACAACGACAACTCTCTCCAAGACTCAATATAACTTGGTTGATCAACTACGGAGAACTCCCACTCAGATATCTATACTTGAGTTACTCAAACTTTTGCCAAAACACAAGGATATCTTGGAACAAGCACTTATTGAAACAACCATTCCAAATAATCTGGATATTGATTGATTCCAAGCCATGGTGGCCCATATGACGGTGCCGCACAACATATCTTTTTCTTGAACACGATGATGTCTCCTTGAATTATCCACATAACACCCTGCTTCATATCAAAGTCTTAGTCTATAAACATCGAGTAAAAAGAGTGTTAATAGATGGAGGAGCTGGTCTCAATATAGGTACTTTAAAGTTTATCAGTGCATTGGGCTTCTCTAAGAAGTCTATTGATCCAAAAAAGAAAATCACCATCAAAGCCTATGATGATGAAGAGAGATCATTCGAAGGAACTGTAATACTACCCATTCAAGTAGGTTTGTACAAAGAGACATCATGTGTCAAGTCTTGGACATAGACTTGACATACAATATACTATTGGTTCGTCCATGGATTCATGAAATGAAAGCAGTGCCTTCCATGTACTATCAATGTATCAAATTCCCCTACAATGGATAGGAAATTTCAATATCTGTAGATAATAACCCTTTTCAATATTGCAATGCTATGGGGGTAGCTCAAGATAGCCTGGTTCCACACAACAGGGAGGCCCAAGATTCCTCAGCATCCAATCATAAAAAAGAACTGAAGTCTCTATCCATAGACTTCAAGCAAAAGATGAAAAGCAAGGACCAAGGCATGAGGGAGTACTCTTTTGAACCCTTATGTGTATCTAAATTTCCAACTTCACCAAAATCTCATGGACAACCTTCCACATCAAGACATCAGGCAACACAACCCATCACCAAGTTTGGTGGTAAATTTATCCAACTGGGCACATTGGATGATGAATCAGAAGAGAAAGACATCCTTAGTTGGCTATACAAAGATGGGGAAGAAATCAAAACTTCTACCATAGAGGTGGTCGTACCAAAAAAATAGTCTGGAAATGGGTTCTAGATCATGCAACAAATACAAAGAAAAAAGGACCTATTGTCAAGCACCAAGAAGGCATTATAGAACCCCTGCAACTTCCTTCACAATTTGCAAGAGATAAAATAGTACTTGGGTATGAACAACATGTTCCGCCTAGGCAGAAGCAAAATCACCAACAAAAATCTCAGTGGAGAGCAAAAAAATAAAATAATGAAGACTCATGGCAAGAAGCACTACACCAAGTAGCAGAAATCACAAGGAAGGAGCAAAATCATCAAGAAAACGAAAGACACCAAGAAGAAATCACCATTCAAAGAGAGGAAGCTTCTTATAAAAAAGTACATCATGTACAAGAACCTAATCAAACCAAGGTGGAGCTATCACCTAAAGAAATTTCTACTCACTGAAGGGAAATAGTGTATGAACAAATGCAAAGAGTACAAGCAAGCATCAATATCGAATCAAAACAAGCTACTAAAATGGTGTCAATCATCAATGATCTTTTCTCACCATACAACATACATGTCAGATACAACGAGGTAACCTGGGATAGTGATTCTGAAAATGATTCCAATTAAAATGAGTGGGATAGTTGTTCTGATATTATTGAAGATATTGAGCTGGATACAATCCACACATACACACCCCTTTCTCATGAGGGACAAGGCTTAAGATCTTGATCGTTTGAATTCAGACCACACCATATCTACAAAGCTAGTGAGAACAAGCAGTGATAATACAAACAAGGCAATATCAAAGAGAATACCATCAAAGACCTCAAAATATCATCGACCTCACTAGTATCCTAAACGAATATAACGATGACTCTATCATGACACTTACAACAGTTGATCTTCACCCACCAAATGAATCCTTACCGCTCATATATCTTGATCTCATAGATTGGGAAGAACTCGAACATCATGATATACCAATATTCCCAAACAATGAATCCATTTTCCAATACATGTGCTCAGTCAACCTGGAAATGTGCTCCACTAGTGAACAACGTAACGATATCTGCAATCAGGGGAGTGCCAAGTCTCTCAGTCTCAAAAATTAAATAAACAACAGATCTAGTGGTGAAAACCAGTCAATGGCATTATTAGATCACAAAAAAAGTAAAATTAAAGGATGTATCTGAAGGTGAAAACCTTTTTGAGGTACCTAAATATGGGAGACTTGACACTCTTCTTGAACATTGTCAAGAAAGGTCACCAATATTGATTGAGCCAACTCAATCAATAAATATCGACACTGAAGCAACAATCAAAACTATACATCTAGCAAAATCACTCACAGAGAAAGAACAACCATATTTTATCAAATTCTTCAAAGAGAAGCAAATCAATTTTGTTTGGTCTTATGCTAACATGCCAGGGGTAAATACGACTCTAATCATGCATCACTTATCCATCGCTCCTGAAGCTAAACCGTTCAAGCATAATTTAAGAAAGATGAATCTACATGTGGCATTACTGGTCAAAGTAGAACTAAATAAGTTATCAGATGTCGGATTCATCCAAACTATAGACTATGCTGAATGGATCTCAAACATTGTACCAGTTTTAAAACCTGACAAAAGTATCAGAATATGCACAGACTTTAGGGATGTCAACAAAGCATGTCTGAAGGATGACTTTTCTTTGCCAAACATTGACATTATTGTGGATCTAATAGTGGGCCACACAATGTTATCATTAATGGATGAATTCTATAGCTATAATCAAATCAAGATAGCCCCAAAAGATCAAGAGAAAAATGCATTCACCTATCCATGGGGAACGTATTATTGGAGAAAAATGCTAGTGCAACTTATCAAAGAGCCATGACAATGATCTTCCACGACATGATGCATACTTTCATGGAGGACTATGTGGATGATTTACTAGCTAAATCATTCACTCGAGCAGAACACCTGGGCATGTTAGATAAAATATTTCAACGATTGGAGCAATTCAAGGTCAGACTAAACCCTAAGAAGTGCGTCTTCGGGGTCACATCCAACAAACTGTTGGGCTACGTTGTATCAGAAAAAGGCATCGAAGTAGATCCAACAAAGGCACAGGCTATCATGGAGATGCTACCTCCTAAAAATATCAGCCAACTCAAATCTCTATAGGGACGATTGCAATTCATCAGATGGTTCATCGCTCAGCTAGCAGACAAATGTCTCCCATTCAATCATCTACTTCATAAGAATATACCTTTTATATGGGAGGACAAGTGTGAAGAATCATTCCCCTAGCTCAAACAATATCTAATGAATCCGCCAGTTTTGGTACCTCTGATAGTAGGCAAGCCACTCATTCTCTATATATCAACAACATAAGTATCATTGGGGGCAATTCTAGCACAAGAAGATCCAACATGGAAAGAACAGGCTATCTATTACATCAGCAGGACTTTGAATGGATATGAACTCAATTATACATTCATTGAGAAGGCTTGCTTAGCAGTGGTGTTTGCTTCTCAAAAGTTCTGCCACTATATGTTTGCCCACACAATCAAGTTGGTGGCAAAGATCGATCCTCTCAAGAATCTACTCAGAAAGGCAACTCTCACAGAAGGATTAGCTAAATGGTTCATGATTCTGAGTGAGTTTGATATCCAGTACATATAACGTAGGGCTATCAAAGGACAAGTAATTGCAAATCAACTGGCAAAAGCACCACTACTAGACCAACAACCACTATAGGTGGAATTTTCAGGCATGGATGTACTCACTGTCACACCCAAGCAATGGACCCTACACTTTGATGGATCGTATACACAACATGGATCAGGTGTCGACATCCTATTCGTCACTCCAGAGGGGCACACAATTCCAAGATCTTATAGACTGATGTTTCCATGCACCAACAACATTGCTAAATATGAAGCCCTGGTAACAGGAATCAAGGTGGTTGTGGAATGGAGAATCATATAATTGAGAGTCTATGGGGATTCTCAATTAGTTATCAATCAGATTAATGATGACTATCAGACAAAGGATGATAAAGTAATGCCTTACAAGAGAATGGTGGATGATTTCAAAAAGTATTTTGTGCACATCACCTTTGAGAAAATTGCAAGATTGGACAATAGAGCTGCTGATGCAATGACCACTATCACTTCACTACTACAAATTCCAGATAAATAGAGTCATTACGAGTTCCTGGTAGAGTAGTTGTTTTCCCTAGCCTATAACAATTCTGCATCCCAAGTCATCTATGCCCTAACTGGTTCTGATTCCCCTTTATATCGGAGGATATATGATTATCTCAAAAATAATATTCTCCTTGCTGACCTATCTCGCAACCAAAAATGCAACTTCATCCATTAAGCCGCCCGCTATACCTTAACTGCTGACACACTTTACCGCCGAGGTCTAGATGGTACTCTTCTTTGATTCCTTGATCATAACGAATCTGACTCTGCCTTACACGAGCTTCATGAAGGTATCTGTGGTATGCATTCAAGTGGTCCTACTCTCACCAAGAAACTTCTGAGAATGGGATATTACTGGCTGGCGATGGAAAGAGAGTCCTATCAATTTGCTAAGAAATGTTCTAAATGTCAAATTCACGACAACCTTATCCATACACCAGCACAAGAGCTACAACCGTTCACCACATCTTGGCCTTTCTGTCAATGGGGACTTGATTTGGTAGGAAAGATTCATCCTTCCTCTTCAAAGGCATAAATTCGTTATCACCGCCACATAGTACTTTATAAAGTGGATTGAAGCAGTTCCGATGACCACCATAATTGGAAAACAAATCTCATCATTTATCCTCAACTATCTCATTTGCTGATATGGCATTCCCAGTTCCATCATCACAGATAACGAATGTCCTTTCAAGAATCAAGATGTGCGAGAGCTATGTGAACAATTCAAAATCCAACATCGCTTCTCCACACCATACTCCCCACAAGGGAATGGTCAAATAGAGGCATCAATCAAAACAATCTTGAAAATCCTCAAGAAAACAGTAAATGATGCTGGCAAGGATTGGCATGTACAACACAATCTGGCACTTTGGGCCTACAAAACGAGTATCCACACACCTACAGGGGTGACGTCATATTCATTGGTGTATGGTTCAAAAGAAATTATACGTCTAGAGGTAGAAATCCCATCTCTCTGAGTATCTTTGAAGGGCCTCATACTAGATGAGGAATATCGAGTAAACAGGTTGCAGGAACTATAACTTCTTGATGAAAAATGACAATGTGCCTATGATCATCTCAAGGCATACCAGCAACGAATGTGCAAAATCTATATTCACAAAGTCATCCCAAGGGCTTTCAAAGTCGGTGATCTTGTCTTGAAGGAAAATCCTAGAAATTAGCAAGATCGAGAAAAGAAGGGGAAGTTTGAACCTAACTGGTTGGGTCCCTTTGTCATCATATCAGCCTACGAATCAGAAGTATATCAGTTGTCAAATGCAAAAGGGGACGTGCTCAATGAACCAACCAACAACATCCATATGAAGAAGTTGTACACTTGAGTCATTCAATGCACAGATCAAGCGAAAAATAAAATAAATAAATAAAAAAATCAAAAAATAAGAAAAATACAAAAAAATAAATTAAAAAATACAAAAATACAAAAAAAAACAAAAACAAATAAAAAAGTTCAATAAAAACAAGTGTTGAAAACCTGGCAACAAGCGCTATTTGTGAAAGAATAACTCCTCTATCTATCGGTACTCATATATTTGATCCATCTAGTCTCAGCTAATAGCCATCGCCAAACACTTATACATGCAACATTATCTTGAACATACTTAGCGTAGTCACTGTCCTTGATTATCTAAAACAATTATCCATATCATATCCCACCATGGCTTGGTGATCAACATATATATCCACATCAACAAATATCCATGATTGGGGGTAGCACTCATCTCACTTTAGCATTCAGACAACAAACAAGGATCACAACACACTATGAAACCATTGTCAAAATTGCTCATCAGGCTAGAAAACAAGATCATTATCCAACGACAACTTTAAACACACACACGATGGATGATTTTTCTGAAATATGATTTGTTTACATTCGACATGAGGATTTGACTATTTGTATCTTGATTTTTGAATCATTCGATCTCCTGAGCTACTCAAGAATGCACTGAGCTAGAGAAGCAATGAAGAAATCAGATATTTTTCTTTTGGTTATAGTCTGTGAGGCCATCATTCGTATGGTGCAAATTTGTCTCGAGACATGATTGGAAACATATCATTGAAGACATTTTCCATTTTGCACATAAAAATGGTTAACTCTTGTCTGTTTTATGCAAGCAACACTCAGGTCATCTTGGTTCAATTATACCTCGACACTTGTGTCATCTTGCAATATCAAACATCCATGTAAGTTTTACTCAAGTCATTATGGTTCAATTATACCATGATGCTTGTATTCACTTTCAACATATTAAAAGCTCAATGATGACAAAAAGAGCATAAACAAGTGACTAAACAGGAATGACAATGACAAAATTAACGTGATCATTTAGTTGCATATCATCATTTAGTTGCATATCATCATAAAGTTGCATATCATCTTAAAGTTGCATATCATTTTAAACTTGCATTTAGCTGCATATCATTATCATACATCTCATTTTCAAGATACATCTCACATCATTATCATTATCATACATCTCATTTTCAAGATACATCTCACAAAACATAACATTCAGATAACATTACATCTGATATCAAAGTAATCATAGCAATACATCATCACACTTTCATCCATTCCATCATGAATCATGCATTCACATCATAATCAAAATAAAAAGATCAAGAACATCATTATTATCTAAGCATCTAATAATCCTAATAGAATCATCATCAATAACACATCACATGTGGATCAGAGAAATAAGTGCCATACATACATACATACATACATATATATATATATATATATATATATATATATATATATATATATATATATATATATATATATATATATATATATATATATATATATATATATATATATATATATATAATGGTCGAAATGTACAAGGGATATCATATTTGTCAAAATACAACAAAAGTGATAAAAAACAACAGAGACAGGTCTCTCAGGTATTACTATCTCCTAAGGTAGACGGTCTGATAGTAGATGTCCCAACTCCTGGATCTCCACCAGGTGGATCACGTTGAGCAGGCCTCGTAACACCTCTGCTCTCTATCCTCGTATGACTACGACCAGATCGACTAGATGCCATTGCAGCATAGCTAGGAGCTCTGTGATCTCGAGGGACCACATCCTCGTATAAACACCTATAATACTCGACCTCCTTGGATGAGTAATGTATCTCTTTCAGTGTGTCCCAAGCTAGAGCACCACCCATGGCTCTCTCTAACCTGTGAGCAAGGACCTTTGCCCAGCCCTGACGCTCTATCTTTGTATCCTTCTCTATGATAACCTACATAATCTATCGTTGCTACGCTAACCCCTATGCCTCCAGTTGTTGCATCAAGACCTGTAGTGCTCTGATCTGAGAATCTTGTCGATGGGTGGGCACCTTGATTAGAATGGGTACCTGTGTCACGGTCCCACCCACACTTATCCCTGTCTAAGGCATCGTTGGAGATAGAACATTAGATCTCTTCCTCTGGGCAGGTTGCCTATCATCCTCTATTCCTCCCACAATAGCTAACACTGCACCTAGCCTACCACCCCCACCCGCACTAAGAACGAGACCTCCTCGACCACTTCGACCTTTAGCTCCACCTCTACCTCCTCCATCACCTCCACCCCCATATCCTCTACCACCTCCTCCACCTCCCTCTCCTACCTCCTCTCCCTTATACTCCTCTCTCTGTCTAGCTCCCCCTGGCCTCTGTGGGTGTTGCTCCTCATCATCATCAAAAGATGGCAATAGCTCTGTCGAATCAGATATACATGCCACTGCATATGCCATGAAGTAGGTGGAGAACTCCTCTGTCATCCCAACATCCACAACCCCGGCCCCATAATCCCAAATTTGTCCTGCCAGCGACATGTACTCCTCTACAGTTGCTCCGCTATCTAGGGTCGATCCCCACTTAGGCACATCATGTCACCAAAAAGCATACAAACAGGCTCCCCATGGCATCCCCTGTTGTCTACCATATTACCGATGAACGTGGTTGTATAAGAATCGCTCAATAATAAAGGGCGTCCATCCAATGAGGTACCTCAACAAATATACATAGGGCATCTCTAGCTCATCCTCTGCCCACACCTCACAATCCATATACGGTCTCTAGATGACCATATCAATATCATCCAATGCCCTCCACCAATGCTCTAGTTTTCCCAACTTCTGTTGGACAACTACACCTATATACCCATAAACATAGGCCCAGCCAACTAGCCTATCCCTGTCTGCAAGCGGTCTCGATACTGGTATATGCTCCTAGGCCCACACTTGTAAAAATGTCACCCGACTGATAAACTAGTATATCCCAGATATACTACTTGGTGAAGCTCTTTGTATAGATGGGCCAACATACACGACCCCCATTCAAACATGTGTCCCTACATCACCATATCCTCCAACACCAATCCCCATCCAATGGCTAGTCCCTTCGACCTACAGTCTGGACACAGGAACCCACCAATAAAACCTGCTAATACTGATGGCAGGGGAGCATAACCTAAATCCAAGAATTCCTACCATGGGATCTCATAGCCACTAATCTCATCATCTTGAAAGATACAACAGAGAGCCTCTGTGCCACCCCCCTCGGTTTGCTCGTAAGGTAAAAAAGACCCAACCATAGGAATCCGCAAAATCCAAAAGCAGTCCTTTGGTGTGACTGTCATCTCACCACTCAGCAAGTGAAAGGTGTTCCTATCACTGTGCCACCTCTCAGCCAATGTTGTCAACAACCCCCGGTTAATGATATACCAGGGCATGTCTAATAAAGATGATAACCCACATCTCTCTATCACATCTCTATTAGCCTATGACAAACGTGGGATAAGTGTCCATGGCCTCGAAAATAGCTTTTGAGACTAGATAACACCAAGCTCTGTCTACAGAACAACACATATCCATCATCAGTTCTCGATTCCATCAAATTTATCAAAAACAAATCAACATGAAAAAGGGAAACATATCAAGAACACATCAAAAATATATTCACATCATGTCAGTGAATCAATCAGTGCATCATATCAAAAATCAGACCCATATCAGAAATCAAAGACCCATATCAAAATCAGACTCATAATGACAATCAGGACCCATATCAAAATCAGAATCAAGGACCCGTATTGAAAATCAAGGACCAATATCACAAATCAAGGACCCATATCGCAAATCAAGGACCCATATCGAAATTAGAATTAGGACCCAAATTGAAATCAAAGACCCATATCGAAATCAAAGACTCATATCGAGAATCAAAACCATATCGAAATCAAGGACCCATATCACAATGAGAATCAAAGACCCATATTGAAAATCAAAGACTCATATCAAAATAAAATTCAAGGACCCATATCGAGAATCAAACCCATATCGAAATCAAGACTCAAATCAACTTAAAAATCCATATCGAAAAGCAATTCATATCGAAACAAGATCCATATCAAACACAAACTCATATTGTAATACAACAACATATCAGAATCAGACATCATCACAAAAAAAGACTCACATTGGATCATGAACCATATCAGAGCAATCGACGAACCCATATCAACATCTACACAACCTATCCAATCTATTTGCCTCATGATGCATTTTTCACAACGTTTTTTTCCAACTTTTGACCCCACGCATTAAATCAGGGCTGCAAAGAGCTAAGCTACCACCTATGCGCTAATATTTTCCATCAATGCGCTATAAAACACACTTAATGCGCTAAACCTATCCTACGCGCTAACTGACACACCATTTGTGCTGCCCTATTTACCCAACACGCTAAGTTATCCTATGCGCTAACTGACCTACCCATTGCACTTTTATGCAAATCCTAATTGCTAAAACCATCCTACGCACTAGCTTGCCCCTCGACTGCGCTACCATTTAACACTGAGACGCTAAACCTACCTAGGGTTTTCTATGCGCTAACCTTCCTATCTTATGCACTAGACAACCTACCTGACGCGCTAAACTGGCAAAATCCAACCCAAAATTGAAAAACATGACCAAGATAAACAAAATTAATTAAAAACGAAGATGGATTTTGGCCACTTACTAGTGGGCCATAGGTGGCAGGTCTTTGGTGTTGCCTGATGCGCTCAAATCAATGCGAGCCCCAAATGTCACAATCACAAAGAGACAAGTGTGCAAATGATTTTCAAAGTCACTTTTTACCTTTTAATAGGGTAAAATAAAAAAGGTTAATAAGTGGGGCATGTATTTTACTCCTACTTTTTCATTTTTAACCTTATCAACATCATTTTCGGGAGATGAATCAATAATATGCATTCAACGCAGTCAATATTCTCATATTGCAATTAATTTAAAAATGCTCATCAACTTGATAATTTTTCACTAAATCCTTGATTCATCTCCCGAGGGGGCATCATCAATATCATTAATCAAATCTACATTTGGGGCATCATATCGACATTTCAACACACAACATCATATCGATCAAACTTTGGTAGCATATCTGACAAATTTTCTTTGAATGAACATGTGTACACACGTCACTTCAAAGAGGGGCAAAATGTAGACGTATGAATCTGACCACTTTCTTAAATAAATATTTAATATTTATTTTAACCCCATTCCTCCTATTAATTAAATTATATTTAATTAAATTCTTCACATTTATCTATTTGATTAAATAAATTACTCAATTTATTTAATTAAATTCACCTAAACCTTTTTTGGCCTTTAATTAAATAAATCACTTTATTTAATTAATTCCCCTTTCTCCCTTTTTAATTAATTTTACATTTAATTATATTGATCCTTGCAAATAAATAAATCTAATTTATTTATTAAAACCCCCACTTGTATTTATGCAAGTTGCATCTATTTTGGTTGAAATCAATCAATTTTATTTTAATTAAAATCCTTTTCTCCATCCACTTGCATTTTCCTACATCTCCCACTTGCCTCCTAAGAATTCTTCTAGAACCCATCTAATCTTAATCAATCAATCGTAATCCCTCTTATTCTATCATTTCCCTAAGTTTGAGGAGGTCACTTCTCAAATTTGGAAGAAAGTCTTCTAAATGCATTAAAGGCTTTATTTCTTCAACAAGCTAACTTGTTGAGTTCCCCAAATTTGGAAGGACTCTTACAAATTTGTCCCCAAAGTCTTCCTAACCATTAATGGTTAACTCAACCTTCTTGCATGGTTAGAAACTTTCTCTCTAACTTAACCCTCAGCTAACCCAAGGGCAAGCATTCATGGCTTTAACCTTGGTTATCCTATTAACCCTTGCACAAGAGTTTACCTCTTGGGTAAAATATTTATCCATTGGATAACCCTAACCTAACCTTAACCCTTACCTCCTAGGGTAACCTTCATGTCTTCTCAGGCATTTAATGATTTTTGCATCTCCTCTCAAGCAACCCTTTGTTGACAATTGTCACCATTTCATTGGTGAGAATTATAAACATGGATTGATTAACTTTCAATCATAGCCCTTGTTAAGATTATTCAATCTTGACCATCCATTTCCCTATTTCCCCTATAAATAGAGCTCCCATTCCTCATTTTCATATCATCCAAGTTTCATGCATCTCCATTATAGTCTAAATTACTAAACATTTTAGCCTCTCTTTGTTAGAATATCATAATAGAATTTTGAATTATTTTTCATATCATAGAATATTCATGCTAGGATATTATATCATGATTAGGATAATTTGATAATCTTTATCATATCATTATCTTCATACTAGCTTAATCATCATAGTTTTAACATATCATATATATCTTAGAATGCATTGATGCATATAAATCAAATATCACTCGTTCTTGGAGTTGTCATTCCTAAGTCATTTGCTCAATGATCCGAGAGAAAAACATTGACTTTAGGGATCTTGTGAGATAGAGAACAATGGGACACCCCTTGGGAAGTTGAACTAGTTCAATTAGTTCATATACTTGCACCAAGAGTCTCATTGATGTGTGGGTCTTTTAGATTCGATTTATTCATTTTCCTCACCGCATTTTCCCGCATACAAGAGCCATCCATGAGTCTCGGATTGTGGGCAATTGCCATGGTTTGTTATTTTATCCCCTGGATCATCTCAGCACTAGTGCACAGAGGTAATCAGAAGGATAGTTTGTCCTCAAGGTTGCATCATCCTTGACATGGCAAATTCCCTGCATTACATTTTTGTGAACCCAACGTGAAACATGATTATCTTTGCATTACTTGCTTTCTGCTTGATTTAGGTTCATTTAGTCCTTTAAATTTTTAAAAATTTAAAAATCTGAAACAAGTTAAATAAATAAAAAAAGAAGAAGAAAATCAAAACCAAAAACTTTCATTCACATTTAGTTTAAATTTCTACATTTTCTATTTATCATTTAAAACCAACTTTATCATTCAGTGTCCCTGTAGTGTGGTCTTGAATATCGTGTAGCTTGTCTATGAGCTTTATGACTCAGACTGCAACAAGAGTCATAGTCAGGAGGTCATCCAAGTGGAGTTTTCCCCCTGATCACTACAGTCCTCCTCTACCTGGCACCATGTAGGGTGAGCAGTCGTCTGATCTCAATGAGTTCTCGGCCTCTCACCGTCTAAGATCTATTATTACTGGGGGGCCTTCTCCTTCTAATTAACAACCTAAATCTCCTCGGAGCTCTACCTCATCTTCCCCTCCTGTGGTTGATCACAATTCTATGGTCACTGTAGACTTTGAGAAGATCAATATGTTCGATCAGTCTGAGAGACTTTGAGGGTTTCTTGAATAGAGAGAATGTCCTCCCCTAGGCTAAGAATGTCGTAGGCCTAGAGATGTTGAGCGCTTTGTATATGACTGTTAAAAGCCATGTGTCATTGGTAGATGTACTCCCAGTGGACAATCAATATGATCCTTTTAGTTCTTAGGTCAGTGTTAGCATTCCAAGGCTGATCGCGCACATGGTGGACTCCGCCATACCTAGTGTTAATGCTTCACTCACTCCCTTGGGCTACATAGGCATGGCTAGTAGTTTGACTTCTGCGACTACTTAGGTTTCAGTAATCAGTGCTAACACTACATTTGTTGGTGGCACTGGTCCTTCTGGAGGTTCTGACGGATTTGGCCCACCTCCACCTCCTCCGCCTTCTAATCCTGTCCTAAATACAATCTTATAGAACATGGGGCAGTTGAAGTTGCAGGTGACAAACTTAGCCTCTACCTCTGGTTAATCATTTGTGCCTACATATTATAGGAAGAGTCCTATAGACATTACCATCCTGAATACTATCCTTTCAACTGCCCCTGAATCCTTGAAGTTCGATAGGTTCAATGGTGATGGGGACCCGAACATGCATATAGATTCCTTTATGACTATGTGTAGTGACTACCATAGTCTGGATTTCGTCTTGCTGAAACAATTCTCGCACTCCCTCAAAGGGACAATGTTAGAATGGTATAGATTCTTAACTGACCACTCTATTCGTACCTTTGATCAACTTATGGACCTTTTCCTTAAACAGTTTTAGGAAAACAATGGCAATAGGGTCACTATCGCTGACCTTGTTCATTGTGGATAGAAGCCCAATGCGAAGATCACTGATTTCATTTTGAGATATCAAGCTATCTCAACCAAGATCCTCTTTACCCTGCTAGATAGTGATCTACAAAGGATGTTTATCGATAATCTGTAGTTGGCATTGAGGGAGAAACTATCTCTTTATTGATATTATAACTTCACTAACATGTGCTCTGCTTTCACCAATTACCAGCACACCGTGTCGCAGTTTGGAGATACTTCTTCGAACCCTCATGGTGGGTCCTTTACAAGCATGTCCATGGATGGGTCCCGGAAGAATAAGGTTGTCGCTAATGTTTCGGCTATTCCTCTGATGGCTGCTATGCAAGCCTCGTAATAAAATAGAGTCTTCACTAAGTTGAATGAATCCTAATTGAGCATAACACAATGGTTCTTGAAAGATAACCTTATTACCCTTCCAGAAATCAAACCACTGTCTGATAGTCAGTCTTATCCGTGTTGGTATGATGGTTCGAAGTTTTGTCATTATCATCATGTGCTTGGTCACGACATTGAGAGCTGTTATCATCTTCAACATGTTGTCCAAGACCATGTTGATAGTGGTGCAATCAAGGTGGATGCACAAAAGCACAAATCAAACAAGTCTGTTGATAAAACCAACATCGACTTGCAGATTTATATTGATCCTTTCCCTTTGCATTCAACAAACTTTATCTCTACATCAGATCCTTCTTTGAATGATGGTCCATATGTGAACATGGTCACCATCACCCCCATTAGCTCACCTTCAACCCAGAAGGGGAAGGTATCATATTTATCCTTGTCATTACCCCTATGGATGCCTCATATTGCGGAGAGCCTGCTCCTCTTTACACCCCTGCCAAGATGAATGGTCAAACTTTCACAGGTGTGATGGTTGACCCATCTAGGAGAGTCGATGTTATCATAGAGGAGACTCTATTTGTGAATGACTGGCATAGACTAGCATATGATGAATGTCGCACAACCTTGAGGACGCATGAAGGGTTCTCGATTAGCCCCTTGGGTACTATCCTAAGACCCACTCTTAGAATCTCCTTCTTCTTTTAGTTCCTGAAGCCTCTGCTTCTGCTCTTCCAATTTTGGGTTCAATTCTTCTAAAAGGCAATAGCCTCATCCCATTCCTTGTTTCTAAATTAATCTTTAGCCTCCATGGGTATATGCAAATATTCTCCCAGGTTCTGGCTCTTCTTGCAGTGCTAGATATATCCCTTTGGATCATAATTCTTCCGAGCCTGGTGTCCATACAAATTGTACTCCTCTACCAGCTTCTTTTCTATCATTTCATAGGCCTTGGTAGATATAATGGTGAAGTCTCTAAAATGCAAAGTGCCAGGCATAAATACCTGCTTGTGTGCACCACCCAAATGCTTTGCATTTGACATACTAGGCTACCTAACAATCTCTAAATAGGCAATCCGTTCAGGAACCAATGTATGCAACATATATGGAACACCCTCAAAACCATAAACCTTGAAAAAAGTGAAATTCTGACATACAAACCAGTCACCCTAATTGTGGTTGACCCCAGTGTCTCCAAAAGCATGGGATCTCAAGAATCTCTTAATCTCTGGTGAGATAGACCCGTCACATTCCACTCCAAACAATCTGTATAAGGGTCTGACAAAATATTCTTCAAACAACACATAGTGTGATTTGTCAAACCTCGAGTCCCATAGGGATACCCATAATTGAACTAGTTGGTCCTGTCCATCTTTGTTCCTGGGAGGCACCCTTAATTCTTCTGGCCACAAACCTTTCATCTGCCCATGAAATAAAACCATATGCATTAGCAATGAGTAAAACTTGAAAGTAGGGTTAGGCTCTATTTGCAAACTCAAGAATCCTTCATGTAGCTTCTCTTCCAAGTAAGTTGCATAATCAAATAGCCTTGGCTCATGCATTTGAATGTCTATAGCCAACACCAATGGGCCTATCCTTGTAACATCAAGAACTTCTTCCCCACAGACCTAGCCGCATGCCCAATATGTGTATTGCAAATATTGTCTGAAAAGAGTAATTTCGAAAGGAGGACCATCCTGCTTTGTGAGTCGTCCCTTCTCCTTTTTGTGAATTGCTTGCTTCCACACTATGTGAGTGGTGTCTATTTGGGTATACTCTCCTAGGTCTGTAAAGGATAGGGGTATGTAGGGCTCATAAGACATACCAAAAACCTCCTGAATAGACCCAACAAATATCCGGATGAATGGATCCCCATTGGGCAATTGGATGCATCTTTTTTATTTGTTGTACTTCCTAGTAAGCAATTCCAATAATCTGAGAGTCAGAAAAACATTTGGGACCACCAGTCTGCCCAAATTTATTGTCCAAGGGTTTGACAATGGTATCTCCTTGTTCCGCCTCAGATAGTGATATAGAAACAATTCATGGCCTCTTATGTTTGTCCAGATATCTCCAACCTCTTTGTACTTATCTTCCAATTGATCCTTGGGCAACAAATAGGTTTTAGACCTCCTCAACTTAGCACCAAATGATTCCATTTGGTCAATCATGTCCTGGTTCAGTTTTCACTTTTGCACACCCTTTATAGACCTCATCTTTTCTGATTTAGTAGATTGTGTATTTGAAATCTCTATGACCTTTCTTTTCCCTTGTGAACTAGAATCCTTCATGATTAAATGCCTGTAATCTCAAATTACCCGCGCTTCTTGTCTGTAACTTAATTGTTGATGGCTGAAGAAACTGTGAATAATTCTGGTATGAAAACTCTTTCTTTATGCTGGATATGTAACAACTAGAGTCTGTAATGATAAAAAACTCACCAGATTTGCTTCGTGCAGATCCAATCCACTGATCGAGAGCATTAAATAATGGTTGTCGTATCAGATATTCTAATGGCTAATCGACATGACCCTACCTGATAATTCAATTACTTGATGCCACCCAAATTTTGTGTTCCTTTGATTAGCTTTTTATCTTGTCTATCGGCATAGGTCACTCCAACTAGTCCATCAGATCTCACCCCGGTTGTTTCCCTTTTTTCCTCAAGGCTTGACTTATCCTGATGGATCCTCCTTTCCTTTATATTAGTCAACTTTACTTTATGTTAAATTAGGGTATGTCTCTCCGATGAAACCTCCTTTTTTTTATCCCTCCAGTCGCTCCATCGGACTTCGAAATAAGTCACTTAATACTTCATCTGATGGTCCCATGACATCTAACTTTCCTTTTGATCGGCATGACTTTCACCGATTGCTTCATCGAGCATCGGCGTAGCATATTTTCCTTGTTTCCGATAGTTATAGTCTCCCTGATAGATTCGCCCTTTATGGCATTTTGACCATCGAGCATCGACACAACTCAAAATGTTTCTTTGGTAGCGTAAGCTATCCTGATGAGTCTTCTTGCACCATACTCTCCTTATCGGGTTGCTTCAGTTTATCGGCGTAGGTTTTCTCGATGTAGTCACTTTGTTTGTGACAAGCTAATCTTCCTTATCGGGCATCGGGATAACTCAAAATGAATCTCCTTGATGATGTATGTTATCTTGATGAGTCTTGCTCTCTTTCTTACTTGGTACTACTCTATCAGAGAAAGTTTCTCCGATAGAGTCGCCTTCTCCATTTAGTGCATCGGGTATCGAGGTAGCATAAATTAGGACATCCTCATAACCCGATGTCATCGTTATGAATACATCGCCCCATCGATTGTTGGCAAGAGCTCCACCAATAACCCCATCGGGTATCGGGATAACATTTTTTCCTCATTGTCAATAGTGTATGTTACTTCAATGACTCCGAATTCCTATCATATCATCACCGTAACTAACCCTGATGGATTTCCACTTAGTCGCACTTTTTCCCACCGCTCACGCTTTAGGAAACACTATCGGCATGAGTTACTCCGATCAACATACTTCGTTCTCCCTGGGCGATCTAATCGGGATGACTTATGCTGATAAGCAAAAATTTACATTTTTTGCAAAAGAAGCCCTTTTCCATTGATGCAACTTTCAATAACCATACTGAAAGGTTTCTCCCACACCATTGACAGCTCTGAAAATATTCACAACCCTGCTCTATGCTAATCTTCCAAAAGTGCTTCTGCAATGAAACTAATTGTGAAAATGAGGATTGCCAGAATGCCATCATACTTAACATTCCCCTTGAATATGCCCAAGTGATGCTTTTTCATGACGACACTGCAACATATCACTCGCACATACAATCCAACAATAAATTCTCTTATGATAAAACTATATGCAAAAAGCATCCATATATAGCACATAAATATTTTGTAAAAATATGTGCTAACAGTGGCTCTTTCTGAGGATGTATGTTCTTTTTAAGGACATAGCAAGATCTCAGCTATCTCTGGAAAGCAGACCAAAATAGAAAATTGAAAACGCAAAACAAAAAACAAAAGGAAAACTATATTACTATGATATAAGAAATACTCCCTGATTATGAAGAGAAGAAATGCTTGAGGTGTTGAGCATGGACTGGAAATTCCAGCACTTCGCTATCAGTATCTTGCAAGTAATATGAGTTTTCTCCACATTTTTCCAAGATGATATAGGGTCCTAGCCAAAGTGCATCAAATTTTCCATGTTTTTCTTTGACTTGGTCCCTCGCATTCCATTTAAGTACCCATTATCCTTCTTCAAATGTTCTGTCACAAGCCTTTTTATCATGTAAAGCCTTAACCATCTGTTGCCTCTAAATGTTTCTTTCCTGAGCTTCTTTTCTATACTAATCCAACTACATCAACCTGTCCCCCATGAAGTTTACTTCCTCTGAACACTCCTGCAACAAACCTATAAACTGGAAGCAAATTATTTAAGGATAATCTTGCTTCTTTGCCATATATAAGATCATATGGAGAAAATCCTGTGGACTTCTTGACTGTTACTCTGTCAGCCCATACTGCTAGGATCAATTTTGAATCCCAAGCTCTTTTATTATCACCCAACATCCTTTTTATAATCTTCAACAAGTTCTTATTGCTTGATTCTGCTTGTCCATTTCCTTGGGGATGGTAAGGTGATGAATAGGAAAAAGTGATGCCATAATTTTCATAGAAATCAGAGAACTCCTTAGATCTGAAACACATTCCATTGTCCACCACAATCTTTTGAGGTACTCCAAATCTGGTCAGAATGTTTTCCAAGAGAAATATTGTCACAACCTTGCTTGTAGCTTGTCTTGTGGGAATAGCTTCAACCCACTTAGTGAAATAATCAGTAGCCACCAAAATCCATTTATGCCCACCACTAGATTTGTTTTCTATTTCCCCTATGAATTCAATACCCCACATCTGGAATGGTTCTTCTGTATGCATGGGTTTGAGAGGAATAGCTCCATTATACTTAAGCTTTCCTGAAATCTTTTGACATGCTTCACATTTTCTGATATAAGCATGACAATCCTTGAAAACTTGGGGCCAATAATAACCAACATTAAGAATTTTATGAGTAGTGGTTTTGGTTGAGAAATGACCTCCACATACACCTTCATGTAAGTCTTTTAAAAAAGTAGATGCTTGATAGTCATGTAGACACAATAAGAGAATACCATCTCTATTTTTCCAGTATAAATCTCCTTTAAGTAATACATACCTAGATGTTTGAAGCTTTAAAGTTATTTTCTGACTATCCTTTAAACTACCAGGACACTTCATATATTTTAAGTAATAATCAATATTTGTATACCAAGGACACCTTTCAATGCTCATTTGTGCATCTTCCAACTCTATTTGTTTTACCTATGGTGCTTCAAGATTGGATTCTGCAATCAATTTTGCTAAACCTTGACCCCTCACCAACTTTGTGATCTGTATATCAATGTTGAATTCTTGGATCTGGTTTATCCATCTGCATCTCCTTCCTGTAGTCTCTGATTGTTTGAAAATATCTTTAACAACAACATTTGGTACATATGCAATGACGGTGGCACCAACCAGATAGGGTCTAAAAACTTTTACAACTTTCATAAGAGCGTAAGCCTGTTTTTCATTTAAATCATAGTTCAACTCAGATGGCTGCAATGTTTTGCTAAAGAAATCCACTGGTTGTTCATGGCCCTCATCATTCTTTTGTAACATGACAACAACAATAGTATGGAATGAAGCAAATGAAAACACTTGGAGAGGCTTGGAGAAATCAGGGGACTTTAACACATGGGCTTCCTTGATGACTCTTTTTATGTTTACAAAAGCTTCAAGGGATTCATTAGTCCACTTTATTTCAGCACCCTTTTTTAGCATTTTAGCAATAGGTTTTACAATTTCAAAGAAGTTTGATACAAATATTCTTACAAAGTTAATTTGACCGAAAAAAGATTGAATTGCCTTAATTGTTTTAGGGATTTAAATCTTATCAATAGCAACAATCCTTTCTGGATCGATTCTCACACCATGTTTTGAAACAATATGACCTAGCAATTTTCCTTCAGTAACTCCAAAATGACACTTTTTGGGATTTAAAGATATGCCATATTCTAATGCTCTAATAAAGATTTTTTCTAGGTCATTGCAATGATCTTCTGCTTTTTTAGAATAAGCAGTCATATCATCTTGGTCAACTACCAAGATATAATCAATCAACCCCTCAAAGGCTACATCCATAGCCCTTTGGAATGAAGCTTTTGCTTTTGTTAGTCCAAAAGGCATCCTAGCATAGACATAGGTGCCCCAAGGTGTGGTGAAAGTTGTTTTGAACTTATCTGCTTCCCTAACTTTGACTTGATTATAGCCTGAGAAGGCATCCATCATAGATAACAATTCATTTCCAGTGACCTTCTACAAAGGAGCCTCCATGTTAGGTAAAGAATAATTATGTTTTAAAGATGAAACATTTAAATTCCTAAAGTCCACACACAGTTTGATATCACCATTCTTTTTTCTGTCTGGGACCAAATTGGACACCCATGTTGACTACCTTATGGGCTCAATAATACTAGCATTCCTCATTTTCATCAGCTCTTCTTTCAACTTGGGAGCCAAAGTAGGATTTATTGGCCTTAGCTTTTGTCTGAAAGGATTTGCATCAGGCTTCAAGGGTATCTCATGCTGGAACAAGTCTTCCCTATATGCTTTAAGGTCATCATATGACCAAGCGAAGACATGCCTATACTTAGCAGATTAATCAATACTATTCTGATTTTCGGTGTGAGCTTGTTTCCAATATATACTTCTCTTGGATTGTTTTCACTTCCAAAGTTTAGTTTTTCAACATCCTCACATCCTCCTGAATTAGGTCTGAAACTTGCTATATCTTTATCATCAAACATTCTTTCAGGCTCTATCAACCACATTGGGATTTTATTTGTTTTCAACTACAACACCTCTTGCCCAAGTATAGTCTCCTTGCCATCATTGTCCTCCACAAGTCCGTTCCAATCAATCCATTGGTGCTCATACTGATTCTCACAAAATAAAAACTTTAGAAAATCCCTGTCATCATCAAATACATGCCAACTCTTTACATTGTCAGGGGCTGATGGTCTGGTCTTGATTTCTACTTGGGTAATATCATCAAAAGACACTGCAACATATCACCTACACATACAATCCAACAATAAATGCTCTTATGATAAAACTATATGCAAAAAGCATCCATATATAGCACATAAATATTTCGTAATAATATGTGATAACAAGGCCCATGCTTCCCCGTGCTGATTTAATGCATCGTGCTTATTATCAATATAAAATGAGGGAGTTGACCCCTAAATCTATGCAGCCTAGTGTTTCATTTCCACCTCCTGCATCGACCCCTCCTCCATTGATTCCGGTCTTAGAGTGGGTAGTTCCTCATGTCTTCTCATCATTAGGGGCCGAGGCTAAGCCTGCTCCCTCAAATAGACCTTCGCATCCGCCTAGGACCGCACAAACTCCAGTGGTGTCACATATGCAGGTGGTTCCTGGTGCAACTTTGCCTGCCTAGCCTGCCTTGCCACCACTCTAGCATCTGAGTTTTTCTGGGGTCCTTCAGCCTTCTATGATTGGTAGGAGATCTGACACTCCTATCTCATGTAAATGCAAGTTTGAGTAGGGCTCTATTCTGGAGTTTTGATGACACGTCTTCGCAGGTATGTTCTTCATCCCTTCCGTTACCTGTCTCAGTGCCTACTGGTTTGCTTGTTTCTATTTGTATGATCAAGAAGACCCCGCCTTCTTCTGAGTTTGTCACTACCCTTCTTCTAGTGGCCAACAATCCTATTCATGTTTCATCTTCTCCAGGTGAGTCACATTCTTCCTCCATGAAGGGCTACATGTTCGGTTCCTTAGAAGGCATCCCGACCTTGTCTACGATCTTCACACGATCGTTGACCCTTGCCTCCTTTGAGCCTGTAGACGAAGACATCATTGCTGCTTCATCTCTTGCTCTTGCTGCTAGTGAGACACCCAGTGCGACCCTTTTGGTAGTCCCTCTCCAAGTTCGGTCCCATTCTCCCTATGACCTAGATTGGGAGGATGAGGCTCTTCTTGAGGACGATGATCTCCTGCAGTATGATCCCATCCTAAGGGATGATCATTAGGACTTTTATTTTTTATCTACATCTATTTGCATGTGTGCGTGATTGTGTTCCCCCGTGCTTGCTTTATTTGTTTGTTCCCTTTCAGAGGATCCAAGTAACTCCGTAGGTACTTGGATATGGGAGGTTGACTATTTTTATCTGTTGTGCTCTCCTAAAGGACCCGAGTTACTCTGTAGGTGCTCGAATACAAGGGATTTTCTCTCGTATAAATTCCTCTATTTTTCTACCTCCTTCTTCTATTTATCATATCTTTCTTTTCGACATTCGGGGATGATGCAAAGCATTGGGGGCATTCTTTGCCTTCTTCCATGTTGACCTGAATTTTTATTTTATCTTTGTCTTCATGTGCTCTTCTTTAGATTCGAGAAATTTTGCACTATGACGATATACCCATCTCGTAGTTTTGTTACATATCTGTAGACACCCAAAATTGTCCAGTCTAATTAAATAAATATTTTATTTATTTAAATATCTAAGCTTAATTCTTCTATTAATTAAATAAGTCTTTATTTATTTAATTAATTCATTTATCCTCTTCTAGCCTTATTTCTCATTTAAATAAACACATTTATTTATTTAAATTATCCTTTTCCTAAATTAAATAAATATCTTATTTATTTAATTATCCCACTTCTTCTATTAATTAAATAAATTTTTATTTATTTAATTAATTCATTAACCTTTTCTACCCATGACACATGTCATTTATCTCTTAATTCATACACTACCTACCCCTTTCATTATTTTATTATTTCTTTTACCTACCCTCTAATCATAGCCGGCCTCCTTTTACACCTCTCAATCTTATCCCTCCATTTCTTATTGTGTCTTCTATATAAGGAGATGCTTCCCTCATTGTCAAGACCATAATCATTCTATGCATTCTAATCATTTTATGCAATTGACTACACTACGATCCTACTTGCAACCACATTTCATTCTTTGTTGAGCTCTTGTGCACATAAAATCTGAGAGCAAATATATCAAGCAAGATCAATGGAGATAGGAAGAATGGAGATCAAAACCCTATTGGACATGTGATGGTATAATCTTTGTGATTTCTTTGATTTGCATTGTCTTAGGTAATCTTCATATGTTATGGTGGATCTTTGTTGTTGTTAGGCTAGGGCTTTTGTGGTTGAATTCACTTAGCCTTTCAATATCGTTATTATTGTTATCCATTTTCACCATATACATTTTGGCACGCCCGGTGGGACTCTTGTCCCTTTTGCATTTAACATCCTTGTTGCAGATTTTGTATTTTGAAGTTGCAGATCTGACGTTTTCGGTAGCATTTTGATATTTTCGCGTCTGCGCACTTTCAGATCGTGTTTTTGATTTTTTGGCACGTCTGCGACATTTGGAGTTGCATCTGTGTTATTGACAATATTTTATTTTGCAGGTTCCAGGAAAGCGCGTTTGTGATATAAAGTCATGTCTGCGCTATTTTTAGCCGCGTCTGTGTCCAGAGGCCGCGTCTGCATTCTATAGTCGCGTCTGTGTCTCATAGAACCATGTCTGTGTTGAGGGTAATCGTGTCTGTGTTCACCAGTTTCAAATTTTGGGTTTTTTATTGATTAAGTTTTCGGATTTTACATTTAGGGTTTCAGATCTGGTTTATTTCGAGCTAACATTTTCAGATCTAGCTAACGAAATTGGTGCAGCTTGTCTTGAAAGCAGAATCATTTGGTTGAAGGCCCCTATTTTCACAAAGTCTTTTGGATTTAAAATTTACCTAACTTGTGTGCTTGCAAGAAGGGGTGATTATTTCAAACAATCCAAACTACTAACAACTCTTTGTTGCAGGTCCTTGGCAAGGGTTTTTGGATTTTTATTGTGTGCCTTGTTTTCATAGACTAGCAAACACTTCAATTGGTGCACTAAAATTGAATCATTGTCTTTTGTGTCTTGAGCAATAGGCTCTTTTTGTTTAATCTTTAGAGGGTTTGTCTTCTCGTGTGGTCATTAGGACTATTAGTGAGAAGAGAACGACTCAAGTGGTAGCGAGGAAAACCCACCTCTTCGGAACCACTATAAACAAATGTATTCATGGTGAAAACTATGGATAACGTGTGCTGATTAGTTCATACCGACACTATGTCTCCCCATAAACTCGTTTGATCAAATTTATTTGATCAGTTGTAGGGCGTAACCCCTACCGGCTGGGAGCCTTCTGTATTTACAGAGTTGAAAGTGCCTCATGTATGGCCACACAAGCGGATGCCCTTACTAGCACCTTTTTGTTTTAGAAGCCCAAATCCTTCTAGTTGTTGAGGCAGGAGGTCGGACCTCTGGTAGCGGCTCCCACACATACGGTTCTTAGTAGAGATACAAAGTTCGCCACGGGGAGTTTTCGTGGGGACTGATGCTTGGCTGACCCGAGAAGTGAGTGCCGAGGGTGGAGCCAGTGAGGTCAAGCATCTAAGTATCTACTCTGAATAGCGTAGCCTCAGGGGTAAAACCCCATGTGGGATCAACAACTATTGTCTTGGCCAGCCATAAGAATTGTGCTTGACTTATATTAAACATTCAAAACATTCAAGACCAAACAACAAAACATTGTGTCTTTTGTGTCTTCAAGTGTATGCAAAACATTTTTTTTTACATCAAACAACACACTTTTCTTAGAGTCATTTTGAGTCTAGACACTTGCAAACATTGGGTCTTCATCAACATTGTGTCCTCTTGTCACGAAAAACAGTCGAACAGTTAGATTTGGTCACAAAAAAAAAAAAAAATGACTTCACAGATTGGAAAAAACTGCACAAATTTTACAGAAACGCGTATGTGTCGGACATAATAGCGTCTGTGTTGTATAACCGCATCTGTGAAGGGCAGAAACGCGTTTGTGTTTTTAGAATCAACATTACACTTTGCAAAAAATTTCAGAAGTGCGTCCGTGTCGAACAGAGCCACGTCTGTGTCAGGAAACCGCATCTGTGAAGTATACAGGCGCGTCTGTGTTCAAAGTTGAAAAACTGTTACAGTCCAGCAAACAAACACAGTCAGTTTCGGAATTCTTGAGCTTCCTAGGTCATTTTTCTATGATTTCATTTAGCAGTCAACCTGTCTTTGGGTCTCACAAAGTCCATCATTGCTTCACATCTCACTTTACATTCATAATTGTCTAAACTTGAGTCAAAAGGTCACTTGCTTGTCCTCATCATACTTTGTCAACACACTACATACAACAACACTTTGCTAAGTGGTCCCTCATCAAGGTTTCTTACCTTTGGGTCTCATTTGGTCTTACTTAGAGTCAAGGTCAACTTACCTCATCAAGAGAAACTATCCTCTCTTTGGAAGTCACACCTACTCTACTACATACATACTTGGTCTTACACTTTGGACATTGCAAGTAAACCTCAGATTCATTTACATTCCATCCAATCCTTGGTCTTCCATACTTTTTCCATTTTCATCTAGTCTCACACATCTTGGTCAATACCTAGTTCATGGTTGAAACTCGTCTTCAAAAATCTAGGAGAGAAACTAAAGAGGCTCAAGAGTCCGCAAACATGAGTTCTTATGAATATGAGAATGATATCTTTTTCAATTCTGATCATACTACATTACCTGACATGGATGCCTATAGAAACATTCCAAATGTTGAGAACATGGACACTACAAACAACAATGCTACACACAATGACAATATGGACAACTTTTTCGTACATTCAGCAGATGTGGAAGAATCCATTATGAATCTCCATTTCAATTGATTGGTTGAGGAAATAATGAGGAGGGATAGACAATACTTCTTACAAATGATGGCACAAAGTGGAGCCAAGATACCTCATGATTTTGACATGTCTCAAATAATGGAAAATCGACCTTCGCAACAACCTCACTCCAACATGGATCAAATAAGGCCTAATAGTGGAGGAAACAAAGGACCACATATGGTACCTGAATCAGCATCATCTTTGCTCCAAAAACCAGAGGTCCCACATACACATGGTCAAGCATATGATACTCACCTTCGCAAACCATTATGGAAGTCTTATGTAGACAGATATGCTCAATTACATACCAATGCTAAGGATCAACCATCAAAGCAATTGGATATTCAAAGGCATGCTCAAAATTTGGACACAAGGAAACCCCGTGTCAAATTTGGGGGCAACACATTAGAACATGACATGCCTGTAGAGTATGGTATACATGCACAAAATAGATATGGTGTTCCTCAACATGAATCTATACCAAGTGGTCCATATATGCAGCATCACTATAGACCTCCTCCATATGAACATGTGTATGATCAATATCATCCATATATGTAATATGCTCCTCCTCCAATTGGTGCCTCAAACATGGGGTATGGTCCAAGAAGTCGATCTCCACCTAAGAGCAATTTGGAACAACAAATCAGGGACTTACAAAAGAAAATGGAGGACATAAATACACCAAAGCCAACATACACAATGAGAGACATATGTCCTTATCCATTTGACAAGAACATTCCAATGCCTCCTTTTACTACACACTTTGTGACGCCTAAATTTGATAAGTATAGAGGAAAAGGGGATCCTAAGGCACACATAAGGCAGTTTTTCATAGCTTGCATTGAGGTAGCAGCAGAAGAGACATATTTGATGAGATTATTCCCACAAAGCCTAGGTGATCAAGCTATGGAATGGTTCTCTCAACTCCCACCTGGAATTAAGTCTTGGGGTGATCTAGCAGAGGCATTTATTCAACATTTCTCATACAATATAGAGACAGACATATCAGTCACTACCTTGTGCAACACCAAACAAAAGGATGGAGAATCTTTTTCATCATTTTTACAAAGATGGAGAAATCTAGCCAGCAGATGCTCTTGTGAAATTCCATAAAAACAAATGGTAGAAATGTTCACCCAGAATGTTAACAAAGACATTGGCTATGATCTAAGGAAAGCTTGTTTGTCCACCTTTAAAGACGTCATTGAAAAAGGCTTAGCAACAGAGAAGGTCCTAATTGAACAAGGAGTCATTAAGATATTCAAGGAAAACAAAGATGACTTTAAGGGAAAAGACAAGCCGAGATTTTGGAATAAAAACAAGAACACAGTCAATGATGGTGTTGTTGATGCCAACACAGTGCGACCCAAATTCATTTTTTTAGGATCAAGTTCTACAAACAATCAAGTGAATACTCAAACAACTTCTAGATCATGAAGGAAGTACACCCCATTGGGAGAACCACTTGAGTCAGTTTTCAAAAAGCTAGTGGCAAACAAGGTAATCACTATTCCAGATTTTCCTCCATATGAGCCAAAGGTCAAACCAAATTGGTGGAATGATGATGAATATTGTGAATTTCATAAGAGCAAAGGACATAAAATAGGAAATTGTCATCGACTGAAGAACATCATACAAGATCTCATTGATAGAGGTGACATTGAGATTGAAGGACACTCATCCAATCAAGAACATGAGATGTTTAAGGAACCATTCCCAAAACATGACAAAGGAAAAGCTAAAGCCACAGATGACCAAACCAACTATACCAGAGCATCCTACAACTATGATTCAACCATCAATCACATCTCGATGGACAATTATGTCTCTACCATTATCATCAAGGACAAAACATCTGAGAATTCTACCCAGAGACCCAAGATTGTCCTAAAAGGTGTTGGATCTTCTTCCGAACCTACCTCTGAATGTCATGTTACAACCCGCCGAGGTAAAATCACTTTGCAAGGTGCTCCAACCAAAAACATTGCTTCCTCATCAACCAAACCTGAATACGACCTTGTAGAACAGTTAGGGAAGACACCCGCACTCATCTCCATCCTTGAGCTATTACACATATCCCCCACTCATAAAGCTATTCTTGACAAAATCTTGAGAGACACTGTCGTTCCTACTGATTTGAACGTGGACCAATTTCAAGCCATGGTGGGATACCTTTCCATTCCACACTCACTTACATTCACAGAAGTCAATGACGCCTCCGTAAGTCAGCCACATAATGCACCACTACACGTTGAAGCCTTCATACACAAACATCGAATAAAACGAGTCCTGATAGATGGAGGAGCTGGTCTAAACATTTTAACATTGAGCACTATTAAACAATTGGGATATTCCGACAAAGCTGTGAATTCTACAAATCAAATCACCATTAAGGCATATGATGATGAAGAGCGTTCATCCAAGGGCACAATCACCTTACCTCTCAGAGTTGGGCCAGTTACAAAGGATGTGGTTTGTCAAGTCTTGGATTTAGATCTCACTTATAACATATTACTAGGACGTCCTTGGATTCATAAAATGAGGGCAATCCCATCTACATATCACCAATGCATTAAGTTTCCTCATAACGGAGTGGAAGTAATAGTTAATGGCGATCCTAATCCGTTCATATACTGCAATAACCTGAGATAAAAAACTGAGACCATCATTCCCAGTAATCGTGAGGTTGTTCCTTCATCGGCATACATTGATCCTGAGTAATTAAAACCTTCAACATCAAAACAAGGTGAGCTTAAAGGCAAGTTTCAAGACAAAGGCATGGGGGAATACACTTTAAATCAGACCATGTACTTATGACAAGTCATGAGTTCCCCAAAAGAATATGGAAGACCACATCCTAACAAGCAAGTATCCATCATGATACTCAAATGGGACCCTACTACCTTTCAAAGATGGGGTGAACTAGAAGAGGAAGATTTATACAAAATGTTTTACAAAGACATTGAAGATGACACACAAGACCACATTAGTCTATCATGTGAGAAATATGGCAAAGGCTTCAAAATTCTACAAAAATTCGGGTATGATGGAAAAAGCCCTCTTGGGTTACGAAAGGAAGGCATCATTGAACCTTTACAACCTGAATTGACTTTCAAAAAGGAACGCTCGAAAGGACTTGGTTTCTTAACTTCCAAGGTCCACACCCAAAGGACAGAAGAAGCCTTACAAATCAAAGCTGCCAAAATTCAACAAGAGGATCGTTATTCCATAGATTCCAATGAATGGGAATGGGGTTCCGATAAGTCTTCCAGTGACTACGAGCTCACCGAGATGTTCAGAGAGCCAGATGAACCAATAGAAGAAGAGGAATTTTATAATAAGTTCAGAGTGGGTCAAGAAACAACCCATGAGGATTCCACACAGTCCTTATCTCAAGGTTCTAGGTTGAAATCACATAGGATGAGAACACCTACCCCAGAATGTGCTACTAGTGATTATAATTTGGATTCGTTCGTGATTGAGACTGATGAGGAGAGTGCCATTGATGACCTTGATAATTACCTTGACATACCCGAATATAACTACATCTTCACTCTTAGCCCTGCTAACTTTGAAGACATTAATGGCCTTTCCCTTGTTCACCACCAACTCATTGATTGGGATCATGAAGGACCTGCACAGTTTGACACATTCCAAAATGATGAAGCTTTTATTAACTATTTGGGCCTACGAGATGATCATCCTCCTGGGGACCATAAAGTGGGATACACTATAGAACTCAATAGCATGGCATATTTTGGTGAGGGTGTTGGATCTTCCAGTCACAAAAATGTGAAAATAAGAACAAATCAAGGGTCTTATGGCGAAAACCACACTGTGGCACTATCTGACCCCAAAAAAGTAAAAAGAAAGGACGTATCTGAGGGCGAAAACCTCTCCGAGGCACCCAAAGATGGAAGGCTCGACATTCTCCCAACATCATATGAGGAAAAGTCATCCATGTTGGTAGAGGAGACTATCAAAACAAACATTGGTACAGAAGAGGTTCCGCACAACATATTCCTAGCTCAATCGTTGACAGAGTCAGAAAGGTCAAAATTCATAAGTTTCTTCAAAGAACAACAAATCAACTTTGCCTGGTCATATGTTGATATGCCTGGACTGGATCCAGATTTGGTAATGCATCATTTGACAGTTAAACCAGGGGCAAAACCATTGAAACATAAATTAAGAAAAATGCATCCACAAATGGCATTACTAGTCAAAGCAGAACTTGAGAAATTATTGGATGTCGGATTCATACACCCAATTGATTATCCCGAATGGATCTCCAACTTAGTGCCTGTCAGTAAACCAGATCGTAGCATCAGAATATGCACAGATTTCAGAGACATCAACAAAGCTTGTCCAAAGGATGACTTCCCATTACCAAATATTGACTTGATTGTTGATCTCACAGCAGGTCATGAAATGTTATCATTAATGGATGGATTCTCTGGTTATAATCAAATAAAGATCGCGCCCAAGGATCAACACAAAACATCATTCACTTGTCCTTGGGGAACTTTTTGCTGGAATGTCATGCCCTTCGGGCTAAAGAATGCAGGTGCTACATATCAAAGAGCCATGACTACTATCTTTCATGATCTCATGCACGTAATCGTGGAAGATTATGTCGACGACCTCTTGGGCAAATCAATAGAAAAAAATACACATTTGGACATACTTTCAGTCGTCTTTGATTGGTTGGAAAAATACAAAGTAAGATTAAACCCCAAGAAATGTGTCTTTGAAGTAACCTCTAGGAAGCTCCTAGAATTCATTGTATCCAAAAGAGGAATCGAAGCTGATCCAGCAAAAGTTAAGGCCATCTTGGAGATGCAACCACCAAGAAATATCAATCAACTTCGATCCTTACAAGGCAGACTCCAGTCCATCGGAAGATTCATAGCACAACTTGCAGATAAGTGTAATCCTTTTCAGCACCTGCTACATAAAAACATCAAATTCAAATGGGATGATAACTGTCAACAGGCTTTCCAGACGCTCAAAGATTATCTTCTAAATCCGCCAGTTCTGATGCCACCAGTTCCAGATCAATGACTGTTACTATACATATTAGCTACTCCAACAGCACTGGGGGCACTCTTAGCACAACAAATTGCTGAGGGCAAAGAAAAAGCAGTATACTATATCAGCCGCACATTGGTGGGATATGAGCTAAAATACACACCAATTGAGCGTGCATGTCTCGCCGTGGTCTTTGCTTCACAGAAATTATGACATTACATGCTCACTCATAAGACTAAGTTAGTTGCAAGGATCGATCCATTGAAATACCTTCTCAATAAAGCAACACTTACTGGGCGACTAGCCAAATGGGTAATGATCCTGAGTGAATTCGACATCAAGCATGTGGACAGAAAAGCAATAAAAGGACAAGCCATCGTAGATCAATTAGCAAACGCTCCCATGATAGATGACGTTCCTCTCAGTTCAAAATTTCCAAATGAATCTATTTTGACAATGTCACATGCAAAGCCATGGCAACTGTACTTCGACGACTCATATACACAGCATGGGGCAGGAGCTGGCATCCTCTTTATAACTCCTCAAGGGGATTCTATACCAAAATCATACCGCTTATCATTTCCTTGCACTAACAATATTGCGGAATATGAGGCATTAACAACAGGATTACGAATTGCAATTCAATGGAAGATCCAGGAACTTCGTGTTTTTGGGGACTCTCAACTTGTCATCCATCAAGCAACTGATGATTACCAAACAAAAGATGAAAAATTAATGCCATATAAACAAATGGTGGATGACCTGAAACAACACTTCACAAAGATAGACTTTGAGCAGATACCAAGAGAGCAGAATTGCACCGCAGATGCCATGGCTACAATTGCTTCACCGATTGATCTACCTCCAAACGAGAACCGCTATGAGTTCTTGGTGGATAACCTTTTGGTTCCTTCATATGAGATCATGCCTACTAAGATGATATGTGTTGTCGGTCCCGAATCCCAGTTATATGGCTCCATTTTCACATACCTTCATGACAATATCCTACCTCCTGATCTATCAAATAACCAACGTCGCACTTTCATTCGCCAATCCTCTCGATATGTCATTTTAGCTGATATCCTATACCGGCAAGGTCTAGATGGCACTCTTCTTAGATGTTTAGAAAGCGACGAAGCTCAGATTGCATTACGTGAAGTCCATGAAGAGATATGTGGTCCGCATGCTAGTGGTCCTACCTTGGCCAAGAAACTCATCAGGACTGGATATTACTGGCCCAATATGGAAAAAGACTCATATTAGTTTGTCAAGAAATGTAAGCAATGCCAAATTCATGGAGACCTCATACATGCACCAGCACAAGAACTTCAACCACTTGCGTCTCCTTGGCCTTTTTTCCAGTGGGGACTCTATCTCATAGGTAAAATTCACCCTCCTTCTTCCAATGGTCATAAATTCATTATCACTGCCACAAAATATTTTACAAAATGGATTGAAGCAGTGCCTCTCACACAAGTCACAGGAAAATAGATTGCTACATTCATCGTCAACTATATCATTTGTCGATACAGTATTCCTGTTTCCATTATCACTGATAACGGGCGTCCCTTAAAAAATCAGGATGTGCATGAACTCTTTGACCGCTTCCATATTTCCCATCGTTTCTCCACACCATATTACCCCCAAGGTAATGGCCAAGCTGAGGCGTCTAATAAAACAATCCTTAAAATCCTAAAGAAGACAGTCGACGATGCTGGTCGTAATTGGCATATCCAACTTAATCCTGCACTTTGGGCTTACCGCATGAGTGTCCGCACACCTACAGGAGCTACACCCTATTCACTTGTCTACGGCGCTGAAGCCATCTTGCCTATTGAGGTCGAGCTACCTTCTTTACGGGTCTCTTTGCAAAACATCATCAGTGATGAAGCCTATAGGGTCTCTCGCTTACAAGAGCTTGAATTATTGGATGAACGAAGACAAACTGCTTTTAATCATCTCAAGGCTTACCAACAACGAATGAGTAGTAGCTACAATCACAAGGTCAAGCCTAGCACATTTGAGGTAGGGGACTTAGTTCTCAGAGAAAATCCTAAAAATCAACAAGACAGAGAGAAGAAGGGCAAGTTCGAACCAAACTGGCTTGGTCCCTATATTATTACAGCAGCATATGGATCTGGTGCATATCAGCTCTCAACTATAGAAGGTGAACCTTTGGAGGATCCTATCAACAACATGCACCTTCGCAGATTTTACACATAGCTCTTCAAAGTATCCTAATTCAAAAAATACAAAAAAATCAAAAATTTTAAAAATACAAAAAAATTATAAAACAAAAAAAATCGTTACTTGGTGAAAACTTGGCACACAGGCGCCTTGTGACACAAAAAACATTGAAAAATCAAAAAAGTAAAGAGAAAAACATTTTGTCCAACGGTGAAAACCACTTCGGTGGTGCCCTGGGCAAGTACCATGGTGAAAACTAGGTCACCAGCGCCATGTGTAGAGACATTGCTCCTCCCTCCTTCAGGATTCACTTTCATCCTTTCACTTTGCACACACTCACATCCTATCCATCCATAATAAACTTACCCATTCCCATCATGGCTTGTTATTGATCTACTCAAGATTGGTTCGCCATTCATGATAAACCTCTCTTTTCATTCCCTTTCCATCCATAATAAATCAGATCCTATCTGTGGCTAAGGCAAATCCTACGTCTAGTGATGGGTGTGGAACTGAGAACATCACATGTTTCGAGGAGTACAGTTTCTTCCAACTTTTCTTCAGTCTATTCGCGCACAATCCGCAATAAAGCAACATCTGCATCGCCGGTCCACAATAAAGTTTCATCTTCTCCGCAATAAAGTATCAGTTTCATGGATTCAGTCAGTTTCAGATGAGACAGCAGCAACAATGGGCTTCAACAAATCAAATCTTTCAACAGACTCAGACAACATATGGTTCAGTGCTATCTATCCATTCTGTGACAATAAACATTGTGACCACAATCAAATAAGACTTATACAAGTGACAAGAGACACTAAACTTGAGGGCTACAGTGGATGTTGGTGTCGAGTCTTGGTTTTCTTTTGATTTTATCTTTTGGTGACATGTCTTTTAGCTTTTCCGGGATGTCTCTGACTAGAGATTCTATCTCCAGGATGTCTTTGACTAGAAAGGCGAGGATGGGGTATCATCACCTATTTGTATTTGCTGTCTATGGATTGTCTCTTAGTAATGCTATGACTTGTCCAAGGATATGAGGACACTGAGAGTCTAGTATGAACTGGGGCATTCCTTATTTGTGACTGTCTTATCTCCATGCAAACAGGTACAATGACTTTCTGGGTCGAACATATGCCTCGATTGTCATAGCCTACTTGCCATAATAAAGCTCAATGATGATAACGCACAAGAAGCTCTTTCACTTTCATATCTTCTGTCTTCCATCCCCCTTTCTTGATTGATGTCCATTGTCCTTCTCGAGTCCGCGTAGCCTGCTATCACATGACTGAGTATAATGACATGCCAAAAACATTTGCATTTCATGTAGTTGCACCTGCATTACCACATATAAGCATTTCATACATACATATAGATATCACAATTGCATCACATCTTGCACACAACACTTGTTAGCACAATTTACATTTGCATTATCATATTCATCTACATTACATCCATTCACATTTACATATACATACACATATAAAACATAAAAGAACAAAAATACTGCATTGCATCATATACATATTTGCATCCATAAACATAAAACAAGCATCACATAAGAACATCTCATCATATAGGTACACATGCATATAGCTCCCGCAAAGATGAATCATCTCATATATATAATCATAAAGTGTCATGATACAATGATGTCAAAATCATATGGCTACAAAAGCACCCGCAGGTGTCTACATCATCATACAAAAATGGTACAATACTGATACATAGGGAGCCCTCTATGGCTATGATGAACTCCCTCCCTCGGAGCCACCTAGCCTCGATGGAATCTGAGCCCCTGAAGGACCCGCCCCAGGATCATCCCACCTGTCCCCTCTATCTGGTGGTGGTGGAGGACCCATAACCCCACCACTCGATGCCTGTCTCCTCCGGCTCCCTCCCGTAGCTGTCACTGTACGCGACGGTCTATGGAAACTCCTCGCCTGCTGATCCGCTGGCACTGCACCATAATAGAGATCCCGCCAGTAGGCAATCTCCTCCATTGCCCACAGGACATAAACATATCCTGCCCCTGTGTCCTCCGCTGCCTGTCTCCCCACCCTCAGTGTTGTCTCAGCCTCTGTATAACGCTGAATAGCCTGATCCCGCTCCCGCTCAGTATCTCTGAGCCTCCTCCTGAGTCGATCCCTCTCCCTCTCTAACTGCTGGATCTCATCTGCCTGTCCTTGACAGATCTCCCTCAGCTCTATCAGCTCATCCTCCTCTACGTCAGCCCCCTCCACCTCTGCCTGTGGCTCCCCCTGTATGGGTGCCTGCCCCTGTGCCTGTACCTGTACTGGTACCTGTCCCTGTACCTGTACCTGTCTGGGACCCTGTGCTGCTGGCACCTATAGTGGCAATCCACCGCGACCCCTCACCACCTGAGTTTGCCTCTCCTCACCACCCTCCCTCCGAGGTGCAACCCTCCTCTCTCCAACTACTCCCCTCCTCCTCCATCGGCCTCTGCCCCCATCACCTCCACCATCATCATCATCCCCACCCCCATCTCCATCCAATGGCTCTCCCGAATCCGTCAGGCATGGGAATGGATGCTTTGCCCAGTATGCTGTGTACTCGACATCCATGCTGACATCCTTAATCTCTGGCCACATGTCCCAGGGTAGGGGCATCATCTCTACTAGCTGCGTAACCACCTGATCATATGATAATAGGGGCCCAAACTGCACCTGATCTCTCACAGTCTGTGCATACATGCCTAAGCCCCGGGGCATCCTCTGGATCCTGCCAAACTGGCGGCCAACTTTGTCCACTAACTGCCTCTCTAGCACATAGGGCATCCGCCCAATCAGGTACCTACTCCAGAAGGTGTAGGGAAGCTCAGCTGCATCATCCTCTCACTGCTCGCATCCCAGGTATGGCCTCCATATGACCACATCAATATCATCTATCACTCACCGCCAATGCTCTAACTTGCCAATCCGTGGCTGTGACGTGATCATGTCATATAAATGTACAAAACTGCGTCCGTGACCTCTGCCCCTGAAGTGTATCAGCCTCATCACTGGCATATGCTCATAAGCCCACACCTGCAATAATGTCACCCCGCAGCCCAAACCCACTGATCCATGGTATACGAACTGATGCAGCTCATAGTAGAGGTGTGCCAACACACACGGTCCCTAGGCATATCTGGTGTGTTGTGTAACCAGTGTCTCCAGTGCTCCTCCCCAACCCACAGCCAACCCTCGTGTCACCCTATTCGGACATAGGAACCCACTGATCGCTCCTCCTACCACTGCTGGCAGTGCTAGCCCTGTGGCTGTCATAGTGTCCCATGCCATATGTCCTACCCTCATCTCCAGTCCTGGGTCCTGGAACACTCGTCTTTGGGCCTCCTTGTCTCCATCTCAATCATATGGGATCAGCTCCCCATCGATCGGTATCCTCAAGATCCTATATACATCCTCAAGGGTGACTGTCATCTCACCCATCAGCAAATGAAAAGTACATGTCTTGAAGTGCCATCTCTCCGCCAGCGCAGTCAATAGTCCCATGTTTGCCCGAAACTTAGGTACATACATAACATGTCTCACTCCCATAGCCTCGATAGCAGCTCGCTCCTCGGCTGTCAACTTAGGTCACAACCTCTGAGTAGACGGGAATCTCTCCCGTGACTCTAGCATCGGCAAAGACTCCTGCAGTCAAGCAAATCACTCATGTCAGTCATAGTGGCATTCCTTGTTTATCACAAAATGCTACTTTTTTTTATCTAAATGCATATAGTTATCTATCCTAGTGACACTCACTGTTCATCACAAAGTGTTGCTTTTATCACTAGTAGTACTCCCTGTTCATCACAAAGTACTACGTGTGTGACACTCACTGTTCATCACAAAGTGTTGCTCACATTTGCACTCCCTGTTCATCACAAAGTGTTGCTCACATTTGCACTCCCTGTTCATCACAAAGTGCTACTCATATTTTAGTACTCCCTGTTCATCACAAAGTACTATATCTTGGTACTCACTGTTCATCACAAAGTGCCTTGATCTATTCTAGTCTTCCCTAGAGGACCTACTTGAGTGTATCCTCTCAGCAGCTTATCCAATCAACAACATATGTTCATCACAGAACTGCCGATTTGACCTAGAAGACAAAAATTCACATTTTTGGACATAAACGCGCTTTCCTGACATAAACGCGCTTGAAGACTGCATAAATGCGCCTATTTTACATAGACGCGCCTGAAACACATAGACATGCCTATGCTCTACACAGACGCGCCTGACCAACACAGACGTGCCTTCTTGGCACAAATGCGCCTGACCATCACAAACGCGGCCGCATTTGACATAGACGAGGTTTCAAACGTAGACGCGCCTGGCACAAACACAGACGCGCCTCGCAAGCACAGACGCGCCTGGCACCAACGCAGACGCGCCTGGACGTTTTTGACATTTTTTGGACCCTAACCTAGAGCGCATTTATTGCCCTACCTAGCATGCATTAATGACAATACTAAATGCGTCGAAGTACGAAGAGGTTTGGTGGTACTTACCGGCTCTCTTGCCTTAGCTGGCCTTTGAAATCGACGAACGTGGTCAAATCTATGAACGAAGGCCATCGCTGCTGACTGCTGCTGCTCTTTTCTCTCTCTGCACTCTGCTCTCGTGGATGTGTAGATGACAATGAGGATGTATTTTCCCCCGTGGTCTATCTTATAGACTACCCTAGCCCTCGCCCTCATCTCCCGAGTTAGTCTTCATTATCCTGTGACTCTGTCACTTTATCCAGTCAGTCCATTCTAGCCTCTCTTTCTTATTGAGAGATTGTCTACAAACTTTTCAGACATTTTCATCCAATCTCCCGAGGGGGCATATCATTCCCATCTTGGGGCAACTCTGTATCAGTTCATATTATCTTCTTTGAAACAACGCGACAAGCCGCATTGTCTCAAAGAGGGGCAAAATGTAGACACCCAAAATTGTCCAGTCTAATTAAATAAATATTTTATTTATTTAATTATCTAAGCTTAATTCTTCTATTAATTAAATAAGTCTTTATTTATTTAATTAATTCATTTATCCTCTTCTAGCCATATTTCTCATTTAAATAAATACATTTATTTATTTAAATTATCCTTTTCCTAAATTAAATAAATATCTTATTTATTTAATTATCCCACTTCTTCTATTAATTAAATAAAATTTTATTTATTTAATTAATTCATTAATCTTTTCTACCCATGACACATGTCATTCATCTCTTAATTCATACACTACCTACCCCTTTCATTATTTTATTATTTCTTTTACCTACCCTCTAATCATAGCCGACCTTCTTTTACACCTCTCAATCTTATCCCTCCATTTCTTATTGCGTCTTTTATATAAGGAGATGCTTCCCTCATTATCAAGACCCTAATCATTCTATGCATTCTAATCATTTTATGCAATTGACTACACTACGATCCTACTTGCAACCACATTCCATTCTTTGTTGAGCTCTTGTGCACATAAAATTTGAGAGCAAATATATCAAGCAAGATCAATGGAGATAGGAAGAATGGAGATCAAAACCCTATTGGACATGTGATGGTATAATCCTTGTGATTTCTTTGATTTGCATTGTCTTAGGTAATATTCATATGTTATGGTGGATCTTTGTTGTTGTTAGGCTAGGGTTTTTGTGGTTGAATTCATTTAGCCTTTCAATATCGTTATTATTGTTATCCATTTTCACCATATACAATATCTTTTCTCACTGCTATGGGTTCTGATGTCAGATTATCGGATCCCCCTATCCTCTTGCATTGCATATTTTGATGTTGTGGATATCTATGTGCCACTTTCTCTTGGTGACATTCCACGGAAACATCTCATTATGTTGACGTCCCACAACTGCTCTTATCCTTAGAATGACATGCCTTTCATGCCTATGATTCTAAGGGGGAGCCATCATATCTACACTGATCTTTTTAGCTTTGGCATTTATCCTTTCAACTTTTGCATTGGTGTCTTTTAGTGATCGTTTTCCTTGTTTGCCTAGGTGGAGGCCAAACCACTCGATCTTTTTCTTTTCCAAGATTGCCTAGGTGGGGGCCAAACCACTTAATATTTTCTTTTCCCATGATCACCTACATGGGGGCCAAACTGTTTCTTGAGTGTCTTTGTAGGGGCCAACCTACTACTTACCAAATTTATCTACCCTAGTGCATGGCTATATAGTGCATCGCTACCCATGCTAGAAAATTTATCTTTATCTGGCCTATCCTATGGTTATCCATACTAGCATATCACACCCTATCGTATGACTATCTAGGATAACACATCTTGCTACCCATATCAATGTATCTTATACCAATGACAGTTTCTTATCTGGTATCTTTCCGTAGCTAGGGGCTTTCCTCCAGAGCGAGGTCTGTGTCTGTTACGCTGTCTTATCCATTTATTTATCTTATCATCCATCACGCTAGTCTGCAGCTAGTGTGTTTGAGAAGTACCAAATAACAACATCTGTACCAAATCTCGACATCATCTCGCTGGGGGCAACCTCGTCTGATTAATGAAAATCTGCCTCCCTATCATGACTGTTCATTCTCTATATCTTCCTCTACTTTAGCTTCGCATACCTAGACAAAGGCATGCTTGCTAAAGTGGGGGAAAAATATAATATCAAAAATATTATCCCTTGTAATTAATGTGACAAATGACACTTTTCCTCCATGTCATAAGAGGTCAGGATCCCCCATCATGTCTTTTTGTCCACTCAGACCATCCATGCCAACTCTGGCCGAAGCATTACCAACTTTGCAAACCTATCACCTTCAGGGACGAATGCACAACGCAGAGATGTTTGCATGATACGCTAGCATCCCACAAATTTTACTATCCGTAGGTGGTCGTTTAAGCGTTATGCTTGCACCCGAAAGGAATCGTAACACCTCTGTATGCGCCCACCGACATCCAATTTTGTTCTAGAGCCTTTATCTATCAATTTAAAAGGCATTTGAGAGGATTCTTTGGCAAGTTTGGTAATCTTCTTGCAAGTTAAGCTCTTGGAGACCATTTTGGACAATATTCCATCAACACTACCATTGTTGTAGCATCTCAAGCACATTACACGAACATTTCTGACAACTATTCATAAAAGGGTAGTTTCCTTAATCTCTTTCTTTCATTTTCGATACCTTTTTTTCAATATTTTATTGCGTCCTTTCAATTATCTTTATCATATTATTATTTCCATGGCTTCTTGGGTTGTTCGTGGAGGTGGAAACACCAAAATGGAGGTCTGACTTAAGTAGGCTCCAAAACACAACCCTAACATTTTCCCTTCTTGCTTGTGTGTACACTCACAAAAGTGAGAGAATCATCATTCATCTAGAGATTTCAATCATGGACCAATTGTGACTGTTTTCATCCTTCTCCCTCCCTTATGTTTTATTTTAGTCATTTCACATCTCACAACTTTTAGCTTAGTTCATTCATTTTGCGTGTTTTATTATATTATCCACATATTTAGGACTTTCTGTACGCCCTCTATACTTCGTTCGTACAGGATGACAACGCGTCGTGCTGGTGTCCCAGCTCTGTGCGCTCGTCCTCGAGACAAAGGTTTGACAGAGCCATCCGCGAGTCCCAAATCATGGACAATTGCCCTAGTTTTTTATTTTATCCCCTGTCTCATCTCAACACCAATTCGCAGAGGTAATCAGAAGGACAATTTGTCCTCAAGGATGCATCATCCTTGAGGTGGAAAATTCCCTCCATTACACAATGATAATTACCTAACATGTTAAGTTATAAATTTACAATATACAGTGTGAGAAAAAACATTTAAAAAGTCATAAAATAACATGAGTTGTGTAGATACATACACCATATAAATAATGATGTAAATATCCGAGCATACTTAGTTGCCCATTCTCAAATTGTAGAAATCTATAGGTAATAGATGAATGACTACTATAGAGCTTGCAATGTCTTAGAATTTTGTTTAAATACATCAAATACGTATTATAATCATACTTGTAAATATGGCAATAGGAAACCCTAAGCTAGATATTAAGTTGTAGACGTTATTTAACAATTTATAAAATTCCTTGTGATTTACAAAATGTGTTGCTCAATTGTGACTCAACTTGTAGGAGTTGAAAACATACACGTTTATTAGCACTTGTAGTCACGTGGAAGGACGAAATGACCAACCATTATTCAAGCAAATAATTTTTTATATTTATAGTAATTTGTTTAGTGACCAAATTTCTTGCAAAAATTTAACTAAGAATTGGACATCATTAATGTGGCATGTGGAAAAAAATCAATTATTATTTTTTATATAATGGTGGCCTAAAATTGGCATAGGATAATTGGTATCTAGAACTTCAACCACCATATTCATGATAGCATGGTTTCCTTCAAAATTTATCATTAATTTTGCATGAAGATTTGTGCCTCTAGATATGGGCATTGTTTCTCAAGTAATAAATTCCTTTTCGAGTAGTTATAGGGACAAATAAAATCACTAATTTAATCCTAAGAGATTCAAGGGAGTAGTTGGAGCAAACAAGGGTAGTTGTATAAGTTCAACAATGCTTAGGAGGTTAGAAAATGAGTTGCAATGATTCAATTAAAATTTAGACTTAGTAGGTGGATATTGTTACAAGTATAGAAGTCCAACATAAGTTTGTAGAAAAGGGGTGAAAAGGGTGAAGGAATCGACATGGAGAAATGTGGGAAAAAATTGCAACACTGGACATGAGGACTAAACATTAGAGTGGAAGTAAAAATTTCTAATAGAAATCCATATGGAGAATTGGGGTAAATGTGAGAAAAGGAATTGGAACCAAAGGTTTGGATGTATAGATCTAGACAAGAATCCCATAAGGGATAACTATAAATTATGAGGAAAAATATGCCAAAAGTGGAAGAGGGATGTGGACCATGAAGTTATGAAATAAATCAACTCTGGATCTACTTTAAAATTTTGCATAGGAGAAAAGAGAGGAGATTTGTGGGAAAGGAAGGAGGTCTATTGACGCAGTCAAGGTAGGGAGATCCAATGAAGGACAGCCCAACCTTGTAGCTTAAAAAATAAACCATGCAAAGCATACCAGTAACAAGGTGCCAGAAACAACAAAAAGAACAACCGGTAACAACATAGAACACATAACCGGTAAACAATGTGAATGAATCTTATTACAGTCTGAAGGGTTACAAATGCCACATGCTGGATCACAGACCAGGATACAAACAATGCTTACAATGCAATTACAAGATATGCAGATCATCCACATATCAAATCGGCTTCTGGGAATAGTATGCCAGTTCAACCCTAATCCGGACCTCAGCCTTCCAGCCTCAGTCCTACTGGATCAAAATCCCACCGGTTCTACATCTTCACTCAGTCTCAAAGCTTTGTACTCAATCTTCCAACTTCCTCTATCTTCAAATGATTCACAAGCTTCCATTTATACCATCTGCAAATAATTACAACTCAATCAAGTCGGCCCAAAGACCAACTGGTTCATGAAACGTGCAACGATAACATGTCAGCTCAAATCACAAAGAACAATCTCCAAAATATAAAATGATGTGCAAACCTATGGGAATACCATCCAAGTCCCAAAGCAACATCTCCAATGATTTGCAAGTCACAGAGATCAACCGTAAGCCAAAATCATCTTAGCTCAACATACAACCAGACTAATCGGTAAGAACATATCAACTGGGACAATACTGGAATCCACATCTCATCAAAAAAAAAAGAAGAAAAATGCTATGAAACTTGAACATGATAAAGACCATGAACACAAGGGAATAAACCCAAAATCACAATGCTAAACACTAAAACATGAAGAAATGCCACACTCTCAAGCAATTCCACTGAAGGGTAGCTAAACTGGTGCTCCTACATCAGACTCTCAGGGTTAATTGAAAAGTGAGTCCCATCACTTGATCTAGTTCGGCGATCGGTTAGTAGGTACTTGCAACTAACTCAAGGGATTCGACGATCTAACCACAACTATCGGTTGCCTCTCCACAATGATCTACCGGTCCAAACTGTAGCCTGCCTCAATCGGTGATTTGTTCAAGTCTCCACCCACTAACTGCCTCAAGCTCAAACTCTAGGATCGACGGTCTACTTGCAAACCTTGCTCTGCCTCATGTTCAAAGATCTGAACAAGTCCACAAGTTGCCTCAATCTTCTCTCCAACCAACCGGTGCACAAACAACACTCTATCCAACAACAGGTTCACGAACCAGCTTTGATACCATTTGACACATATAAGGAAGGGAGATCCAATGAAGGGTAGCTAAACCTTGCAACTTAAAACATAAACCATGCAAAGCATACCGGTAACCGGTAACAAGGTGCCATAAACAACAAAAAGAACAATCGGTAACAACACAAAACACATAACTGATAAACAATGTGAATGAATCTTATTACATTTTGAAGGGTTACAAATGCCACATGTTGGATCACAGTCCAGGATACAAACAATGCTTACAATGCAATTACAAGATCCGCATATCATCCACATATCAAACCGGCTTTCGAGAATAGTCTGTCGGTTCAACCCTAATCCAGACCTCAGCCTTCAAGCCTCAGTCCTACCGGATCAGAATCCCATCAGTTTTACATCTTCGCTCAGTCTCAAAGATTCATCCTTAATCTTCTAACTTCCTTTGTCTTCAAATTATTCACAAGCTTCCATTTTTACTATCTACAAATAATTGCAACTCAATAAAGTCGGCCCAAAGACCAACCGATTCATGAAACATGAAATGGTAACATGTCAGCTCAAATCACAAAGAACAATCTCCAAAACATAAAATGATGTGTAGACCTCTGGGAATACCGATCAAGACCCAAAGCAACATCTCCAATGATCTGCAAGTCATGGAGATCAACCACAACCCAAAATCATCTTAGCTCAACATACAACCAGACTAACCGGTAAGAACATATCAACCAGGACAATACCGAAATCCACATCTCACCAGAAACAAAGCCAAATGCTATGAAACTTGAACACAATAAAGACCATGAACACAAGGGAATAAACCCAAAACCACAATGCTAAATACTCAAACATGAAGAAATGCCACGCTCTCAAGCAATTCCATTGAAAACTGTCCAACCGGTAAGAACTAGACCAGTGTTCCTGCATCATCTATACTTCCATGAATTTTTACATAATGAGGAATTGGGAAGAAAATAAGAAAAGTGAAGGGATAGAAGGGCTTGAATATTTTGTACAAACTCTTGCATGGGATTAAATATTGGAACTAGATATTGAATTCAAAAAAAAAGTTTAGTAATCCATTAAAAGTCTGCAATCTTAAATAACTACTATAAAATTAATTACATAGTCAATCTTATAAAATTTTCATATATTCTTGCAACTTGTAACACATGTACTAGGGATATGGAGGCTGATAAGGAACAACACCTATGTTAATTTAGCAAGTAGAAATCCATACAAAGTTTTTGTAGATTAGTTATAAATAATGGGTAATACAAGGTCAAATGTACAAAGATTCCAGATTCAATTAAATTTAGACACTATAAAATTAGGTGCTAGCTTTAGCTCTAGTTAGGGACATGTCTCTCTTGTCTACACAAGGGGACTCTAGCTATATCTAGGAAGATACCACAAAAAGGGACAAGAAGGAAAGGACTAGGATAATCACACTTCATTATGGAAAATAGGGGGTACAATTGCATAAGCAAAAACACACACACAAGAAATATTATGTACATGAAAAAAGAAAAATACCTATAGGTAATACTTAGTTAATAATGTCACGAGTTACCTAGTAAAAATCCCGAGGTAGCATATTTTATGATCAAACTTTTCAAGAACATCATATATCTATGCCATAGCCATGCCTTTCTCATTTTAAGCACATGTTAGAAACTAATTGTTATCTCTTCTCAATAAACTAGTATGTACTAACACACACCTTTAAAGTTGCAACTAAAGTGTTCCTTACCAATAATTGTTCTTTCTAGGGGGACAATTCATGTTTTATAGGGAAAAAATCCCTATAACTCAGATCATCTTTGAGGCGAAAAAGGTGGATTCTTAGTCTTTTTTAGATTTTATCTTATCATCCCATGGTGTAGAATATTCACACGAAGGTTTTTTGCATGTTCTCAATGCAATACAACCTTTTAGTTGGCTATAGAAGCTCAATTTTAAGCCATGTGGTAAGAAATGTTGGCAATTTCTCTACCAACCTTAACAAGAAGCAAAGAAAAAAGGGTCTCGTGGGATAAGGTCATGTGGGATAAGGTGACCCATGGGATAAGAAGAATAAGCTTATCCTGCGAGGATAACAGACGATGCAAGAGGTGACGCGGGATAAGAGAACAAAGAGAAAACAAAGGACTTTCTTATCTTGTGCGATCTCACGGGATAAGAAAATAAAGGTAAAGCAAAGAACACTTATCCCGCGAGGATAAATGGAGACAAAGGTGGTCTCGTGGGATAAGAAAATAACAAAGGCAAAGAATATTTTCCCTTATCCCGTGGGATAAAATAAATGCACCCAGGGTCGCGCGAGGTAAGTTTGTCGGGGACAAAGTATGGGCTTTCCCCTTATCCCACGAGGTTACAAAGGCAACAACGATAGTGCAAGGGATAACGAATTGTCCAATGCAAAGAAAATATTATCCCATGGAGTAGAACAAGGGAAAAAATGATTCCACAGGATAAGCAAACAAGGAAGACAAAACAAGGAACGCTTATCCCACAAGCATAAAAGGGGATAAGAGGGAGCTCGCGGGATAAGAGACAGTGAAGGCCAATAATGGAAAACTCAAGGAGGCTTGTCCCGCAAGGTTGAGCAGAGAGTGAAAAGGGCCTAGGGGATAAGAAAGTGAGGTGAAAACAAAGAAATCTTATCCTGCGAGGTAAACAGGAAGTGCAAATGGCCCCGCGGGATAAGAAGACAAAATAAATCCAAAGGGGATGATTGTTTCCCCTTATCCTGTGCGGTATGCAGGGCCACTTAATGGTCAAACACAACCAAGAAAGCGTGGACCTGCGGTGCCACGTCAGACATATGCGGCCATTGGACCTTCATAAAGGCCCGATTTGATGACCATGTTTTAATCACAAATTGCGCCTCTTGGATGCCTACATGGAGAGATCTTGTGCATCCATCTTCGTGCAAATCTCTTAGATCGATGATGGACTTTTGATTTTGTAGTGGTCATTGATTTTTGAATGCTCTATGTAGGGTGGTTGTCGACCCAATGGTCGAGGACAAATCGGGCCCAATCGACACCCAATTTCAGACCCAATCTCACTTTAGCTGCTAGATTTCTCTGCCATAACTCCAGACATGATGCCTGCATCAAATTCAAAATGCCACCCATGCCTCTTCAAGGAATTTTGAATACTTTTGGGCTCTGTAGGTACATAGAGGGGCATTCAGATGCAAGATTTTTCCTGATTCACGGGGATATTTTTGCTCTTCCAAAGGTAGAGGATGCTCTTAGAGTTGTTTCAACACATTATTAGATCTCTCGATCTGTTCTTCTCCCCTCTTAAGATATTTTTATAACCTAACCTAGGTGGGGTTAGGTTTTTATCAAATGAAATAATTTGAGTTATGCCTAATCTATAAAGGCATATCTGTAACATTTTGATCAGGATCTTCTTCTTTTTTATTTTTTTTGCAAAACTCTTCATGTTTCTCTGCACTTGTAAAAATTGTCTTGCCTTCTCATGAATAAAATTAGTCTATTTGCCTCATTTTGTTTTACTCAATTTGTGTAATGCCTTACCTCTTTGTTTGAATACATTCTTGTTGGTTTTTCTGAGCTATAGGTGTAGTATTGATTCTTCTTTGGGTGGCACCTATGAACTAGTTTAAGTTCTTCTTGCAATTTTCCAAATTCCAACGTTCACTCACATTTAGGTGACAAATTAGGATAGAAATCAATGCATACCTAGGGTAGTTTTATTGATGTTCTATGTAGTCATAGGCAAGGGAGATCATCATTCCAGTTTGGGTGCAAACCCCTTTTCCCTTATTTCATGCATTCCCTTCTCTCTGTCCCTTTTCTTGAGAATCAATATATTAGTTTTACAAAGTGTTGGGCTGGTCCAATACTCTGCATTTCAAATTAAATAGGAAGTCGGCCTTCTCCGAAGATTCAACCTCACAATAGCGCAAGGTCCCACACTTAAGAGGTTGTTTCCATGTTTCACAAGGTTGTTGATCAAGCCCGATCACCAAGGGTGCAAAATTTTGTGACAACAGTTTCTGGCATGCCCGGTGGGACATCTTTTCAACATTTTGCTAAGATTTCAGTGTTTCTCTTAGCAATCTAGGTTTTAGAGGCAATCAATCAAATCATTTGGTGATTCTACAAAGAATAAATCTACTGGTTATACAGTCCAACACTCTGACCACTGAAGATTTGGTGTGCTCTTTAGTTCATCTTGCTTTTGGAGGCAAGCATTTAACACCCAATGACTCTGCAAGTCTCGGTATGTCACCATTTTTCTCTGGTAGGGAAAATATTTTGCCCTTGTAATCATTTTGTGTTACAAAGATTATCTCTTTTAAATGCTTTCAATATGAAAAAATATAATGGGTACCATTTCTATTCACCCCCATTTTTTGAAAATGTCAATCAACCCTCCCCATTCTATCAACATGAACAAACTAGGACTGCTCCTAGTTTTAATCCAAAAAATTTTGCTCCAGCAGTAGGTGGGTATTTTCCTAATGCTTACCACCCATCCCTGCTCAGCCTTCTTATTAGCTTAGCCCATCCCAAAAGGATGAGATAGTGCTCCTTGCAGAGGCTATGGTGTTGCAGGAAAATCAGGGGTTAAAAGACACTATGATAGATTATAGAAGACAACTTGACGAGATCAAGCAGCAACAACTTTGGGAACAACAACAGGAGGAGGCCTTCTACCAACAACAACAACAAGAGGAGCTTGCTTATCAAGCTCAACTACAACAACAACAAGAGTTGGAGGCTCAATAATAACATAATGCATTCCTTGCAAAGAGGCTTGCTTCTACAAGGCAAGAGGAAGAAATCAAGTAGTTGGAAGCCCTAGAGGTCAGAATCATGTAGGCAAAGGCCTCTGCTCCTTCCCCCCCTAAAAGAAGATTCCCAAGTTTCAGACAGGGGAGCCCTCATAGATATTTTGAGGAGCTTGTCCTTGAACAGATCCACCCTTACACTGAGCCTATCCAAGAGAGCTTTAACTTCACTACCTCAAGTTTCATGAGAATACTAGCTATGGATGTATAGGAACCTATTTTCTAGGCTCCTCAGTGGTTTGACCTTGTTGAGATCTGTCTTTGCAAAGGTGGGCCTATTGTCTGGAGGGCAAATGGTGGCCATCTTCTTCCCAATTTTGATGGGTGATCTGATCATGAGGAGGATTCCATGGTGGAGCCTGAGGTGTTGGAAGAGTAAACATAAGACAACTTGCAACATTTGGACACCAAGAAAGAAGAATGCAACAAGGAGGAAGCTTTGACCAATCTTGATCATCTTCCCTCCTTCATTAAGGATGAGGGAGATCTTCCTTCTTCTGAGCTAGTGGTGTATTCTCTGGAGGAGGGGCCTAGACTTGAAGAAGTTAGTCCTAGTGACTGTGGCATATTGGGAGAAATCAGTTCTACTCCCACTCCCATTCTTTTTGTCCCTCAAGAGAGCTGCAATAATGCCCAAGTCAATCGCCTGTGTTTTAAGAGCTAGGAGGAATTGAAAGAGGACTATTTTTGCAACGACTAGGAAGGATTTTGTTAATATTTGGACACTATGTTGCCTTGTCCTATGCAAGTCCATGAGAAATTAAATGAGGACTTTCATCTTTTGGAAAGTCAAGATGATGACTTGCATGAGGTAGCTATTCAAGGTGAACAAGAATATAAATTAGAGCTAACTGAAAAAAGAAGATTTTATTTTCTCTAATTTTTATGATGAGGTTGGGGTAGAACATGTGGCAAATGTCAAGTTTGATCTTGAACTTGATCTCCACATGTTCTTAAATATAATTGACACTTTTTTCTATCAACCTCAGAGAAGTTGAGTTCATCCCCTTAGGAGGGGGAAAATCTGGTCAAAATGATCAGATTTTAATGGTGGAGGCGGTTGAGAAAGAGCAGGGTAGCAGAGAGAGATCAACCTTTGGCATATCAAGGGGCTTCCCAATCAAATATCTCTCCATGATTGGGGCCAAATAGGAAGTTGCAGAGCCACATACCCAGGTCCCAAGTGTATCTCAGACCAGCAACGTGTCTGATCAACAAATTGGGGTATGTATTTTTATTTCTAAGTTGCAGGATTTCCTGCAACTATTCATGGTTCTGCCTTCATTTTTCCAGCTCTGTATTTTGTTCCAGATCCATGTAAATCACCCCTCCTTGTTTAGGGAGGGAAGCTACTTTAACCAATTTGTGAATAGTTTTGTTTAACAACTTCTAGTTGATTGGCTAGAGTAGGGTAGTGTAGGATTTCTTTTCCTCCAAGTGCTTTGGTACATTGTATTTAATTTATGATCTTCTACTTTCCAAGAAGTGCTCGAGCACAGTCTACTTTTTTAGTGTGGCATAAAATTTTGATGTAATCTAGGTTGCAGGGGCAAAGATTATCTTTTTGCTTTAGGTTTTGACTCTACGCCCAATGGACTTCATAAGGCTACTGATCAATGTGCCAAGTAGGCTTGTCACCCCCTCCGAGTCACCACAAATGTTGGCAATTTTTGTGCCAAACTTAACAGGAAACAAAGAAAAAAGGGTCTCGTGAGATAAGGTCACATGAGATAAGGCAAACCATGGGATAAGAAGAATATGCTTATCCCACGAGGATAATAGACAGTGTAAGAAGCGATGTGGGATAAGAGAACAAAGAGAAAATGAAGGACTTTCTTATGCCACGCGTTCCCGCAGGATAAGAAAATAAAGGTAAAACAAAGAACACTTATCCTGTGAGGATAAATGAAGACAAAAATGGTCTCACGGGATAAGAAAATAATAAAGGTGGGGAAGCTTTTCCCTTATCCTATGGGATAAAACAAATGCACCAAAGGTTGCGTGGGATAAGCTTTCCAGGGACAAAGTATAGGCTTTCCCTTTATCCCATGGGGTTACAAAGGCAACAACAATGGCGTGTGGGATAAGGAATTATCCAAAGCAAAGAAAACCTTATCCCACAGAGTAGAATGAGGGCACAAATGATACCACAGGATAAGCAAACAAGGAAGACAAAACAAGGAACTCTTATCTAGCGAGGATAAAAGGGGATAAGAGGGAGCTCGCGAGATAAGAGACAATGAAGGCCGATAAAGGAAAACTCAAGGAGGCTTATGCCACGAGGTTAAGAAGAGAGTGAAAAGGGCCTGCAGGATAAGAAAGCAAGGCAGAAACAAAGAAATATTATCCTACGAGGTAAACAAGAAGTGTAAAGGGCTCTGCGGGATAAGGAGACAAAGCAATTCCAAAGGGGATGATTTTTCCTCCTTATCTAGCGCGATATGTAGGGCCGCTCAGTGGTCAAACATAACCAGGGAAGCATGGACCTAGAGTACCACATTAGACATCTACAGTCGTTGGACCTTCATAAAGGCCCGATCCGATGACCATGTTTTAATCACAGATTGGGCATGTTGGATGCCTACATTGAGAGATCTCGTGCATCCATCTTCGCGTGAATCTCTTAGATTTATGGTGGACATTTTATTTTATGGTGGCCATTGATTTTTGAATGCTCTGTGCAAGGTGGTTGTCGACGTGATGGTCAAGGACATTTTGGGCGCACTTGACGCTCAATTTTAGACCCAATCTCACTCCACTTGCTAGATTTATCCACCATAACTCCAAACATGATGCCTGTAGCTCATTCGAGAAGCCACCCATGCCTCTTCAAGGCATTTTGAAGACTTTTGGGATCTACAGGTACACAGAGGCACATTCAGATGTAGGGTTTTCCCTAATTTGCAGTGATATTTTTTCTCTTCTAGAGGCAGAGGATTCTCTCAAACCTGTTTCAACACGTTATCAGATCTGTAGATTTGATCTTCTCCCCTCTTAGATATTTTTGTAACCTAACTTGATTGGGGTTAAGGTTTTCTCAAATGAAATCATCTGAGTTATGCCTGATCTGTAAAGGCAAATCTGTAACATTTTGATTGGGATCTTCTCTTCTTTTTTTCTTCTACAAAAATCTCCATGTTTCTTTGCACTTGTAAAAATTGCCTTGCCTTCTCATGAATAAAATTAGTCTATTTGACTAATTTCGTTTCACTCAAATTGTGTAATATGTTACCTCTTTGTTTGAATACATTCTTGTTGGTTTTCCTGAGTTGTAGGTGTAGTGTTGATTCCTCTTTGGGTGGCACCTATGTACTGGTTTCAGTTCCTCTTGCCATTTTCCAAATTCCAACCTACACTCACATTTAGGTGACAAATTAAGATAGGAATCAGGGCATACCTAGGGTAGTATTATTGATGTTATGTGCAGTCATAGGCAGGGGAGATCATCATTCCAGTCTAGGTGCAAACCCCTTTTCCCTTCTTTCATGCATTCCCTTCTCTCTCTCCCTTTTCCTAAGAATCAATAGATTAGTTTTACCAAGTGTTGGTTTGGTCCAACACTCCACATTTCTGAAGAGGAAGCCGAACTTCTCCAAAGATTCAAGGTTGGTGATCAAGTCTGATCACCAAGGGTGCAAACTTTTATGACAACAGTTGCCTAAAACTTCTAATATAAAAAAATTTCAATCCAGAGCTTCTAATAAAAATACAATTGGTAGAAGTTTTAGATAAGTTGTAAGGATCATGCATGCTTAGTTTCACAGCTCTCAAATGAGTTTTGATGGTTATTTAAATATATTGGCTTTTTTGAGCAAGTTCATAAGGTTCAGTAAAAAGTTTCAAATTCATTTGTTCCAGAGACTACCCATGTGTTAATTTTCTATTAGTAGTCTATAGCTAGACTTTTATGATCATTGGGTATTTTTGGGGGCCTGAACCAAAAATTTGTTAAAATTCTTATCGAAGGCCCTAGTTTACAAAATAGGTCCTAGCAATTGGTTTATTGAGCATGTGTAAACCAAAAAATGAAGATCTACATAATTAATTGTGCTTCTCTGTAAGTTTTCACGACTTTTGAATGCCATTTGCTCTTGTGGTGTCATTTTAGTCATTTGGTGCATACTGAAGTTGAAGTCGCTAGTTGCAAAATGATTTTTAATTTGGAAGTATTTAAAACATTTTTTAGTGTTTTCAATGTTTTGAGAGATAAGCTCGTGCATGGGATTCATCGGGTGAATCCGAATTTCGATAGATCTTTCAAGAATGAATGGTGTTTCTTTGAGGAAGGATGAATGAAAATCAATTTTGATGGAGCGTTAAAGGGCAATCCTGAGCAATCTGAGATAGGATTCATGCATGAGATTGGAGAGGGAATATCCTTGCATTCGAGGCTCAAAGAGTTGAAAATGGCACCAATAATGTGATGGAAGCCTTGGCGGCTTTAAATGCAATTAAATTTGGAAATAAATTAGGGATCACTAAATTACACTTGGAGGGGGACTCTTTAATAATTATTAATGTTATTATCTTGGGGGAGATTCAAGTGTGACATATGAAGAAGTTTATTATGGAAATTTGATGTGAGTTGGCTATTGTACGAAGTTTCCATATTTGTCATGTGAGGCGTTCAGTGAATGAGATTGCCGACACTCTTTTAAAGTCAACAATGAATTTTGAGGAGATTGGGGAGGTACGAATTGAAGATTTCTACAACATCCCAATTGATGATTACAATTCTTTAGCATACTGAATGATGATAACTGTATTAATGAATGGGTGGGGGATTTGATTGATGGGACTAGCAGTGCTGCAATGGCAATATATTGGTTGGGATTGGTTTCGACCATGTATTTCTCTTTTTTTTTGCTATGTTCTAAGGTGGGTGGAGTAAATATGGAGGCAAATTTCCCTCTCATTACTTCTAAGCCCCAAGCTACTTTTTTAAGGCTGGTTTCAGAAAGGAGAATGAAGGGGCTCTTCAAGCTAGATGATGAGGAATTTATTCACTTGATAGAATTATTGTTGGGTGAAGTGTTTTTGCATGCAAAACATCGATATCGAACGAATATGGATATTGTGACTATGGTGGTTGTGTGGGGAGTGGAGTTGAGTGATACCACAAATAATGTGTTGTGGGTGGTGCAACTGATTATGGATGATGAATGGTTGGTGGGGCTAAACTCGATCTTGGAGTGGGTTGTTCCCGGTGCAGGTTTTGACGTGAGTGAGGGTTTTTAAGACCTTGTGATGGTTGAATTGCATGAATTGGTTCCTTTTATGAGGTGGTTTACCGGTTTCAACTGGGATGAGCAGTGGGCTGAGGCCCTCATTGCTTGGGATTCATTGAAGACCCTTCTCAGACAAAGGGAGGCGATTGGGGGTGGTGCAATGGTGGTAGAGGATGGAGAGGGTGATAACAAAAACATGCAAAGGCAAAGGCAAAGGTGAGGCAGGGCATCAACAAGGAAGCGGGAGGCGTGGATGGTGGTATGACTTGGAGATATAGAGTCTATTCCTCTCTGGATGTTTTGGCCTAATTTTTTGGCAAGAAGATTTTTTTTTGGATCTTTGTGTTTTTCTTATGTTTGATTTCCATGTAAAGGCGTACAAGTTTTTCAGTTACCCCTGTGATGAATTTTGGTTTTTTGCTTCTGGTTCTAGGTGATTGATGTAGGCTTCATGCCATAGATGTAATTGTCAGGTACAGACAATGGGGAATGTATATTGTAAATGATGTTGGGTCTGGCTTGGTAAGTAGGTGCCATTGGCTTTGAATTTTATCTATACAAAGCTTGAAAGGTAATGATATTGTTACTTTTACTGGATAGCTATACATTTTTGAATTATTAATAAAACTTAATCCTTGTTATCGACGAAAAAAAATGTTTTGAAGGACACAAACAAATGCTTAAAATTTTAAATACTATTCACTAATCTTTGTGTAAAGATAAAGTTAAATTATTTAACTTTACACCTTTGAGAAATTAGCTATTTCTTTCATTGGAGAGTTTAAATTTTTTGAGGGAAAAATTCTCACATGCAAAAGGAATGCTTAAACGATCTTATCCATTAAATCAATAAATCGCCCTCATAGAATTTATTTCATGTGGCAATGCATCATTGTGATATGTCTTAGGCTTACGATGGGAAAAGTATTGATTATTTGACTCGTTAACTTGGAGTGTTTTTGGGTGCTAAATAAGGAAATCTTTTCATGTCTTATATCTGCCTTTTTCATTTTGTCTCTTTCTCATTCCTTGTGCCAATGCAGTAAAATGGATGTAAAATGATATTCAATTGGCTTGATATATCACAAGTTTAGAAAAAAATCCAAAGCAAAGCCATAATGGTTGTTTTATTTGATAATACTCATGCCGAGTTGGAATATGTGGCAACACAATTTATATTTTTCTACTTGTAGGTGATTGTTTTTCTTTTCTGCTAGCTTGCATCTTGTTGTTATTTTTGGGAGTTGATTTCCCTTGTTTTAGTCTATAATAATTGGCAAGTAGTATGAAAATGATTTTGAGGAGGTTTTCTCTATTTAAACTGAAGAAGTTGAGAAAGTACAACTTCTGAGATCCCAAGAGCATCTGCAAGCAAAATACCTATCACAAGAGAAGATTGGAGACAGAACATAAAAAAATCTCAGAAGAAAAGATTATCATTTCAAAGAGGGAATCGAAAAAGAAAAGTTACAATAAAATCCTTATGACAGGATAATAGAAACCCTAAAGATGTGCAACCCTAAAGAAACCCTAAAGGGATTAAGAGAATTTAATAATTAGAATAATTATTAAATATCTACAATATTATTAAATACCTAAGTTTATCTTAAGAATAGAGTATAAGAGACTAATAATTAAATAAATTATTATTAGCTAATACAAGATAACTCTAACACCCCCCCTTAAGATGAACTTAGGGAGTAGCTAAAAACACTAAATGTAGGAAAGCAAAATGCAACTACAGGAAGAAGGCAAATTTGGGTCCCGACAACAAGGCCTGATGAGGTACCCAATCACAACCAAATCTCTATGAAATGGAGAAATAGAGAAAACCACATGGGAAAAAACTCTACTCCAAAAAGAGATGGGAAAAGCATGCAAAAGAGAACATGAAGGAAGAAGGCCTCAATGAGACCCCCTAAGGACAAATTCCTTTACCCCAAGCATAGAGCTCAACTGAAGATGTCAGCAACCTGCTCCTCTGTAGGAATGTACTCCAAGATGAGAAAGCCATCCTAAATCAACTGTCTGATGAAGTGCATGTGAAGCTCAATGTGTTTAGACCTTTGGTGCTTCATTGGGTTGCGGTAAAGGTGAATGGCACTCTAATTGTCACACCAAAGAATAGTGGGACTATCAAGAGGGAACCCAAACTCAGTCATCAACTACCAAAGCCATAAAACCTCCTGACTAGCTAACACCATTGCTCGGTACTCAACCTCTGTAGATGATAATACAATAGCAGACTGCTTCTTGCAAGACCATGTGATAGGACCAGAACCAAGGCAAAAAACAAAGGCAAAAGTAGACTTCTGATCTTGAGCATCCCCAACCCAATCTGATTCAGTGAAGCCAACAATGTAAGGGGATCCTGAAGTATAGTGAATGCCAAACTGTGCAGTGCCCCTAATGTACCTCAAAATATGTTTGGCTACTTGCCAATGGCTCTCATGAGGATCATGGGAGAACTGAGAGACAAGACCAACCGCAAACAAAAGATCCGGGAGAGTATGGGTCAAGTACAATTAACTACCAATCAATTGCCTATATAAGGTAGAATCCATAGAAGGTGTAGAACAAGTGGTAGACAACACAACACTTGACTGAAATGGTGTGGGAGCAGGCTTGCAAGTAAGCATGTCAAATCCTTGAAGCATATCAAGAGCATACTTCTACTGAAGTATCTAAATCCCATCAAAAGATTGGATAACCTATAGGCCCAAAAAATAGTGCAGAAGGCCAAGATTTGTCATCTCAAACTGCTCCATCAAAGCTCGCTAAATATCCTGAATCAAGGAGGATGAGCTACTGGTAATGATAAGATCATCAACATAGAGCACACGAATTACTATATCATCCCCCTAACATTGAATGTAGACTATAGGATCGGAATGACAACATGTAAAGAGTGTGGAAAGCAAGAAGGAGTCCATCTTCAAATACCAGGCCTGAGGAGCCTGTTTGAGACTATATAATGAACGTCGAAGTCTGAAAACCAAAGAGGAATCTTGCACAAATCCCTGAGGCTACTCCATATAGATCTCCTCATGAAGGTCTCCATGCAAAAAATCACTCTTCACATCCATATGAAAAACTGTCCATCCCTGTGAAGCTGCCAGAGAAAGTACAAAGCGAATAGAATTCATCTTGGCGACAAGAGTAAAGGTCTCAGAGTAATCAATACCCTCCACCTGAGAAAATCCCTTCGCAACAAGATGAGCCTTATACTTATTAATAGAACCATCTGCAACATACTTGGTACGATACACCCACTTGCACCGAACCAACTTTCTTCCCTTCGGAAGAGAACAAAGATCCCAAGTATGATTCTCCATCAGAGAAGAATACTCCTCATCCATGGCCCTATCCCACTTTGGGTGACCTATCACCTCTAAAAATTTCTGAGGATCATCCGAAATGACATGACTCAGAAGACTAGAACCAAATGTCTATGCACGAGTATGACGAGTGTCAGTAGGATCACTTGCCATAGAACCAACAACATCAACTGTAAATCAGGCCCACTTGGGAAAAGGCTGAGCAACAGGTGGTGGTGGTGGTGGTGATGGTGGCGGTGAAGGTGGACCATCATCTGCATCATCCTCAAGGAAGAAGGAATCCTTAAAAGATGAAGAGGGAGGAGGAGGCAGTGAGGGAGAAGCTGTTGATGGAGAATCCATCTAAGGAAGGAGCTCAAACTCGACATCCCGCCTAAACAAGACCTCTCTGAAATCAAGATCAAACAACCTGTACGCCTTAACATCCTCATAGTAGCCAAAAAAAATGAGTGTTCAGTTCTTCTTCTCCATGGATTTTCTTTGAGCATTTGGAATAAACGCCCAAGCCTCACTACCAAAAACTCAGAATGAAGAAACATCAGGCTTAACATGAGACCAAGCCTCCTTAGGAGTCAACTGGTGCAATTCCTTATGAGGCATTTGATTCTAAATATAGGTGGCACAATTAACTACCTTAGCCCAAAAAGAAGGCTGCATAGAACATGACTGAAGCATACAATTGGCCATCTCCCTTAGTGTCATGTTCTTTCTCTCAGCAACACCATTCTTCTGAGGGGTGTGAGGAACTGATAACTGATGCTGGAAACCATGCTCTGTGCAGAAAGCTGTAAAAGCTTGATTCACATATTCTCTCCCATTATTTGCATGTATCCTCTTTATAAAAAGATCAAACCGCTTCTTTAAAAATATCTTAAAGACTCGAAATGAATCAAAGACATCAGACTTGTACTGAAGAAATTACACCCATGTGCATCTGGAGAAGTCATCAATGAAAGTGAGCACATACTTGGACCCTGAAAAAGATGGAGTCAGGAATGGCATAAGATCACTGTGGATCAAATCCAAGGGTGCCTTAGCATGGGTGGCTCTGCTTGTAGGAAAAGGATCACGGTGATGCTTGCCAAGTGCACAACCTTGACATACACCATCAACATAGGATATCAGAGGGAGCCTAATAACAAGTGCCTATGTGCTCATCTGTTGTAAGTATCTATAGTTGACATGGCCAAAACACTCATGCCACAACCTGCTCACTGAATCTGCATGTGCTATAAGAGAAACATCTGAACCATATGGACTCTCAAAGCCATCAAACTGATATAACCCGAGAATCAGGATCAACATTGCTAGTAGCCACAACCAAATCAGGATCATGGAGCTCTCAAATAACTACATCATGTGGTGAGAACTCAACCATTTTACCAGAGCTAGAATGATAAATCTGATAAAAAGAGAGGAGGTTCGTAGAAATGTCAGGAACCAAAAGAACATCCTAAAAACAACCACCTATCAACGGAACAAAACCTAAACCTGAAACTAAAAGTTATGTTGAGTCAACAATTGCAATGTGTGAAGTATTACTGTGAGAAAGTGAGGTAACAAGTTGCGGTGAGTGTGTCATGTGGTGAGAAGCCCCATAATCAATAATCCAAGTGGATGCAGAAGGAATAGCTCGTGCAGAAAAAGCATGTCCTTTCCCAGTAGAAGAGGAAGATGGAGGCTGAGGAGGAGAAATATGATGCTGTTGCATGGCTTCCTACAAGGCCTTTAATCATTTCCAACAACGATAAAATGGACGACCTTCTTTATCATGGAAACTGCAAAGTTCATCTGACTTCTTCTTAGTCTTGGAGGAAGAATCACTAGGCTTGGAAGAGTACTCTTGTTTGGGATAGGACTTTGGTTTGTAATCAGACTTAGGTGGTGGCTTGGAGGAATGCTCACGGCCACCTGAATCCTTCTCAGGCTTTGGTTTCTACTTCTTGTTCTCTTTAGATGTCTAAGAAACCAATGCTTTCGATTGTGATCTTGTGAGAGTGTCCAACTAAGATAGGTGAGCCTGCTCACGATTCAAGTTATCACATAATACATCAAAAGTAGGCATGGTGAAGCGTGTAACCAATGCATCAATAGTAGAATAAAATGTGGAAGCAAATATTTGATAGGGACCTCGAAGCTTAGAGAGAATCAGGTAGATACACTCTGGGTCTGTCTTATTCTTACCACAACTATGTAAGATATATCTGGTGGTTTTGAACTTATTCAGAAAGTCCTCAATGTGAGGAAAAGACTCAGGTAACAAGGAAGAGAGCTCGACCTCAATCTATAATGCTCTGAACTCATTGACAATACCAAAGAGACTTTCAAATTTGGACCACATAGCTTGAGAAGTGAGCAAACCATCAAGGTGAAAAATAAAGTTGTCTGAAACATGTAAGGAGATGACACCCATAGCCTCATCCATCTTATTCCGATGCTGAAGAATCTCAAAAGGATGCTGTAACAGTGGTTGATCCGCATCCAAACATGACCACAACCCCCTTGATATGAGAAGCCTCATCATATGAGCTTTCTAGAGGTGATAGTTTTGGGATGTAAGAAGCTCATCTTAAGAATCTTACATGGGCACCTATACCTGAACCTAGACCTGCTCTTGATTTTTTTAATTAAGTGATCTTTTAGACTAGACAAAAGATGTAGAAGGGGTTTTTTGTTTGTTTGTTTTGAGTTTAGGTGTTTTGATTTTCTGAAGTAAATTACAGAAAATAGTAAAAAATAACACTCCCCCACAATATGTAAAACAAAAACCCAGTACAATTTGATAGCCAGAAAAGAAGACAAGAGAAAAGAAAATGTGACAAACACTATCTTGTGTACCTGGTGATTTTTCTGAAAAAAAAAACTCCAAATCTGAGAAGAACTCTCCAAGACCTTTTGGATGCCTATTTGTTTTCTGAAAAAGAGTTTGTTTGCCCAATTTATGGTTCCTAGAGTGCAGAAAAGAGCACCGACTTGGACAGCAAAAAACAAGTACCAAATGAAAAAATTAGCAAATCTCACCACCAGATCTGAGTAGGGCTCGAAAAGAGCTTTCCGACGCCTATTCGTTTTCAAAAATCCAACTCCGTTTGCCCAAGTTATGGAAAAAAGAAAAAAAAAACCTTTTGTAGGGCATAAAGAGGGTAATAAATAAATAAATAATTTTTTTTTCTCGAAAAATGTGCTTGTAAGGGCCAAACTCAAAAAATAATTCCTAGAGCTAAATTTGTCTATACTAGACAAATTTTATATTAAAATGGGGGTTTTTGAGTGTTCTGAGTTCAATGGTGAGGTCCTTTTGAGCTCAAAATGCCCAAAAACAAAAAAGATACCCTAGATCCAAACTAAAAACTCTGAAAAAAGAACTGAAACCCTTGCCTCCAGAGAAAATCTTTTGAAAATACATCAGGAACAAACAACAACAGATGATGGCTCTGATACCATGAAGAAGTTGAAAAAGTACAACTTCTGAGATCCCAAGAGCATCTGCAAGCAAAATACCTGTCACAAGAGAAGATTGGAGACATAACACAAAAAAAGCTTTGAAGAAAAGATTATCATTTCAGAGAAGGAACTGAAAAAGAAAAGTTACAATACAATCCTTATGACAGGAGAATAGAAACCCTAAAGATGTGCAACCCTAAAGGGATAAAGAGTATTTAATAATTATTAAATACCTACAATATTATTAAATACCTAAGTTTAGCTTAAGCGTAGAGTATAATAGACTAATAATTAAATAAATAATTATTAGCTAATACAAGATAACTCTAACATAAACAAACGAAAATTAAAGTTTCTCATGTCCAAAAGCCTCATTGACCATTTCCTACACCCTTGCTGAAATTTAGAAGCTATTTGAGGTGCTTTAAATTGACTACCATTGATAAAAATAATATACACAATAATTATTGCTAGGTTTTGAACATTTCTGAGTTGCTAGTTATATAAAAAATACTTTTAAACAATTAAAAATGCTCATAATGTTTCATGAATGTTTATGTGATTGTTTTAAACTCCCTTATAGCATGAAATAGTGACATATAGTTGTCTACAATATTATGGCATGAAAAAGTTTAACATGTAGATTCTTTCAAGAAAGGAAAGTCCCAATGATCATCCAAGTATGGGGTGGTAAGTATTATCAGAGGCAAATTAGTTATAGGTAAATAACCATTTCCATTAACCATAAAATGCCAATATAATTGAAGGATTTTTTTGGAATTTTTTAAAGAAAACTCGATTGATGATGTTGCTGATATTGATTTCGATAGGATGTAGATTCGATCTTGATTTGATGCGGATTTGGTTTTGATATGATACTAATTTGATTTTGAGATGATAAATCTCGATTTGATGCGGATTCGATCTTTGACAAGATAAATCTTGATATGATGCGGTTTCGATCTTTGAGATGATAAATCTCGATATGATGCCCTAGACACTATTGATAGATATCGATGTGAGGATGCCCCCTCGAGAGATGAATTGGATAATTTTTGAATGTTTTTGAATTTTATGCGATTTTTTTTGAAATTTTTGAAATTTTTTTTTTTTCTATTTTTAATGATTTTGCGTTTTTTGAGATTTTCAGAGTCAATCCGATTCATTTCTCGATAAGAAATTTGAAAACACTTTCCCGCCAGGTTGATTAGTTGATTAAATGATTAAAAATCAGTGGAATAAAAATCCCACTTAAATGCCCCATTGTGAGTTTAAAAAGGTGAATTCATTTTACCACTCCTCACTTGTGCACTTGAGTTGTTTGAGAAAATTTTATTTGGAGGAAGGAAATGGCGATTCTATACCACCAACATAGGTTTGAGCGAGTTCGATGATATGAGCATCCTCCGGCATACATTCCACCGGTATGTACTTCGAGAAACCCCAGCTTTGTTAATTTTTAGTTGATTTTTTAAAAAATTAGCTGTCTGCATAAAAAATCATTTTTTAGCATTTTCGTCAAATGGGTTGGGAAAATAAAATAAAATTTTGAGATGGGTTTTTTCAATTTATGAAATGGGTTTTTCCAGATTTTTGAAAATTTTCAATTCGTATCTCAAATTTTTTTTATTGATGCATGCATTTTTTTTTTCATTTTTTTAGAAATAAAATAATAAAAATAAAAATACTGATTTTTGGGGGGAGGGGCGGTGGTTTGGCGGTGGCCGCCACCGCAAGCAGCACCTTGGGCGCCGCGGGCAGCGCCTTGGGTGCCACCATGGAGGGGGGGGGATTATAAAAGTTTTGTTTTTTTTCGATTTTTGGAGATTTTCGGATTTTTTACGATTTTTTCGATTTTTGGCAAGTTTGATTTGATTTTGGATGTTGGATTTTGACAATGAGGTTTCGATTTTTGATGATTTGATTTGATTTTTGATTTTGATAGGGTAAGATTTGATTTGGGTGATTTTGAGAAAATGATTAGATTTGTCGATTTGTGTCATTTTTCGAGTTGATTTGATAAAGAGGTTGGTTTTGCTATCAATTTGATTTGATTTTAATAGAGTAAGATTTGATTAGCTATCTAATTGATAAAAGTAGACGCTCCTGATTGATAAATTTGATGATCAGTTATGATCATCTCGATGTACGGGCGAGGTGAGATAGAATTGATAATGACCTCATGATAGATGAGTGTCATTGATAGGGACCCGATGAGATTTGATAAAAATCTTGATTGAGCAAGATAGATAAATCAAGAAACTGATATAATGAGATGATTTGATTGCAGGAGAACTTTACTGTTCTTCAGTCTTGGGAGCGCTTCCCGAAGACATGGATGTTGATACCCCGCCTTAGCCAGGTGGAGTGAGACCACATTGGCAGGTGTGGTTTATCTTCCCTTCTTGACATGCCCTGACCTTTGATAAATTGGGGATTATTGACAGCCTTAGCAGAGCACTGGCATAGTGAGCATAACATGTTTCATTTGCTGACAGACGAGATGACGGTGACACCCGAGGATGTCTACCGGATATTGTGCATCCCTGTGATGGTTGAGCTAGTGTATTATGATCTCAGCGAGCGGGGTGGGACAAATGCACTTTGTTGAGTGTTTGAGGATGATGAGATAGGTGGATACGATATTGTGTGGTAGGAGATGCTAGAGCTAGGATATGCCACATTATCGACTGTGCTTGCCAGATTTATTGGAGGTTTCCTTTGTCCTGATCATAGGTCAAATGGATTATCTGTTGGATGGGGTCATCTGCTTGAGAAGATGGTGACACAGGGGACCCAATTTGCATGGGCTTCATGTATGCTGGTGCACTTGTATCATGACCTGCACCGAGTTATGTACCAGAGATCGACTGCGTTATCAGCAGGGGTGACCATGCTTCAGATATGGGCCTGGGAGAACCTACCTATCACATGACCATTGGCTGACAGAGAGAGACCTGTAGGCAGGCCTTATGCTGACGGATATCTAGGTATCATTATCCAGCAAAAGCTGGGCAAATTAGAGTATTGGCAATGAACCTTGGATGATCTGGATACTGTGATATGAAGACCATACAGGGATTGTGAGATTTGGCCCGAGGATGTAGTGGAGATGCCTTATGTATTCATGACACGATATCTGATTGGATCGACACCCTATGTCATTGAATGATTTCCTTATATGAGGGTGTTGAGACAGTATGACAGGATACAGGGGATACCACAGGGTACAACTCATTATGCTCGCCAAAGATTGGATGTGGCTATTTGGGGGCCTTCTATTCCATATGACATGGCATGTGTAGAGTATCAATCATTGGGGCCTCTGAATTGGGATTATCTTCTAGGTGTGATCGATAGCGGGATGACACGAGTATGCCATACATTGTACTATACACATATTTCCAAGGCTAACACATCCGAATGAGCCAGAGCCAGTCTTAGATGAGGATGATGAGAGGCTACGACGCAAAGCTCCCAAACGATGAAGGGATGGTGGGAGGGGAGGAGGTGGAAGCAGAGATGATAGCGGAGATGGAGATGGAGATGGATATGGAGGAGATGCAGGAGATCATGGTGCTGGAGATGACGATGGAGGAGATGTTGATAGGGGATGGGGGAGATGATGATGGGGGAGATGGTCGAGTAGTGGCCATGGCAACGACAGACACACTAGGCACACTAGGAGCTAGCAGTTCTAGATCTGCCAGAGATGTATATACAAATTGGATGGTCTGGGTGGTCAGACACAGGAGATTAGGTCCAGGGGATCAGGGGCATCAGGTGCCAGAGCAGGAGGTTCCCCCAGTTGAGAAGGTATCTATGACAGTATCATGGGCTGAGGAGCCATAGGAAGAGGCACCTCGATGAATCCTCATTAGGATGTCATCTCATCAGCAGCAGGCCCAGATTATGAAGTTATAGGCTCAGGTTCAATAGCTAGAGAGTCGACTAGAAGAGAGGGACTCTCAAATGGCCCAGCTAGAGACTCAGATGGCTTCTCTCCTAGTTGAGAGAGACGCAGCTAGGGATAGGTGTTGGCAAGCCGAGGCATAGGTACAATTGTCAAGAGAGTTTATCTCAGGGAAGACTAACCTGAAGATGATGCACCAGGGGATCTGAGAGGCTGAGTATTACAAGACCTTATACTTTATTGTTGTTCCTCCTGATTAGAGGGCTCTAGGTTTTTCACAGCTGAGCAGGAGATTGGGAAAGAGCCAGACTGAGAGCCGAGGAGTGACAGGGCCACTTTAGAGAGCTCCCCCAGGTGGGGACTTAGGTACACGAGTAGCAACTAGTACTACTATACTTGTTGCATCAGAACAAAGTTCCACTTCGCGTCCTAGTGGTCTCACTGATATGGGATATTGATCCATTCATGTACACAGCTTTTGTGATGAGATATTGATGATTCATGCGATGTATATTTGTGATGTATCTCATATATTTTGTGATATCATTGTACCTTGGACATTGATCTTGTTTTGATGATACAATATGCAGTCGATCCTATTCTCTCTACATGACCTATGAGATGATGGATACATTCTATTTGATATATGATTATGTTGTGTTGGCATTTTTAGTATAGAAAGATTGTTGATATTCATTAAGGATTGAGAAGGTTGTTGAAGACTATTTGATATAACCGAAGAAGGATGATAACTATCTTTATAACATTATTTTGTCATTGATGTCAAGAAATTGATTTTCTGATTCGGTATGACGTTGCCATATCTTGAGGAGATTGATTTGAAGAGAATTAAGATGTCGGTAAAAGACACAGAAAGAATGTGATGAATAAGGGGAGAAATAAGTTATTCAATGGGCAACTATTACCAAATTAGACAATGATGAGATCATGACGTTTAGATTGTTTTGATATCCTACATATGTTGTTGATTATAAGGTTAAAACTATACTATGTCACCGAGCTAAGGAACCTAGTCGGTAAACCCTAAGGAACCTAGTCGGTAAACCCTAAGGTTATTGATATCAGTTAATGAAGGCGGAATGTCTACCGAGAAAAGTTTAGTATTTACTGAGTTGCAACCGAGTTATGACAGAGCGCATTGGATGAATACAAGCATTATTTAATGAAGGACAATGATTAGCTAGAGATGTATAAATGATTGGAATGCCACGCATGAAGTTTGTTAAGGATCTATGGCAATAAAAGATCGGCAAGAAGATCTACAACTCATATTGAACCGCAATAACCTTGTGCAAGTTCCAAGAAAGGAATGCAAGTCCCGAGGCAAGGTAAAACATTTTCAGATCGAAAGATGCATTGAACCTAGTCAAGTTTGAAGATCTGATGGCTAAGATTGATCATGAGACATGTGATCAAGGAGATTAAGCAGTTAGCAAATTGTTTATAAATAAGAAATTATTGATGAACAATGTATGTAGGCAAGTATAAGCTCAAGGATGCTACATAGTGATTACCAAGAACAGAAGCTTGAAGACCTATTTGAATAACGGAGTAAGGAGCCCAGCAGAAGACTAGATAAGTCTTATGACTAGATTGTTTTGAGCAAATAAGAATCTGCTTTAGCATTTTAGATGTGAAGTTGCAGATATATTTTATTAATGTTATTTTGTAAGTGACATAAAATCTCTTAACCGAGTGGACTTAATAGTCTTATTTGTAAACCCTCTAGCAAGGTAACATTCTAAATGAGTGTTTGAAATCCTTTAACAAGGTCACTTCTAACAAAGTGAAGATCCTAACAGATCTGAGGGAAATCCCTTAACCGGGTCACATCTAGCAACGTGTTTGTAATCTTTAACAGGATTTGCTTTTAACCGAGCATACTCTAGAAGAGTATATTTCTTAGTGGGTCCGAAATCCCACAATGGTTTTTCCCTATTTGGGTTTCCATGTTAAATCTGGTGTTATATGTTTTATGATGATTATATGTTTATTAGTTTGCATGTTTAGCAGTTTTTGGTTATATTGCTGAAGTATATGTTACCGAGGTTGAATCTATTGATTTTATGAAAGGTTAAGTTTGTATGATTCAGCCCCCCTCTCATCTTGTTAGCTATTGGCATCAATACTTTACAATTAGTATCAGAACTATCAATGTGCAATTACTTTCATGATGTATGCTTTAATTTATATATGTTTATGAATTCTAGATGATGGATACATGATGATGCAATATTTACATGATGTATGCAAATGCAAATATGTATGGTGATGTTCATAATTGCTATGTGATGTATGTGCAATGTTATGCTTTCTATGTTTATGATACTTTTATGATTTTCTCATGCATGTTAATATGAGATGGATGTAATGGAATGCAATGGTGCTACTTTATATGATTCGAGATTAAATGAATGCCATGCAATGATCTAATTAAATGAATGAATGATTTGATGCTTTATATGAATAATGCCTTAGTATGCAATGGTTACATGAGATGAACTAACTTATCATGCAGGATGAATGAATTGATTATTTTTGCTATTGTCCAATATACTCAATCACGTAATAAGAGAGATAATACCATGTTAGTCTTTGGCCTTGGAAAAGATGAGCATTGTGATCCCATGCAAAATGAAATGCAAATGCAAAAATGAAATGAAATGCAGTGATCAGACCGATCATGGAGTCATTGCTTTGTTTCATCATTGAGCCTTTAAAATGTGGGAAGTGAGTGCAAACATCAATGGTATAATTGAACCATGATGACCTGAGCACTACTTTCCTAGGTTTTGATATTGCAAGTTAGTACAAGCATCGAGGTATAATTCAACGAAGATGACTCGAGTGTTGCTTGCGTAAAAAAGACAATATTAACCATTTCTATATGCAAGTCTAAAATGTCTTCCATGATACTTCGAAGATCATGTCCCAAGACAACTTTGCACATATTAATGATTAATTTATAGAGAGTAGACAAGAAAAATATCATGTTCCTTCCTCATTCCTCTAGTCAAAGACATCCCGGAGTTACTTAGAAATAATGATAGCAAAAATGAAAATAAAATAGTTGAATCATTATTTCCAAAGTATTAAAATCACGAGTCAAGATATATCATCCATTGATATGCGTTTTATCATGTTTAGATTGATATGTGATAGTTAATGGTTGACAATGTGATCTTATGTTCAATGTTCGATGTGTCTTAGTTTTTCGCTTGACAAGGGTTGTCTAACTATTGTTCTACCTATTTGATTAAGCTCAAAATGATTGAAACTTTTTGCCCCTAGCCAGCTTCAGGATTTTGCCCCCAGCCTAGAAACAAACCTTATTATGATATAGTCAAAGATCCAAACCATGACGACAAATCACCTGGGATACTTGCGCATGTACAAAGGCTTTATGATGGATATGAACAACCCTGAAGGAAAAGAATGCAAGTGGAAGGATGCATGAACCAATAGATGGAAGAGCGAGCTGACAGATAGCACCTATTTGCCAAGTTTTCACCACATGTTTTTATTGCACTTTTCTCATATTTGATTTTTTATTTTTATTTTTATCATTGTTTTTCATTGTTTTTGTATTTTCTATTTTTTCACTGTTTTGGGATTTTCTATTTTTTCACTATTTTTTGGATTTTTCTGCTTTTTCACCGTTTTTGGATTTTTCTACTTTTTCATTGTTTTTGGATTTTTCTGCTTTTTCACATATAAAACTTCTTCAGATGCATGCTATTGATGGGTTCCTCGAGCTAATCCTCATCTTGTGTTGATAGTCGATATGCTCCTGACCCAAACACTGTTGTGATTACAAACGGACCTAACCAGTTTGGTTCAAATTTTCCTTTCTTTTCTCGATCTGACTGGTTTCGTGGATTTTCCTTTATTACTAGTTCCCCAAATTGAAAGACTCATGGTTTGACCCTATGCTTATAACTTTGACACATTCTTTGTTGATATACCTTTAGATGATCAATGACATTTTGTCTTTGTTCATGGATCAATTCTAACTCTTGCAGTCTAGATGCTCGTTGTTCTTCATCTGGGATAAGCCCTTTTAATGATACTCATAGAGAAGGTATTTCTACTTCTATCGAAAATATTGCTTTTGATCCATAAATAAGAGAGAAAGGTGTGGCACCTATTGGCATGCAAATATTGGTATGGTAGGCACATAGAGTAGGGTTCAATTGAATATGCCAATCTCTTCCAGCATCATTCATTGTCTTTTTGAGGATTTTCAAAATAGTTTTGTTTGATGCTTCTGCTTGCCCATTCCCTTGTGGATAGTAGGGTGTGGAAAATCTGTGTTGGATTTTAAATTTCTCACATAGCTCTTGTACATCCTGATTCTTGAACGGTCACCCATTTTCAGTGATAATGGTCATGGGTATTCCATAGTGACATATGATGTAGTTCAAGATAAATGCAACAATTTGTTTTCCTATGATATTTGTGAGAGGTACTGCCTCAATCCATTTTGTGAAATATTCTGTAGCTACAAGGATGAATTTGTGACCATTAGATGAAGAAGGATTTATTTTTCCTACTAGATCAAGACTCCATTGGCAGAAAGGCCAAGATGTTGCCAAAGCATGAAGTTCTTGTGCTAGTGCATGAATCAAATTCCCATGGATTTGACATTGTTTGCATGTTCTAGCTATCTGAAAAGAATCTCGTTCCATAGTTGTCCAATAATATCCCAAGCGTATGAGTTTTTTAGAAAGGGTAAGACCACTTGAATGAGTGCCACAAATATCGTTATGGACTTCATTTAAGGCCTTCTTAGATTCTTCTTGTTTGAGACATCTTAAAAGAGTACCGTCCAGACCTCGATTAAATAGGGTATCCGCGACAATAGTAAAATGGGAGGATTGGCCAATAAAGTTTCTCTTTTGGTTCTTTGATAAATTGGGAGGTAGGGTGTTATCTTTGAGGTATGTATAAGTTTGGCCATAGTGGGAGGAATCATGCCCAACAAGGTGACAAATATTTTGGGAATCAGGACAATTATGAGCAGGGTAAAACAACTCTTCCACCAAGAATTCATAATGCTCTTGATTTTCCTGCATCTGAAGTAGAGAAGCAAGTGTTGGCATGGCATTTGCTGCTTTGTTGTCATTCCTTGGAATTTGCTCAAAAGTTATTTCTACAAAATACTTTTTGAAATCATCTACCATATTTTTGTAAGACATTAATTTGTCATCCTTTGTTTGGTAATCGTCATTAATTTGATTGATGACTAGCTGAGAGTCTCCAAAGACTTGAAGTTGTGTAATGTTTCATTCTATAGCCATTTTGATACCTGTAATCAAAGCTTCATATTCTATTGTGTTGTTGGTGCATGTGAAGCTTAATTTGTATGATTTCAGAATTGTATGACCTTGTGGTGTGATGAATAGAATACCTGCTCCTGATCCATGCTATGTATATGAACCATCAAAGTATAATTGCCATGTTTTTGTGGTGACTGTTAGGATATCAACATCAGGAAATTCAATTTGCAAAGGATGATCATCTTGAAGCGGTGCTTCAGCTAGTTGGTCTGCAATGACTTGTCCCTTGATAGATTTTCTTTCTACATTCTCAATATCAAACTCACTTAGAATCATGATCCATTTTTCTAGTCATCCTATCAATGTTGCCTTGCTGAGAAAATACTTCAAAGGATCAATTTTAGCTATCAACTTGATGGAGTGAGATAGAAGATAGTGTCTTAATTTTTGAGAAGCAAAAACTACTGCCAAGCATGCTTTTTCTGTTGGGGAATAGTTGAGCTTGTATCCCACTAGTGTTCTACTGATGAGATAGATGGCCCACTCTTTTCCTTCATTATCCTGTTGTGCGAGCAGAAATCCTAATGATACTTCAGTGGTCGATACATAGAGAAATAATGGCTTTTTTGGAATTAGTGACATTAGAACGGGTGGTTGCATGAGATATGCCTTGATCTTGTTGAATGCATCTTCACATTGATGGTTGCACTTGAAATGAACATTTTTATGCAATAGATGAGTAAATGGTTGACATTTATCTGCTAGTTGAGCAACAAATCTTCTAATTGATTGGAGTCTTCCTTGGAGTGATCAAAGTTGACTTATATTCTTAGGAGATGCCATTTCCATGATTGCTTTGACCTTAGATGGATCTACTTCGATACCTCTAGCTAAAACAATGTATCCCAATAGCTTGCTTGAAGTGACACCAAAGGCACATTTCTTAGGATTTAGTCATAGCTTGTACTGTTCTAACCAGTCAAAGATGTTTTCCAGTATCTCGATATGTTCTTCTTAGTTGTATGATTTGGCCAAGATGTCATCCACATAGTCTTCCATTAATGTATGCATCATGTCATGGAATATTGTTGTCATAGCTCTTTGATATGTGGAACTTGTGTTCTTTAGCCTAAAAGGCATGCCGTTCCAACATAAAGTACCCCATGGACATGTGAAAGCTGTCTTTTCTTGATCTTCGAGTGTTATTTTAATCTGATTGTATCCAGAGAAGCTATCCATTAGAGAAAACATGGAGTGTCTAGCTGTTAAATCTACAATAATGTCAATGTTAGGCAAAGGAAAGTCATCCTTTGGACATGCATTATTAAGATCTCTGAAGTCTGTGCATACTCTGATACTTTTGTCTAGCTTTGAAACAGGAACAATGTTTGATACCCATTGAGGATATGCTATAGGTCTGATGAATCCTACATCTAGTAATTTCTTTAGTTCTGCTTTGACCAGGAGAGCAATATGTGGATGCATCTTTCTTAATTTCTATTTGACTAGTTTGGCTCCTGGATTGACATTTAAGTGATGCATAATAAGCTCTGGATCCAAACTTGGCATGTATGCATATGACCATGCAAAATTGATTTGTTGTCATTTAAAGAATTCCATATATTGTTTGCTTTCTTCTTCTAATAGAGAATTCACTGGATGTAGGATCTTTTGGTTGCTCTGTTGTCCCAATGTTAATTGCCTCTATTGGTTCGATCAAAATTGATGACCTTTCTTGATAGTACTCAATTAAATTGTCAAATCTCCCATCTTCCGGTGCCTCAAGGAGGTTTTCACCATTAGATGCATCCTTTCTTTTTACTTTTTCCTGATCTAATGTTGCCAAGAAATAGTTTTCAGCATTAGACCTGATATTGTTTTCTTTATTTTCGTTTTTGCGACTAGGAGATTTGGCACCCACTTGACTGGAAGATGTGTTGCTAGAATTCCTGGTGGAAGTTGTTGTGGGCTCGATTGCATTAAGATATACAGATATGGCATGGTCATTCAGAAAGGTATCAATGGCAGTATGTCCTTCATTTTCCCAATCTATAAGTCTGGGGTGGATTAGAGGTAGGGGGTCATCAGGTTGAGATGTTTTGAGAGTATTTAGGGTCATGATTGAGTTATCAAAGTTTTTGATATGTATGTCAATGTCTAGAATGATACCCTCATCAAAATGACCTTGCACAAGAAGTTCTTGATCCTCCTCAATTAAGTCCAAGTCAGCCGAATGTGATTCTAATTCAAGTGAACTAGTTCCTAATGTTTTCCTTGCATACATGTGAACTACATTGACTCCTACATATTATTCAAAGTAATTTTCTTTAGCTGATTCTTTAGAATGATAGGAATCCCATTCCCATTCATTAGAATCTGTATCACGTGCAACCTGCAATCTACAAATTTGTTCATATAACATTTCTTCTGCTTTTCTAGCTATATCTTTTCTTCTTTCATATTCAACTTCTTCTGGACTGAGATCGAGTTCTGTCAACTTTACTATCAACTCTCCTTGATTAGTACTAGGTTCATGCTTGTTTTGATTGAGAGTTAATGCTGCTTGGGAGGTTTCATTGGTTTGTTTCTCTTGTTGATTTGAGGATTATTTATTTTGCCATTTCATGTTTGTTTGTGCTTGTTGCTTAGCAGATGCTTCTTCCCTTTCAATTGTAAGTTGTTCTTGTCTATTTTCATATTCTTCTTGTTGTTGGTTATAAAATATGTCTTCTGGTAGAGTAACTTGTCCATACCCTACCTTCTTTTCTTTTTCCTATAGGACCTGTTCCAGTGTATCCCATTTTTTGAAGAATGTTAAATCCTTTTTCCATATTTTTCAGTGGGTATTTTGACATTGTTGACCTTTTGTTGAACTTCTTCATCTTTGTATAGCCATTGTAGCACATCTTTGTCTTTTGTCTCCTCTGATAAGGTTCCAGCACTAATGAATGCTCCATCAAATATCGGAAGATGTTTCACAATTGGTTGTTGTTTAGAGTTTGATGGTTTTCCAAAGGATTTAGGAGAGAGTGGTAATTGTGATATCGAATATTCTCTGTTCCCTTGATCTCCTAGCTACATTTGTTTTTCCATACTTGATAAAATAGAGGCAAATGATTGTTCCTTGGATTGTGTGTTCAAAGATTATGCCTCCCTGTTATGAGGAACAATGACTTCTTGAGCTATTTTTAGATTGCTGCAGTATTGAAATGGATTTGAATCTGCAAAGATTGTGATTTCTTGTCCATTGTAGGGAAATTTGATACACTAATGATATGTTGATGGGATAGCTTGTAATTCATGTATCCATGGTCTCCCCAGGAGTACATTATATAATAAGTCCAAGTCTAGAACTTGGCATGCTATGTCTTTCTGCAAAGGTCCCACTCTGATGGGTAGTATCACAATTCCCTTGGACGAACGCTCTTTTTCATCATAGGCTTTTATGGTGATCCTTTTACAGACATCAACTGCATCTTCTGAATATACTAAGGTATGAACCAGACTCAATGAACAAATATTTAGGCCAACTCCACCGTCTATTAGAACACGTTTAACTCACGTTTTGTGAATGAGGACTTCAATATGAAAAGGAGCGTTGTGGGGATGTTGCAAGGACATGTCATCTTCTTCTCTAAATGATAAGTAGTGAGGGGTTGTGAGGTGTCCCACCATGGTTTGGAATTGATCTATATCAAGATCTTTGGATACTGTTATATCGATTAATGCTTTTTCCTAGAATTTCTTTGTGTGCAGGTGAAAACTTTAAAAGTTCTAAGATGGATATTTGTGTGGGTGTTTTCTATAATTGATCCACTAGATTGTATTGTTTGGTAGTGGATGATGTGTTTGTTATAGGACCCGACAAAACCACTTCGGCTTTGCTTCGTGTGATGACATGAGCGGGTTCTTGATGTTCTTGCTCTTTAACCATGATCACATTTACCACATTGTCATATGTATGAGCATAGTTTACCTTTTCTTTACCTTTACCATTCTGCCCTATTGATGATTCACCTTTCTCATAGTTCGGAAGCGGAGTTTTGAAAGTTGTGTGAGATTCATTTGTTGTATGTCCATCCACAGTTATTATTCTATTATCAATCAAATCTTGGATGACATGTTTTAATCGTTGACAAGCATCTATTTGGTGTCCTTTGTTTCGATGGAAATCACAATAATGGTTGTCATTCCACCAAGCAGGTTTTACCTTGGGTTCAAAGTTTCTTTCTTCTAGTAAAGTAATCAATTTGTTTGTGATAAGTTTTTTTAATGTGGATCCAAGAGGTTCACGAATGTTTGTAAATTATCTTCGAAAGAAAGTTTTGATAGTTGGTTTTTGGTGATTGTTGTTTTGCTGAGTTGTTGCTAAGTGATTGGATAAATTAAAAACCGACTGCTTTGGTTTCACATTTTTGTTATTCACTATCCCATCATTGACAACATTATGATTTCTATTCCAACACTTTGGCTTATCATTGTGATTTTTTTTGTTAGTGTTGTTAGGAGGGTGAACTCCTTCTTTGAATATTTTCAACTCACCTTTCTTTATCACGGCTTCCTCAATTTTGATTCCATTATCAATCATTTTTCCAAAACTTTGATTTCCTTGCATTTTTAAGTAATAACTCATTTGATCATTTAATTTGTCGATGAATATGTCCATTTTTTCATACTCTGGCACTGTACGAGGATACTGCGAAGCTAACCGTCTCCATCATTGTAAAAATGTCATGAAAGGTTCTCCACTCTTTTCTTTCACATTACATAGGTATAGCATTGTTACTTCATGTTGTATGTTGTAAGAGTATTGTGAAACAAACTTATCCACCAATTCTGAGAATGATCGGATTCTAGGTGTAAGTTTGGAGAACCATTCCATAGCTAATCCAGTTAAGCTTTTTGGAAATAATCTCATGAAGTAGGTATACTCATGTGCAAACTCCATACTCATTGTGAAAAATTCTCGTATATGATCTTGGGGGTCAATGCTTCCATCATATTTTTTGTAGCTAGGAGTTTCAAAACCTATAGGAAATGGTCTCATGTTTAGATTCCTGTCGAATGGATAAGGACATATTTCTTGAAGTGAGTATCTTCTAACATTTCCTCTCTGCATATCTTGAATTTGTGTTTGCAGTGTTTGTATTTATTGTGTGAGAGTTGTGATAGGATTATCAACATGATTTGTTCTTGCATAACCATGATTTTGCATTCTAGGAGGATCTTGATCTCTTCTTGTATCATCTCTACCCCTTCTTGTATGCTCATTGGATTGAGCGTTATTTAGAATTTCTACTTCATCCCTTGTGAGAATGTAAGTTTCCTCATTCGTTCTGGTGTTACTAGGAATTGATGGGTCATTGAGTTTGAGACCAAAAATATCCTCGTATTGTTCGTTATTAAGTGGGGGTCATTTCTCTTTTGTGTCAATTTATTCACATCAAAATCTTGAGGGAGTTTAGCACCAGATTTTGCTAACATTAGGAAATATTTTTCCTTTTCTCCCTCCAATATTTTATGCATAAATTTATTGAATTGAGGATCTTTTTTTATGTCTCTGACATGTTGTTCTATTATTTCCTCTTCAACTTGTATTTCATCTTCGTGTTCCATGTTTCTATAGTCTTCAATTATTTCAAATGTTTCTATTTCTGTTTCTGCAATCTTTCATCTCTAAGCCCTGGTTAGAACGGACATACACATGTTTTGAATGTTTTTCGAGCTTTAAATCTTACGTAATGAGTCGTAATAAGTGATCGATTGTTGAGGAAATGGTCTTTTCAAGTATTTGTTTGTTTGAAAGTTTTTCGATCTTAGCTTTGGAGTGCAGATTTTGTGATTTTTGATATGACCAAATTCAATAGGAACGATATATCCTATGATAGAGAACGAGGTTAATTCTGATCAAGCATTGTAGTTTCATGATTAAAGGATGATAGATCCTGATGAGAAACTATGTTTGAACGATCAGTTTATCAAAGAAAATGTGATGTTGCACTTTAAGGTCTTTGATCTTTAAACTTGTTTGAGGTGAATACTTGAGACCTTTAGCATGTTTAGCTCTTGAATTTGTTTTGACAGAAGATAACCTGATTGAATGAGCCAAGAAGATGACCTAGTCTCTATGTTTGGCTATTTGAGAAATGGTTGCTTTTGTTTTCTGATTTTGATGCAGTTTACCAGAAATGCTGACAAAATGACCAGGAACTCTGCTATAATACTGACCAGAAACACTGACAAACTTACCAGAAATGTTGAGAAACGGACCAAAAACGTTGAAAAATAGACCAAAAATGCTGACAGAATGACCAGGAACTCTGTTCTGCAATACAGTGACTCTAAAGTTCAAATAATGATGTTTAGACTTAGAAAATTAAGTGTTTGAACTTAGGAGATTGCAATTTTAATCCAACTTTGTGATTTTCAAACTCAGAGAACTGATATTTAGACCTTAAAAAGTACAAACTAGGAGATCCAATGTTGTAACATGAGAAATTTGACAATCAACTCACAAGAGTTGTTGATTAGACCAAGGGAGTTGACCTTTAGACCAAGAGAGCTATTGTTTAGACTAAGAACTCTGTTATCTAAATCAAGAACTATGTTGTTTAGACTAGGAACTCTAATGTGCTCAACCTTGGAGAGTTAATCTTGAAATATGAGAAAGTTAACATTCACACCAAGAGAGCTGACGTTTGGACTGGAAATACGACCGTTTGGGCCGTAGGTGCGACTGTTTGGACTGTAGATGCGACCATTTTGACTGAAAGAGCTAATGTTTGGACTGTGAATGCGACTGTTTGGACCGTAGGTGTGACAGTTTTGACTGAAAGAGCTAATCTACTGTGAAACTTGTGAATTTGACCATTTGAAGTTTGATTTTTTAATGTTTGTTGTATTTCAATGGATGAGATCTTGACTTGACTTACAAACACAGAAATCAGATTGTATTTTTGTCCCAAAGGACACATAAAGAGTATTTTCAAGAAGCTTTAAAGAAAGCCCAAGTTTTTACAGGTTTTGAACAATTGAAAACACATCAATCAGTTTGTCCTAAGGAGATTGGCTTCATTATTAGTTCTTAGCCCACAACTTGGTACCCTGTCAGCTCACACAGCCTTATCACCCCCTAAAGGGTGCCCGTGGTTTTGCCTTTGCGAGAGCTAGTAGAGTCCCATTATGAGCCTAGAAATACGGTCTCAAAAGGGGAGTTCACACATACGCTCAAGAGGGACATATGGTGAGTATCTTAAGGAGAGATTCTTCCCCCTCCATGCACTAAGAATTTAATAATGTTCGGAGGTAAATTGGGTAGCTTCTAATTTACTTGGAACTAGTGAGGGATCTGTTCGGCGCATCGGGGTATAAACTCAATTAAGAGGTCTCCTAGCCTTGAAAATCAAGGTTTGATATACCTGAAGGTACGGAGAAGAGCTATTTCTGATCACTGTCATTGACTTGATTTTCATCAAATCACATTTATTTTATAGTGGGTTGGAGTACTTGGCATTAGTCATTCCCACTTTGGTCGTTCTCCTCTCACAGGCCTTAAGGTCTTTAAGAGTTATTAGTTCCTCAGGAGGGTAGACACACTAAAGAGATGCACTACTAAAAGAAAAGGATGAGTCTGACTTTCTGATCACCTAAGAAAGGTGAGAGCATACTCACCTATCATCAAAACACATAAGACATGTTTGTTCATTTTCATTGTAATTAGTCTATGTGCCTAATTTAAAAAATATAAAAGCAAAATCCCGCGGCTGCAAATAAAGTTAGTAGTTTATATTGCATTCTTTGATGGCAAAATAGTTTATGACTCCAGTCTTTCACAGTGAAATAAGTACCTACAAAACCAACAATCTGCAAATTAGGTTCGAGAAAATGACAGTCCAGAAGCAAAAATGAGGAATGCAACATACAATATTTGTAAAATCAATAAAAAACTTAAAACACCATCAAATTGACCAAGAATGCCATCATATGTGCCAAGAACGCTGCTCTGCACACCAGAAATGTTTCTCTGCACACCAAAAATGTTATCCTATACACCAAAAATGTTGCTCTGCACACCAGAAACGCTATCAAACAGACTGAAAATGCTGACAAATATGCTAAAGTACAGAAAAATATGAAAATGGTGATGAGAAGTCTCCCAAAAATGTCATTTGAGGTGTCAAAATGCTACAAAAGAGACCAAAAATGCAATTCGGGAGCCCAAGAGAGCTAATCTGCACTCTGAAAGGGCTAATCAACATGTCAATAAAATTTCCTGCAAGTAAACTTGTTAAAGATCAAAGCGGCTCAGGCCCCACGGTGGGCACCAATTAATGTGATGCTAAAAATGTGGTAAATAGAAGGCATACACATATAATGAGTCAATAAAATGTAATTGAAAATCTTAATTGAAAACTAGATTAGAAATGCAAACCATAAGCCTTCCTTGAAATGTCCCGTTTTCCTCTATTCTTGAGGACCTTGAATTTGTTGGATTGATGGGCTCTCAGCGGAGCAATGACCTCCAAAGTGGCAACTCAAGAGTTGAGTAGCTATTTGATCATGATTGACTATGAAGATGATATGAAATGCATGATTTAAGAAACTAGATTAACATGCTATGATTAATCCAAAATGCTAATTACTATATGATTGAAATGAAAATTGCCTATAGTAATGATGCTAAAAGCTATGAATGCAAGGGATGGATATGTGTATAGTAACAATGCCTAAATTGATATGAGATGGGATCCTCATTGCTCCAAAATGAGGGATATTTATAGGAATTCCAAGGCCAAAGCTGAGGTGGAAGGAATCAACAGTCCAGATCTGATATGAAGATATCAAGGGTCAAGATTGAGGAAGTTGGAGAAGAGGTTGGAGGAAGAGACACTTATCATCTATGTGGTGACAAGTGTTAAGGAGCCTTGATCATGAGAGGGCAAGTGTCCAAGGGAGGAGACATGTGGAAAAAGTGCCATGTGTCTCAAGGGGAGAATATCCACACCATAGGAGGTTAGGATAAGGAGGTTAGGATGTGCAAGATAGGATAGGGTTAGTTAGAGCCAAGATTAGGTGGAATGGGTTAGGTTAGGGGATGGTGAAGTTAGGTGGTTAAAATTTAGGAGCCATGTGCTCATTTGAATTTAGAAATTCAAATAATTGAAAATGGTAATTATCTCAACAAACTTGAGTTTGTTAATCTTAATTAGGGATTAGAAGAATTGATTTATATGGGGGGGCATTAATTAATTTAGAATTAATTAATCAAAGGGAGACATGAAATGAACTATATAAATAAATCATGTAGATTTATTTACTAGTAGATGGATAGAGAAATTAATTAAATTGATTGTGAATTCAATTAATTGGGAAGGAGAATTAATCAAATCACTGTGTATTTAATTAACTATCTTCAGACCATTTTTAGGTGTATACAAAATGTAGTTGGTAAAAAAAATTTACTGCTCAATTACTTGTATTTTCTCACTACTAGTGAAATGGGTTTTTACCCAGAGCTAAACATTTATTCTATCAAGTAAAAAATGTGACAGTAAATGAGTTTTTACACCTAATTGGAGAATGTGCATGGGATTGAAAAGAAAATGGGAAAACAAAATTCAGTTAAAAATGAGGTGTAAAATGAAGATAATAGTGAAATACCATATTCTAGATGCCATTTCACTTTTAGATATGAAGGGTTACATTGTGCCAAGTGTCAAGTGGCTAGTGAATCTAAGTTTTCTCTACTCTTTAAAATGTAATTTCTTTTTTGTTTGTAAGGGTTTTGGGTTTTGAGACTATATGAATTAAAAAAATAGGGCATAAGTGAGGGTGTAATATGTCATATATACCATTTATGAAAGTAAATTCATAACTACAAACACTATATTTTAATTTGTGAATATATAAAAATCACATTGCTATGATGTTGTCTCCAATGTTCAAATGTAACATAAGTTTTGTGTTGTATTTTTTTCATGGTTTAATTTTTTCTTAAGGAGTAGTATAAATGTTTTCTTGAAAATGAAAGGGATGTTGTATTTTCAAGTGGATTTATGAAGAATGATGTTATTATAGGCTATTACATGTCATATTGTCATTAGGTAATAATATTTGATATGATCATCAAAGTATGTTAAATGTTGTGATATAAAATACATTATATAGGACTTTATAGCACATAAAAATTATCAATCTTTCCTATGCTTCTTAGTATTAGAAACACCTCAAAAATTCAAAAACCAAAAGCCATTTTTAATAATTTATTTATTATTATTTCATACTTCATGTTAGAGCCTTGAAGACAATAAGGAAGGATTTGGTTATGCATGCAATTATATGAATCCTTGTTTATTTTAATGAAGTCCAATATCTTCCATTGTGATACAATCTTATGCAATATTTGCATCCAGTGTTATTCAGTGTGACCTCCTAGGTCCTACAAAGCCTGAAGTATAGAGTGATAGTTCTGATACTTAATATAAGTACAGATCCAATAGCCAACAAGATGAGAGGGGGGGGGGGGGGTGAATCATACAAACTTATTCCTCCATAAAAACATCAGATTCAATCTCGGTAACATATATCAGTCATAGAATAAAACTGTCAAACATGCAAACTCAAAAGCATATGAACAATATAAACCTCATAACACTAGATTTAACGTGGAAACCCAAATAGGGAAAAACCACTGTGGGATTTCGGACCCACTAAGAAATATACTCTTCTAGAGTATGCTCGGTTAAAAGCCAATCCTATTAAAGATTACAAAACACATTGCTAGATGTGACCCAGTTAAGGGATTTCCCTCAGATCTGTTAGGATCTTCACTTTGTTAGAAGTGACCTTGTCAAAGGATTTCAAACACTCATTTAGAATGTCACCTTGTTAGAGGATTTACTTATAAGACTGTTAAGTCCACTCAGTTAAGATATTTCCTGTTACTTCCACAAGCTAACAGTAATAATCTATCTGCAACTTTACATCTAAAATGCTAAAGCAGATTCTTATTTGTTCAACACAATCTAGACATAGAACTAATCTTGTCTATCTGTTGGGCATCAATACTATGTTATTCTAATAGGTCTTCAAGCTTCTGTGCTCGGTGATCACTATGTAGCATCCTTGTGCTTACACTTGCCCGCATACATTGTTTATCAACAGTTTCCTATTTATAAACAATCATCTAACCGCTTAATCTCCTTGATCACATTTCCCATGATCAATCATAGCCATCAAATCTTCAATCTTGTCCAGGTTCATTGTATCTTACGATCTGAAAAATGTTTTACCCTGCCTCGGAACTTGCACAATCATCTTGGAACTTGTGTTAGGGTAATGTGGTTCATTCTGAGCTGTAGATCTTCTTGCCGACTTTCCATTGCCTTAGATTTGTTAACAAACTTCTTCCACGGCTTGCCAATCATTGATCTGCTCTAGCTCATCAGCTTCTTTCATTAAATATCACATGCAAACATTTAATGCATTCTATTATAGCTCAGTTACAACTCGGTGAATACTAAACTTTACTCGGTAGACATTTTGTCTTCATTAACCGACTGCGATAACCTTAGGGTTTACCGACTAGGTTCCTTAGGGTTTACCGACTAGGTTCTTTGCCTGATAACATAGTGTAGTATTAACCTTTACATTTTACAACATATGTATGATGTTAAAACAATCTAAAACATCAAGATCTCATCATTGTCTGACTCGGTAGAGTTTCCCATTGAATAACTTATCCCTTTGTTCATCATATTATTTCTTGTGTCTTTACCGACTTCTTTATAATCTTCATATCATATTTCTTAAGATATGGCAACATCATACTGAATTAGAAAATCAATTTCTTGACATCAATGACAAAATAATAATATCAAGATAGTAAAACATCTTTAATCAGTTATGTCCATACTCATCAACAACCTTCTCAATATCCTTGTTATATTGCCAACATAGAGGATAATAGTTGTATAGTTATCTCTCACTTTTTGGCCAACTTCCTAAGGGATTTAATCATAAGATTTGGCTATTCTGTAGAAGTCTTTATGCAATCAGCTTGAGGAACCAACACATGCATCCATTTATCATCATGTAATATGACTTGAGCATAAGTGCAATAAGTTGCTCTTGCCAATTTTCGTTCTTCTAAGCATAATACTAGTAGTATAAGATGTGAAAAAAGAGAAAAGATTAAAAAAAAGGAATAATTAGGACTTATTGAGATATATGCCTCTTGAAGATCTTTGATTTAAAAAAATACATCAATTGCATCTTCACTTCAAATGATTGATTCCTCATTCATATGCTTAATAGGAGAAAGGCAAATGAGAAACATAGTAATCGTTTGATCTTTTTCACCATGATGTCCCAAAAGGAAGTCAAAATTAACTTCAAATGATGATATTTCATTTGTAGTATTTTAGTTGTCCTCTATAATTTGTTTTTCGCTCTCTTCCCTTAGCAGGTTGACCTCTTTATATAATGGGGTGTAAGAAATAATCTTAAAATGAAATTAAAACAAATAAAATAAAATATTCCTATTCCTTGAACTACTACAAACCTCAAGACAGAGATCAACAAATGAGTGCAAATGACACAATAACATAAAAAATCAATTCAAATATTACTAATGACTCTATTTGTTGAATCATTTAATGATTAATTGATATGTGGATGCTCCTTTTCTTCAAGACTACATGTTTTGACGTCATGTAATTATCTCAAAGTGTTATGGATGTAAAATGGATGAAAGAGTACCTCCATTTATAGAACTTTGGAAGAGACAATGAACTGTAAAAGTTGTGAAATAAAACCTTACAGAACCCAGTGAACACCTGTATGCAAATAACCTGTCACAATAATGAAAGATTCACACAAAACACAAAGATTGCTTTGAAAAAACAGAGCAAGAATATGCAATAATAATAATCAGATTGGTTAGGATTACAAGGGGATCAATCCTTATAAAAGGAGATCAAAACCTAAAAGTAAAAACCCGAAAGATAATTAATAATTAATAATGAATTAATTGTTAATATTCCTAAGTTTGGCTTCCTAAATTTAGGTTAAGTGAAATAGAGAAAATGTGACATAATTATTAAATAAATATGATTTAATTAATTAAGTAAACTAATACCTTTTATTCTAACATCCCCCCTTAAGATGAAGTTAGGGAGAAGCTAAAAAAACTAAGGACTTGATGCTAGAAAGCTAAAAATGGGTCCCAACAACAAGGCTTGATGAGGTACCCAAGTACAATGAAATCTTTATAAAGTGGAGAAAGGGAGAAAACCAAGTGGGAAAAAAATCCTCTCCAAGAAGAGATGAAAGCTCAAGCTAAGGACTAAGAAGCCTCCAAACAAGAATGTTCCAAAAGATAGGAACAAAAGATGAGCATGAAGAATCACTGAAGCATGAAGAATCACTGAAGCATGAAGAAGCTACAAACATTTTCGTAGAAGGACTGCTATGATGCTGAAATAAGAACCTCCTCTAAAACAAAAGATGATCAAGATCAAGAAGACATGAATCTGCATGATTGCCCTCAATGACACTACTCAAATTAGAATCAGATGGAAAACATAGGCAAAACATCTCGAAACCAAAGATACAGATGGGACAAGTACCAATAGTCTGAAGAACTGATCAAATAAAAATTGAAATTCACCTCTAGAAAATAGGAATGCAAGAGTGTCCATATGGTAAGTATTCCATCTCACCGAAATGCATGGGTAACCAGTCGCTGCATCCACCTAGTACATAGGAACAAATACTGAATACATAGCTCACTCCAATGCGAAACCAAGGAAGCATTAGCACCAATAGTAGAAACCCCCCATAATGCTAACGAGGGAGAGGTATGACAGGTACACTGAAAGCCATAATGTTGTGCATGAAGAAGAACCAATAACATCCAACCGTGCAGATATGAAAGTATAAGCAAATACAAAGGGTGTGCAAACCAAGACACACACACATAAGAAAGGTATGAAGGTAAACAAAGGCAAACATCAAACCCCCATGACACTTTATATCATAGTGCGAGTACAATAAGGCACACAACTGACATGCAAGATCACATAATACATGTGCAATATAGAGGCACTTTATCTCAGTGGGTTTACAAAATCATAATTGCTTACAATGAAAGCTCATATTATCAAAAAAAGACATAAGACTAGAAATACATGCAAAACAGCCAAAAACGAGTCATCCCATGCAAATGAGAAGTTTCCACGATATCATATGTCCAAGTAATTCACCAGTGTGAAAACACAAAAAACTGAATAAAATTTACCTGGAGTAAAATCTAGAAAAAGAGCATGGATGGCTATGAAGAGCTCTGAAACATCATCCCAATGCCATTGAAATCATGAAAAATGGAGCAACGGGTGAAAAGTTATGAGCTTGGGACTGAAAATAGTACCTCTGACTTCAAATGGCTATAAAATGTACTAGCAAAAAAAAAAAAGGTGATGAAACCCACATATCTAGAAAGTAGATGAAACTAGCTTTCTGACAATATCTCGTTTGCCATAAAACGATATCATATGCCCGAGTTAGGGCCAAAAGGAAAAAAACACCTCTTTTAGGACACAAAGAGGGTTCAAAGGGGGCCAAGATGCAGTCTGTATTGTTGACATCAACATGACATCATACTAACGTCAGAAAAATATTCTAATAATATTCTCTATCTCGCCCAAAAAAAAATCCCTCCCTACTGGAAAATAATAACCCATTAGAAAAAACTTTGTCGTCGGAAAAATCCGGAGGTTGTCGGAAAAAGGCATCTGAAAATATAACCCGGTGGAAAAAATGGGTGTTGCCGGAGAATGGTGTGGGCAAAATATCCATCAGAGGTAGTGGTGGTAGGGGCCTAGCAACAGTAGAGACTCCAAGGCAAGGACGCCGACAGTGGTGGGGCAGGGTCCACGACCTACTGCAGGGCGTATGGACCTACGGAGGCCGCTGACCCCCCCTTTTTGCTTGAAAAAAACAAACTTTAAATAAAGCGTTTTTAATTGTTTTTGTTTTTTTTGATTTAATATTTTTGGGAAAAAAATAAAATCGGAAAAAATTAAAATACCAAAAAAAAATTTGAAGTGCGTGTAGGTGATTTTGATCGTATGAGCAATTTTTTTTGCCTCAGAGGTCAACGATGCCTAAAGTAGTCTAATTATATATCAAAATTCATGGAATTGGCCTTTTGAAGCCAACCATGAGATTCTTTTGGGCCCAAATGCTCCTAAAATCAAGTGCCCCCTGGATCAGAAAAAATGTTGGATCTTCAAACCCTCACTGATCTGGCCTTGTGAATCAAAAATTGACAAACAAAAGGTCAATCTTGACTATTTCCTACGTGTCGAATTCAATGGTGAGGTCCAAATCAACCTAAATTGCATAGAAAACCTGCTATAGGTAGAATCTCCCAATCAAATGAATAGGAAAGTTTCAGGTCTGAAGCTCTGATACCATCTTAAAGTTGTGAAATACAACCTCACAGAACCTAGTGAAATCCTATATGCAAATAACCTGTCACAAAATTAGAAGATTCACATAAAACACAAAGATTACTTTGAAAAACTAGAGAAAGAATATGCAATAATAATAATTAGATTGGTTAGGATTACAAAGGGATCTCCTTTTAAGGAGATCAAAACCTAAAAGTAAAACCCCTAAAAGTAAAACCCCTAAAAGCAATTAATAATTAATTATGAATTTATTATTAATATTCCTAAGTTTAGCTTCCTAAATTTAGCTTAAATGAAATAGAGAAAAGGTGACTTAATTATTAAATCAAATATGATTTAATTGGTTAAGTAAACTAATACCTTCTACTCTAACATGAACTACTGAGATATGATGGTGAGATCAATAGTGGAGAATGACCGAGAAGATTTCGCTAGGATTGAGGAGAGAATGAATGGTTGAGATGGAGTTATTGGAATGTGAAGGGATATGATGTTACTACTAAAGTTGGCAAATGGTTACAACCATAAGATATATAAGGGACATGTGCACCTAAGAGCACTTTATTCTTTGGTTTAGTGGATAGAGTATTGGAACCATAATGAAAAAGTATATTTAGGCATTCTTTATTCTTGGGACAAGTTGAGGGAATATGTATAATTAAATAATAATTATAATGGTCGTAAACTAGGGTTAGAATTAAATTCAGATAATAAAACCATTAAATGACCTAATTAACCAATTACATTAGGGAGGAGATGAATCTAATAGATCTAGCCTTGAAAGACCAAGATTCTAATCAGATTCTAGGCTCTTTGGATAAGGCTTTCTCCTCTTTGAATTGAATTGTTGAAGATTAGGGCAAGCTAGTGAACTATTGAAGCAATCGGATAGAAACAATGAGTTATAGATATCGTATGAAGCCACTAACCTGGATTTAAGTAGAACAATATATTTCGGATCTATTCCCAGAAGTTTGGGTTGATTTTTTGAGACTAGGTAGTATCAATTTGTCATGGTCCTCTGAATTTCTTGTCATTGAAATTTGAACCTATTCATCAAGCTATGAATTTTGTTGACCCTCTTGATTATAGCTCTGTACCTATCCCTACACAGTGAATAGAGGAAATATGTTTAGAATAGGGGTTCACCTTAGGTAAAACCCTAGTTTTGGAATGAACCATGAAATTGAATTGAAAATGTAAATGAAAGACTGCAGTAAAATGCTTTCCTTTTGAGGGAAAGGCTGAAAATGATTGAAACACTAATGATATACCTCAATGAAGTTTTGCTTGTCTCCATAAAGGAATTAGGGTTTCACGTAGGTTGTCTTCATAAAACATAAAATATGAATGTCATCTCCAATGCTTGAATCTTAACTTCACTTCTACTCCAATGCTTGATGAAAGATTGATTGCTTGCTCACTTCAATTTAGGATGTCAAATTTGCTTTCTTAAATTTATTAGGAAATTGAATCAAGGTTAAAATGAGAGGGGTAGACCTCCTTTTACACTTTCTTGTTGAAAATTTGATTGAATTTTAGAAATAGGTCGACATGGGGCTAGATTTCCCACTCATCAAAGGTGACCGTTAGAGGGGGCCAATTTGGGGCCAATTTAAGAGGCCCGTGGTGTATATGCCTTGGTACTGATCTAGGAATAGGGCGTGGTATGTCCTGGTCCTAGAAATCAGGACTCCAAACTGGGGGCTAAGCTGGAAAATTGATAAAAATGTGAAGTACATGGGTGGTGTGAGAAGAATTAGCATTGCAATCAAGCCTTAGATGTAATGCCCACCAAAATACCCTGGAGAAAATAACTAATCTAACTAACAAATCGAGATAAATTTTTTTTAAACATTCACTAATGCCACACAAAATGCTACAAGTACATATATGCATCAGTCATAACGTTACATGAATGCATAAATATCTTAACCTAATCATATTCTTAACAACAAAATACACAAGCGGAAATAATAATACAACAACTATCCATCCCTAGGGTACCTCAATGTCGTTACTTAACTATCAATAACACATAAGCACATCCATAGCTATGATACTATTAACAATATCCATTACATTTAGTTCCTAATCAATTACTTTCTTCCTGACATGAGTATTATGAACCATCAATGCAAATCCTATATATTCCCATTAACTCTTGAATTCATTTTAAAGAACCAAACCAAATTTTCCTATTTCCCTTTTCAAAACCATCTAACATGTTATCATCTTTTCCATGCAAACATCATATAAAGTTATCCTAATTATTTTCCTTTAAGTTAACCATGTCTGCCTACAAACCACTCATGCATATTCATATGCAAGAGGAAAGAAATAATAAGCAATAGAATTATTTCCATTAAGAACATCTACCATAATGCTAATATGTTCATTTAACATTCTCTTTACATCCACAGATACACATAAGATAATCTAATAACGTTAATCATTCATTCAATTGTTTCCTTCCAATCCCAAATTACATACATAATGAGTATCCAATTACATCATAAATGTTACAATGATTACAACAATCATAACCTACTACAAGTCCTATCACATATGATTACAAGATACATAAAAATGATACACAGTCTCTAAAAATTACATCCTTCTTCATGATATAAGATACATAATTACAATCTCAATTACATAGAATAAGATCCAAGAATCCATCCACATGAAAAGAAGATAAGAATCCACATCCATGCACGCTAGCTTCTAATGAAGAACATCTCAATGGAAGAAGGCAACAAACCACCTGACCATGTGGAACCAATAAGGAACCACCCCCCATGCTAGGAGATGACAGAAGGTTCCAACTAACACTCTAGACCTTGGCTGACACCTAACAACCAAGGGAATCAACATGAAATCCACAAATGATAAACAACTAAGTAGCAATAAACCAAATCACATCATGAGGCTAATCATAAATCACTAAACTCCTAGAGACGTGCCAACAATCAAGGCATAAGGATCATGGACACATGTAGGGAAAGAGTATCATCACATGCTATCCTCATAAAGAAAGTATACAAGTATAACATCGAGATCTCCACCTGCTCCCTTGATGGACATGTGGAGCCATCTCAAGCTATGAGAAATCAAGGGAGTTTGGCTTACCATCCCCACGGTCTTCCCAAGCTCATCTCGAGTCTCCACTCAAGGGCTATGAGATGGGGCACTAGAACTAATTTCGTTATCTTGATTAGGTGATTCCTAATTACCCAACCCACTAATAAAATTATTATGGTTATCACTTACAAGTTAAAGATAAAAGTTCTTCATGTGGTTCCGTGACAAGTCTAGACCCTAAGCATCCTTACAAGGAACCTCTTAGAAGCCTATTGCTCGTGACCCTGGTCCTACACATGAAAGAGCCCACTCTCCCTATCCATGGACCAAGACCTTAGGGTGAAACATAGTCAAAATAACAACACAAACAAATCACTACAACATCATGAAGGCTCAACATAAATTGATTACATCATCATTGCTGCAAAACTGAAGTACAAAATAAACCATAAGGCTAACATAATAAGTAAGAGCCTTCACCATCAAAAAAATAACAATAAGCAAGAGTAAGGCACACATTCATCTTACTCAAAAATATACAATACATCCTCAACAGTGAGGCATAATGCTCTCGCTAGAGCTCAAATAATCCATTCCTCAACAACAAGGCATTCTCCCTCTTGTTGGAGTAAATCAACACATGTGCAATCCTCAATGACAAGGCACAAACCATCTTGTCGAAGCATAAATCAAAATTAAAATAAGCAATACAAAACCATAAGCATCTCTAACAAACTCAAGACATTCATAAAAAAGCCTTTGTTACAAGCCAGAATCCAAAAATGCACCACAGATTGACAAAATGATCAAAGACCCATATATAGAGCAGTTTAACGCATTCACAGAACATAACAATAACAATAGTGCATCTAGAGAACATAGTAGCGCATTCACAGAACATAACAATGCATATATTGATCCTAATGGCACATTGACCCAACATAACAGCGCATCTGTCTTTCAAAGTGACGCATATACTAGATTAAACAACACATACAAAATATATTTTAGAGCATACAACCAATTTTTTAGCACATATAAGATAAGGACTAAGAACTTAGAAAAATAGAAATAAAGACTCACAATTGACTCACAAGATTCATTAAGGCATAAATTATGACTCAAAACCAATCCAAGAGAGACACAATAATGAATATATCGCAAGGAACAAGTAAAAATCTCAACAATCAACCAAGTAAGGATATAGGATTTATTCCCAAATGCCAAAAGAACTCATGACAACACCCAACACAATAAATAAAAAGCATACGTAATTCCCCAATCTTAATACATATATTTCAATATTAATAACCTTTCTTCAAATATGTTTCCCAATCTCCCATTGACAATCTTTTAGCAGACACAAAGAAAACAACTTTTTTCAAAAATCAAATGCAAGAATGGAAAAAGATCTCCAACATGGAAGTAGAGTGATTGTAATTCAATCATAGAAGAGCAAAAATTCAGACAAGCAAGCTTTCCAAAATCCAATCCAACCAAGCAATTCCAACTCAAAGCAATTAGAAAATCCAAAAGTTGTAGAAAAATATCAAGAAGCACACACCCGCAAATGCTCCAAAAGCCAATAAATAAAATCTCATTCAAAAACTATAGAAAAACCCTAGCCAATCAAAATATTCCAATAAATTATATTCTATACCAACCCCCTTCCAAAAATCGAGGTAAGAATATAAAATAATGTTATTTACTAACCCCCAAATCTCAACCAATAAAATAATAGGGTTGGTATAAACATAAAATTTTAATTACTCAATTAGTAACATGAGAATGTAATAATATAATTTAATCAATAATAATAAATCAAAGCCCAATAAAATTAAACAAAGGCAATATAATAAATGCTCCAATTAAATATAAAACCACAAATAATATAAATAAATAAACAAACAATTAAATAATAATATCCTCACAATCACAACTCCCAAGAGGGTCAATTATAACAAGGGGTAGATGCATAAATAAAAACAAATAAATAACCAATAAATAAAACAACAAGGAAAATAAATAAATAAATAATCAAAACAATAAATAATTAGATAAAAAATAAATAACCCAACAATAAATAAATAAATAATAATCCAATAAATCAAAAGCTCAAATAATAAATATTCAATTAAACATTAGACCATAAAATAATAATAATATAAAATCATTAATTAAATACAAATTCATGAAATAAAAATTAATAAATAATAAATCTCCAATAATAATAATTCACACATTAATATGAAATATTAATGTCATCCATTAATTTAATTTAATACTAAACAAACTATATAAACTAATTAATTATTAATTAATAAATAATCGCAAGCTCACAAGGCAACTCGACATAGGGTTGAACAACATACCACATGATGCATACCTGCGACTCAAGCCAAGACACTAACTGACAAGGGTATCAACTTAATCCTAATGTGTGTAGAGGGAACTCATGCCATCTCCAATCAACTTGTCATTGGGATAAAGACACTCTCAGACCTATGAGACCAGGTGGAGTCGATGTCTCGTACTTGCAATCATGCAACCACCAATAACCAGGATACAACATATACAATAATATATCATAAATGGTTAGGCAAGTGATAGAGAATCACACTGTCATATCATGCTTGTAATGAGTGATATAACATCGTCTCTATCACGAATACAGTAGTAAGACAATTGCAATCAATAAAGTATCATCTCATCCATTACAATCATAAAGCAGGGTTAACAATAATAAGATGTCATCATATCCTCATAAGCAATATAATCGATACATGAATAATGAGTGCATCTATATCACTACACACAAGTCTGATCAACATATTAGTCTAGGACATAATTTAATCCACATAAATCATAATGAATCAACTAATGTCAAGGAGACCATCTGTATAAGAATGAGATAGAGATATCAGAACACACACAAACCTAAAATTGTTTATCACACCCTCTCAAAAGGATGAGTCATGGAGGGGCACTACATTGGAGGATGGAATGCCAAAGTGAGGCCTAAGTGAGGAAAAAATTATGAGCGAGTATAATTTAGGATGCTACAATAATAATATTTAATTATTTTATTTGTGTGAGTAAGAAAATGTGTGTAAATAGTAATAATTTGTTTATTTATACGAGATGACATGGAAAGGGTATTAATTAAATGATAAGATTGTTTAATTAAGTGAGAAACTTTAGGTGAAGGGGACTTTTTAGGTGATGTGTTATTTATTATGGCTATGGAAATATTTAGGTGTCTACATGGGGCCAAGGGGCCAAGTCATTTGCAAAAAGGAATGGAAGGCATGAATTGACAACAAGAAAGGATACTTGATTCTTCCTTCTTCTCTTTTCTTACTCATTATTCTTCCAATGGATAATAATAAACTTGTTGTGCATTCTCATTTAGATTTGGCCTTAATTATTGAAGGTACAACATGTCCATGAGATTTTATCACTTCTTTATTTTTAACTATCCACTATTCCATTGGACTATTCTTCTCCATTGTCTTATTTCTAGCATTATTGTTCCTCACCTTATTATCTACCCTTTGTTTCTCCTTGATATTGTTTATGTTAGTTGCACTTGATCTACCAACACTAATATCACTTCATTTATTCTTTTTCCTCATCATTGGTTGATATCTATTTTGCATCTACTCTACTATTGAATTAGTATAGGTTGTGATATTATCACCTAATATCTTGTACTACTAGATATTTTGTATGAGTTCCTTGGACATTTAGTAATGATTAGGATTAACATTGTATTCAAATTGAAAGCCTTGATCAAATACACCATAATCATCATATTTATTTTTTTCATTTATTGATTCCTTTATAGATACATCATACTAATCATCCTTTTCTTCATAATACTTAGGATAATCTTCCTGATAAGGAAGTTTGTCCTCCTTTCCCGTTGATAAGGCATTTGCATATTTAAGTGCAACAAGTTGAGCTTGTTGCAACTTAATTGGAGCTTTCTACAATTCAATTTTTAGAAGATGTTCATGTTCCTTCTATCTAAGGTGATACAATAATTCTTCTCTTTTAATTTTAGATCTATATATGACATATTGAGAGAAGTTAGACATTGACAAGCAATATGTACATTGTATGATGGGACAAATATGCTTTGGAACTCACATAAATAGTAACGTGATATTTCATCTTAACATAGAATAATCACATAGTAATTTTAAACAATTAACTAGATCATTATGCACACATACAATTATAGTAATTGTAGACTTTTCTATAGTAGTCGATTTTTTGACTTTTAAAATATGAAGATAATGACAATTTTCTTTCATCGACTGCAACACATGGTGAGTGTGACTCCCGCACAAAGAATGGTTGCACTCATTTGAGAGAAAACCCCATCATTTGCCATGCGTCACAACAGGAGGGAATTAAAATCATCCCATGGAGTTTTTTTAAAGAAGCTCCAGTGGCTCTCCACGTGTCTTCATCGTAGAGAAGCTTCACCGAGAGACTCAAAAGGACCATTGAGGTCTTAGACTATTAAACATGTGTGTCAATAACATCTCCACCGTAGGCAAATAGTGATTCTCAACCATTAGGATATGGAAAACATGTGAGTTGAATGATGGAAGTGAATAAAAGGAAAGACGTACATACATGAATCAAGAAACCTCTGGCATTTTGAGAACGAGAAATTGTAAGGATAATGACAAACAGTTATCTCCTAAATCATGACCAAAAGCACAAATGTCTTCCATGTCAATAATCAAGGAAGGATCCATGATTCAAAGCTCTCCAACACAAAGATAGTTAGCAATGCCACTTTAGCATCATCTCTGTAAGATCCTATTGACATGCAATTATCTCTTTTTGGGAAATGGTTATTGTATACACCTAAAAATGGTCTGAAGATAATTAATTAAATAAGCAATTATTTAATTAATCCCCCTCCCCAATTTAATTAAATTCACTAAGCAATTTGATTAAATCTCTCATTCATCTACTTATTAATAAATCTAAGGATTTATTAAATAGGTTCATTTCACCCCTTTAATTAATTAATTCTCTCCACCCAAAATCATTTCTTCTAAATCCTAATTAATTAAAACAAATCAATCATGAGTTGTTGAGATTAATTAGCCATTTTCCTATTATTTGAATTTTTAAATTCAAATTCTCCTAACTTCTACCACTCCTAAACCTAACCCATTCTACCTACCACCATGTCCCCTTTCATCCAACATCTTCTAGAATCTTTGTGACACTTGTCACTAAGTGTTCCCTTTCATCTAGCCTCTTCTAGAAGCTTCTTGACACTTGTCACCATATAGATGACAGATGTTCCCTATAATCCAACCCCCTTTGCCATCCTCCTCCAATTTAACCATTGATATCTTCATATCAATCTTGACCGTTGATTCTTGCCACATCACCCCTAGCCTTGGAAAATCCTATAAATAGACCTCATTTTGGAGCAATATTGGTCCCAATTTCATATCATTTTGCATCCCATCTCATTCGTAGCTTAAGCATTGTTATTATAGGCATCTAGCTTATAGTTTATCAGTTTTAGCAATGTTATCATGCTCAATTTAGCTTAAATCTTAGCTTAATCATGCTATTCTTGCTAGATCTTGCATTTGCATCATTCAAATCCTCCATCTTAGTGTAGTCAAGTCACTAGAATATGCATAATCAGATTTGAGAGCATTTTTCATACTCGCATTTACTAGGAGGTAATAAGTCGATTAGCTATGGTTTTGCCTTTCATTGTTTCAATTTACTAACCATTGCTTGTAATGATTTATTGAGTGCATTGTGGTTGCAGGTACAGGTACACTTCACAGAGCATGACATTTTGGCGCCCACCGTGGGGCATAAATCATCATTTTCGGCCTCTCAAGCTTCATCAATCTTCCTCTCTGCTTGAGACAGAATCAAAAACTTGCACGAGCTCTCTTTGTGGCTCATACGAACTTCCTTTTAGCTTCGGACGACACTTCATCCTAACTCATACTAGGTATAATTCTGACTCGTACGAGCTTTTACATTGAAAATTCTTTATTCATTCTAGCTCATTCATGTGTCGTACGAGTTGATTTTCACTATTGTACTAGAGCTAATTATGTTTTGTACGAATTTATAGCTTCAAAATCTTATGTCGTATGAGTCTACTTTTATTCCTGTGCAAAATCTAAATTTGTGTTGTACTAACTGGTAAATCATGTCGTACGAGTTTCTGCATCTGTGTTTTTTCCATAAACTGCAAATTAGAATTTTCAAGATTGTTTATACGTTGGTAATTTGCATTTTTGAAGGCCTTCTGTTCATTTTTAGCCCCTGAAAGCGCTATTGTATGCTCTTTCAAAATCACATCTACAAATCTTGGAGACCTTTCCAACGAGTTAAATGATTCATAATTTCGAGTCCCGAGCAGAAAGTTATGCCTATTTGAAGTTAGGATAAAATTTCATATAGTTTTTTTCTAAAATTTCATAGTTCAGATCACTAATGCTAATCTTGTTATGTTTATGAGATGTTTGCAGTCTAACTCTTTTCTATGGGATGCTTGTCAAAGAAAAATTCAAAACACAATCATGACTACTAATGGATCTATTTTGTAGGTTGCCTAAGGATTCAACAAAAAACTTCGTGTATTCTTTAAGATTTTTAGGCACACTTCAATTTGGGCTTAAAGAAATGAACTATCATGTCTTATGTGTCTTTGATGATGGGCGAGTATGCTCTCACCTTTCTTAGGTGATCAGAAAGCTAGACTCATCTTTTTGCTTTCATTAGTGTATCTCTTTAGCAAGCCTGCCCTCCCGAGGAGTTATTAACTCTTAGCCCTTAAGGCCGCTGAGAGGGGAACGACCTAAGTGGGAATGGCTAACGCCAAGTAATCCAACCCACTATAAAATAAATGTGTTTTTTTATAAAAATCAAAGCAACGACAGTGCTCAGGAATAGCTCTCCTCCATACCTTCGGGTATATCAAACCTTGGTTTTCAAGGCTGGGAGACCTCTTAATTGAGTTTATACCCCGATGCACCGAACAAATCCCTTACTAGTGCCGGTTAAAATAGAAGCTACCCGATTCACCTTCGAAAGGGTGATAATCTTTGTGCAAGAGAGATAGTAACTCTCCCAAGACACTTGCCATATCATGCCCCCATTAGCGTTTGGAGTCAGATAATACGACGTTGAGAATCCATTGCGTGAGACTCAGCGGTTGTATTTTGATTAGCTATTGGGTGTGTACCTAAGTCAGCAAGTAAAGGTTTTTATTCTCAGCCAACTTCCTTAGGGTTTAGCTTGATTGAGAGTCATGTATCACATCATGTGTTTGTTGTGTATTCATCCCTAAATTGAAAAATCAGACACTTAAAACTGGAAAACCAAAGTAAAACATCAAAATTCAATGATCAAAACTCAAACAAACAAACACTTTTTACACCTGTTAAAATACCTATCGTACGAGTCAAGATATTATGTCGTACTGCTTGATCATCTGTCATATGAGTCAAGGTTCTATGTCGTACGAAACACTACTTTACACATGAAGTCACTAGTCTGTCATTCTGTCTTGTATCTCTTGTTGTTCTATGTTGCATAATCTATCGTACGAAACTCTGCATCTGTCAATCCAGAGCTGTGTCCTGCATGCCTGTTTCAGACTTGTCATTTTTGCCTAATCAATTTGCAGTAAGCATAAACACCTATTATCTGTCAATCCTTTCTTAGATTGTTTTCTTGGTTTGCTTGGTCAAGTTATCATCCGCCAAAATCAGACTCTAGAAGATAAACACCCCAAGATTTTCAAAGTGTTCACCCTCAACAAGTTCAAGATCTAAACATCTCAAAGTGCATTATCACCCTCTTTGATAAACTGATCACTCAAACATAGTTTCTCATTAGGATCAATCATCCTTTATCACAAAACTGAAATGTTTGGTCAGGATAACCTTGTCCCACATCATAGGATAGATCGTTCCTACTACACCTAGTTCTTATCAAATCATCATCATTGCACTCCCAAACCGAAGATCAAAAAACTTGCAAACCTTTAAGCACTTGAACCATCTTTTAGTGTCATATCACTTTATTGCCTTGACATTGACTATTGATCACTTACCCAAAACAACATTTAGACAATTGAATCCCTGAAACTAAAACAGAAACAGAAACAGAAACAGAAACATTTGAAATAGATGAGAATCATATCAACATGACATATCAAAGCAAAACACAAGAAGAACACATGACAAACCAACATATCAGAGAAATCAAACAAGTTCAAAATCAAAATCAAACTATGTTAAAACCTCACAAGGATTCAAATACATCTCAAAAGAAAGGTGGCTCTTTTATGCACCTCTTAAAGAGATCCCTAAAGGATTTGGCTAAAGAAGATCAAAATCATGCACCCATGTCTAACAATGATCCATCCATCCATAATCAAATTGTCTCTCCAAAGGCATCTATTCCAACACCTCTTGAAAGCTTGCAAGAACCTTCCATGGCATCCTTGCCAAACAATACATCCAAAGCTAAAGTACCTCAAGCAATATCCATAATAACCATCAAGCCTATTTCAGAGGATCCTATTCAAAGCTCATCTCTTTCATATCCAAGCATTGATTCATTACAAAATCCCCATAGCGCTTCCTTGCAAATTGAAGTCCTCATTCATAGAATGCTTGTTAAACGTGTCCTGATAGATGGGGGAGCTAGCTTGAACATTTTCTCTATGAATCTTGTTTGTGCTCTAGGCTATTCAAAAGATGCAGTTGATCTCTGGAAAAAGATAAAAATCAAAGCACATAACGAAGAAGAACATTACTTTAAAGGAATTGTGGTATTACCCCTCACAATGGGACCTTTGCAGAAGGATAGGACATGCCAAGTTCTAGACTTGGACCTACCATACAACATACTCCTGGGGAGACCATGGATACAAGATATGCAAGATATTACATCAACATATCATCAATGTGTCAAATTTCCCTACGGGGGACAAGAAATCACAATCTCAGCAGTCTCAAATCCATTGCAGTGTTGTAATAATATGAAATCAGCTCAAGAGGTCATGGTTTCACATAACAAAGAGGTAGAAGCTTCAAGCACACAATCCAAGGAACAATCATTTGCGTCAATTTTATGAAGCATGGAAAAACAAATGCAGCTAAAAGATTGAGGGAATGGAGAATATTTGCTATCATGGACAAACAAACAAGAGCAACTTCAAATTGAAAGAGAAGAAGCAGATGTAGAAGTCGATGTAGTTCACACGTATGCAGGGCAAACGTTAGGAACTAGCCCACTTGAATCAGAATCACATTCGACTGACATGGACTTAACCGAGAATGATTAGGATTTTCTTATACGAGGTCATTTTGATGAGAGTATCATTCTAGACATCAACATACATACTGAAAACCTTGACATCTCTATCATGACCCCCAATATCTTTGAAACTATTCAACCTGAAGATCCTTTATCCTTAAGCTATCCTGAACCTATGGACTGGGAAAATGAAGGACATACTGCCAATTATACCTTTCCAAATGACCATGCCATATCCTTATATCTTGATGAAATCAAACCCACAACAACTTTCACCAGGGATTCCGATAATGTATCTTCAAGTCAAATGGATGTCAAATCTCCTAGTCGCAAAAATGAAAATCAAGAAAACAATATTAGGTCTAATGCTGAAAACCATTTATTGGCAACATTAGACAAGGAAAAAGTAAAAATAAAGGATGCATCTGATGGTGAAAACCTCCTTGAGGCACTGGAAGATAGGAGATTTGACACCTTACCTTAATGTTATCAAGAGAAGTCATCTATGATAATGGCACCAGCAAAGGCAGTTATCATTAGCACAACTGATCTACATCTAGAAATCTCTCTATCAGAACCAACAAGGCAGAAATATTTTGAACCATTCAAAAGATGGCAAGTCAATTTTACTTGTTCATATACAAATGTTTCAGGGTTCGATCCACATCTTACAATACATCACCCAAATATCAGTCCAGGAGCAAGCATCAATAAGGGAACACAACATGGAACCATTTACAGTATCAAAATGGATGTAGAATGGAGTATAACACAACTTCAAGTCTTTGGAGACTCTCAGCTTATCATCAATCAAATCAATGATGACTATCAAACCAAAGATAACAAACTCATGCCTTACAAAAAGATAGTGGATGATATTAAGAAATACTTTGTAGAAATAACTTTTGAATATATTCCAAGAAATGATAACAAAGTAGCAGACGCCATGGCTACACTTGCTTCTCTATTGTAGACACAGGAAAATCAATAGTGTTATGAATTCCTGGTTGAAGAGTTGTTTCATCCCGCCTTTAATTGTCCCGATTCCCAAACCATCTGTCAACTTATTGGACATGATCCCTCCCACTATGGCCAAAATTACACATACTTGAAAGACAACATCTTACCTCTTTACTTATCAAAGAACCAAAAGAGAAACTTTATTCGCCAATCCTCCCATTATACTCTCATCGCAGATACCCTGTATAAACGAGGTCTAGACGGTACTCTCTTAAGATGTCTTGAACAAGAAGAATCTGAGAAGGCCTTACATGAAGTCCATAATGGCATTTGTGGCACTCATTCAAGTGGTCTTACCCTTTCAAAAAAACTCATACGCTTGGGCTATTATTGGCTGACTATGGAACGAGATTCTTTCAAGATAGCTAGAACATGCAAACAATGTCAAATCCATGGGAATTTGATCCATGCACTAGCACAAGAACTACATGCTTTAGCAACATCTTAGCCTTTTTGTCAATGGGAACTTGATCTAGTAGGAAAGATAAATCCTTCCTCATCTAATGGACACAAATTCATTCTTGTAGCTACTGAATATTTTACAAAATGGATTGAAGTGGTACCTCTCATAAACATCACAAGAAAACAAATTGCTACATTTATCTTGAATTACATCATCTATCGCTATGGAATACCAATGACCATTATCACTGATAATGGGTGACCATTCAAGAATCAAGATGTACAAGAGCTATGTGAGAAGTTAAAAATCTAGCACAGATTCTCCACACCATATTATCTAGAGGGAAATGGGTAGGCAGAAGCATCTAACAAAACTATTCTAAAAATCCTCAAAAAGACAGTGAATGATGCTGGGAAAGATTGGCATATTCAACTGAACCCTGCTCTATGGGCTTACCACACCAGTATCCGCACACCGAAAGGTGCCACACCTTTCTCTCTTTTATATGGATCATAAGCCATATTGCCAATCAAAGTAGAGATACCTTCTCTATGTGTATCACTAAAAGGTCTCATCCTAGATGAAGAACAAAGAGTATGTAGACTACAAGAGTTAGAATTGATCCATGAATGCAGAAACAATGCCTTTGATCATTTAAAGGTATATCAACAAAGAATGTGTCGGAGCTATAATCACAGGGTTGAACCATGAGTCTTTCAAGTGGGAGAACTAGTGCTAAAAGAAAATCCACGCAACCAGGCAGATCGAGAAAAGAAAGGAAAATTTGAACCAAACTGGTTAGGTCCATTTGTGGTCACAACAGTATTTGGATCGGGAGCATATCAACTATCAACACATGACAAAGATCAGCGCGAGGAACCTATCAATAGCATGCACCTGAAGAAATTCTATGTCTGAAAAATAAAAAAAAATAAAAAACAGTGAAAAAAATCAAAAAAATAAAAAAAGTGAAAAATCAGAAAAAATAAAAAACAGTGAAAAATTAGAAAAAAAGAAAAAAAAAGTGAAAAAGCAGAAAAAGTAAAAAAATCAAATATCAGAAAAAGTGCAATAAAAACGGATAGTGAAAACCTGACAAACAGGCGCTATATGTCAGCTAGCTCTTCCATCTATTAGTTCATGTATCTTTCTGCTTGCATTCATTTTTCCATCAATGCTGACCATCCTAAGCCTTTGTACATATGCAGACATCCCAGGTTGCTTCTTACCATGGTTTGGATCATTGGATATATAATAACGACTTTGTTTCTAGGCTTGAGGCAAAAACCTACACCTAGCTGGGGGCAAAACTCTGGATCATTTTGAGCTTAATCAAACAAGTAGAACAACAGTTAGACAACTCTTATCAAGCAAAAACTGAGACACATCCAATATTGAATACAAGATCAAACTATCAACTATCAAGCTATCATAAAATCAATCAAAGCACATCACACACTTTGCAGTGGAATAATATCTTTTGGATAATGATTGTACTATGATTGTTCAACTTTTCTATATTGATTTTCGCTATCGTGATTTCTGAGTGACTCTAGGATGTCATTAACTAGAGGAACAAGGAAGGAACATGATATTTTTCTTGTCTGTTGTCTGGAAATTAATCATTAATATGTGCAAATTTATCTTGGGACATGGCCATCAGAATATCATTGAAGACATTTCCGATTTGCATATTGAAATGATTAATACTACCTGTTTTATGCAAGCAACACTCAGGTCATCTCGGTTCAATTATACCTCGATGCTTGTGTTAACTTGCTATATCAAAATCCAAGAAAGAAGTGCTCAGGTCATCATGGTTTAATTATACAATCGATGTTTGCACTCACTTCCCACATTTTAAAAAGCTCAATGATGACAAAAACGCAAAATAATCCAATGACTGGTCTGGTCATTCCGTTGTATTTCATTGCATTTTAGCTTGCATTTCATTCCTGCATGGGATCCAACAAGCTCGTTTGATCCAAGGTTAACTCTATCGCAAGAATCATCAAAGTTTCATCACAGGTGTATACACAATCAGAATGATGACTTATCTCTCTCATGATATTATCGACCTAGCAAAAATCTTATGCTATCTTCCTCAATAGAATCAACATCAGCATATCCAAATATTTCTGCAACTTGATATCAACAAATTGTCAGTTTTTTATCAATCAACCTTATCAAATCAATCAATCAAACCTAATGAATCTATCATGTCTTATACAGGATGAATCCTTCTTGAAATGAGACGAGCTGATTATGATTCATGTCTTATACAGGATGTATCCTTCCTGAAACCAAACGTTCTGATCATGTCTTATACAGGATGAATCCTTCCTGAAACCAAACGCTTTGATCATCATTGTCTTATACAGGATGGATCCTTCTTGAAACTGGACTGAATCTAATCAATCAAGATTTTTCAATCATATCAATCTAACCAAGCTAATCAAAGAACTCTCATTTTCATCAACCACAGTTGTAGAAATCAAATCAAATCTATCGGGATATCAATCTCGCAAAAACTCCAAAGATCAATTATCTCAATTGATCTCCCGAGGGGGTATCATCATACCGGAATTTAGCAATCAAGAGTTGGGGCATCCTATCAAATCAATATTATCATCAAAATGAGATTATTCTTTGAATCAACGTGTCATTACACCTTGCTTCAAAGAGGGGCAAAATGTATACACCTAAAAATGGTCTGAAGATAATTAATTAAATAAGCAATTATTTAATTAATCCCCTCCCCAATTTAATTAAATTCACTAAGCAATTTGATTAAATCTCTCATTCATCTACTTATTAATAAATCTAAGGATTTATTAAATAGGTTCATTTCACCCCTTTAATTAATTAATTCTCTCCACCCAAAATCATTTCTTCTAAATCCTAATTAATTAAAACAAATCAATCATGAGTTGTTGAGATTAATTAGCCATTTTCCTATTATTTGAATTTTTAAATTCAAATTCTCCTAACTTCTACCACTCCTAAACCTAACTCATTCAACCTACCACCATGTCCCCTTTCATCCAACATCTTCTAGAACCTTTGTGACACTTGTCACTAAGTGTTCCCTTTCATCTAGCCTCTTCTAGAAGCCTCTTGACACTTGTCACCATAGAGATGACATATGTTCCCTTTAATCCAACCCCCTTTGCCATCCTCCTCCAATTTAACCATTGATATCTTCATATCAATCTTGACCATTGATTCTTGCCACATCACCCCTAGCCTTGGAAAATCCTATAAATAGACCTCGTTTTGGAGCAATATTGGTCCCAATTTCATATAATTTTGCATCCCATCTTATTCGTAGCTTAAGCATTGTTATTATAGGCATCTATCTTATAGTTTATCAGTTTTAGCAACGTTATCATGCTCATTTTAGCTTAAATATTAGCTTAATCATGCATTTGCATCATTCAAATCCTCCATCTAAGTGTAGTCAAGTCACTGGAATATGCATAATCAGATCTGAGAGTATTTTTCATACTCGCATTTACTAGGAGGCAATAAGTTGATTAGCTATAGTTTTGTCTTTCATTGTTTCAATTTACTAACCATTGCTTGTAATCATTTATTGAGTGCATTGTGGTTGTAGTTACAGGTACACTTCATAGAGCACGACAGTTATAAAATTCGAAGGTTGATTTGTAAAAAGGGTCTTTTGGTCTTTGAGCATTTGAGATGCTATCATGAGAAAATGTTTTCTAGACTTACAAGGAATGAATTCCAAGCTTCTATGAATGTAATATTTTCAAGGGAAAAATAAATAATTCCCCTTTCATTTTCCTGCATGAATAATGATCAATATTGTAGCCTTAGTGCTATTTGTGAATGACAGATTGTGCTTTTGTCACCTTTGGTGTTACTATAAATAATACCATGTGCCATTTATGAATGTATGATTATTTTTCTTAATAAGTGCTTCTCTGGCTCCTCTATTTATGAAGTATGGATCATGTATATATACTCTTGCATTTTTATAAAAATAGGTTTTGGATTATGTTGTTACATAGGATATGTGAAAAGGGGCCATTCTAGATAGCTAGGTTATCAATTTTGTTTGGCCTTTTTGGGTATCTTCCATGAGAAGATTTGAAAGTTATGTCTTATGTTTGAGTCACTATGTACATTTCGTTCTCTTCCTAGCGATGAAGGATTTTATAACGTACTGTGCCTAATCCACAAAATAGGTAATCCTTGTAGCATGCCACTCACAGAGCATTATAACACTGGACAAACTTTGCATACATTGAAGTTTTCTTTCATTTTCCTCAAGGTCTATCAGTTTCGATGTTATGTATCCTATCCCCTTTCCATCCCCTCTAAAATTTGAAGAGATAACTTATAAAATCTTGGAGGTTGTTTTATAGGTCGCATTAGGTCCACACTTGTGAAACTTCCCAACTGCCCTTATTTAAGGTGAGAGTATTATAGGGATCAATAGTAATTGTGGTCTATAAGCCCATTTTTAAATAGAAAATGACTAAGGAAGGTTATTGCTAACTGATCCAAAGAATGGATTGACTTAAGAGTCAACTAGTGAAACCATTCAATATCATAATCCCCTATATCACATGGAAATAAATTATCCATGAACTTATCTTATAAGCACTGTAGACACCTAAAATTGTCCTGTCTAATTATATAAATATCTTTATTTATTTAATTATTTTAAGCCTAATTCTTCTATTAATAAAATAAATCTTTATTTATTTAATTAATTCATTTATCCTCTTCTAGCCTTATTTCTAATTTAAATAAATGCATTTGTTTATTTAAATAATCATTTTCCCAAATTAAATAAATATCTTATTTACTTAATTGATATCATTTCCTCTATTAATTAAATCTTTATTCATTTAATTAACTCATTAGCCTTTTCCACCTATGACACATGTCATTCATCTCTTAATTCCTACACTACCTACCCTCTCATTATTTTCTTATTTCCTCTACCTACCCTCTAATCCCAGCCGACCATTTATCTTTTACACCTCTCAATCTTATCCTTCCATTTCTTATGTGTCTTCTATATAAGGAGATGTTTCTTTCATTATCAACTCCAACTACTTTCACATGTGATCAAGCCTACTTGCAACCACATTTTCGTTCTTTGTTGAGCTCTTGTGTACATATAAAATCTAAGATAAAATATATCAAGCAAGATCAATGGAGATAGGAAGAATGAAGATCCAAACCATATTGGACATGTAATGGTATATTATTTGTGATTTCATTTTATTTGCATTGTCTTAGGTAATCTTCATATGTTATGGTGGATCTTTGTTGTTGTTAGTAGGGAAAACTTTAAGAAACCCCCCCCCCCCCAACAAGGTGTAAAAACCTGGCGAAAGTTGTATAATTCCCGAGGAAAATGTTAATTTTACTTGCGAATTTTTGCGGTTTACGGAGAAAAATAATAATCTCCATTGGTGAATTAGCCGTGATCGCTCAAAGTTTGTGAAAAATCTTGGCGAATTGTAATGTTTTTAAAACTCAAAAAATATTTGCATGGGCGAATTGTAATGTTTTTAAAACTAGAAAAATATTTGCATTGACGATTTCAACCTATTTTCAAACCTTAAATTTTTTTTTAGCGATTTCAACCTCTTTTCAAACCATAAAAATAAAATATTGGCGATTTCAAGCTATTTTCAAACCATAAAAAAAAAATATTGGTGATTTCAAGATATTAACTTTAAGTCATTAAAACACGTGGCACACAGTCGTCAACTCTCTGCAGCGACTTGGAGATAGTGGTAACTTTAACCCTTGTCGTGTACTCGCCAACATAAAATTGTTTATCTCTTAACCGCTAGCACTTCACTCGCAAGCTCGCGGCTTGATCAGGTCTTCAGACATTTAACTTCGTGAGCTGGTGATAACCATTAAACCTAACCACAAATTGTCTAGTCGCTAGCTCGTGACCTAAAATGCTAACATTAATCAAACATGAGAGCTAGTGACAACTGTATGAAATGAGTTACTCACTAAGTCTCGTAGCTATAATGTATGACTTCAGACCAACTCGACACCTCGCGACCAAAGCAATTTCACTAACAATCTCTAGCTCGGTAACATAAAATGCCAACACCGAAAAAGCTAGAGACCTCACGATGTAAACCCAAACCAACTTGTCGCCAGCTTGCAGTTTGATCACGTCTTCAAACATTTTACCTCACGAGCTGGCAATAACCATAAAACTTAACCACAAACTATCTGGTCGCTAGCTTGCAACCTAAAATTTTTAAGGCTTGGATGGTGACTCATTCCTGAGGAACTAGTTTGAAGGTTTCTCCTGAGTCGAGGTTGATTAGACAAGCGAGGACGACGGTTTCAAAGGCATAAAAGGATTGGATAGCTTCTGAGTTAGAGATGGGAGATCACGGATTTCTCTAAGAAATAAGAGCTCAGGTTGCTTGTTGTCAGGGATTTTGAAGTAGAATTTGTCCAATCAAGGAGGAATAAAATCATAACAAAATCATTCACAATAGATGAGCTTTAGCAGGATGCTATGGATTTGATAGGCATTATGATGACTTCTAGATTCTACAGTCATGTTGAAAACTACCAAAATGATGATTTTTCACATAAATGAGCATCACCAAATGAAGTGTGAAAATTTTATAAATACAATGGAGTGGTGACTTAATTGGTAGAAGAGAAAATAAACCTTTTTCATTTTTTGAGAGTGGTTTTTTCCTCAGAAAAGAAGATGATGTTTGAGCAGGATCGTCCATGGAGTTGTACTTGTTGTGTGCTTTGTGATACCGGATGGGTGTTTTTTTTTGTTTTCTTCTGTGTGAGTTTGTTTATTGTCAGAAAGTGAGAAGGATTGCCAGAGGGGGTGTGAAAGTCTTTTCTTGTCAAGAAGGGCCAAGCATGGCACATCCTCTGCTTCTACTCTGCCATAGGATGGCAAGGGGTTTGAAGAAGGAGCCCGCAGAGGAATGAAAGAAGGATATTTTTGGGTGGGGAGTGGTAGCCAGTCATCTTTGTGACAACATGGAAGTTCCGACTGCTCCCCAATAGATTACATTTACCCTAAAGCTCATGTTTCCACTTTCCCTGATCGTGGGCATGAAGGCTCGAGCTCCTCTTTCCATTTTCTCTGTTCCTAGGCATGAAGGCTTCCTCATCTATTTGGAAACGTTCTGTTGGACAGAACGTAACATCTCACATTCCATCTGAAATGAAGGCATCAGGGTGATAATGGCATGGCTCAAGCAGTTTTGCAATTTGTATAGTCATTAGGGTTCCTTTTCTGGTTCCAGTAGTGATTCTAGACTCTAGGTGAAGGGAGCAAGTTGTATACTGTATAGTCATTTATAGAGCAAATGAAAAGCATTTAGTTTCAAGCTTTGTGTAGGTTCTTGAAGGAGTTATATATAAATTTATTTTGTGTATAATTCTATCTCTTTCAAATGATCAGAATCATGAGATTTAACTTTTTTCATTTGTTGCATTGTTATGGTGTATGTAATTTTTCATTTAATGCTTCCTAATCCTATTATGCCTAGGAATGCAAAATTTTTGTTAGTCTGGAATCATATTAAGGATTCACCTCATTGTAATTGGTGGGCGGATTATAGACAATCATAGAACACCTCCATATATATTACATAAACATCCATAGCATATAAAATCATAAAAGTATTAAGAATGAAAGTATTAAATGCCACAATAGATTATTAGATAGGAATACAACATAATTAGTAAAACATCAAGACAACAGACCAGTGCCTTATCCTAGGGAATAGAGTCACTTACAATTCAAGACAACCTGATAATAAACTTCAATAAGATTCATTTGCAGATAAATAGGAATGAAATTATGAATAATACCATTACATACACAACACAGATTCATATGTAAATTGAAAAACCCTTGACCATTCAATTCACAGTGAAAACATAAATTCAACACAAAGACAATTATGTGAAGATCTCATTGCTCAAACTAAAAATGATATTGATATTATATTCATAATGATATCAGAAAGTAAATTCACAATGCGATTCAACTATGCACTTATCAAATTCTTGAACAGTTGAGCTATTATAACTATATAAGAGTTTTCAAGTTCAACATCAATAAAAGTGGCCAACTAGCCATCCCTCTCTACCAATCAAAAAGAAAAAGTGGTCATCCCTCTCAAATTAATCTTGGAATCCTTTTATAAGATGAGGATTCAACAAGTTTAGGATTACTGTGAGGAATCTTGGGTAGCAACCTCAACCTGAGATTTCTTCTTTGGCTTTAGCATGGATTGCCACCTGTCCACCTCTTTGTCTATTGGCCAACTGAATGCCTTTACCTCTTCCAAATTTGCAATTGAATCTGTCCATCTGGCATCTATAACTGCCCTAGACTCAACAATAAACTTTGCATGGTCAACCTCAACCTTGAACAGTGAATCAAGAATACCGTTAAGGAAATCAACATCAACCTGTTCATTTACATGCTTGATTATTTCTTCTTGCTCCAAAATCAAATCAAATTCACTGGTCCAATCAGAAACTAATTTCAAATCTCCATTACTACCATAAATTGAAGGCACCAATTTACTATAACCTTCCCCAAATGTCTTCAATTTTTCATTTATAAGCACATCCTTCCCTGTGAAAAATGCATAAGCTGCATTCATTACCTTCACCATGTCTTTAGTGTCACTGATCTTGGGAGGGAACTCATCACTATACATCATTGCAATATCTAGCTTATCCATTAATCTACTTCTTCCTGACCAAACATTGAATAAAGGTCCAAGAAAAGTGACAGCCTCAGAGGATATTTTACTTCTCTTTCAAAGAAATGTGCAAATCATGCACTACCATCAATTTTCCTTTCAATACATTAATCCTCTGTTTCAGAATTCCTGACACAACAGAGATAGCCTTGACATTTTGTTCCTTTTCAAGCTTTTCAATTTTCCCTATGTATTCCTCCATTTTTGTTGTCACATCAGCTGGTATTTCTTGTACTTGTTTTGTAATCTGTATTGGAGGGGGCTCATTTGCAATTTTTCTTTCAACTCCACCAACTCTTCCTCCAGAGCACCCTTCTTCATCAGTGTCTCTTCATATTTTTTAGACAATGCAATCAATTGGGTATATGTTTCTATGTATCTTCTTAACAAATAATCTATTTTTGATAAATTCATGAAAGACACTTGAGTCAAAAATGAGGCAATCTTCGTGTTAGTTGTGTTCTGCAAGTTCTAGATCATTCCGTCAGCTTTCTTTTCTACTTGGATATTTAGAACGTGGGGATTTTGAGTGGAAGGGGCCAAAGACTAAGCAGCAAGTGTCTTTGACTTAGGATTAAATCTTGTTCCTCTTATTACATCTCCAATTTCAAATTCAGTTTTAAACATTGGGTCCTCTTTCTTCCTAATCTGATCAATAATAAAAATAGATTGGATATCCCAGTCAGGCATCATAATCATACTAGTACTCTTAATCAACTGTCTTGCATGTTCCATAGTTATTTGCTCCCTATCAGGATCATATTCCTGCAATGCCTTGATGATCACCTATTTCTTTTCTTCATTTGCTTCCTTTATGATTAGATTTTCTCTTAATTGTTTTCATTTCAATCTTGTCAAAAAACTTTTAAATTCATCTGACTTAATAAAGTCATCATCTTTCATGAACTCATTTGACAACATCACATGCTCATCAAAGGCTTGAGCAAGGGCTTTGTTTGTTTCTCTCTGTTCTTCATTCTGTCCTACTTCTCTGAGATGTGTCCTTATTTGATGAAAGTATTGTCCTTGTTCCGTAATAATTGCTCTAGCAGGGTCTCTCCTTACAATTGTATCGACCTCATTGGTTTTTTGTTTCTTTGTAGCTGGCACTCGAGTAGATTGAACTTCATCCCCACTCTCTACATCATTAGCAAACACAATAAGTGGCCTCTTGCCATGTGAACAATGTCCATATTGGGGGTCTTGCAGTTGTTGTTGAGCAGCCACTTCTGAATATGGAATTTGAGGCATTTGTTCCATCAAAGTTTCATATAAACTCAACATTTTGTTAATCCTCTCCAGGTATGGGCTATCAAGGCAAAAACCTGAGAAACTAGGGTCAGCAGCCAACAATTCTGCTTCAACTCTCATCAAATTTTTCCATTTTCTTCTCCTTTCTTGTAATTCATCTTTTCTCAAAAAATTTCTAACCACGTCTTCATCATCCAATGGTTCATGGTCCTTTATTGTGGCCCAAGGTGTCATTTTTGGCATTACAACTTTAATAAATTGTTCCGGATCACAGAATCTAGACACAACATTAACCAACCTATTCTGTTTAAGGAAATTGTTTACTTCATCAAAGGAACTCCTACCAATGGTAAAATCAGACACAACCCAAAGCCTAGGAAGAAGAGAACCCTTCCTGTGTTTATCAAGGTATTCTTTTTCAACTAGGGTCAATTTCCAGATAAACTCCATAAAAGCAATCCTAATTGGAATAAATTTTGGTAAAATATGGGGAGGCTGAGGACACCCATAGACTCTCATCACAGTAAAGTTATCAAAAAAATAAAAGTACCCCCAGTTATTTTAAATAGACCAGTTTGAAACAAACTGGTAAGGTCTCAAAACTCTCCTAACATTAATTGACAATCGTTCCCTATTTATTCCTAGCATTTCCAAAATTGGCGAAACAATCCAATTTTCAAAGAAAAGGATAGAAGAATGGGGAGAACTATTGTCCCAAACCTGGGTCCATCTTTGTATTGGCATTAAGACACCGAATTCTTCTTTGAAAAGCTCCAATTCTTTATCCATGAACTCAACATTATAGAACAAGATTAAGTGCATCAGCAATTAATAATGCTTGAATGTACGGCTGGGTGCACCACTCTGAATTTCAGTTGGAGCATTATGAATGTGTTCAAACACATAGCCCACATAATCGTAATCTTTGTTATAATCTAGGTTTTGAATGTCCATAGCCATCATCAGTAATTCAGCTGACACTGTTGAATCTCCATCAAAACCCAACACTCTGCATAATCCATAGATTGTACAATGCATATAATGGTGGAAAGGTGTGATGTCAACTGGTGGTTCGATACTCTCTGGAATTATAACTAGCTTCCTATTCACCCTAGGCATGTATCTGGGGATTGCATGCTTCTTGATAACACCTTTGTATTTGTCATAATCCTCTGCAATCCGCTCCAAATCTATATTTGTACATGCAGCACCAGTAATCTAGAAAGCTTCAACAAAGCCAGCTCTGTTAATTGAAACTAGGGCAAACTAGTTCTTTCTTCTGATTACCCTAGATACTGGGCAATAGCATTTGGCCAACTCTTTGATCAAATCCACATCAACATACACATCTGGCACAATTAACTTTGCCATATTTAAATCCTAAGGGTTTGACATCAAGACACCCTTAACCCTATTTTTCCAGAAATAATGAAATAGAGCAGAACCAGCCATATTAAGCATGGTAGGGTTTCTGCATTGGCTCCATAAATCTCTCCATGCCAAATTATTTGTATTCAAAGCAACAGAAGCCCCTGGCATCAAATCTATAAATTCATCTTTGTATTTCTTAACCATCATTTCCTCAGTGGCACTGGCCTTGGAACCTCTAGGTCCTCCTGCTCCACTTGTTGTGGCCTTGGGCTTGGGCTTAGAACCTCCAGTACCACTCGTCACCTGGCTCATTTTAGCTGTAGGAGAAAAACTTAACCAATTTTCTAAAATTTTCTCACACCCAACACTCTGAATTCTCCAACATTGTTGCAGAGCTCAATTCACTGGATTACCTCGAAGATAGAATGCATTAATGCAATTATACAAAACCTCGGCTCGATCATGCAATTTATGGTATTTACTATTTGGGCGTCGTCACTTCTCTCAAGTCTCAAGTCTCATTAATTGCCACACTTGCATGAACTATCTACTCTAGCATTAATTCAAACTTCAAACTGAAGTACTCGAGCGAAATTTGAATTCATGCCCTTCTATTTGATTGGCGATTGGCATTCAAAACTTTTACAGAACCTGGCAAACAAGTCCACGTGTTACCGAGTTAGCAACAATGCTACCAAATCCTCTTAATCGCAAGATCGCAACCCCTTTTACGAATCCTCAAAGAATCTCGCGAGTGAGCAACAACCTTTGATCTAACAAAACAACTTATTTCATCGCAAGCTCGCAACTAGAAACTTAACTTGACTTAAACCCTTACGATCCCGCAACAACAAAACACTTAACCACCATCGCATGCTCGCAACACTTTTTGACTTAAGACTTACAAACCCATGAGCATGTGATGACCACAAAATCAAACCAAAACTTACCTGTCGCTAGATCGCAACTTAAAATACTAAACAAATTCAAAACCTACGAGCAAGCGACTTAACTGCATTGCATGATTGCAAATTAAAATGACTTAACCACAAACACCTCGCGACCTTGTGATAACATAAAATCACACCCAGTCGCAACCTCACAACATAAAATGGTATTTGGGTGCCGTCACTTCTCTCAAGTCTCATTAACTACCACACTTGCATGAACTAGCTAGTGTGGCATTAATTCAATTAAACTGATAGAATGCATTAATGCAATTGTACAAATGTCAAAATCTCGGCCCGATCATGCAATTTATGGTATTTGGGCGTCGTCACTTCTCTCAAGTCTCATTAATTGCCACACTTGCATGAACTAGCTACTGTGGCATTTGATTGGCGATTGCCATTCAAAAATTTTACAGAACCTGACAAACAAGTCCACGTGTCAATCCCCATCTTTAATTGCATACTCTCAACCAGTTATAACAATTAGGAAAGGAACCAGCGAGTTAGCGACAATGCTACCAAATCCAATTAATCACAAGATCGTAACCCCTTTTACGAATCCTCAAAGAATCTTGCGAGTGAGCAACAGTCGTTGATCTTCATCAAGCCCTTCATTCACAACCTCACAACAACATTTGTAATATTCTTTATTTACCTGTGAGATGGCGAGCACTACAAATTTAACAAAATAACTTATTTCATCATAAGCTCACAAGTCGAAACTTGACTTGACTTAAACCCTTGTGATCCTGCGACAACAAGGCACTTAACCACCATCGCATGCTCACAACACTTTTTGACTTAAGACTTACAAACTCGTGAGCATATGATGACCACAAAATCAGACCAAAAATTACCTGTCGACAGATCGCAACTTAAAATGCTAGACAACTTCAAAACCTGTGAGCAAGCGATGAAACCAACTAAGCTGCGGTACCAACTACATCACATGATCACAAATTAAAATGACTTAACCACGAACACCTCGCAATCATGGGACAACATAAAATCACACCCAGTCGCAACCTCACAACATAAAATGGTCAAGTGCAAAAAATCTTGCAAGGTAGCGACAACTAAAATCTCCCAGTACTCGCAAGCTCGCGACTTAAACTGACTTGATGATAAAGGATTTGCGAGCTAACGATAACCATTAAACATGTCTGACCAACCATTTGACCACACTTGACATTGAAATGGACAAATAAATAGATTATAGAGGACAACTCATATTTTCAATGCACGACAACTTCAGTTTACTAGCCAACTAAGACAAAAAAAAAAAACACAAAACCCTAATCACTATAAACATTATTTTAAGCATTTAATGTAGAACAGTAGAAAGGTTCTAGCAGTAACAGTTATGCAATATGAATAATTTTATGGATCTTGTGACACAAATTGTTGCATTTCATGTTCAACATAATGTGGAACCAAATACCAATTTACTAATAATTTAATTGTTTAGTAATAATTCAAATTCACAATTAAAAATATGAAATAAGTATCTGTTTTACTTCTGATTGACATATTCAAAGAATATAATATCAAAAATCATCAATAACAACTATAGTATTGCAATTTTGCATATTGAAATTGTAATATGACTCAAGAACTATAGTATAATTATAAATACCTATAAACTGACTACTAATTCACTTTAGTGACTCGGTCCAATTGTCCGAGGCTTCTATATCCCAAATGGACTCAAGATCCGGAAACTGACTGGTACTAACAGGTTCATCTTCATTCTGAGTTGAGTATTCAAAAATGTCTTCGTCTTCATGTTGACTCTGATTCTACAATCCATCATATTCATTTGTCTCAGCACTAGCACTAGCAGTAGCACCACCAGCTTTTAAAGTGTTGCACACCCCTCGTCTTTCACACATGGAATTCCAGATTGCCAGTGCCCTATCATATGGAAAATATCTAACATTATACTGGGTTACAAACAACCTCAAGCAAGTTTCCAAATTTTTGTCTAATTTGTTTCTAATTTTTTATTTCAAAAGCCCTAATGCACTAAAAACTCTCTCGTCTTCCATCGACCCCAATATCATTGTTTGACATAAATCAACAAGTTTCAAATATTCTGGTATTGCAATACGCAATGCTTCACTTTGATCTATCATTTTCCAAAGCCTTGTGATTGATCCAGGTTCAAATGGATTCTCCAAGTTAACCAACTGTTGTTTCATAACCAATGCAAATTGTTTACATTGTTTTCTAAGATGATCTGAATTTAAAATTCCTTCTATTGGTTGTCCATTGCAATATGCATCTTTTGAAAATGTCAATATCAATTCCTCTAGTTTTTATGAAACATCTTTGCGTCATTTGGATTATCTCCAATTGAATGCCAAAATTGAGGATACACACAACCCATGGCTTCAAGTATTTCTTCTCAAGGGAATCTTTCACGAATCTTAGTTGAAAGTTCATATGCAATAGACTTCAAATTATCACTAACAGATTTAACAATCCTGTCAAAATCTTCCTTTTTAACTGGTAGTGTTCTGCCTCGCTTGCCCATCTTAGATTGGTGCATTGGTATCTGAAATCCTTTTACAAAGACACATAACTCATTTTTTGTATTGAAATGTAAAAAAAATTCAGCATGATTCAAATCTGTAATTATCTGCCAACTAAAAAAATTTGGGCTTTGCCCTATTAGATCTGAATATAGACCATCCAGGCTCAAGCATGTCATTTTACGTAGAGTGCTACACATTGATATACATAGTTCTATCTTGGGCTTTCTTAACAAGTTTTTTCATTGAATCCAACATGGGGAGAAGAATAGCTAAAGTTAACAGAGTCTCTATATCACTTAACTTATGTAAGAGATCAGGAGCTTTGTCTATTGTGAGGCGTTGCTCATACATTAGTCCAATCAAGGATTGATATTCTGTTAGAACTCATTCTGCTGGTCCATGCAAGGAGATCCATCTGGTCTCAACATCCCTGAGAAGCTTGTTTCCTCCTATTACTCCCTCAACAAAAATCTGAAATTCTACAAAACGTTTACAACTTTGGCACAAGTATGAGTGGAGCTCGTGGACCAAATCTTCAACTTTTGATATTGTAGGGAAATTGCTTACAATTATATATGCTAAATTCATTTGATGGGCCATGCAGTGAATGCCAACCATGTATGGTGCAATACTAGTTTGTAATCTTATGCAAAGACCGCACCTTTGACCTTGCATTAGTGCAGCTCCATCAGCTCCAACACGCACCAATTTCTTGGCAATTGTCAAGTCATCCATACCAGCAATTTCATTCAAAGCTTTCTTAACTTCCAAATATAAATTTTTTGCTATTGAATTACCCCTCATTTTACGAGCACAGAGTAGATGAGCTCGGTGGATGTGTTCTTTTACAGTATACACATGCATACAAATCCAAGCAGTGTCATCTACCGCAGTAACTTCATCTATGGATAATGAAATGAAATTTGACTCTTTTACACTCTCTTGTAAATTTTGCTTTTCCACCTCAGCGAGATAGTTTGCCATTTCCCATCTAGTGTTTATTGACCAATGTGACATAGGATAGTGAGGAACATTCAAAAAATATAATAAATTACTAAATTCTGGGAAATCTTTCATAGGACGCCCTCTCGACATAATATGAAAAACAACACTCATCTGAATAGTCTTTGCTAGATTTGTATCTTTTGTTGCATGTTCAAGCCCAGCCTTGATTGTATTTCCAAATCCACTATTACGAATCAGTGTCATTTTGTGGTTATGCTCTTCATATTCCGTGGCATACTTAACATGAAGACATTCTTGCTTTGATTTCCATCTTACTACTCGTGTTTCCTTTCCGTCTATGATCTTTTTTTCATAAACCTTACCAATATGTTTTTCTATGGTGTCAAGCTTTAGCTGCATCTTCTTCTCTTTTTTAGTTTTCCTGCTACAAATCTTACACCTGCATTATGTTGGTTGTTCATCATTGTTTGGGACCGGTTCAATGAATGGGTACTTTGCTACCCAATCAATCTTAAAACTCCTTGTCATCTCCCACTCTCACCCCAGTTTTACTTTTCTTTTTCTTTTCTTCCTACCAACATCATCTTCAGTACTAGCATTTGCATCTGAGTGAATTATATCATTGTGTGTATCCCTTAGAACATCTTCTGCCATGTCGGTATTGTCATCTCATTTGATGCATTTAACTCAATGACAATCCCACCTTGTGGTGGTGGTGAGCTACTATGAATGGGTTCTACAACTGCAGAGGTTGATGGACCAGAAACTTTGCCAATTCCAAAAAAAGACTTTATGGTACTATCTTTAAGTTTAAGTTTTGGGCATTTTGATGGCCTCCCAATCCCTTCAGTTTCACCGCCCTGAGGAGTCTTACCCTTGTATGACATCCCAATCCCTTCACCACCCTGAGGAGTCTCACCCATGTCTGACTGTGACATCTTGAGTCTTGACCTCTCACTACGAATTAAAAGGTAAAACTAATACTATCATGTATGAAGAAATGATTACTCACCTTTATGTCTTCTCAATTCTCTAAATCAGGAATTAGGAATGAATGCCTGGGCCTGTGTTGCAGGATTGTAGAATGCAAATCAAGACTCGAGACTCCGAGAGCTCCCAATTTACTAATCAAACATGAACAAATTGTAAGAAAGAGTGTAAGAAATAGTGAATTTATAGCAATCCATGATTGCATTTTTGGTGAATTGCGTGGGGCCCGGGCATCGCAATTGCCAATAAACATTTAATTTAATTGCATTTTTGGCGAATTGCACGGGCGTGCAATGAACATTTAATTTAAGCGGGGCGAAATGGGTCCTCGAATGCTTATAATGTTTTAATTGATATTGGTGAATTTGGCAGACGCGTGCGATGTACATTTAATTTACCATTGGTGAATTAGGTCTTGGGTATGTGGTCGTTTTACTATTGCTGGAGAATAGCGGAGGCGATCTAATACCCACGTTTGAGTGATTCCAGGTGAATATTACGGACATGCACGTCGACGGTGTGTGGTCAATGGCGAAACCAAATTACAAATATTTATTCTGGGTGATTTGACCACGATTGTGCCCCTCACTATTCACATGGAATTCATCAATTGGCGAAGATTCGCCACTAAAAAACTCTCTGGTTGTTAGTGATAGGGAGAAACCCACAGGAGGACCAATTAAAGCTAAGCATAAACTTCTTGTTAGGAGACTCCTTCAAATGAGAGAGGAAAGGTTTTGGTTTCCTTGATAAGGCCCACTTTCAATGTTCACAAGCTTTACTCAAACCAAAACTACCTCCTTGAGTTATTCCCATCATTTGTCCATACACTTGCTCAACACTTACTCAAACCCTTCTTATAGGACTAAACCCCAAATATAGTACCATTGCTCATACTAAGGTGTTAGGAGAATTTATTGAGTGTTTTCAAATGATTTCCAATGGTTCTTCAAGACCATTCAACCTTGCACCAATCTGATTCTTAATTTTCTTCAAAACAGGGCTACAAGGAATAAGCCCTGTTTAGCCCTCCTGAAACACTATTTTTCTCATTACTCACTCCCAACTTGGAATCTTATAAAAAGGAGAATAGTTTTGAGTGCCCTTTTGGCAAAAATCATGAATTAGTGCTAAGAGAGGTCTTGGGGAGGTCAATTTATGACTGTCCTATTTTGTAGCCTCAAAACAAGGGTTTTTGTGAGGGTTTTCAAGCTTGCTTTGTTAGATACACTCCTCCTTCACAAACCAAGGACCTAGATTGATGGATAGACCCTTCCACACCTTGGAGAACACTATACAAACAAATACCACTTGCCATTTTTCCAAACACTTGGCATACCAGCTGTAGAAGATGACACAAACAGTCATTTTCATTGTTTTCATTGTCTTTCACTGTTATTTCTGCACAATGGAGGTTAGAACTTCTAAAATGCCTACACCAAAGCATAGATAAACCTTTCAAAAACAATTTAAACCTACATTGAACAAGTATGGAGAAGACTTCATGCTTAGAAGGTTTCAAAGACAATCTTGGTGCCAAAAACCAATATATTTCCCAAAACAGTGAGTTTGCTGCCCTTCACAAACAGTGACACTTTATAATGCAAAATGGATAAATTTTGGTGCTCCAACTTGCTTCAAATTACTTCTAGGATAGGTGCAGACCTCTTTCCAAGTTTTTTTTAACACTTGGTGCTTAGAAACCACATTTTGAACTTTAAGGAAGCATACTAGCCAAGTTAGACAACTTTCCTAATAAGTGCTCAAATTCATCTTTTCCATCATGGCTGACAGAAATAACTTAAAATAAAATATGCAAAAAGGTCAAAATTGGTCTCCAAGGTTCATTTTTTCTTGGTTACCCATGGAGACCAAGTGTTTCAACCCATTTTCCTCAAAACCCCAGTTCAAGGCAGCGAACTAGCAAAAATTAAAATATTTTTTTTGATAAACCAAAACACAATAAAAACCCTAACACAAAGAATGAAAAAAATTCATAAAACCATGACACAAACTCCCATGGAATAACAGTATGGAAATATTGCTCTGTACGGACTGTTACAACAATTTTTGCTCAAAAAGCATGAAAAACAATCATGTTTCATTAACTTCTTCTTGCTAATACCAAGCCAACCTATTTATAATGTTTGAAGTGTCCTTATATAGGCACACTTAAACCATTTCAACCCTTATAGCTTCCATAACTACCTTGTAGAGTCATTTTACAACTTTTCTCACTTTTTGTCAAAATGTTGCTTGACAACATTGGCAATTTTTTACTCTTAGTGCATTTTTGGCCTACAAGACAAATATCTTTCACCTAACCATTTTAGATGGTGTAAAATCATTAAATAGACCTACTCCAATTCCTTTCTAAGCTTGTTACAAGGTTTTTAACACATTTTCACTATAATGTCATTTTTGGCTTACAAGGCACTATAGGCCAAAACTGGAAAGAAAACTTGAGTAAAATTATCTAAACCACTCTAAGATAAACCTAAACCATAATGAAACCTAAAACACACACTTGGACTCTTACAATAGTCTTTTATTCAATTCTTGATCCCATCAGGATCAAACAAGCCAAAATTGTGAAGGTACTCCTGCACCAGTTAGGCTAGGGTTTTGTGGTTGAATTCATTTAGTCTTTCAATATTGTTGTTTCCATTTTTACCATAAACATTTTGGCACGCCCGGTGGGACTCTTGTCCCTTTTGCATTTAACATCTTTTGTTGTAGATTTTGTGTTTTTGAAGTTGCAGATTTGACATTTTCGACAAATTTTCAATATTTTCGTGTGTTTGCATTCTAGAACTGCCTTTTTTTTGCTTTTCTATCACGTTTGTGACCTCCATAATCACATCTGTGTTTGGCATTGTTTTATCTTATTTTGCAGATTGTAGGGCTGCGTCTCTATTTTCAAACCGCGTATGTGCACCTTTCAGAAGCGTCTGTGTTTAGGAGTTGCGTTTGTGTTATCTAGGTGTGTCTGCGAAGGATTTAGGCACGTTTGTGACTTTCTGTCGCATCTATGTTAGGTTTAATCATGTCCGTGTTTTGGATTTTGAATTTTTCAGTTTTTGATCTAGTTTTGAGGCTTTATTTTGTCATTTGGATTTCAAATCTGGTTTATTTTGGGCTAATACCTGGTGATCTAGCTAACACAATTGGTGCAGCTTGTCTTGGAAGTGAATCGTCTTGTCGAAGGCCCCTATTTCACAAATTCTTTTGGATCTAAATTTTACGTAACTTGTTTTCTTGCAGGAAGGGGTAATCATTTGAAACAACCCAAACTACTAACAAATCTTTGTTGCAGGATCTTGACAAGGGTTTTCTTTTGATCTTTATTGTGTCTTGTTTTCATAAATTACCAAACACTTCAATTGGTGCACTAAAATTGAACCAGCGTCTTTTGTGTCTTGAGCAATAGGCTCTTTTTTGTTTAATCTCTAGAGTGCCTGTCTACCCATGTGGTCATTAGGACTACTAGTGAGGAGAGAACGACCCAAGTGGTAGCAAGGAAAACCCACCTCTTCTTAACCACTATAAATAACTATATCCATGGTGAAAGCCATGGGTAACATGTGTTGATTAGTTTATAACAACACTATGTCTCCCCATAAACCCATTTGATCAAATTTATTTGATCAGTTGTAGGGCGTAACCCCTACCAGTTGGGAGCCTTATGTATTTATAGAGCTAAAAGTGTCACATGTATGGCCACATGAGTGGATGCCCTTACTAGCACCTTTATGTTTTAGAAAGCCAAAATCCTTCTAGTTGTTGGGGTAGGAGGTCAGACCTCTAGAGCGACCCACACACATATGGTTCTTAGTAGAGATACAAAGTTCACCAAGGGGAGTTTTCATGGGGATTGATGCTTGGCTACCCCGGAGAAGTGAGTGTCGAGGGTGGAGCCACTGGGGTCAAGCATCTAAGTATCTACTCTGAATAGCATAGCCTCGGGGGAAACCCTATGTGGGATCAACAACTATTGTCCTGGCCAACCATAAGAATTGTGCTTGTCTTCTTTTGAACATTCGAACATTCAAGATAAAACATCAAAACATTGTGTCTTTTGTGTCTTCAAGTGCATGCAAAACATTTTTACATCAAATGACACACTTTCTTTTGAGTCATTTTTGAGTCTAAACACTTGCAAACATTGAGTCCTCATCAACATTGTTGTCCTCTTGTCACGAAAAATGGTCAAAATTCAGATTTGGTCATAACAAACAACTTTACATATTGAAAAACAAAATGCACTTAGTTTCTGGAAATGCGTTTGTGTCTGATAGAGCCACGTCTATGTCATTTAGTTGCATTTGTGAAGGGCAAAAATACATTTGTGTTCTTTTAAGCAACATTACATTCACAAAAGCTCAGAAGCGCGTTTGCGCGGTGTTAAAGAATGTCTATGTCATTTAACTGCGTCTGTAAAGTATACAGGCACATCTATGTTCAGAATTTTATAAAAAAAAATTACAGTCCAACAAACAAGAACAATCAGTTTCAGCATTCTTGAGCTTCCTAGGTTATTTCTCCAAGTTTTCATCTAGAATTCAACCTATTTCTAGGTCTCACAAAGTCCATCATTGCTTTACACCTTGCATTACATTCACATTTGTCTGAACTTGAGTCAAAAGGTCACTTGCTTGTCCTCATCTTGCTTTGTCAACACACTACATACAACAACATTTTTCTAAGTGGTCCCTCATCAAGGTCTATCACCTTTTGGTCTCATTTGGTCTTACTTAGAGTCAAGGTCAACTTACCTCATCAAGAGAAATTATCATCTTTTTGGAAGCCACACCTACTCTACTACATAGATACTTAGTCTTACACTTTGGACATTGCAAGTACACTTCAGATTTGTTTACATTCCATCCAAACTCTTGGTCTTCCATACTTTTTCCATTTTTAGCTAGTCTCACACATCTTTGTCAAGACCTAGTTCATGGTTGAAACCCGTTCCCAAAAATCTAGGAGAGAAGCTAAAGAGGCTTAAGAGTCCGCAAACATGAGTGCCTATGAGTATGACAATGATGTCTTTTTTAATTCTAATCATACCACATCACCTGACATGGATGCCTATAGAAACATTCCAAATGTTGAGAACATGGACACTACAAACAATGATACACACAATGACAATACAAATAACTTTTCTGTATATTCAACAGAAGTGGAAGACTCTATTATGGATCCCCGTTTTAATCAATTGGTTGAGGAAATAATGAGGAGAGATAAACAATATTCCTTACAAGTGATGGCACAAAGTGGAGCTAAGATACCTCATGATTTTGACATGTCTCAAATAATGGAACATCGACCTTTGCAAGAACCTCAACTCAACATGGATCAAAGGAGGCCTAATAGTGGAGGCAATAGAGGACCACATATTATGCCTGAATTACCATCATATTTGTTTCAAAAACCTAAGGTCCCACATACACACGGTCAAGCATATGATACTCACCTTCGCAGGCCATTATGGAAGTCATGCAGAAATATATACTCAATCACGTACCAATGCTAAGGACCAACCATCAAAGCAATTGGATATCCAAAGGCATATTCAAAGTTTGGATACAAGGAAACCCCATGTGAAATTTGGGGGCAATACACTAGAATAAATTCATGACATGCCTATAGAGTATGGTATACATAGACAAAATAGATATTTCATTCCTCATCATGACTCTATACCATGTGGTCCCTATACACAGCATCATACTGAGGCCAGCTTACACAATGAGAGACATATGTCCCTATCCATTTGACAAAAGCATTCCAATGCCTCATTTTCCTACACATTTCGTGACACCAAAGTTTAATAAGTACAGAGGCAAAGGAGACCCTAAGGAACATATAAGACAATTTTTCACGGCTTGCATTGAGGTAGCAGTAGAAGAGACATATTTGATGATATTATTCCCACAAAGCTTAGGTGATCAAGCTATGGAATGGTTCTCCCAACTCCCACCTGGAATTAAGTCTTAGGGTGATCTAGTGGAAGATTTCATACAACATTTCTCATACAACATAGAGACAGATATAGCAGTCACCACTTTGTGCAACACCAAGCAAAAGGATGGAGAATCTTTTTCATTATTTTTACAAAGATGGAGAAATCTAGCCAACAGATGCTCTTGTGAAATTACATAAAAATAAATGGTAGAGATGTTCACACATAATGTCCATAGAGAAATTGGTTATGATCTAAGAAAATCTTGCTTGTCAACATTCAAGGACGTCATTGAAAAAGGCTTAGCAACAAAGAAGGTCCTAATTGAATAAGGAGTAATTAAGATATTCAAAGAAAACAAAGAGGACTTTAAAGGAAAGGACAAGCCACAATTTTGGAACAAAAATAAGAATAAAGTAAATGATGGTGTTGTTGATGCTAATACGGTGCGACCCAAAATCATTTTTTCTGGATCAAGTTCTACAAATAACCAAGTGAAGACTCAAAAAACTTCCAAACCATGAAGGAAATACACCCCATTGGGAGAACCACTTGAATCAACTTTCAAGAAGCTAGTGGAAAACACGATAATAACAATTCCTAAAAATCCTCCATATGAACCAAAGGTCAAACCAAATTGGTGGAATGTTGATGAGTACTGTGAATATCACAGGAGCAAGGGACATAAAACAGGAAATTGTCATCAGCTGAAGAACATCATACAAGATCTTATTGATAGAGGTGACATTTAGATTGAAGGGAATTCATCCAATCAAAAACATGAGATGTTTAAGGAACCATCTCATAAACATGACAAGGGAAAATCCAAAGCCATAGATGAGCAAACCAACTATACTAGAGCATCCTATAACTATGATTCAACTGTTAATCACATTTTGATGGACAATTATGTCTCTACAAATATTATAAAGGACAAAATGCCTAAAAATACTACCCAAAGACCTAAAGTTGTCCTAAAAGGAATTGGATCTTCTTTTGAACCTACCTCTGAATGTAATGTTACAACTTGTCGAGATAAGGTCACCCTGCAAGGTGTTCCAGCTAAAATTATCGCTTCCTCATCAATCAAACCTGAGTACGATCTGGTAGAATAGTTAGGGAAGACACCCATGCTTATCTCCATCCTTGAGCTCTTATGCATATCCCCTGCACATAAGGCCATTCTTGACAAAACTTTAAGAGACACTATTGTCCCCACTGATCTGAACGTGGACCAGTTTCAAGCCATGGTTGGATACCTTTCCGTTCCACATTCTCTTACATTCACAGAAGTTGACGATGCCTCCATAAGCCAACCACATAATGCACCTTTATACGTTGAATTCTTCCTACACAAACATCAAATAAAAAGAGTCCTGATAGATGGAGGAGCTAGTTTGAATATATGTACATTGAATACTCTTAAGAAATTGGGATATTCTAAAAAAGTTGTGAATTCTACACATGCAATCATCATTAAAGCATATGATGATGAAGAGCGCTCATTCAAGGGCACAGTCACCTTACCTCTCAGAGTTGGGCTAGTTACGAAGGATGTGGTATGTCAAGTCCTTGATCTAGATCTCACATACAACATACTCTTGGGATGCCCATGGATTCATTAAATGAGAGCTATTCCCTCAACATATCATTGATGCATCAAGTTTCCACACAATAGAGTTGAAGTGACCATCAAAGTTTATCCAAATCCATTCATATATTGCAACAATATGTGACCTAGATCAGAAATAACAATCCCAGTCAATCGAGAAATTGTTCCTTCATCAGCATATGTTGATCCTGAATCCTTGAAAGCTTATACATCAAAACAAGCAGAGATCAAAGAAAAGTTCAAGATTAAAGACATGGGATGTGGTGAGTATATCTTTCATGTTGATCAAGTCCCACTATCTCTTAAGAGATTTAGTCAACAATAACAACCTAAAAACAATTTGCAATGCCAAGGAATTGGGTGTGAACTACCTAGTGTTGTGGCTACTAAGTCTGAATGCAAATCTCCTCTAGTGGTGCAAGCAGCTCTTGATATCAATACTCTTAAGAGTGGTTCCAATGAAGAATCTATTGAGTGTATCGCCATCCCTCTTGAGAACTCACATATTTTTACCATTTCATCCGTTCATTCCATTTCCACTCCTCTCCCAGACTTGGATCAACAAGAATTGCAAAAGCCCTTACTCATTGGGGATCAAAACTCAAGCTATGAAAAGAAAAATCTAAAAGTCAAAAATAAAGAGAAGTCCTTCAGTCCAAATCAAAATAAAAAACTATTGGACTCTAGAAAAATCAAATTCAAGGATAAAAATCCTATGAAGAAAAAAGAGCAAGAGATGATCTCCCCTAATATCAAAATAACTAGGGGAAAAAGTTCTACAATTTTTAGTCAAAAAGCATACTTGTTGATCATAAGTCTCCATCATATCATGATACTTTCACTTCTTTTCACAATCATAAGCCTTCATAACTCATCCATTGGTTCAACACATCCATTCCCTTCTGGTGATACATCATGGACCTTTAATGGAGCTTCCTTGAGGGATTTTGTTATTAGGGATGCCCAAACTTCTTTAGGTGACACGCATACGGGCTTATGTAGTCCATACGCTAGTAATTCTATCTTAGTTCCTTTATCAAGGAAGACAGTCACTCGAGCTACGCATCATTCAGTCAAGGAACAATGCAGTTACAATCATAAGGTAAAACCTCACACATTTGAGGTAGGTGACTTAGTTCTCAAAGAGAATCTAAGAAATCAGCAAGACAGAGAGAAGAAGGGCAAGTTTGAACCAAATTGGCTCGGTCCTTACATCATCACAACAGTCTATGGATCCGGTGCATATCAGATCTTAACCCCTGAGGGTGAACCTTTGGAGAATCCTATCAATAGCATGCACCTTCATAGGTTTTACAAATAGCTCTTCGGAGTATCCTAATTAAAAAAAAAAAATTGAAAAATACAAAAAAATCATAAAAATAAAAAATCGTTACTTGGTGAAAACCTAGCAAACAGGCGCCTTGTGACACAAAAAAATTGAAAAAAAAAAAGGTAAAGAAAAACGTTTCGTCCAATGGTGAAAACCACTTTGGTGGCACCCTGGGCAAGTACCATGGTGAAAATCTCATCCACTCATGCTTGCACACACTCGCAACATTTCCATCCATAATAAATCATCTCTTATCTGTGGCTAAGGCAAATCCTACTTCTAGTGATGGGTGTGGAACTAAGAGCATCACACGTTCCAAGGAGTACAACAACACTTGCATCGCCAATCCGCAATAAAGTTTTGTTTTCTCTGCAATAAATTATTAGTTTCATGGATTCAGTCATTTTCAGATGAGACACAACAACAACAATGGGCTTCAACAAATCAAATCTTTCAACAGACTCACACAACATTATGGTTCAGTGCTATCTATCCTTTTGTGAAAGTAAACATTGTGACCACAATCAAATAAGACTTATACAAGTGACAAGAGACACTAAACTTGAGGGCTACAGTGGATATTGGTGTCGAGTCTTGGTTTTCTTTTGATTTTATCTTTTGGTGACATGTCTTTTAGCTTTTCCGGGATGTCTCTGACTAGAAATTTTATCTCCAGGATGTCTTTGACTAGAAAGGCGAGTGTTGAAATATGGCGACTGATCAGCAAAGTACATTAAATCTTTGTGTTATTTGTGTTCTATTTTATTTCTTTATCTTTTGTATTTAAATCTGCATATAATTGTTAGTTCATATTTTCTTCAGATCTACTTGAAACCCTAAGAATTGGTATCAGAGTGAGGTTTTCTGTAAATTGGCAAGACTCTCAGATTTGAGTGGGAGCAATGGAGGATTCCAAATTCAAGGTCGAAAATTTAATGGCCAAAACTATCAATTATGGAAAATGCAGATGGAGGATTACTTGTATCAAAAAGATTTGTGGCGGCCATTGGAAGGAAAGGCAAAGAAAGCGACCACAATGTCAGATGAAGAGTGGGACATTTTAGATAGAAAGGCATTGGGATCCATTCGATTGTGCCTTGCACCATTTGTAGCATTCAATATAACATAAGCAAAAACGACTGTAGATTTGATGGCGACATTGGCAAAGTTGTATGAGAAACCCTCGACTTCGAATAAGGTATTTCTTATGAAGCGTTTGTTTAATTTGAAAATGAGTGAGGGAGGATCTATAGCAGAGCACTTAAATGAATTTAATACAATTACCAGTCAACTGTCTTGGGTAAAAATTACCTTTGCAAAAGAGGTTAGGGCTCTCTTGATTTTATGTTCTTTGCCAGAAAGCTGGATTAGCTTGGTTATGGTTGTAAGTAACTCTATCTCTGGTAAAAATACTTTGGTATTTGATGATATTGTTGGTGTTATCCTAAGTGAGGAAATGCGAAGGAAAAGCACAGGTGAGACTCCAACATCATCGGGTAGTGTTTTGAATGTGGAGAATAGAGGAAGATCAAAGGAAAGAGGAAAAGGCCCTGGGAATGAGAAGTCACGAGGGAAGTCAAAGAAAGGATGCTCTCAATCTAGAGGAAAGAAAGATTGCTGGTACTGTGGAAAGCCTGGTCATCTAAAGAAAGACTGTTGGTCTCGGAAAAACAAAGAAGGAGACAAAAATGAAAATGACAGTAAGGAAGCTAATATTGCAAGTAATACTTTACAAGATGCTTTAATCTTATGTTTGGATAATGTTAATGATTCCTGGGTAATAGATTTTGGGGCTTCATTTCATGCTACACCCCATAGAAAATATTTTCTAGATTATGTTCAAGGTGATTTTGGACAGGTATATTTGTGTGATGATGAGCCCTGTCAAATTGTTGGAAAATGAAAGATAAAGATCAAGTTGCAGAATGGAAATGACTGGTTTCTGCAGGAGGTAAGACATGTTCCTAATTTAAGAAGAAATTTAATTTCTGCAGGGCAACTAGGTAGTGAAGGTTGCATAGTTACCTTCTCAGACAGTATGTGGAAGGTCACTAAAAGATCATTAGTAGGAGCTAAAGGTGCGAAGGTGGGCACATTATATCTATGTACTGGTAACACTTACTCTACCCTAGCTGCTACAGATAATGTTACTACAGGGACAACAACAATAGATGTTGCAAGAACAGATTCGATAATGTGGCACCATAGGCTTGGGCATATGAGTGAGAAAGGGATGAAAATCCTTCACTCCAAAAATCTATTGCCAGGACTAAAGAAGATTGATTTAGAGTTCTGTGAAAACTATGTTTATGGTAAACATAAAAGAGTCGGATTTCTCAAGTTTGGGAAAGAGAAGAAGAGTGAGAAGTTAGAGCTTGTGCATTCAGATGTATGGGGACTGGATTAGGTATCATCTCTTGGTGGCTCTTATTATTATGTTATTTTTATTGATGACTCAACCAGAAAAACATGGGTATTTCCTAAAACAAAAATCAGATGTTTTTGAAACTTTTAAGAAATGGAAAGCTTTGGTTGAGAATGAGACAGGAAAAAAGTTGAAGTGTCTCAGATCAGATAATGGAGGTGAGTATTGCAGAAAAGAATTTGAAGATTACTGCTCCTTAAATGGGATTCGAAAGCATAAGACAGTTCCAGGAACTCCACAGGAAAATGGTGTGTCAGAGAGAATGAATAGGACTATCATGGAACGCACAAGGAGCATGAGATTGCATGCTGGATTGCCCTTACATTTTTGGGTAGATGTTGTATATACTGCTGTCTATTTAATAAATAGAGGACCTTCAACCCCTTTGGATAGTGGTATTCCAGAGGAGGCATGGACTAGTAAAAAGGTAAATTATTCTTTTTTGAAAACCTTTGGTTGTGAAGCTTTTGTCCATATTGATAAAGAAAACAGAACCAAGCTTGATGCTAAATCTCATAAATGTACCTTCATTGGATATGGGATAGATGAATATGGCTATCAGTTATGGGATTTTGAAAATAAGAAAATAATTAGAAGTAGAGATGTTATATTCAATGAGAAGGTTATGTATAGAGAACAGATGTAGGAAAAGAAGCATGAACGGGACAAACAAGAATATGTGGTGTTGGATGAGATTCCTGAAAATGAAATGCCACAGGTACCTGATGCTCAGCAACAACAGATTGTCCCACAAACTCCTATAAGTGTTAGACGTTCTACGAGGTCAAGTAGACCCCCTGAAATATTTTCTCCTTCTTTGTATTCTATTTTATTAACTGATTCTGGTGAACCTGAAGAATATGAAGAAGCAATGTAGGTGGATGCCAAACAATAGTGGGAGCTAGGCATGAAAGAGGAGATGGACTCCTTGATGAAAAATAAGACTTGGGACTTAGTCCCTTTACCTGCAGAAAAAAGAGCTTTGCCTAACAAATGGGTTTATAGGCTAAAGGAGGAGGAAGGAGGTTAGAAAAGATATAAGGCCAGACTTGTGGTAAAAGGTTTTGCACAGAAAAAGGGTATAGATTATGATAAAATATTTTCTCCAGTTGTAAAAATGACTTCAATTAGAACTGTACTTAGTCTTGTGGCTACAGATGATTTACATCTTGAATAATTAGATGTTAAAACAACTTTTCTCCATGGAGATTTGGAGGAGGAAATTTACATGTTGCAACCACAAGGATATGAAGTCAAAGGTAAGGAGAACTTGGTGTGTAGGTTGAAGAAAAGTTTTTATGGCCTAAAGCAAGCACCCCGACAATGGTATTTAAAATTTGATAGTTTCATGGCTGAACACGGTTATCATAGATGTCATTCTGATCATTGTGTATATTTTAAGAGATTGGATAATGGCAGTTATATTATCCTGTTGCTTTATGTTGATGACATGCTTGTTGTTAGGTCTAACATGCAACATATAAATGATCTTAAACAGAAATTAGCCAGGTCATTTGCTATGAAGGATTTGCGTGCAGCTAAGCAAATTCTCAGTATGAGGATTACACGAGATAGGAAAAATAGAACCTTGAATTTGTCCCAAAGTGAGTATATAAAGAAGGTGTTGAAAATATTTAACATGCAAGATGCAAAAGCAGTTAGTACACCTTTGGCTAGTCATTTCAAATTGACTAAGGAGATGTGCCCAAAGGCACAGGAAGAGGTTAATAAAATGTCTAACATCCCGTATTCATCAGTTGTTGGCAGTTTGATGTATGCAATCGTATGCACAAGGCCAGATATTGCACATGTAGTGGGAGTTGTGAGCAGGTTTATGATTAATCCAGGTATAGAACATTAGAATGCTGTGAAATGGATCCTTCGGTATTTGAAAGGAACCACTACAAAGGCATTATGTTTCAAAGGATCTAATGTTGCTCTGAGTGGATTTGTAGACTCTGATCTGGCAAGTGATATTGATTCATGGAGGAGTACTACAAGGTATGTTTTTACTATAGGGGGAACTGCAATCAGTTGGATTTCTAGGCTACAAAAGGTTGTTGCACTTTCAACCACTGAAGCTAAGTATGTTGTTGCTACAGAAGCCAACAAGGAGATGATTTGGTTAGAATGTTTTCTGGAGGAATTGGGTCAGACACGGGAGGATCGCCCATTATATACTGATAGCCAGAGTGCCATTCATCTTGCGAAGAACTCTGCTTTTCATTCAAGGACAAAGCACATTCAGCTCAGGTACCACTTCATCTGGACTATTTTGGACAAGGGTTAGTTACGGCTTGAGAAGATTCACACAAGTGAGAATCCTGTCGATATGTTCACGAAGAGAGTTCCACAGGAGAAGCTGATTTCTTCATCAGTTTCTGTTGGTCTTCTTGATTGATAATTATGGAATTTATACCAATCGAGTCCTAGTGTTTTATCCAGCGGATGTTGCATGTACAGTGGTGTTGTGTAGTATCAGTCTCCAAGTGGGAGATTGTTCTATGTGGAGCCTGATCAGTCTCCCAGTGGGAGATTGAAACCGACATTGTAATAAAACCCTAAAAAGGCCGACTTTGTTTTTTCCCTAAAAATGCATGTTATAAGCGGCTGGGATGCTTAAGGCATTGTAAGGTTGATGTACTATTTTTGCTGGATAATAAGAAAGATTAGACGGTTGTGTATGGTGGACGTAACCCATTCTGGGTGAACCACGTTAAATCTCTGTGTTATCTGTTTTCTGCTTTATTTCTTTATCTTTTGTATTTAAATCTGCATATAATTGTTAGTTCATATTTGCTTCGGATCTCCTTGAAACCCTAACAGTGAGGATGGGGTATCATCACCTCTTTTTTTTGTCGTCTATGGATTGTCTCTTAGTAATGCTATGACTTGTCCAAGGATATGAGGACACTGCAAGTCTAGTATGAACAAGGGCATTCCTTATTTGCGACTATCTAATCTCCATGCAAATGAGTACAATAACTTTCTGGGTCAAACATATACCTGGATTGTCATAACCTATTTTCCATAATAAAGCTCAATGATGGTATTAGCACAAGAAGCTCTTTCACTTCCATATCTTCTATCTTCCATCCCCCTTTCTTGATTGACCTTTATCATCCTTCCCGAGTCCGTGTAGCCTTCTATCACATGACTGAGTATAATGACATGCTAAAAACATTTGCATTTCATGTAGATTGCACCTGCATTACCACATACTAGCATTTCATACATACATATAGGTATCACAATTGCATCATATCCTGCACACAACACATGTTAGCACATTTTACATTCTTATCATGTAAAGAGTTATTTGCATTATCATATTCATCTGCATTTCATACATTCACATATGCATAACATATAAAACATAAAAGAACAAAAAAAATATTGCATTTCATCATGTACATATTTGCATCAATATCATAAGCATCATATAGAAACATGCATCACATAGAAGCAACGTCACATAGGTACATATGCAAATAGCTGCCGCAAGGATGAATCATCTCATATATATCTCAAAAATCATAAGTGTCACGATACAATGATGTCAACATACATATGGCTACAATCACCCAAAGGTGTCTACATCATCATACAAAAATGGTACAACACCGATACATAGGGAACCCTCTAAGGCTATGATGAACTCCCTCCCTCAGATTCGGCTGGCCTCGATGGAGTCTGAGCCCTAGAAGGACCCACCCCAGGATCATCTCTCCTACCCCACCACTTGACACCTGTCTCTCCCTCTAGAGGTCGTCGCAGTCCGCGATGGTCTCTGGAAGCTCCTAGCCCGCTGATCTGGTGGCACCACTCCATATTACATGTCTCTCCAGTAGGCTATCTCCTCCCCTGCTTGCAGAACATAGGCGTATTAGACCCCTATGTCCAATGTTGCTTGCCTCCCTTCCCTTAGTGTTGTCTCAGCCTCCGCATAGTGTTGAATATCATGATCCCTCTCTCACTCAATGTCCCTCAGTTGTCTCTTGAGCCTAGTCGTATCCCTCTCCAGATCTTGGATCTCATCCACCTGTCCCTGGCAGATCTCCCTTAAGGATAGTAGCTAGTCCTCCTCCTCTCCCCCCTCACCTTGTCCCTGTGGCTGCTCCTATGGTTGCTCCTATCTCTATCCTTGTCCCCATCCCTATACCTATCTAGGAGCCTGTACTTGTCTAGGAACCCGTGTTGCTGGCACCTGTAATGGCAATCCACCTCTTCCCCTCACTACATGAGCTTGATGAGCCTATCTCTCCTCTCTGCCCTCTCTCCTCTCTACCACTATGCCTCACCTCCGTCATCGGCCCCTACCTCCACTATCTCCACTATCATCTCCATCACATCCACCGTCTCCATCTATCGGCTCCCTTGGATCCGTCAGCCATGGAAATGGATGCTCTCTCCAATATGAAATGTACTATGCATCCATCCCTACATCCTTTACATCTGCCCATATGTCCCAAGGCATGGGAACCATCTCCTGTAGCTATGTCACATCTTGATAATAAGACAATAGCGGACCCAAATGCACCTGATCCCTCACGGTTCGCGCATACATCCCTGACCCCCGTGGCATCTGTTGTATCTTGTCGAACTATCTGCATACCCTGTCAATCAACTATCTTTCAATGATATATGGTTTCTGACCAATCAGATACCTACTCTGAAACACATACGGCAACTCCACTGCATCATCCTCCCACTCCTCACAGTCCCAATATGGCCTCCCTATCACACTGTCTACCTCATCGATAACCCGACACCAATACTCCAGTCTCCCAATCTGTGGTTGTGATGTAATCATATCAAAAAGATGCACATAGCTACTCCCATGTCATCTGCCTCTAAAATGTATCAGTCGTGTAACTAACAGATGCTCATATGCCCACACCTGCAGCAGTGTCACTCCACATCCCAATCCTGATGATTCATGATACACAAATTGATGTAGCTCATAATACAAGTGTGCCAACAGACATGACTCCCATGCAAATCTAGTGTGCTCAGTTACCAATGTCTCCAGAGTCCTCCCCCATCCCACTACCAACCCTCATGTCGCCCTGTTCAGAAAGAGAAACCCATTGATCACTCCTTCCAGCACCGCCAGTAGTGCCAATCCTATTTGTGTCATGGTATCCCAAGCCACATGTCCAGCCCTCATCTCTAGTCCTAGATCCTAAAACACTTGTCTCAGCGCATCCCTGTCTCCCTCTCGATTGTAAAGAACTAACTCCCCATCGATCGATATCCGCAGTATCCTATATACATCCTCCAAGGTGACTATCATCTTACCCATTGGCAAATGAAACGTGCAAGTCTCTGAGTGTCATCTCTCAGCTAGCGTAGTCAGCAAACCCATGTTCACCCGAAACTCAGACACATACAGAATATATCGCAGTCCCATGACCTCAACTGCTACTTTATCCTTGAATATCATCTTTGGTCGTAAACTCTGAGTCGAAGGAAATCTCTCTCGTGACTCCGGCATCAGGAGGTCCTTCTGTAGTCAAGCAAATCAGCTGTGTCAATCCTAGTGGCATTCCTTGTTCATCATAAAGTGCTTCTTTTTATCTTAGTGCTTATATCTATCATATGGCACTCTATCCTAGTGGTAGTCTTTGTTCATCACGAAGTGCTACTTTTTATCCTAGTGGTACTCCTTGTTCATCACAAAGTATTGCTTTTTATCTTAGTCGTATTCCTTGTTCATCACAAAGTGTTGCTTTTTATCCTAGTGGTACTCTATGTTCATCACAAAGTGTTGTTTTTATCCTATCTTTAGGGCACCTACTTGAGTGTATCCTCTTGAGTAGCTTATCCAATTGGCAACGTATGTTCTATCACAGAATTGTCAATTTTAGCCTAATCCAATTGGCAACGTATGTCCTATCACAAAATTGTCAATTTCTATGGTATTCCATGTTCTTCACAAAGTGCCTCGATCTATCCTATCCTAGGGTCTCTTCTTGAGTGTATCCTCTTGAGTAGTTTCCTAATTAAAAACGTATGTTCTATCACAGAACTATTAATCTTGACCCTATCTGCTACCCTAGTCTTCCCTAGAGGACCTGCTTGAGTGTATCCTCTCAGCAGCTTATCCAATTGACATCGTATGTTTATCACAGAATTGCCGATTCAACCTTCAAGACACAAAGGTGCTTGCATACTTCACAAGCGCGCCTAGCCTACCTAGACGCGCCTAGCACCAACGCAGACATGTCTTAAAAAAATTTCCTAGCTTGACATTTATTACCCTACCTAATATGCATTTATTACCCTACTTGACATGCATTTATGACAATAATTAATGCAACAAAGTACAAGGAGGTTTTGTGGTACTTACCGGCTCTCTTGCATTTGTTGGCCTCTGATATCGGCGAACATGATCGAATCTATGCACTAATGTCATCACTACTGACTGTTGACTACACTCTGATCTCTTAGGTATGTGGATGACAATGAGGATGTTTTCCCTCATAGTCTATCTTATAGACTACCCTAGCCCTAGTCTCCCGAGTCAGTCTTCTTTATCCCGTGACTCTGTCACTCTATCCTATTCGGTTGGTCCATTCTAGCCTTTCTTTTTTATTGAGAGATTGTCTGTGACCTTTTCAGACATTTTCATCCAATCTCTCGAGGGGTAATATCATTCTCATCTTGGGGCAACTTTGTATCAGTTTATCTTATCTTCTTTGAAACAACGTGACAAGCTACATTGTCTCAAAGAGGGACAAAATGTAGACACCTAAAATTGTCCTGTCTAATTAAATGAATATCTTTATTTATTTAATTATTTTAAGCCTAATTCTTCTATTAATTAAATAAATCTTTATTTATTTAATTAATTCATTTATCCTCTTCGAGCCTTATTTCTCATTTAAGTAAATGCATTTATTTATTTAAATAATCATTTTCCCAAATTAAATAAATATCTTATTTATTCAATTGATCCCATTTCCTCTCTTAATTAATTAAATCTTTATTTATTTAATTAATTCATTAGCCTTTTCCACCTATGACACATGTCATTCATCTCTTAATTCCTACACTATCTACCCTCTCATTATTTTCTTATTTCCTCTACCTACCCTCTAATCCTAGCTGACCATTTATCTTTTATACCTCTCAATCTTATCCTTCCATTTCTTATAGTGTCTTCTATATAAGGAGATGCTTCTTTCATTATCAACTCCAACTACGCTTTTGAAACTTTCACATGTGATCAAGCCTACTTGCAACCACATTTTCGATCTTTGTTGAGATCTTGTGCACATATAAAATCTGAGAGCAAATATATCAAGCAAGATCAATGGAGATAGGAAGAATGGAGATCCAAACCCTATTGGACATGTGATGGTATAATCTGTGATTTCATTTGATTTGCATTGTCTTAGGTAATCTTCATATATTATGGTGGATCTTTGTTGTTGTTAGGCTAGGGTTTTGTGGTTTAATTCATTTAGTCTTTCAATATTGTTGTTTCCATTTTTACCATAAACAAGCACATTTTAAACATGGAATTTGAAATGTATGTAAATATGTATTATTGCTATTTTTATCTCCATGCAATTCAAAATAAGGTGCCACAAAACCAATTAGTAATGTATATGTCACAATCTCAAACAAAAGAGGAGTGTGATGCGTTGAAGTATAATTAACTATATAAATCATCCTCTATGAATGGCATTCACATTATGCTCAACTATATGTAGCTTTTATAAAAGTAACGATGGTGAAAGTAGGAATAGTGGTGTCAGGGTTCAACTTTATAATTTATAAGTCAAACTTATTGATCCATATTTTATGAATAGTGATTCATATGAACCCATCTCTCATGATAATTAATGGTACACTAAGCACTCATTTTATCTAGGTGATGCTCACAAGGATGAAGCACCAATACTTCCCAGGAGATCGCCCACTTCATTACCACTATGACTTGAGCACACTTAACCATGTATTTCCCCTAAGAACAAGCCCACTTACCTTGCTACCACATTTGCAAAACTTTTAGCAAGATTTTTGAATTATGTACAATTCATTGTATCCCCCTTTAGGTCATCAATGAATAATTGAGAGGTATTCTCACTATGTCAAATTATGATATTTCTATCAAGATTCAACTGCATATTTTTTTAATTCAAACTCATTAACCCATATTTCATGGGTAGAGATTCACTTGAACCCATTTCTCATGACAATGAATTATCCACTAAACATCATTGAATATGAATGATTCTTATAGGGTAAAGCATAAATAATTCTTGGGAGGTCACCCATCCCAACACTACTTTGTCTCAAGCACACTTTACTATAGGGTTTCCCCCAAGATCAAAATTACCTAGCTTGCTACCTCATTTATAAAACATTCAATAAATATTGTGCCTTATGACCAACTCATTATAGAGCTTTGCTCATCATTTCATAAGTAGGAGGTATTTTCATGTGACAAATTATGATATTTCTATAAGGATTCAACTATTTAGTTTTCAAGTCAAACTCATTGAATCATATTTCATGAGTAGTGGTAATAAAATACGGGTCAATGAATTTGACATAAAAACTAGAAAATTAAATCTTGATAGAAATATCATAATTTGACGTATTAGAATACTTACTTCTTGCCTGTTATGAGATAAAGATATTCTATTATGATTGTTTAATGAAGAACAAAACTTTCTCAAGGTTTTACAAATGAGGTAGCTATCTAAGTGGGTTTGATCTTTGGGCAAAATTCATGGTTAAGCATGCTTGAATTGGAATAGTACTAGGATGGGTGACCTACTAAGAAGTCTTGATGCTTCACACCTATAAGCATCAATTAGATGCAATGAGTGCTTAGTGGTCCATTAGTTTTTATTAGAGATAGGTTTGTCTATACTACTACTCATGAAATATAAATCATATCAAGAAATACATCATGATAGAAGAACATTACTTACAAGCAAGCATGCATAAGAATTTATGACAAGAGTGGAGCTATTCAAGCAAATCATCCATCACCCAATCTTAATTAGCATCATTTAGGGATTATAGATAGGATTCAAGAGGAGAAACAACGAGCATGGTAGATGGAGATACTAAAAGTTCCAAACAAGGACCATACTTTTATGATGTGTCACTTTCTTTCTCACTAGGAGCTAGGATTAATGCTTTATAAAAGTGTGAAGATAATTCATGATTAATCTCAACAAGTTCATACATATAATTGAAATAATTAGGATCATCATTGTTAGCATGAACAATATTATAATCATCATCCATATCATCATATTAATTAATCATGATAGTATCTCTTTAACACAAAAATAAATTGAACCATCATTTTTCTTGAGCATCTTTAGCTTTGGTGATTTGAGTTGAACTTCCTCCCTAGGTTTAGGTGAAAGTTGGAGAAATGGAACTAAGTCAACATTTGGTGTCTTCAAGGAGGAAATGGTTTTAAAATAAAGCTCATGATCCTTGGCACGACATCTTCATCGACGTTCTCACGTACAATGATTTCTTTTAGTTTTACTCGAGACTTGTGAAGGTTGAGGATCAATCAAAATAGGCTTATTTTCTTCCCTTCTAGGAGGAGGATTAGAAGGAGCATGACTAGGTTGAGAGATACCAGATGTTGGGCATTTCCCTTTATAATATGTGGGAGGTGAGACTGCAACATATATAGGAGGAAGAGAAGGTATAGGAAGAAGACTAGGTCTAAGATGAGGAGGAGGAATATTCGTGGGTGAAGGGTCTTTAGGGTTACTTAAGGTCATTATCATGTCAGTTTTCCATTTTTTATAAGATATTAAAAGAGCATCCTCTTGAGGCTTTAAAGGTTCAATTTTTGTTTACACCAAAATTAATCAAGGGTGAAATTTCCATGCTTCATTGTGGGTTGATAAAGGCTATGATTAATAATGATAATATTTCCATTGTGAGGGAATTTCAAACACTTATGGATTGTAGAAGAGATAGCTTTCATGGAAGAGGGCCAAGGATACACCAACTTCACATGAAATTGATCTGATGTAGGAATAATATCAAAGGTAACATCTAAGCACTTATTACCAACCTCAACCAGAAGAGTAATAGAACCAATAGTAGGGGAAGAGAAACCATTGTAGACTTTGATCATTGCACCAGATTTATCTTATGTAACTTGATCCAATTGTTGAGAAAGAATATTTTCTTACATAATAACATTCATCATAAATAATGGATCAATGAGCACCCCTCATGAGAGTTTTCCTTTAATCTTTGTAGTATGGTCCATCAGGTACAACAATAGTCTCATTAAGATCAAAGGTGATGCATAATTCATGTTAAGGTTTAGGTTTTTCTATAAGGTTCATAATAATATTGGACTTCGCACCTAAGTCATCAAGAAAGATTGAAAGTGAATCAGACTCAATAATATTGGTAGAGTGGGAAGGCAAAGTATTGGTGAGGATTTGGAGGTTTTGATAAGGAGGTGCAACAGATTTGGTTCCCTTTATCGTTCACACTAGCTATAGATAATATTATTATCAATAAGATCTTGAATCTTATACCTCAACATATAGAACTCCTCAGTATCATGTCCTTCTTGGCAATGGTATTGGCAAAAGGCTTTTTGGTCAAAGGAGGTGCTAGAGGCTTAGAGGTATCTATAGGCTTGATGGGAGGAAGTTGTAACACATTAGCATTAATCAACCTCAACATTATACTATGAAAAAACTCAACAAAAGGAGTCAATTATTTTCCAAAGTATTTGGATAAAGGGGAAAAACCTGATGTTGTGGTTGTCACTTGAGTGTTGATGTTATTGGAAGAGTTATCATTTATCTTGATGAAACGTTTGTTGTGTTTGTTGAATTTTGGAAAATATTTTTGAGCACTCCCATTCTTATTAACCAGAGCTATAAATGATTCAAATTGATTCACTTGAGTTGATAGTTATAAAGCATTGCACACAATGGCATGAAAGAAGTAAATTTAGAAAATATAAGATAATCTCTAATATCCTTTTATAAATTAGTAATGAAGGTTTTTTGAACATCATGATCAAGCACATGATAAGAAATTTGTGAATGCGAATGTTTATATCTACCAATAAAATCAATCACTTTCTCTCCAACTCCTTGCTTACATAGATCAAATTAGTCAACGTAATTTGAGGACCAATGTTATTTTGAAATTGTTGAATGAAAGCATTAGATAATTATTGAAAAGAAGTGATGGGATAAGGAGGCAAAGAACAATACCATTGTAAATCTTTATCTCTAAAGGTTTAGCTAAATAATTTTGCCACGAGCCTTTAATCATGTGAGAAATCACTACACAAGGTTTGAAATGTCTTCACATGAGTCAAGGGGTCACCTTTTCTATTGTACAACTCTAGTTGAGGGATTTCCACACTCTTAGGAGAAACCACGCCGAGAATCTCATCAATAGTGGGATTGCTACATCATAAGTGGGAACATTGAACTTGGATTGGGTTAAAGAAGCCAACTATATTTGTAAGGATGAGACACTTTGAGCTACGTTATTGTTGGTGGCTTTGGTGGATGGACTAGAATTGGAAATATTGGACTGTGGTGGAGGAGTAATTATGTTTTAGGTGGGTGGAGGTTGAGAGTAAGGAGGGGGAACATTGTGATATGTTGGTATGGGAGATGATTGGAAAAAAAATTGAAGACTCACTAAAGGAGGTATGTAAGAGTATGGATTAATAGGTTTTCCCCCGTGACTAACATGTGTAGGATTAACATTTTGTGTAGAGGTATTCATGACAAAAGATGCATATGTAGCCACACTAGGCAAGGTTGTAGTCATAGGAATGGAATGCTCAACTTGAATAGTAGGATGAGAATAAACAAGAGATTCGACACAACTTTTGATAGGCATGATATCGGTATTAACAATATCGACAATTCCACATAACACTTCCACACCTAATTTATCACTTTGAACCATTCTCTTCAACCCTTCAATTAAGGAGATTGCTTCACTATTCGAGTATTCTCGGCCCATCCATTGTTGAGTATTGTTGAATTCCATGTCAAGCTTCCCCAATTGAGCACTAGTAACCTTAGTTGGTGATGCACCATCTTCATCATGAGAAGTGTGAGGTGAATGGGGATATGCAATATTAGGTATGTCATGTGTTAGATTAGAGGAAATACAAACACTCACATGGAATAGATTATTTAACTAGTGTTTAAATTAGGCTCCATATCCTTGGTATATAAACTTCGAGAAGCCCTAATTCTAAAATTTCTTCTCATTGAAATATTGGATGTAGGACTAAGGGTAACAAAAATCATGCACAAGAAAGGAAATATTGAATGAAAATATTTAAAATCATATTTTTATTGATAATGCAAGCTATATGTGTGATTAGATAATGCAAATTTTATGTAAAACGATTAATTGACCAATGAATTAAGCAATTCCAATTATGAAATTAAACGCAAGATGCTTCTAAATTTGAAAATGATGTAATGCCCCACCAGGAAACCCCTAAGGGTTTTAAGTTAAAAACACTCAATTAGAGTGCAAAATTTTTTTTATTTTTTTTATTTATTTTTTTAAATAATTAAGAGCGCTAATTCAAAGTTACAACATTAAGATAGTTGAAGTTAACTCAATTCATAATTAGGCACGACATTAAAATACATTGGAGTTATCTGTCAACTTAGATATCACAGCGGAAGGCTCAAATAATCCTAAGAGGTTTCCTAACGCGATTACATAACCTTACACCTAACTCAACTTGCGTCAACAGATCCATTAATCTGGATATCTTAATTACGGGATAGTGCATAGATCTTAATTACATATGTGTTCAAGGATATGACATCTTAAATTTTTAGGAGGCGTTCATTTACTTTAGAGGTTAGGAGGCCATCGAGGAGTTATTTATCCAATGCACTTAATTTCATAATTACATTAAGAGGTCCCCAAAAGGGTTCATGCGTTTTAAATATAACAAAGTTCATTCATTAGAGTTTTAAAATAACCATCCACACTTGACATCATCCTTTAATGCTATAAATATGCTTAACGAGTTTCATTCGTTTAGGGTTAAACTAAGATTAGTAGAACGCGGATTCCTTCAATTGATTTTAAAATATTCACCCACATTTGATATATATTTCTTAAATATTAAAAGATATGGTTGATAAGAAAAATTCATTCCTTAAAGGTTAACTACAATTAATAGAGTGAGGTCTCTTCATTTGGTTTCATGCATAGCCGACTGATGAGTTGAAGTTCTTCTATGAAGGTAAAATGTGAGTAGCCATAGGATACATTTGAAGTTTTAATAATGCAAAGAGATGGACTAACTTCATTAAGATGGATATGCATTAGGACAAACGGAAGCATCCTTTAAATCAAAGTATCGTTAACTAGATGACATTCATCTTTTCAAGATTTGAATAATCAGACCATAGTGATGTTCTTCTATTAGGATTAAAATACAATTATCTTTTTGCATATCTCTTTTTATAAACGAAGTTAATATGAGATGGTACATATATTAAGATTAAGGTTTAAATAACTATACCAAAACTTCCCTTTTTAGTTCCATTTCAGCATTCATAAGGGATTCTTTATTTAAGGTTACAAATATAGATACTAGTTGAGTTCACTCTTGTATGAAATTAACCTGATAAAGAATATTTGTTAGGATTAAAATGTAAACAACTAAGTAAATTCATTTGATAAAGTGAATTACAATTAACATGGCGATGTTCATTTACAAGGGTAAGAAGGTAAATGCCTAAATGAGATTCATCCTTTAGATTTCACTTAGAGTTTATAACATTAATTCAACTTTGTTTCCCATTTCTCATTTGATCAACTTACATGCTTATTAACAAGTTAATCCATTGATGTAACCTAGCAAGAATCTTTCCATTTTTTACTATGTTTAATTAACCTTATCAAAATACTCCTTTCCACAACTTTAATTACAATATTTTAAATGCTTGCCATAACCATGATTCACAAAGTTTTATGAACTTAAATAACTACATTTATCCATATGAATAATGTCATGCACTTAAATTTGAATTCATTAAATTTCCACCATACACTCATGCAAGAAATACAACCATCCATGATAATTTAAAACATAAAACAAGCACGCTATAAACATCACATAACACAGATATGATCTCGGAGTTCACCCCGGATGGGCTACATCTCCGGGTCTGCTCAACTGCAAGACCCCTTTGGCATTATATATAGTTAAGGTTACATATTTACATGTCTTTACAATTCTGCCCTTTAGGCGAACACACACACTATTCAACATCTACCTCGATTGATTATTACATAGTGATCCCTTTTAAAGCGGGTCAAATTGAATCATAACAAAGGAAGACAAACAAACCTAAATTCTATTGTTGACGGTACCCTAACTAGGGGCTTGACCAACTTGCAACCAAACACTGTCATGTCAAATCTTACCATTACATAACCAAAATCAATAATAGAAGTTTAATTCAGCATAGGCTTTAACCGGTAGGGATATTCGTTTTATCATATAGCTCTGACTAATAATGTCGATACTTCAGTATACTAGCTAAATTAACTTTCATTTAAAACTTGCATTAAACCACCATCACTATTTATTCCATGTCAATAATAAATATTAACTCGAGTACGTTATACAACATGAATTTAGTAACTTGTATTATAGAAGGGGTCAACTAAATGTTGCATCTCTAAAACCCAAATATGTTATTTAGCAAATTAGAGATTAATTAACATAAAAGAGATTGAATTTTGAATGTAAATGTTATAAAAGAACTAAGTTTAATTTCCTTATATTAATCTTAAATTCACTTATCAGCCTGATTTTTCTTTATTGTTGCATATCATACGCAAGCTTCGTGTCTAACGCACACACACATATACATATATATATATATATAAACATTATTCACTAAAATTATAATTCCCAACTCTCTCTCTCTTTTTTTTATATCACAAATATTATTTGAAATAAAACTATTTTAATAAGCATTTTTTTTTAAAACTTACAAACAAACTGATTTAGTAACTAACAACAACAAAGCAAATTAAAAACAAACAATTTTTTTTTAAAAAAAATCGCTTGCCGCCCAAGCCCTAGCCACGATCCGCAGGCATTCCCATGAGTGGCGGCGCCACTGCAGTGCCCGCAGGCCCGCAGCGCCCTGCAGCCACCGCGGCCCCTGCGGCCACCGCAGTGCCGCGGCCACCGCCAATAGCTACACGAGCGAGCGCGGGGAGGTAAGAGGGCGAGCGGTGAGTTTAAACGGTGTAGCGAGTGGGGAGGGGTGGAGGAGCGGGTGGAGCTCCGCTCCCCGCCCTCCAACCCCAACCAAGGGTTTTTTTTTTAAATAAAACGCACAATCCGTATCGAACATAAACGCACAGACCCATATCAAGTTTTTTTTATATATACTTTTTTTTTGATAACCTATGAATCCGACTTACAGTTGGATTCTATCAAAAATAAATCTCAAATACAGGGATAATGCATTCACAGCTCCCGTCATTTTTATTTTTCTTTTATTCTTTTTTTTTTACAAACCCATTCATTCCCAGATTTGTATCAAAAATCTCCATTAGGGAAAAATGTCTCCTATCAAGTTTGAAATCACAAAATCCTTTAACAACAAGGATTTGATTCAAAATAACCAAGTTGGGAAGAGACTGAAAACTAACTTCAAAACATTCATGAGAAATACTGTTTTTTTTTAATCTTGTATTCAACAATAGATCAAGAAGAAGATACGAATCCTACCTCATAGTGCAGATTCCGGGCTTGAATCTTGATGAAGAGCTTTCCCAATCTCCTGCTCCAAGGCAAATCCCTCCTTTTTCTCCAAAAAAAACTCTCCAAGCAAAGAACCCCCAAAATGCTTACAAAACTACGTTAAAAAGAAACCCTAATTTTGCCCTAATCTTAAATTTCAAATTTAGGCATTTATTTCTAAAATAAAATAAATGAAAATCCAAGTGGGAGTCATTCATTTCCTCCTTACTCATTTTCTTTTAAAATTTAAAAGCTTCCATCTCTTATTCCACTCTATTTTTTTTTTTAAATTTTCTTCATATCACTTTAGCCAACACGTTATATTTTAATTAATTTAATTTTCTAAAAATCAAACTTTTATATTTTACCAACTATACAAGTAAAATGGAACTAATTTCTTTAAATAATAATAATTTACCCTTTTTCTTCCAAAATGCGAAAAATGAGTAATTTATTTCTATCTCCCAAATGACTTTAAAATTTTTCCTTTCTAAAATGCATAACTCAATAAATTCGTTATTTTAAAATTAGCTATTAAATTAACTTGCTATAGCATAATAAAGCGACATTTTTAAATAAATGACTAATCTAATGCAAGAGTCTTATTTCTTCAAATTTCTCAACTACAAATGCATAAATGTTACAAATGCGTAAATGAGCACTCTAACCCCAGTTAAATACCTTAAGCTTGCTACAATAATAATTTAAAGCAAATCTCTTAAATTAATGATTAATCATATAAAAGAAGCTACCCATTTAAATTTCTAAATTTCTAATGTGCTCGTCTACTCATAAATTTGAATTTAATACTTAGGATCACAAACCTCACTTACCTCGCGCAAGGCATGCAAATCGAGGAAGTCCTCCAAGTCTCTCGACACGCATCCCAATGAAACGCAAGCCCCACGAATCCACACACGATGCTCACCTAACCATGGCTAAGGCAAGACGAGAGTTATATGACCACTAAATCCGAATTCAAAAGATGAAGGAGCATACTCAACCTTGCAAATCCCAAAGGAGATGAACCTTGCCCTATGCGGTGTTGTACCTGCAATCTCCTGCGCTCATGAATTCATACAAGCATGCATATACAAATACATATTCAATGAAGGCATTAGCTCAAGATTTATCTCAAGGGTTAGGAAACAATTACATTTACACGAGAATCGATGCAAAAGCACAATAATAAGTATGCACAATTTATTTCTATTATCTAAACTACACATTGCATATCGGTTAATCTATCATTCAAGAATGCCACATAGGAAGTCAATCAAGGTTAAACGGGTTTTAAAAGTCCGACTAGGGTATGGGCATTACAAATGATATGTAATAAAAATCAGATCTAAGCATGTAGTTTGAAAATTTTGTAACCCATAAATTAATTTTAACACAATATCTAGGGTTTTGTCAATTCAACCTTTAAATTGATATGATTTAAGTACAATGAATGAAAGGAAAATTGAATTAAATGCCTAAAAATCATATCTGAACACAAACAATTATAAATAATCATGAGCTATGTTAAGTTCACCAAAATGTAAGATGGTGAAAATTAATGTTCCACCACTTTAATGGGTGAGCCCACTAATTTCCATGGGATCGCCTTATATTAAGCGAAGGTAATTGAACTTGATCGATCCAATCCTAGAAGGACTGAATTCAGATCAAGTTAATTCTTCCCTTATTTGAGTTGAAATTTAATTGTAATTAGAGTTGATTTGTAATGCTAGGTCTAGGACAAACAATGAGAAATTGACTTAAAACAACAACAATAGAATGATTTAGATGTCGGCCAGAATTGTAAACCTAGATCTAAGGAAGGAAAATGGATCCCAACCTACAATGGAAAATTCAAGTTGAATTGTCGAAACTGAGGGAGGGAGTTTTTCATGGTCCTTCTAATATTGAAGGTAGGCAAACTTTATATTTTTTTGATCATGATGATGCAAGGGATACATTGTTAGAAGGTCCTAGAAAATTCTCAGGACTAAGGGGATCCGATCGTCTTGGTACTTTACTTTTCATGCCTTCAAAATCTGAGTGTAATTGTTGTTGTCTATATTGACTGGTTTCCTCACTCGCAGCTCCTGATACAATTCCCTACACACAAAAAATAAGAAAATAGGTTTGTTTGATAGGGGTTTGCCTTGGGTCAAACCCCAACTTAGGAAGTAACCTTGAAATGATTATTGAAATGGAATTGAAATAGAACTGAAATGGAATGCTTTTCTTTTGAGGGAAATGCTAGATTTGATTTGAAAATGCTTGAACTTGATACCTTGATGGAGTATGCTTGAATCTATTGGAATTATGCCTCTAATTCACTTGACCTTTGTTCATACTGATCAGGTTAACTTTGGTCGATGAAACAGTATGAAGAAAATCTGTGAACTCTATCAGTATATCCTTTGTCGATGAAATCAACATATTGGAGCTCAAAGTAGTAGGTTTGAAGTCATCTCGATGACTCGACGAAGTCGTCTTCGGTCATCGAGGTAGCATTGGTTATCAGTTGGATGAAAGGATAAAAGACTTGCAGTTTAGATCTTGATCCAACGGTCATCGCTTTACTGTTATGGAAAGATGCACGTATGTTATTTCCTGCGACTTGGTGACCATGGTGGGGCCCAGCATAAGTGAGCAGTCAAGGCGAGATAAGGGTCGTGCAGATCGGAGATGATCAAACGATGATCAAGGTTTATCCAATGGTGGTCATTATGTCGCGATGGGAAATTGCTCATTAGTATATTCCTTGCAACATGGCGACCAATTGGTGGGACCCGATAGGAGAGCGGCTAAGGTGAATTAAAGGCCGAGTAGATCGAAATGATTAGATGGTGACCGCAAAAGATCCTACAGTGGTCGCTAGGTCGCAATGGGAAATTGCTCGTGAGACTTTTCATCACAACCCAATGACAAAGAATAATTCTGGGCGGATAGTGAGGTCGTGCTAAGATGTCAGAGCAGGGACCCAGAACCAATCAGGGGGTGCCACGTGGTGGAGCGTAGAGACAAAGACCGAACGTTCAGGATAGCTAATTGTTTGTCTTCCCGATATCTGATGGAGTCGACTTTTTTGAGCTGGGGTTTTTTGAGTATGAACCGGTTTGATTCCTGGATGCATGTGGGATAATTATTTTCTCATGAATGTAGACTGACACAGAAAGTTAGATGTCTAACCAATTGGTGCAAACTGACAGTTGAACGGTCGACATGAAAATGTATATGAAGCCAAGAGGAGACTTGAACATGGTTGTTGTTCTAATGATAAGCCATATATTGTGGTGTGTAACCGAAGTGATCAAAGTGAACATCTGTGTTGTGATAACAAACTTTATTGTAAGGTTTATTTTCTAAGAATAAAGTGATCTTGTTGTCGGTGGTGGGTTTTTTTCCCGAAAGTGTTTCCCACGTAAATTCATGGTGTTTATCTCTGTGTATGTTTGAATTGTGACATTGTCTCTATTTTGTATATGTTAATCTTAGTATTTTGTAAAGTTATAAAACACACTAGTCTTGTTTCCCCTATAAATTGACATTAGGGAAGCATTTTTCTGCACTATGCTTTCCTTACAAGTGGTATCAGAGCCTGGCCAGTTGTGTTATCCTTATGGGTAGGGTTAGTTTTTTGTGTTAATTTATTTCAATGGGAGTCTATTAGTGTGTCTACTTGTTTACAGATTAAGATGGCAAGCAATTCTGGAAGAATGGATATTGAGAAGTTCAATGGCTCCAATTTTGAGTTATGGAAACTTAAAATTGAGGACCTGTTGGTTGATCGAGATTTTTGGATTGCAATGAGTGGACAAAAACCTTCAGGCATGAGGCAAGAAGATTGGGATTTAGTAGACCGAAAAGCTAGAGGACTCACAAGACTAAGCCTTGCAGACTGAATGTACATGAGGAGAAGACTGCAAGTGATTTGTGGAAGAAGTTAGGAGACATCTATCAGGGCAAAACCTTGGTAAATAAACTCTTCCTTAGGAAGAAGTTATATTCTCTAAAAATGGATGCAGGTTCACCCTTGGCAGATCATTTGAATGTGTTTAACATGGTTCTCACTCAATTGACATTAGTTGGTGTGGCCATTCAAGAAGAAGAACGTTGCATGTTGCTGCTATGCTCATTGCCAGATTCTTGGGAACATATGGTGATGGCCATTGGTAGTACTACGATCCAATTCAAGAAGGATAATGTGGTCAATACTCTTTTGTCAGAAGAAATAAGAAAGAAGTCTTCTGAGATGACAAAAGATGCACTCCGTTCAAGGAAAACTAAAGGACAAAGACAAGAAGAAAGGGAAGAAGTCTAATTCCAAGTCTCAAGAGAGGTCCAAGTCTCCTGGAAAGAAGTCTAAGGTGAAATGTTGGAATTGTGGACAAAAGGGTCATATTCGAAAAGACTACAAAGAGGAGAAGAAGAGAAATAAATCTTTTGATAATGAATCTTCTCATAGTGATGCAGACGCCTTTATAGTAGCTCTAGTAGTGCCTGCTTCTGACAATGTGTGGTTGACTCACTCAGGGGCATCTTTCCATATGAAATCTCACAAGGAGTGGTTCAAAAAGTATGAACTGTATGCTGGTGGGAAGGTGTACTTAGGAAGTGACTCAGCACTAAAGATTGTTGCGAGAGGAAGAATTAAAATCCAATTTCCTGATGGGAGAATAAAGGGAATCAATGGAGTTTCACACATACCAGGTTTGGCAAGAAACCTACTTTCTGTAAGCAAGCTGAATGATGTTGTAGTCTAGATAACATTTGTGTCTAGTGGTTGTAAGATGACTAGAGGGTCTATTATTTTGGTAGAGGGTGAACGCGTTGGTACATTGTACAAGTTAAATGTTGAACCTGTGTGTTGTAATATAGTCACTAAGAAATCTGATAGAACTACCGAGTTGACATATGATGTAAATTCTATGGAAGCTAAACTTCCTGCAGAAAAGACAATGCTCTGGCATTATAGGCTTGGTCACATTGGTGAAAAAGGTTTCAAAACTTTAAAAATTAAAAATCTAGTAGGACTTACTGATTGTAACCTTGAGTTTGATTTCTGTGAACATTGTATATACGGAAAACAAAATTGTGTTCAATTTTATTGAAGTCCTCATAATTCTTCTGACACTATGGACTATGTGCATTCTGATGTGTTTGGTCCAGTGGATGTACCTTCTTTGTCTAAATCAAAGTACTATATATCCTTTGTTGATGATTATTAAAGGACATTTGTTTACTTTATGAATAGTAAGTCAGAAGTGTTCAGTCGGTTTAAGGAATTTAAAAACTTGGTTGAAAATCAGACTGGAAGGAGAATAAAATGTTTAGAACTAATAACGGTGGTGAGTATTGCAATACAGATTTTGACAAGTACTGTGTAGACCATGGAATTAAAAGACATAGAACTACGCCTTATACTCCATAACAAAATGGAGTTGCTAAAAGGTTGAATCAATCTCTGATGGAGAAAGCAAGAAGCATGTTGAGTAGTGTTGGACTAGAACAGAAGTTTTGGGAAGAAGCAGTTGCTACAACATGTTACCTATTGAACAGATCACCTACAACAACGTTAGTAGACAAGACACCTATGGAAGCATGGTCTGGTAAGAAACCTTCTCTAAGACACATTCATGTGTTTGGTTCATAGGCATATGCACATATGCCTGATGTTAAAAGATCTAAACTAGATAACAAAGAAGTCAAATGTATTTTCATTGGATATGGAGTTGGAGTTAAAGGATACAAGCTTTAGAATCTTGAGACTGGAAAGGTTGTGTACAACAGAAGTGTCATCTTCTGAGAGCTAAAACCTATGTCTATAGATAAACCAACAGAGAAGGAAAAAGAGAAGGATGTGGTTGAATTTCTATTAGGAGAAGAAGTGACAACTCTAGATGTACCTGAAGATGAAAATGAAGAGAGTTCAAGTAGCTCTGAAAGTTCAAAAGAAGAACAAAATGAAGCCTCACCACAAGTGTTAAGAAGATCCACATGAGAGAGGTGGCAACCTGATAGGTTTACCCTAGATAGGTATAATTTTTCAATGTTGAATGTAAATTGTGCCTATGCTTTACTTGCTGATACTGATGAGCCTAGGACTGTAAAAGAAGCCATGGATATGTCAGATTCAAATTCTTGGCTGGAAGCCATGAATGATGAAATGAAATCTTTGGACAAGAATGGAACATGGAATTTGGTATCCTTTCCTAAAGGCAGAAAGCTGATGGGTTGTAAATGGGTTTTCAAAAGGAAGTATGGTCCAGATGACAACATTGACAAGTACAAGGCCAAATTGGGCGCGAAGGGGTATTCTCAAAAGGAAGGTATTGACTATGGATCAATTTTCTCTCATGTAGCTAAGCTGACATCTATTAGATTTCTTTTGTCACTTGCAGCTTCATATGATTGGGAAGTCGAGTAAATGGATGTGAAAACAACATTTCTTCATGGGGACCTTGAAGAAGAAATCTATATGTCCCAGTCTGAGCACTTTGTGAAAAAAGGTAAAGAACATTTGTGTTAGTGTAAATAATTATTCATCTTGGATATTATTACACCTTACTTAAGTTTACTTAAGATAATGCATTTCATAGTAGTTTGGATATGAGACACTTGGGTGTTTGTGCCACATTGGGATAGTGTGTGTAGGAGAAATTCCACCTTTTATGGTGTTGATCTTGTTATTATACTATCATATCCACTTATTGTGGAGTGATAATTCCACCTTCGGTGGGTGATCCACCTCATGTGGAATATTATATTATTTCTCCTACCTACCCACACCTATTTCCTACCTACCCTTGTTTCTTATTGAGCCACATGTCATGTTTGTGTGCTCATACATCCATATGGCCTTGCCTATATAAGCAAGCCTCTATTCATTGAACAACTATTGAATCATTTTCTATTGATGAGAATACAGTTTATTCTTGTCCTATATTGTGTCTCTATTTTGTACATTTCATTGACCCCTTGATCTTGGCAAAATCCAACATGGTATCAGAGCCATTGGGGCTTCATTGATTCGTCTTGAAGAGGCATTATTGCGACGTCAAGAGGCAGATCTGAGGAGCAGCATCTTTTGGAGGCATCCTAGACCAAATCCGACCTCGCCATTGCGTCCAAAACGCGGTTTCCATGAATTTTGGTTATAAATTCGGCCTATTTTGGTGAGAAAAAAATTTTCTCCAATTTTGCTTATATCGTACGGATTTCCAAAAAATTTAATATTTTTTCGAAAAAAAAAATTATTTTTTTCTGAAGTATTTTTCGAAAAATCAAAAAATCAAAATTTTTTTTGCAAAGTCGAAAAAAAAAAATCAAAAAAAAAACAAGGTTTTTGGGGGGTCCGCAGACCCCCCCCGTGACCTGTCGTACTTGCAGGTCTGTGCGCGCAGGTCTGCAGCACGCGTACCTGTCTGACGCTGCCGAGTCCATCGTCGTACGTCGCCTGCCGAAAAGACTCCTGCCACCGCGTACCTGGTCTGTGCACCTCCCGGCGTCCTCGGCCTGCAGCGCCGCCACATCAGCGCCACATCAGCAGGGTTTGAAAATTTTTTGACCCCCTCCCATTTGCATTTTTGATTTTGCGATTCAACTTCAACTGTAAACTAAAGAAGTCTCTTTATGGTTTGAAACAGTCTCCTAGAATGTGGTATCAAAAATATGATATATTTGTGTTGTCCTTGGGATTTGTGAGACCGAAAGCCAATCATTGTGTGTACTACAAGGTTGAAGATGATAAGATCCTTATTATTACTTTGTATGTTGACGACATGTTGTTCCTTGAAAATAACAAAGATATGATCTCGGACTTGAAGTCCCAATTATCCTTGAAGTTCGAAATGAAAGATTTGGGGTCAACAAACTACATTCTGGGAATGAAAATCAAGAGGGACAGGTCTAAGAGAAAACTTTGGCTTAGCCAGAGAAAGTACATCACTAGTGTTCTTGATAAGTTTAATATGTCTGACTGTAAACAATGGGTTGTTCCTATTTTGTAGGGAACCAAACTGTCTGTGCATGACAGTCCAAAATCTCCATAGGAAATAGATGACATGAAGAGTATACCTTATGCAAGTGCTATTGGCAGCTTGATGTATGCAATGGTTTGTACAAGGCTAGACATTGCCTAACTAGTGGGAGTATTAAGCATATTTATGTCAAACCCAAGAAGACCGCATTGGGATGTTGTAAAGAGAGTTTTCAGATATATGAAGGGTACTTCAGTCTTTGCATTATGTTATCATGGTAATCTGAATGATTCAAAGAGAACTCTCAGCATTTGCGGTTATGCAGATTCTGATTGGGTAGGGAACATTGACAACAGAAGATCCACCAATGGATATGTTTTTGTTCTGAATGGTGGAGCAATAAGTTGGATGAGCAAGCGGCAGTTTGTAGTCGCTTTGTCCACTATAGAGGCAGAGTACATGGCAATCACACATGCTTGTAAAGAAGTTGTTTGGCTCAGGCATTTGAGTATAGATATTGGTTTTGATGCAGGGCAGGTTGAAGTGTGAAGTGGCAGTCAGAGTGTTATATGTTTAGCAAATAATCCTACATACCATGCTAGGTCTAAACATATAGATGTGCAATTCCATTTTGTGCGTGACATGGTAGAAGATGGAAAGGTTAATCTAAACAAGGTAGACACTCAGGAAAATGTTGTGGATGCATTAACAAAACCGGTGAGCACTCACAAGTTCAGGTGGTGTTCTAACTCGATGGGTCTCAGTACTCATCCCTCTCTATAATGTTTGGAAATTGCCCAAGCAGTCCAGTGAATTCCTCATCAAGTGGGAGTTTGTTGGAATTATGCCTCTAATTCTCTTGACCTTTGTTCATACTGATCGGGTTAACTCTGGCCGATGAAATGGTGTGAAGAAAATCTGTGAACTCTATTGATATATCCTTTCCTAATGAACTTGACATATTGGAGCTCGGAGTAGCAAGTTTGAAGTCATCCCGATGACCCGACAAAGTCATCTTCGGTCATCAGGGTAGCATCGGTTATCGGATGGAGGAAAGGATAAAAGAATTGCAGTTTAGATCCTAATCCAATGGTCGTCGCTTTACCACTATGAAAAGATGCACGTATGTTATTTCCTGCGACTTGGCGACCATAGTGGGGCCCGACATAAGTGAGTGGTCCAGGCGAGATAAGGGTCGTGCAGATCGGAGATGATCGAACGGTGATCAAGGTTGATCCAAAGGTGGTCGTTATGGGAAACTGCTCGTTAGTATATTCCTCGCGACATGGCCACCAAGTGGTGGGACCCGACAGGAGAGCGACTAAGGTGAATTAAAGGTTGAGAAGATCAAAATGATCGAACAATGACCGCAAAAGATCCGACGGTGGTCGCTAGGTCGTGATGGGAAATTGCTTGTGAGACTTTCCATTGTGACCCAGTGACAAAGAAGAATTTCGGGAGGATAGTGAGGTCATGCTAAGATGTCAGAGCAGGGACCTAGAACCAATCAGGGGGTGCCACATGGTGAAGCGCAGAGAGAAAGATCAGACGTTCGGGATAGCTGATTGTTTGTCTTCCCGATACCTGATGGAGTTGACTTGTCTGAGCTAGGGTTTTTTGAATATGAACTGGTTCAATTCTTGGATGCATGTGGGATAACTGTTTTCTCACGAATGCAGACCGATGTAGACAGTTAGATGTCTAACCGATTGGTACAAACTAACAGTTGAACGGTCGACATGAAAATGTATATGAAGCCAAGAGGAGACTCGAACATGGTTGTTGTTCTGATGATAAGTCATATACTATGGTGTGTAACTGAAGTGATCAAAGTGAACATCTATGTTGTGATAACAAACTTTATTGTAAAGTTTCTTTGCTGAGAATATAGTGATCTTGTTGTTAGTGGTGGGTTTTTTTCCCAAAAGGGTTTCCCACATAAATTCATGGTGTTTATCTTTGTGTATGTTTGAATTCTGACATTGTCTATGTTTTTGTATATGCTAATCTTAGTATTTTGTAAAGTTATAAAACATACTAGTCTTGTTTCCCCTGCAAATTGACATTAGGGAAGCATTTTTCCGCATTGTGCTTTCCTTACAGAATCCTCGTGCAAAGACTTAGAATGTAATATAAAATGTCTTCATGGAAGGTTGATCATGGATGCTTGAACTTGAATGATTGATGTTGACTTCACCTTCTCCTTCAATGCTTGATGAATGCTTGAATTCTTGCTCACATAAACTTGAATTAATCTTTCTGTAGTGTAATTAAGATCTCACTTATGATCTTCTTGTTCTCCAAGATTACCAAATGAGGAGGGGTAGGCTTCCTTTTATACCTAAGTGTGCATCAAATGTTTAAATTTTTGGACCAAGCTGACACAGAGCAAAATTTGTTGCCCACATTAGGTGACCATTGTGAGGTCCTGATTGGGAGGACTAGGGACCCTAGGGCATCTTGGTCCTAAGCCATAACTAGGGTGCCCAAGGTGTCTCGGTCCTGTCAATCAAGACTCAAAATGGGACAGTGGTTGAATCAAGGGTCCACAAATTTTAAGATGGTAGGAGCAAAATCAAAGCAAGAATTGAGCATTAGAGGTCGAAACACCAAGGTGAGGGCTAGGCGAGGACAAAATTGTATAAGGATAATATTTACGACACTACAAATACATTAAATCTATATTAGAAACACATAAATTGAGTATATAAATAATTCTATACAAACAAAAATATAATATAATATAATTAAAAGTTGTATATATCAATAACATTTATATTGTTTGTAATATGTTAATTATATTTTTTACATGTATATTTTATTAATATTCAATTTGTACTAATTGATTACATAGTTAATTATTAAATATGAAATCATTTATGTTATATAATTATATAAATCTATTTTTGAAATACATAAAAAACGATCATTTATAGAATTCAATATAAACACAAATAAAATATAAAATAATTAAAAATTCTATATATTAATAATATTTGAATATTTTTTTGTAATATATTCATTATATTTTTTACATGCATATTTTATTAATATTTCTATATTTAAGTTTATTTTTGTTGAATATATGAATTCTTTCAAATATTGAATCTATGAAGTTAAATCTATGAAAGTATACGGGCTATTAAATTTCCTAAATTTGATTATAATAGATTGAAATCTAAATACTAAACTTATTGTTTTATTAGTTTAGCGTATTTAGATAGATACATTTAAGATATCTTTCTACAATTTCAATAGATTATTTACTTTATATTTGAAATATTAGAACTTATTCATTAATTATATTGTATATTTTGTGTTCAATTATATTTAATCTTTTTAAAATTGTTTGTTGAAGTATACTTTATATATAATAATTTATTTGGTAAGTTTTTATTGTACAAATGTAACTGTAGTTTAATTTGTTCTCTATTTTATGTTTGATTTTTAGAGTTTAGAATAGTAATTTAATTTTATACACACAAAAATTAAGAATTTACTAAAATATAAAACATAAATTAATATTAATATAAGAGAACTTTGTGTTTATGTTATATTGAGAGTATAAATCACTCCTTTATATAATAGTTATATTATGCTATCTAAATTGTCTTTGACTACATAATGTTGTGTTTAGAGTAGAATACAAAGACTCTAAAGAAGTTTTCTAAGATTTATCACACTTTGAGAACCAACACACAAGCCTTATGTAAAAAATTAAGAAATAATTTCATATTCTATGATGCTCTCTACCTCAATGTGACACTCATGAAGGCTTTATTCACCTTCATTTTTTTTTACCATTTTTTAGATTTCAAATAAACTTTAGTTATCTCTTCATCCACATCTTATCTAGTCTATTGTGTGAATTGTATCTAAACATCTTACACTTTCGAAATAAACATAGTGGAACCCTCCTCATACTAATAAACAACATAGGGATGGTCCTCTTCCTCACATACACATAAAAGCTCAATAATAATTTCGTGATGAACACTACAAACTTCTCTTAATTTTTCCCTAAACTCTATTGAGCTTGTTCTGATTCTTTTTATAACAACCAAAATCTTATTTGCATATGTTGGTGGATTCTTTTGAAAATAGATTGCTCAAATGTAGACTCGAACCTGCAAACCCGAATACAGTTATTTGCATTTTATTTTCATTAGTAGTTCATATCTCTACCCATTTTGTTGATTATTTGTTTCCTTGATTTCTTTTGGACCTAGACTATATATCATTTAGTTTAGGGAGCGGCTACTTCCGAAAATATTATGTTAAAAATTATTAAACTTGATTTTTTTGGATACCACTTTAAAATAATCAGCAACATAGATGAATGAAGAGGGAAAAAGGAGTGGGGATAGATTTGTGTTAAAAACTATCTGGAAGGATAAGGTTAGAAAGGCATTCATGAAACAAAACTCTGAAAAGCAATTTAAAGTGATTTGTTGATATGTGAGCAATTTTTTAGCGTGGAAAAGTGTGAGATTGGCTAGAAAGGATGCAGATAAATTGGCTTCAAAATGGTTCACTAACTTTCGTGTTATACACTTTTCTAAAAAATGAAAGACGCGGCTAGTTCTGCTCAGCACGACCAAGATCTGTAATTTTTGACTAATCTTTGTGTTATGTGGAAATTGTGGCTTTTTGAAGCCAGTTTAGCTACAGTCGACTAGAAAACATATCCGAGATGAGACATCATGCAATTATGGTGGTCATTCCCATATTGACTAATTAAAAGAGTTAAAACTTTAAATTTATGTTTGAATATTGTTGGTGAACAAATTTGTCTTCTCAAAACACCTGCACAAAATGACTCCTAAACACCCAAGGCTGAAAGACAAACTTGCAACACAATAGTTGAGTCACTTGCCATAATTATATACAAGTGTTCTCTGCTTATTTTCCAAGGCACAGCTACCTTCGAATGATTTGCAAAGAATCAAAGAACTTGCTATGCCTTTAACCCGAAGACAAAGAAGGTAAACTAACATTCATCCATTAACATGAGATGAATGTGATTATAGATTTAATGAGTTTAAAGAAAACTAAATAAAAGGCACAAAGGCCATTTGTCTAATCTTCCAACTTCAAGGAAACAAAATAAAGAATGACATTTCATTTCAGATATATGAGTAATTAAAATTCAAAGATTTTAACAAACGCATACGCATTTCAAATGAACAGGACAGCATCTGAAATGATTGGGACAACTCAAAGATCATCTCCAATCAAAGAAAACATACTTAAACTCAAAGATTTAACATCAGTTCTCTTCTTTTTACAAATGCCAAAAACATGGCTCAAAGACCATTCAATCCTGCAAACAATCTCCCCCTCTTTCCTTTGGCTACTAGCCCTCTTTTCCTCTCGGTGAGACACTTTCAGTTACCAAAAACTGAATCCTGGCATATCATATGTTGACAGCTGAATATAAATAATTGTCTTCATTCCTTCCACACTTTCTTGGCTTCAATCTAATATTTAATCATAATGTTTTAATTTGAAAACATTATAACTGAAAATACATCATATTTATGAATTAACTATGGGCTCCACCGTTACAAATATAAGTCGTGCTTAGTTATATTTGAAAACAGTAAACTTGGTTGTTGTTGGTCACTTTGGACAGACCCGCGCTCAGTCCACCATATCTTTTGAAGAAGACATAGTTAAGTTAATCGCTCCAACGAAAACGTGCGCAACTTATCTGTGCACAACATATCAAAAAATGAGAAAAATCCAACAGTGGAATCAAAAGTTATGCCCCCCGCAACATGACGGTTTTTCTGTCATAAAAATTAGAACATGTTCTTTATTCTACACTTGTATTCTGTTAAGTGTATCTTGCAGACCAGATTGAATTTCCATAATTCCTTTGGTGAGAACTTGTAAAAATAGGTTTCATAAGACATATCCGAAATTCAACCTGATCCAATGATTGAACTGAGAGATATACCCCCTGCACAGAGACTGATTTTGCTATCTCAGAAAATTTGTATTTACAGGCTGCATTGAAATTTATAGACATTCTTCGTGCTAATTCATTCACAATCCTCTAGGAAAAATAATCAATTGCTGGCTAATTAAATGGTGAATCAAATTCCTCTTCCAAACTTTTGTTGGTTGACCAAATTTGTCCACTGATTGCTTTGTCTCTCCATTTTGGTTGTGCATTGAACCTTTGAACTTCATTGAACATGTTGAACATTCCTGAATTGCTTGAACTTTTGGAACCTGCTGAACTACTTTGAACCATTTTGAACCCGACTGAACTTTTGAACCTGATTGAACTGAATGAACCTGCTTGAACTGAGTGAACCTGATTGAACTAAATGAACTATTTGAACTTCCCTGAACTGTTTAAATAGTATATGACATATCACTTGCACAACACTTAAGTGAATGTTAGCCCGAAAATGTCTTAGACACAACTTAGAACCTCCGGTACCTAAATGAACACTACGAACTTTGTTCGAGATGGTTCAAGGGGTTCAAGAGGTTCAACATACCATTGAACCTTAATGTTAAGGATCTAAAAAAATGATTTACAAGCGGATAAGGGATTGAACCAACGAATTTTTAACAAGACAAAGACTCAACTAAAATTTTTGCAAGGCGACTCACTCTTGTTATGAGGGACGAATGACAAGGTAACAAATATGAATAATATATTTACATGAATGTTGAAATAAAATCTCAAATTTATGAACCAACCAAAAATATAAGGTAAAATAAAATTTAAAAGAAAATTTCACTATATTTTAACAATGATTTTTTGTTGCAATATATCAAGAATATAATTATTTTAACATCAACCAATTCTCTTGATGAAATAAGTTATAATAGATCAACACAATATTTCAATAAGTTTGAAATAGGGACCATACCATCTATGATCTTAGCCAAGTCCAGAGTGGCCAAGCATGGATACTTTATGTAATAATTTTAGTCTTGTAAATGTCAATATATTATTCAAAATAAATTCTAAATTAATTTGAAGATCATTGTATATTATAAGTTAATAAAGATAAATATAGATAGATTCTGCAACATATTGTACAATGGCTAAAAGCACACAAATACATGAAGATCATTGAGTCATATTTTCAATTGTCTTAGATATCATCAAAGATTATAAAATTTGTAAATACGCCATCAAAATAATAAGCTATATAAAAATCATATCCAATGTAAATTTTAATGTCATAAATATCACTTGTGGGTTCATGAATGAAAATCTAATTATTTCTCTTATTCCATACATTGAAATGGGGAAGAGATAGGTTTTATATGTCACACAAGAGGACATTATTACTTGAGGTTGTAGTTTTAGAGGGACCCAAGATAGTGGAGCTACATTTATCCTTCACTATAAGTATTTTTTTGTCTTTTCATTGAATTTAATCTCAAAATATTTAAGTGGGCTTGTAAGTGAAGCTCTTAATAGTGGTATATACCTAAAATTTCTTGCATAATAACTACTTAAATCCTTTTTTTTGCTCGATAAAAGGCCTAAGCTATATTTTATTAATAAATAGTATTACAATCTTCGCTCAGTGTAGGTGCCGGTTGGAAACAGCGCAGAGGAGAAAACCTCTAGCCTTGCCCGGGACCATAGGTCCAGTCAGTATCTAATATCATTTATTGAATTACATATTGTATACACCTAAAAATGGTCTGAAGATAGTTAATTAAATACACAGTTATTTGATTAATTCCCCTTCCCAATTAATTGAATTCACAAGCAATTTAATTAAGTTCTCTATTCATCTACTAGTAAATAAATCTAAATGATTTATTTATATAGTTCATTTCATATCCCCCTTTGATTAATTAATTCTAAATTAATTAATGTCTCCCCATATTAATCAAGTCTTCTAATCCCTAATTAAGATTAACAAACTCAAGTTTGTTGAGATTAATTACCATTTTCCAATTATTTGAATTTCTAAATTCAAATGAGCACATGGCTCCTAACTTTTAACCACCTAACCTAACCATCCCCTAACTTAACCCATTCCACCTAATCCTAGATCTAACTAACCCTATCCTATCTTACGCATTCTAACCTCCTTATCCTAACATCCCATGGTGTGGATATTCTCTCCTTGAGACACATGGCACTTTTGCCACATGTCTCCTCCCTTGGACACTTGCCCTCTCATGAGCAAGGCTCCTTGACACTTGTCACCACAGAGATGACAAGTGTCCCTTCCTCCAACCTCTTCTCCAACTTCCTCAATCTTGGCCCTTGATATTTTCATATCAAATCTGAACCGTCGATTCCTACCACCTCAACTTTGGCCTTGGAATTCCTATAAATATCCCCCATTTTGGAGCAATAAGGATCCCATCTCATATCAATTTAGGCATCATTACTATAGGCAATTTGCATTTCAATTATCTAGTAATTAGCTTTTGGATTAATCATAGCATGTTAATCTAGTTTCTTAAATCATGCATTTCATATCATCTCCATAGTCAATCATGATCAAATAGCTACTCAACTCTTGAGTTGCCACTTTGGAGGTCATTGCTTTGCTGAGAGCTCATCAATCCAACACCTTCAAGGTCCTCAAGAATAGAGGAAAATGGGACATTTCAAGGAAGGCTTATGGTTTGCATTTCTAATCTAGTTTTCAATTAAGCTTTTCAATTACATTTTATTGTCTCATTATATGTGTATGCCTCTTATATACCACATTTTTAGCATCACATTAATTGGTGCCCACCGTGGGGCCTAGCCCCTTTGATCTTTAACAAGTTTGCTTGCAGAAAATTTCATTGACAAGTTGATTATCTCTTTTAGAGTGCAGATTAGCTCTCTTGGGCTCCTGAATCACGTTCTTGGTCTCTATTGTGGCGTTCCGGCACCTCAAATGACATTTTTGGGAGACTTCTCAACTCTGTTTTCATTTTTTTCTATACTTTAGCACTTTCAGTCTGTACTTTAGCATTTTTGGTATGTATTGTGGCATTTTTAGCACATTTGCCAGCGTTTTCAGTCTATTTGACAGCATTTCAGGTGTGCAAAATAGTGTTTCTGGTGTGTAAAGCAGCATTCTTGGCATATATGATGGCATTCTTGGTCAATTTTATGGCATTTTTAGTTTTTTATTGATTTTGCAAATATTGTATGTTGCAGTCCCCATTTCTGCTTCTGGACTGTCACTTTCTCGAACCTAATTTCATCATCAAAGAATGTAATATAAACTACAAGCTTTGTTTACAGTCGCGAGATTTTGCACTTATATTTGATAAATTAGGCACATAGACTAATTACAATGGAAATGAATAAACATGTCTTATGTGTTTTGATGATAGGCAAGTATGCTCTCACCTTTCTTAAGTGATCAGAAAGTCAGACTCATCCTTTGCTTTCAATAGTGCATATCTTTAGCGGGTCTACCCTTCTGAGGAGCTAACAACTCTTAAAGCCTTTAAGGTCAGTGAGAGGGGAATGACCCAAGTGGGAACGGCTAACGCCAAGCACTCCAACCTACTATAAAATAAATGTGATTTGATAGTTCTCGGGAATAGCTCTCCTTCGTACCTTTGGGTATATCAAACCTTGGTTTTCAAGGCTGGGAGACCTCTTAATTGAGTTTATACCCCGACGCGTCGAACGGATCCCTTACTAGTTCCAAGTAAATTAGAAGCTACCCAGTTTATCTCCAAACATTATTAAATTCTTAGTGCATGGAGGGGGAAGAATCTCTCCTTAAGATACTCACCATATGTCCCTCTTGAGTGTATGTGTGAACTCCCCTTTTGAGACCTTATTGCTAGGCTCATAATGGGACTCCACTAGCTCTCGCAAAGGCAAAAACAAGGGCACCCTTTAGGGGGTGACAAGTGTGTGTGAGCTGACAGGGTACCAAGTTGTGGGCTAAGAACTAATAATGAAGCCAATCTCCTTAGGATAGACTGATTGATGTGTTTTCAATTGTTCAAAACCCTTGAAAACTTGGGCTTTCTTTAAAACTTCTTGAATATACACTTTATGTGTCCTTTGGGACAAAAATACAATCTGAATTCTGTGATTATAAGTCAAGTCAAGATCTCATCCATTGAAATACAACAAACATTGAAAAATCAAACTTCAAATGGTCAAATTCACAAGTTTCACAGTAGATTAGGTCTTTCAATCAAAATAGTCGCACCTACGGTCCAAACAGTCGCATACACAGTCCAAACATTAGCTCTTTTGGTCCAAAAATTGAAATCTCCTAAGTTCAAACACTTAATTTGCTAAGTCTACACATCATTATTTGAACTTTAGAGTCACTGTATTACAGAGTAGAGTTCCTGGTCAATTTGTCAGCGTTTTTGGTTTGTCTATTAGTGTTTCTGGTCTACAGAACAGCGTTTCTGGTCTGTCTATCAGTGTTTATGGTCTATCTGTCAGCATTTCTGGTCTATTTCTCAACATTTTTGGTTAGTTTAGCAGTGTTTCTGGTAAGTTTGTCAGCATTTTTGGTCAGTATAGCAAAGTTCCTGGTCATTTTGTCAGCGTTTCTGGTAAACTGCATCAAAATCAGAAAACAAAACCAACCCATTTCTCAAATAGTCAAACATAGAGAGTAGGTCATCTTCTTGGGTCATTTAATCAAGTTATCTTTTGTCAAAATAGATTCAACAACAAGACACACAAAGGTCTCAAGTATTCACCTCAAACAAGTTAAAGATAAAACACCTTAAAGTGCAACATCACATTTTCTTTGATAAACTGATCGTTCAAACATAGTTTCTCATCAGGATCTATCATCCTTTAATCATGAAACTACAACGCTTGATCAGAATAACCTCATTCTTTATCATAGGATATATCATTCTTATTGAACTTGGTCATATAAAAAATCACAAAATCTGCACTCCAAAACTAAGATCGAAAAACTTGCAAACAAGCAAATACTTGAAAAGATCATTTCCTCAACAATTGATCACTTATAACAACACATTACTCAAGATTTAAATCTTGCAAAACGTTCAAAACATGTGTATGCTCGTTCTAACCAGGGCTCAGAGATGAAAGATTGCAGAAACAGAAATAGAAATGTTTGAAATAACTGAAGACTATAGATACATGGAACACGAAGATGAAATACAAGTTGAAGGAAATAATAGAACAACATGTTAAAGACATCAAAAAATATCCTCAATTCGATAAATTTATGCAGAAAATATTGGAGGGAGAAAAAGAAAAATATTTCCTAATGTCAGCAAAATCTGGTGCTAAACTCCCCCAAGATTTTGATATGAACAAATTGACATAAAAGAGAAATGACCCCCCCCCTTAATAATGAACAATACGAGGATATTTTTGGTCTCAAAATCAATGACACGTCAATTCCTAGTAACACCAGAACCAATGAGGAAACTTACAATCTCACAAGGGATGAAGTAAAAATTCTAAATAACGCTCAATCCAATTAGGATACAAGAAGGGGTAGAGATAATACCAGAAGAGATCAAGATCCCCCTAGAATGCAAAATCATGGTTATGCAAGAACAAATCATGTTGATAATCCTATCACAACTCTCACACAACAAATACAAACATTGCAAACACAACTTCAAGATATGCAAAGAGGAAATGTTAGAAGATACTCACTTCAAGAATCTGTCCTTATCCATTCAACAGAAACCTAAACATGAGACCATTTCCTATAGGTTTTGAAACTCCTAGATACAAAAAATATGATGGAAGCACTGACTCCCAAGATCATATACGATAATTTTGCACAATGAGTATGGAGTTTGCACATGAGGATACCTACTTGATGAGATTATTTCCAAAAAGCTTAATTGGACTAGCTATGGAATGGTTCTCCAAACTTACACCTGGAATCAGATCATTCTCATAATTGGTGGATAAGTTTGTTTCACAATACTCTTACAACATCCAACATGAAGCAACAATGCTAGACCTATGTAACGCCAAACAAAAGAGTGGAGAATCTTTCATGACATTTTTACAACGATGGAGACAGTTAGCTTCGCAGTATCCTTATACAGTGCCAGAGTATGAAAAAATGGACATATTCATTGACAACTTAAATGATCAAATAAGTTATTACTTAAAAATGCAAGGAAATCAAAGTTTTGCAAAAATGATTGATAATGGAATCAGAATGGAGGAAGCCATGATAAAGAAAGGTGAGTTGAAAATATTCAAAGGAGTTCGCCCTCCTAACAACACTAACAACAACAATCATAATGATAAACCAAATTTTTGGAATAGAAATTGTAATGTCGTCAATGATGGGATAGTGGATAACAATAATATGAAACCAAAACAACCGGCTTTTAATTTATCCACCCACTCAGCAGCAGCTCAGCAAAACAACAATCGCCAAAAAGCAACTATCAAAAATTTCTTTCAAAGACAATTTACAAACATTGGTGAACCCCTTGGATCCGCATTAAAAACACTTATCGCAAACAAATTGATTACTTTACCAGAAGAAAGAAACTTTGAACCCAAGGTAAAACCTGCTTGGTGGAATGAAAACCATTATTGTGATTTCCATCGAAACAAAGGACATCAAATAGACTAACATGGTGCTATCTCTCTTATTACATGATTGAGTACATTGGACAATAACAAAAATAATCAATTCATTCATTCTGCATGATAAGATAGTTCATGTCATGTAACCATTGCAAACTAAGACATCATTCATATAAAGCATCAAATAATTCATTCATTTAGTAAGAACATTGCATGACATTCGTCTAATCTCAAATCATATAAAATAGCACCATTGCATTTCATTACATCCATCTCATATTAACATGCATGAGAAAATCATAAAATTATCATAAACATATAAAGCATTACATTGCACAGGCATCACATAGCAATTATAAACATCACCATACATATTTGCATTTGCATACATCATGTAAATATTGCATCATCATATATCCATCATCTATAATTCATAAGCATATAGAAATTAAAGCATACATCATGAAAGTAATTGCACAACATAATCATATATCAAATAGAATGCATCCATCATCTCGTAGGTCATGTAGAGCGAATATGATCGACTGCATATCATATCATCAAAACAAGATCAATGTCCAAGGTACAATGATATCACAAAATATATGAGATACATCACAAATATACATAGCAGGAATCATCAATATTTCATCACAAAAAGGTGTGTACATAAATGGATCAATGTCCCATATCAGTGTGACCACTAGGATGCGGAGCGAAACTCTGTCCTGATGCGGCAGATAGTGTAACTCCAACTGGTACCCTTGTACCTGAGTCCCCACCTGGGGGAGCTCTCTGAAGTGGCCCTGTCACTCCTCAACTCTCAGTTTGGCTCTATCCTGATCTCCTGCTCAGTTGTGAAAATCCTGGAGCCCTCTGATCAGGAGGAACAATAGTAAAGTATAAGGTCATGTAATACTCAGCCTCTTGAATCCCCTGACGCATCATCTTCAGGGAAGTCTTCCCTAAAATAGACTCTCCTGACAACTGTACTTGTGCCTCAACCTGCCGACACCTATCCCTAGTTGTGTCTCTCTGGACTAGGAGAGAAGCCATCTGAGTCTCTAGCTGGGCCACCTGAGAGTCCCTCTCTGCTAGTCGACTCTCTAGTTGTTGAACCTGAATATGTAAGTCCATAATCTAAGCCTACTGCTGATGAGTTGACATCTTAATGAGGATCCATCAAGGTGCCTCTGCCTGTGGTTGCTCAGCCCGTGATACTATCATAGGTACCTGCTCTGGAACCTGATGCCCCTAATCCCCTGGACCTGATCTCTTGCGTTTGACCACCTGGGTCATCCAATCTGTATATACATCTCTGGCATATCTAGAACTGCTAGCTCCTGGTGTGCTTGTTGCTGCCACTGCCACTACTCAACCATCTCCCCCATCCCCCCCATCATCATCTCCTCCATCATCATCTCCAGCACCATGATCTCCTGCATCTCATTCATATCCATCTCCATCTCCACTCTCATCTTTGCCTCCACCTCCTCCCCCCCCACCATCCCTCCGCCATCTAGGAGCTTTGCGTTGTAGCCTCTCATCATCCTCATCTAAGACTGGCTCTGGCTCATCCGGATGTGTCAGCCTCGAAAACCTATGTACAGTATAATGCACAGTGTACTCATGTGTCATCCCGCTATCCATCACACCTTGAAGATAATCCCAATCCAAAGGCCCCAATGATCGATACTCAACACAAGCCTGATCATATGAAATAAAAGGCCCCCAAGTAGCCACATCCAATCTCCAATGAGCATAATGAGTTGTACCCTATGGTATCCCCTATATCCTGCCATATTGTCTCAATGCCCTCGTATAAAGGAATTTCTTGATGACATAGGATGTCGATCCAATCAGATATCATGTCATGAATACATATGGTATCTCCACTACATCCTCAGGCCAAATCTCACAATCCTTGTATGGCCTCCATATCACAGTATCCAAATCATCCAAGGTCCATCGCCAGTACTCCAATTTGCCTAGCTTTCACTGGACAATGATACCTAGATACCCATTAGCATAAGGCTTGCCTACAGGTCTCTCTATCAGCCAATGGTCATTTGATAAGTAAATGCTCCCAGGCCCATATCTGAAGCACGGTCACCCCTGCTGATAACGCAGTTGATCCCTGGTACACAACTCAGTGTAGGTCATGATACAAGTGTGCCAACATGCATGACCCCCATGCAAATCAAGTCCCCTCTGTCACCATTCACTCAAGCATACGACCCCATCCAACAGATAATCCCTTTGACCTGCGATCAGTATAAAGGAAGCCTCCAATAAATCTGGCAAGCATAGTCGATAATGTGGCATATCCTAGCTCTAGTATCTCCTGCCATGCAATATTGTATCCACCTATCTCATCATCCTCAAACACTTGACAAAGTGCATCTGTCCCACCCTGCTCACTGAGATCATAATATACTAGATCGCCCATCACAGGGATGCACAAAATCCGGTCGACATCCTTGGGTGTCACCGTCATCTCTCCCATCGGCAAATGAAAAGTATTATGCTCACTATGCCAGTGCTATGCTAAGGCTGTCAATAATCCTCAGTTTATCAAAGGTCGGGGCATGTCAAGAAGGGAAGATAAACCACACTTGCTAATGTGGTCTCACTCTATCTGGTTAAGGCGGGGTATCAGCATCCATGTCTTCGAGAAACACTCCCGAGACTGAAGAACGATAAAGTTCTCCTGCAATCAAATCATCTCATCATATCAGCTCATTGATTTATCTATATATCGAATCAATCTATCTATCAGTCCATTTTTCTCAATTGAGATTTTTATCAAATCTCGTTGGGCCCCTATCAATGACGTTCATCTATCATGAGGTCATTATCAATCTTATCTCATCTTGCATGTGCATCGAGATAATTGGAACTGATCATCAAATTTATCAATCATGAGTGTCTAATTTTATCAATTGGATAGCTAATCAAATCTTACCCTATCAAAAATAAAAAATGAAATCAAATTGACAACAAATTCAACCAATTAGCAAATCAAATCATTTTCTCAAAATCACCCAAATCACCAAAATAAATAAAATCAAATCAAATCATCAAAACCTCATTGCCAAAATCGAAAAAAAAAAAAATTCAAAAATCGCCAAAATTGAAAAATTGAAAAATCGAAAAAATAAATAAATAAATCTAACTCTTCCCCCTCGTGGTGGCGCCCACGGCACCGGCGATGCCCGCGACACTTGCAGTGGCACTGGCCAGGCCTCCACCACCGCCCCTCTTTCCCGCAAAATGTGGAAAACGAAAATAAAATTTGATGTATTTTTTTTTAAAATGCATGTATAAATTTAATTTTTTTGGAATGCAAATGGAAAATTTTTAAAAAACCGAAAAAAAAACCATTTCATAAATCGAAAAACCCATCTCAAAAATATAATTTTTTTCCCAACCCATCTGGCGAAAACACTAAAAAATGATTTTTTATGCAAACAGCTAAATTTTTCAAAAATCAACTAAAAATTAACAAAGTTGGGTTTTTTTCGAAGTACATACCAGTGGACCATATGTCGGAGGACGCTCATATCGCCGAACTCGCTCGAACCTGTTGGTATTTTAGTATGGTTTTGTCATTGATGTCAACACCTACTAAAACTCTAGCACTTTGGAGATTCAACAACATTCACCGGCAAGCTAGTGACTTATGCACAGTCATCGATATATGGTACACCGGCAGGATATAATGATCACGGACACTTGGAATGGCATGGAAAACACTTGGTAATGTCGAAGACATCGATTGGACATCTTGTCTTGGAGAATTGTTTATTGGTATATTCGTATTTGCATATTTGTTGTTACCGGCAAATAGGTCCAAGTTATGCACCGGCAAGTTTATCTCTTCCAGATCAGCACGACATGCTATGGAGATGATTTATTATTGTTGTAAACGCATTAAGACGACATGTTCAATCAGTTATTGCATCGGATATTGTCTTGTTTGTAAAATGATTTTATTGTAATATCTTGTAGAGCCGACCTACTAAAATTGGTCTTAGCTATGGTATAAATGTAAGATCTTATTTGTAAGATCAAGTGTGGAATGCGGAAAAGAATTGTGTAAAGGTATATGCGAGAATAAACAGAGCTATACACGTAGACATCATTTGAAGGTGAAGCTAGGTTTTTGTGAAAGCATATCAGAACTACACCAGTACTGAATCCATCATATGATGATGTTATTTTGTGCAGTACATTCTTATTGGATTTAACCATCCAATTGTAGTCAGTGTGACTCCCATTTTTTGATTGAGCAGTGAGCTCTAGGTGCTTGGCCTTTCTACATGTGCAGACCCCATTTGTATACACTTACTATTTGCAGTAGTATCATCTGATTGTGGGTAAGGTTTCCCACCATGGTTTTTCCCCTTACAGGGTTTCCATGTACAAATATTGGTGTTATATGTTGTGGATGACTTTTTCTTTTTGCTTCATGCATTAATTCTTATCGGTATTGCAATTATCTAGTAAAATTGATCACCAAGATAATAGACTGGTTCACCGATATTAAGCAGTAGATTGGTTAAGTTGTTTTTGGTTTAAATTTATTAGACAACTGATTCACCCCCCCCCCCCCTCTTAGTTGTCTCTGGGACCTTACAATTGGTATCAGAGCCTAGTTCTCTTTTGCAGAAGTTTAACGGCTTGAGCAGATCCAATGTCTACTAACTATTTCAGGAAGGACAGTCCTAAACTTGATGGAACCAACTATGGCATATGGAAGATCAGAATGGAGACACATCTAAATTGCATTGGAAAGGACATCTGGGAAGTTAAAAAGAATGGCTATAATGCTCCTACTTCCAGTCAACCTAATCCACCTAACTTGACTAAAGATGAAGAAAATGATTGCAAAGCAAGAGAAGCACTTTTGAGCGCATTAACAGATCAGCAAATCATGGGATTATCAGATAGATCAACTACTAAAGCTATTTGGGATCATTTGGAAACATTGAATGAAGGAGATTCTACAGTCAAAATTACAAAACTTGAAAGCTTCTGGGTCAGGTATGAAAATCTGAAAATGGAAGAAGATGAAAGGATTTCTGCTTTTATGGAAAGAGTTAATGAAATTGTTTTGGGTATAAAATGTTGTGGAGGAACCTTAAGTGAAGATAAAATTGTTTCAAAAATTTTAAGAGGATTGCCACCGGCATATAAAATGAAGGTTACTACTATAAATGATAAATGAGTCAAGAACAATGTCTAATACATCAGTAACTAGGGATACATTGATTACAAAACTTTCAGCCTTTGAAATTGAGGAATTTGGTCTTGTTGCTACTATAAAGACAGATTTAGCCTTTAAAGCATCAACATCATTTGCATCATCATTTGACAAATCTAATTGGAAAGCCTTTTATGCAAGAGAACTTGAGGAAAGCAAGAGAGAAAATGAAGAACTTGAAGAAGTTGAAGCACTATTTGCAAGGAAAATGCCTAAAGGTCCAATTGGAAGTAAGTATGAAGGTAAAGCACCCTTTAAATATTTTAACTGTAATAAGATTGGTCATATGGCTTCAAGATGCCCTGATAGACATGCTAAACTAAGAGAAGAAGCTAGAAGGACATTCAAGCCTAACCTTGAATATCAAAGATACAGATTTAAGAAGAATAAAGACAAATCTTGTTATCTTGTTGATGAAGGAGTGACTGATGATTTTGATGAAGATCCAACAGATAATGGATGGGTTTTTGTTGCTATAACAGAAGATCAACTGGCACCTATAGTTCAACCCATAGAGCAGGCCTTGGCAGCTAAAATTGAAGTAAAGGATGAGTGGATCATTGATTCTGGATGCTCACATCATATGACAGGAGATAAAGATAAATTCTTGAACTTTCAAGAATATAATGGAGGCTTAGTGAGATTCGGAGATGACAAAGATTGTTTGATCAAAGGTAAGGGTACAATATCTCTTGATGGTAAGCATAATACTGACAATGTTTACTATGTTGAAGGTTTAAAGCATAATCTTTTGAGTGTTGGTCAATTAGCTGAGAAAGGATTTCAGTTACAATTCAAAAATGGAAAATGCAGAATCATGAATAGAACTGGTTTAGAAATTACAACCGGTAATCAAACTAGAGGTAATATCTTTCATTTGAATAGCAGTGAAAAGACATGCTTGATTGCACATATCGATGAAAGTTGGCTATGGCATAAGAGACTCTATCATGTAAACTTTGATTGCATGGTGAAAATCAGTACTACTAAGGCAGTTAGAGATTTACCTAAAATTGTCAAACCTCACAATACAGTATGTAAGGAATGTCAATTTGGAAAACAAGTTAGAGCTAGTTTCAAAAGTATTCTAGAAAAATCCAATAATGCTCTTGATTTAATTCATACTGATTTATGTGGTCCAGCTAGAACTAAAAGCTTACAAGGTGATAGATATTTCATGTTAATCATTGATGACTATTCTAGAATGTGTTGGGTTACTTTTCTCAGGGAAAAATCAGAAGCACTTGAAAATTTTAATTTATTCAAAGCAATGGTAGAAAATGAAACCGGTAAGAAAATCAAATGTCTAAGATCAGATCAAGGAGGAGAATTTACATGTAAGGAATTTAATGCATTCTGTGAAGTGAATGGAATCAGAAGACAGCTATCAGCACCTTAGACACCACAGCAGAATGGAGTTGTTGAAAGGAAAAACAGAACTACCTTGGATGCAGCCAGAAGTATGTTATCAGAAGCAAATCTACCACATGTATATTGGAGAGAGGCGATAAGTACAGCGGTCTATACATTCAACAAAGTTAACATCAAAGGTGAAACTGGTAAGACCCCTCATGAACTATGGTTTGGTATTACTCCCACTCTTAAAAATTTCAAATATTTGGAAGTAAATGTTATATTAGAAGAGATGATTATATTGGGAAATTTGATCCTAGAAGTGTTGAAGGAATATCTCTTGGTTATTCATCTAAATGTAAAGCATATAGATGTTTTAACAAAAGACTGCAGAAGATTGTTGAGAGTACAAATGTGAAGATTGATGAACAATTCAGAAGAACTTCAAGGTATATAGATTCCGAACCGGCAACAGAAATTCTAACAAATGAACCTACACTGAACCCACCGGTACAGAATGAAGATCCAGTTACACCAATATCATCTGAAAATTCCACTATGACTGAGGAATAGCAACAAACAAAGACACCTTAGTATGTAAGATTGAATCATTCTGAAGATCAGATAATTGGAAATAAGTACAAAGGAGTTATGACAAGAGGAAGATTGGCAAATGAAGAGGTATGTCTTATTTCTCAAATTGAACCATCACCAGTAAATGAGGCATGTGAAGATAAATATTGGACTAAAGCTATGGAAGAAGAATTAGAACAAATTGAGAAAAATAACACTTGGACACTAGTTCCCCGGCCTAAAGATAAAAATGTAATTGGAACCAAATGGGTATTCAGAAACAAACTTAATGAAGATGGAAAGGTTATCAGAAATAAAGCAAGACTAGTGTGTAAGGGATATTCTCAAAAAGAAGGAATTGATTATAATGAGAATTTTGCACCGGTAGCTAGAATTGAGGCAGTCAGATTTTTTTTGGCTTTTGCAGCACATAAGAACTACAAAGTATATCAAATGGATATTAAATGTGCATTTCTAAATGGAGATCTTGAAGAGGAAGTTTACATTGAACAACCTGATGGATTTTCTTTGACAGATGACAAAGATATGGTTTGTAGGTTAAGGAAAGCTTTGTATGGATTGAAACAAGCCCCAAGAGCTTGGTATGCAAGATTGGATAAGTATCTTTTGAAAATTGGTTTTTCTAAAGGTAATGCTGACAACAAACTATACTATAAAGTGACTAATGATGATATCTTGGCTATAGAAGTTTTTGTTGATGATATAATCTTTGGAGGAGAAGATGGATTGTGTAAAGACTTTTCTATTAAAATGCAACAAGAATTTGAAATGTCTATGATTGGTGAAATAAGATTCTTTTTAGGATTGCAGATTTCACAGACTGACAAAGGTATATTTTTAAGTCAATCTAAATACTTAAAGGAATTGTTAAAGAAATTTGGGATGGATAATTCTAAACCAGTAAGCACACCTATGACTACAAATGACAAACTATATTTAAGGGATGAATCTACACCTGTTAATCCAACAAGGTACAAATCTATGATAGGAGGTTTACTATATTTGACACAAACCATACCTGATATCATGAATGCAGTATGTATTGTTTCAAGATTTCAAAGTAATCCTAGAGAAAATCATGAATCAGCAGTAAAAAAGATTTTTCAGTACTTACAAGGCACTACAAATCTTGGATTATGGTATCCTAGAGATGAAAACTTTGAACTATGTGCATACACATATGCAAATTGGGCAGGAGATGTGGATGATAGAAAAAGTACCACTGGCGGAGCATTTTTTCTTGGAAGCAGACTAGTTTCTTGGTTGAGTAAGAAACAAAGTTGTACATCTTTGTCAATAGTTGAATAAGAATATGTTGTAGCAGCAACTAATTGTACACAAATACTATGGCTCAAACAAATGTTGAAAGACATAAAGGTAAATTGTAAGGAACCTATAACTATCTATTGTGATAACACTGCAGCAATTGATATATCTAAGAATCCGGTACTACATTCTAAAACAAAACATGTTTCCATCAAACTGGATTTTTTAAGGGAAAATGTTGAAGCAAAACAAATAAAACTGGTTTATGTGAATACTAAAGAGAAGATTGCATATATTTTCACTAAACCTCTGCCTAAGGAGACTTTTGAATATCTTAGAGAACAGCTTGGGGTCATACCCCCACCGGTAGATACTTAGACAGTTGATATTTGTCATCAACCGACAGAATTAACAGAGAAATCTTTTACTCCAGCTTTGATGAGGAAGCTACTTCTCAAGGGGAGTATTTGGTATACTGAATTGGTTGGTATTTTGCATATGAACTTGGTTTTGTTGTAACTTTGGCATTTGATGTCAAAGGGGGAGAGATTGGTATGGAAAAACATGATATAAAGCATGATACACAAAGAAAACACAAGGAAACACATGTTACTCTTAGGGGGAGAGATTGATACTTTGGGAAAGTTTACTTATACTCTGGTAATTGTTGGTACTTTGGTATCTAGCATTTCTATTTTGGCACTTTGATGGTTTTTCCATCTTGTGTTGCCATCAATGCCAAAGGGGGAGATCGTTGGTATTTTGGTATGGTTTTGTCATTGATGTCAACACCTACTAAAACTCTAGCACTTTGGAGATTTAGCAACATTCGCCGACAAGCTAGTGACTTATGCACAGTCACTGGTATATGGTACAGCGACAGGATATAATGATCACCGGTACTTGGAATGGCATGGAAAACACTTGGTAATGTCGAAGACATCGATTGGACATCTTGTCTTGGAGAATTGTTTATTAGTATATTCATATTTGTATATTTGTTGTTACTGGCAAATAGGTCCAGGTTATGCACCGGTAGGTTTATCTCTTCCAGATCAACATGGCATGCTATGGAGATGATTTATTATTGTTGTAAATGCATTAAGCCAACATGTTCAATTGGTTATTGCATCAGATATTGTCTTGTTTGTAAAATGATTTTATTGTAATATCTTGTAGAGCTGACCTACTAAAATTGGTCTTAGGTTATGGTATAAATGTAAGATCTTATTTGTAAGATCAAGTGTGGAATGCGGAAAAGAATTGTGTAAAGGTATATGTGAGAATAAGCAAAGCTATTGATGGGGAGCTTACTAGGAAAGTGCTCACAAGGCTAATTTTGCTCAATAAGGGTCAATTTATTACCCCAAAGACTTGTAGAGTTTGTTGTGTATGACTACTCAATCTGTCTTGTTGTAATGCCAAGTACTCTATGGTTTACTTGCCTAACAAACTCCCTTTTTGGTGATGACTCTCACCATGCACAGATCTACTCAAAATGCTTATTCCTTCCAACTATACTTTCTCATGCTTGGCTCTTGGGGCCTTCAACCTTAGGTTTCAGAGTGGACTAGGGGTCTTTCACATGGAAATGCAGGGGCAGTAAGGTATTGCTCACCTTTGAATGCTCACAATTTAGTTTGAGGTCTTTAACCCTTGACTTGCTCAATTTACTAACAAGGTTCAACTACCCCAAATGAGACTGCACACTATCTAGGGGTCCCAAGTAATACTTGTTAAACTGATTAAGTTTTTTCTCACCATGTTTCATAAGCCCAAGTTTCATTTTACCATCGGATTCTTTCACTTGACAAAAACTGTCATTTTTGTGTGTTATGCAACAGGGCTACTAGCCCATGGAGGCCTAATTGGCTCCTTTTTCCTCACCTAGCCCAACAATGGGCATTTCCACCACAAAAATTGTTTGGAATTATGTCTTGGGGTGCATGCTCAAATATGTTTAAGGTTTAGCCCACTGTTAGTGCAGATTTAGGACTATCCACCTTTTGTGGCTTACTTGGAGGGTTTGGTAGGGTTTGGGGCAAGTAATATTGGAAAGTCTCTCTAACTCCACTCTTCAAGCCTTGAAAATGGCTTAGTACCTCTACCACATCACAAGGAACCCTCCTTTGTTTCTTCCCTGCAATCAAAATGCCAAACACTTGGCAAGCACGTGAAAAAACAGTAAACTGCCCTGTCACTGTCCTTTTTCTGCCTTTTACCAGTCAACAACATTTGCACTTTGGGACCTGCAAGAATGAAGAGTTTGGAAATTTTTAAGTACCTCAATGAGTTCTTAAAACATATAACACACCTCCTATTACATTTCCTTCAAGATTCAAGGCTTGGATTATGCTCTGCAAGCATTCCATGGGCATTTTGCCATATACAATTCATGAAAACAGTGAACTCACTGTTTGATTACAAGATGAGAAGGATTTAAGAAAGAACAAGCTAAAATAGCCATCCAAGAAGAATAATCATTGCCCTTGGCCAAATTTATAGGCCCTTGTCACATTCATTTTCTCACTCAAATTACTTTTGAGTGCAAACTTTGAGTTTTGTTCAAGCTACTAGCCAAATGACAAACACTTGCCTAGTATTCACTCAATTGCATATTCCAAACACCTTTCTGGCAAAAAATGAAAGATATGTACATTATATACACATGAATCAACTTGGAAGAATCTATTGGAGGGATCCCAAACCTGGATCAACCAAGTTGATGCATTTTACAACTCCAAACCCCTGGCAGGGTAGCAAGTTCCCAGTTTACAAATATTTTTGTACAAACACCTTGCAAATGAAAAACCAATGAAAAAATTACATAGGAATCTTTATTACATAAACATTTAAACTTAAAAAAAGGTACAGTATGGATTTGCACAGCTACAGTACGAACTGCTCTTCAAAAGGAAGGAAAAACAGTCATAAAAGCCAAAAAAACATGATTTCTATTAAGTTTCACTTGTAAGTATGATCACCAACCCTTTCCAAGGAAAAGGGAGGCCTTATATAGTTTCCCTAGTTTGTTTTCAATCCATTATACGGACATGAGGCTTCAATAACTTCATTTTTCAAGAAAATGACAATTTTGACAACTTTCTGAAGCCAAAATGACAACTTTTCTTGCTCAAAAAGGCATTTTTGACAACCTAGCCTTATCAAATTGCCTAAACAACTTAGACATGCTTAAAAAAACTAAAAAAACATGTTTCAATTCTCTTGAAGACATTAGGAGACCTTTTGGCAATTTTTCACATTTTTGCCAAAAATTGTCAACTCAAGGCCTAAAAGGCAAAACTTGATCTCTAGAGCCCAAAATGAGATCAAAACCACTAAACATGACCCAGAACAACCTAAAACAACATAATCAACCTAACACAAGACTTTACAAACATAAAAGCATTAAACACTCAAAAATGAGAGTTTTACTCAACTGGGTGCTCCTGCACCATACTCCCCCAAAAACAAAGAACTCATGTGACTCCTTGAGGCAACAAAGAAGAAATGTCAATGAAAGTTAGCTTTAGGTATCCAAGTGGCCTCTGAGGTAGGTTGATCCTTCCACTTGATTAGATGCTCCATATAGGTGTGATTCCTTGTCTTTTTGAGAATTTTGGAGTCTACAACATGTTCAGCTTGGGGAAAAGAAAGAGAAGGGAGAGATAGATCAGAAAGGGATTTGGAAACATCTGAAACTGTTTGAACCTCCTCAGGTGGCTACCCTTTGAAATCAATCAAATCTTCAACATTAAAAATGGGGTAAAAAGAAACATTAGTAGGCAAATAAATTTTGTAAAAATTAGACCCATACTTAGCCAAGATCTTGCAAGGGCCTATCCTCCTCATCTGAAGCTTTCTTGGAACTCCCTTTTGTAGCCTTGTCTTATTCAAATGAACCATCACATAATCAACTATGGAAAACTAAACATCTCTCTTTGTAGCATCCACTCTTGCCTTGACTTTTTGAGAGGTGTCTTGGAGAGCTTGTCTCACTTTCTCATTAACCTCCTTCATGGAGTGAGCCATGTCATCTGTTGTTCCACTCTTATGCTACAAGTTAGTGATATCCCTCAACTCCATTATACCCCTTGGATGCATAGCATAAACAAATTCAAATGGACTTTTACCTGTAGACCAATTAACACTATCATTATAGGCATATTCTGCTTGATGAATGAGTTGATCCCAACTCTGTCCATAGTCCTTTTTCAAGCACCTAAGAATGTTTCCAAGAGACCTATTCACAACTTCGGTTTGGCCATCAATTTTTGGATGATAAGTTGAACCAAAAGAGAGATTAGTACCCAATCTCTTCCACAATGTTTTCTAGAAATGACCAAGAAACTTAACATCCCTATCTGAAACAATGCTAGTAGGCAAACCATGAATTCTAACAACTTCTTTGAAAAATAAATAGGCAATATGACTTGCATCATGTGTTGTTTTGCAAGAAATAAAGTGATCCATCTTGCTGAATCTATCAACTACTACAGAGATGCTATCAAATCTTGCTTGAGTTCTAAGTAACCCTACTACAAAATCCATGCTAATGCAATCCCAAGGCCTATATGGAATGGGAAGAGGCTGATATAAACCAGCATTAGAGGAGTTACCTTTTGCTTTCTGGCATACCAAACACTGCTCAACATACCTCCTGATGTCTCTCTGCATCTTAGGCCAATAATAGAACCTTTGAACCAGTAATAAGGTCTTGTTGAGACCAAAATGTCCACTTAAGCATCCATTGTGCTTCTCTTGAATGAGGTTCTCTCTCATAGAACCCTTTGGAACACACAACTATCCACCCCTGAATAAAAAACCATCCTGCAAAGTGAAATCAGCACATGCACCATGGAAGTTATTCTCAAAATCTTTACAAACTTTATAAGCTTTAGAAAAATCATTATCAGTAGGATACATGTCTTTGAAACTATCAATACCAATGCTCTGAACTTGAATCTCATGAATAGTTAACAACCTTCTACTCAAAGCATCTGCTACTTTATTCAACTAACCCTTCTTGTGCTTAAGATTAAAAGTGTAAGCTTGCAAGTATTCTACCCATTTAACATGCCTATGATTCAGTTTATCCTATGAGTTCAAGAAACTGAGTGCATGATTATCTGTGTATACAACAAACTCTTTAGGAAGAAGATAGTGTCTCCATTTCCTAAGTGCTTGTACTAATGCATAAAGTTCTAAATCATAGGATGAGTACTTTTTCTTTGCATCATTCAATTTCTCACTAAAGAATGCAACTGGTCTATTTTCTTGACTTAAAACAGCTCCTACTACAATATTACTAGCATCACATTCAATAGTAAAAAGCTTATCAAAACTAGGTAAAATGAGCATTGGTTGAGTAGCTACTTTAGTTTTCAGTAATTCAAACCTTTGATTGGCTGCACTTGTCCATTGAAACTTTACCTTTACACCCCCTTTGATGGTGTCCAACATTGGAGCACAAATCTCACTGAATCCCCTGATGAATTTCCTGTAAAACTGTGTCAAACCATGGAAGCTTCTGACATCACTGGTTGTCTTAGGAGTTGGCCAACTGGTTATTGTTGCCACTTTTGAGTGATCCATTTTCATATTGCCTCCTGATACAACAAAACCAAGATAGACCAATTCTTGCTTCATAAAATCACATTTCTCAAGATTAATGGTTAGTTGTTCATCATATAACTGTTTCAAAACATTAGCTAAATGTTGTAAGTGCTCTTCCTTAGTCTTGCTGAAAAATAAGAATATCATCTAAATACACTACAACAAATTTGCCAATGAAATCATGTAAAACTTCATTCATGAGCCTCATGAATGTGTTGGGAGCATTAGAGAGTCCAAAAGGCATGACTAGCCACTCATAGAGTCCCTCATTTGTTTTGAAATTTGTCTTCCACTCATCCCCCTCTTTGATTCTTATCTGATGGTAGCCACTCTTCAAATCAATCTTACTGAAATACTATGCACCCCCCAAACAATCCATCAAATCCTCTATCCTGGGTATGGGAAATCTGTATCTCATGGTGATTTTGTTTATGGCCCTGAAATCTGTACAAAGTCTCCATGTACCCCCCTTCTTAGGTGCCAACATTGTAGGTACTACACAAGGACTAATGCTTTTCCTAATCAACCCTTGGTCTAAGAGTTCTTGTATTTGTCTTGCTACCTCTTTGTTTTGTTCAAGGGTCATCTTGTAGGCTACCTTATTGGGCAAAGAGGCTCCAGGAATGAAGTCAATCTAATGGCTAATGGCTCTAGGAGGTGGTAAGGCTGCAGGTGTACCGTCACTGATTATTTGTTTGAAGTTATCAAGGATTTTCTACACCTCATATGGTATCTCAACTTTATTTCCTACCTTGTCTTCCTTGGGTTTCACTATGAGTGCAAATCCTACTCCTTCACCTTCTTCTAGTGTTTTTATGAACTCTTTCTCATTCACTAACAAGATGTTAGGTACTTTTTTGTTGCTCTCTCCTTCTTCAATGAGGGATTGAATCTGATAGGCTACTCCATCTTTTTGAAATGAATAGGAGTTCCTTTCTCCATCATGTTGTGATTTTCGGTCAAACTGTCATGGTCTACCCAATAGCAAGTGGCAAGCATCCATAGGAAGGATGTCACATAGGATCCTATCTACATATTCCCCAATGTGGAAATCTACCCAGGTTTGCTCATTTACCAACACATGTTGTCCCTTATTCAGCCATGTGACCTTATATGGCTCCTTGTGTTGTATCCTAGGTAGTTTCAATTTGCTTACTGCTTCTTCTGATATGATGTTATCTGTGGATCCTGAATCTATGATCACCTTACAAACCTTTCCCATGATTTTGTACTTAATCCTGAACAATGCTCTTCTTTGTGAGGCCTCTGTACTATGTGGCTTCTTCATTAACACTCTCTTGATCATCAAACTCTCACCATCTTCTGAAGCTAGGTGGTTCAATACTGAAGTTTTGGTATTACCTCCATCTTCCTGAACATAATTTACCCTCTTTTCACCTCCATAGGATGAACTAGGCTTCTTTTGGCATCTATAGGCAGGGTGGGCCAACTTTTGGCAGTTGTAACACTTCATGGTTGAGAAGTAGGACCCTCTCCCTGGTCCATTAGATCTACCCCTACTCAGGTTTCTTGATCCCCTACCCCTATAGTTGGGTTTGCTCTAAGAATCCCCACTTTGCTCAATAAGCTTAGACTCTCCCTGGGACCGTTGATCTATGTTTCTTCCCCCAAAACTGCCTCTATGGCCTCTACCATCTCTTCCCCTACCTCTTCCTCTATTGTTTTGTTCTTGCTTTCTCCTACCTTTTTCCACCTTAAGTGCCAATTGATAGCATTTGTGCATGGTTTGTGGGCACAACAAGCTCATCTCTTCCTGGATGTTCCATCTTAACCCATTCAAATACCTTGCCACTTTGATACTCTCATCCTCTACTACTCTGGATCTCATGCATAGTTTCTGAAACTCTTCAGTGTAGCTACTAACATCTAGGTCCTTTTGTCTCAAGTTTTGTCTTTTCTTGTGAAGTTGTATCTCATAGTCTTCGGGAAGGTAGGTCTCTTTGATTTTGGCTACCATTGCTTTCTAGGTGGCTAGTGGTTGCTTACCTACTTTCACCCTTTCCTCTTGGATGAATTTCCACCATGTTAAGGCTGCCCCTCTCAGCCTTGATTTTGCCACCTTGACCTTTTGTGCTTCAGTCACTCCATCACACTCAAAATGGTTTTCTAACCCTTCAATCCACTCTATTAGAGCATCTGGATCCATCTTCCCACTAAAAAGAGCAACTCCTTCTAAGGTCTTACCACTCATGGCTCTCAAGGATTTCAAGAATGGTTCTTGCTTAATGATAGGATCGGGCATGGGGACTTCATCCTCTATTTCCATCATTTTACCCTGATCTCCAATCTTATCATGGACTTCTTCAGTTTTGACTTCTACTTCAGCTAGTTTCATTGCTAGTTGGTCTAATCTCTCTCTGAGTGCCCTATTTTCCTCTTCTTAGTTTTCAACCTTCTTAGCCAATTCTGCATTGGTCACCATTTTTGCCTAATGTGTCTTTCTCCTGAATCTTTTGTTGGCTCTGATACCACTATGATGGGGAGCTTACTAGGAAAGTGCTCACAAGGCTAATTTTGCTCAATAAGGGTCAATTTATTACCCCAAAAACTTGTAGAGTCTATTGTGTATGACAACTCAATTTGTCTTGTTGTTGTAATGTCAAGTACTCCATGGTTTACTTGCCTAACAAACTCCCTTTTTGGTGATGACTCTCGCCCATGCACAGATCTACTTAAAATGCTTATTCCTTCGAACTACACTTTCTCATGCTTGGCTCTTGGGGCCTTCAACCTTAGGTTTCAAAGTGGACTAGGGGTCTTCCACATGGAAATGCAGGGGCGGTAAGGTATTGCTCACCTTTGAATGCTCACGATTTAGTTTGAGGTCTTTAACCCTTGACTTGCTAAATTTACTAACAAGGTTCAACTACCCCCAAATGAGGCCGCACACTATCTAGGGGTCCCAAGAAATACTTGTTAGACTGCTTAAGTTTTTTCTCACCATGTTTCATAAGCCCAAGTTTCATTTTACCATCGGATTCTTGCACTTGACAAAAACTGTCATTTTTGTGTGTTATGCAACAGGGCTACTAGCCCGTGGAGGCCTAATTGGCTCCTTTTTCCTCACCTAGCCCAATGATGGTCATTTCCACCACAAAACTTGTTTGGAATGATGTCTTAGGGGTGCATGCTCAAAGATTTTAAGGTTTAGCCCACTATTAGTGCAGATCTAGGATTGTCCACCTTTTGTGGCTTATTTGGAGGGTTTGGTAGGGTTTGGGGCAAGTAATGTTGGAAAGTCTCTCTAACTCCACTCTTCAAGCCTCCATAATGGCTTAGGACCTCTACCACATCACAAGGAACCTTCCTCTATTTCTTCCCTGCAATCAAAATGCAAAACACTTGGCAAGCACGTGAGAAAACAGTAAACTACCCTGTCACTGTCATTTTTCTGCCTTTTACAAGTCAGCAACATTTGCACTTTGGGACCTGCAAGAATGAAGAGTTTGGAAATGGGAAAGTAACTCAATGAGGTCTTAAAACATATAACACACCTCCTATTACATTTCCTTCAAGATTCAAGGCTTGGATTATGCTCTTCAAGCATTCCATGGGCATTTTGCCATATACAATTCATGAAAACAGTGAACTCGCTGTTTGATTACAAGATGAGAAGGCTTTAAGAAAGAACAAGCTAAACTAGTCATCCAAGAAGAATACTCAATTCCCTTGGCCAAATTTCCAAGCCCTTGTCACATTCATTTTCTCACTCAAATTACTTTTGAGTGCAAACTTTGAGTTTTGTTCAAGCTACTTGCCAAATGACAAACACTTGCCTAGTATTCACTCAATTGCATATTCCAAACACCTCTCTAGCACAAAATGAAAGATATGTAAATTATATACACATGAATAAACTTTGAATAATCCATTGGAGGGATCCCAGACCTGGATCAACCAAGTTGATGCATTTTACAACTCCAAACCCCTGGCAGGGCAGCAGGTTCCCAGTTTACAAATATTTTTGTATAAACACCTTGCAAATGAAAAACCAATGAAAAAATTACATAGGAAGCTTTATAAAATCAAAATTTCAACTTCCAAAAATGTACAGTATGGATTTGCACAGCTACAGTACGGACTTCTCTTCAAAAGGAAGGAAAAACAGTCATAAAAGCCAAAAAAACATGATTTCGATTAAGTTTCACTTGTAGGTACGATCACCAACCATTTCCAAGGAAAAGGGAGGCCTTATATATTTTCCCTAGTTGTTATTCAAGCCCTTGTACGGACATGAGGCTTCAATAACTTCATTTTTCAAGAAAATGACAATTTTGACAACTTTCTTAAGCCAAAATGACAACTTTTCTTGCTCAAAAAGGCATTTTTGACAACCTAGCCTTATGAACTTGCCTAAAAAACTTATACATGCTTAAAAACACTAAAAATACATGTTTCAATGCTCTCGAAGATATTAGGAGACCTTTTTGGCAATTTTTCACATTTTTGCCAAAAATTGTCAACTCAAGGCCTAAAAGGCAAAACTTGATCTCTAGAGCCCAAAATGAGATCAAAACCACTAAACATGACCTAAAACAACCTAAAACAACATAATCAACCTAACAAAAGACTTTACAAACATAAAAGCATTAAATACTCAAAAATGGGAGTTTTACTCAATTAGGTGCTCCTGCACCAGCTATACACGCAGACATCATTTGAAGGTGAAGCTAGGTTTTTGTGAAAGCATATCAGAACTACACCAGTACTGAATCCAACATATGAAGATGATATTTTGTGTATTCTTATTGGATTTAACCATCCAATTGTAGTCAGTGTGACTCCCATTTTGTGATTGAGCAATGAGCTCTAAGCGCTTGGCCTTTCTGCATGTGTAGACCCCATTTGTATACACTTACTATCTGCAGTAGTATCATCTGATTGTGGGTAAGGTTTCCCATCGTGTTTTTTCCCCTTACAGGGTTTCCACACATAAATATTGGTGTTATGTTTTGTGGATGACTTTGTCTTTTTGTTTCATGCATTAATTCTTACCGGTATTGCAATTATCTGGTAAAACTGATCACCAGTATAACAAACTAGTTCACCGGTATTAAGCAGTGGATTGGTTAATATGTTTTTGGTTTAAATTTATTAGACAACTGATTCACCCCCCCCTCTCAGTTGTCTCCAGGACCTAACAGAACCTATGTTGGTGGTTCGGGATCGCCATTTTCCTTCCTCCATAGCAAATTTTCTCAAACAACTGCAGTGCACAAATGAGGAATGGTAAAAGGAATTCACCTTTTTAAACTCATAATAAGGCATTTAAGTGGGATTTTTATTCCACTATTTTTTAAGCATCTAATCAACTAATCAGCCTGACAAGGAAGCATTTTCAAATTTCTTATCAGGAAATGAATCGGATTGACTCTAAAAATTAAAAAAAATCATTAACAATCGAAAAATCGAAAAAAATTCAAAAATTTCAAAAAAATCACAAAATCACAAAAAAATTCAAAAACATTCGAAAATTATCCGATTCATCTCCCGAGGGGGCATCCTTGCATTGATATCTATCAATCAGAGTCTGGGGCATCATATCGAGATTTATCATCTCCAAGATCAAAACTGCATCATATCAATATTTATCATCTCCAAATCAATTCAGTATCATATTGAAACCAAATCCGCATCAAATCAAGATCGAATCTGCATCCTATCAAAATCAATATCAGCAACATCATCAATCAAGTTTTCTTTGAACCAACGCATCGTCACACATCGCTTCAAATAGTGGCAAAATGTATACACCTAAAAATGGTCTGAAAATAGTTAATTAAATACGCAATTATTTGATTAATTCCCCTTCCCAATTAATTGAATTCACAAGCAATTTAATTAATTTCTCTATTCATCTACTAGTAAATAAATCTAAATGATTTATTTATATAGTTCATTTCATATCCCCCTTTGATTAATTAATTTTAAATTAATTAATGTCTCCCCATATTAATCAAGTCTTCTAATCCCTAATTAAGATTAACAAACTCAAGTTTGTTGAGATTAATTACCATTTTCCAATTATTTGAATTTATAAATTCAAATGAGCACATGGCTCCTAACTTTTAACCACCTAAACTAACCATCCCCTAACTTAACCCATTCCACCTAATCCTAGGTCTAACTAACCCTATCCTATCTTACACATTCTAACCTCCTTATCCTAAAATCCCATGGTGTGGATATTCTCTCCTTGAGACACATGGCACTTTTGCCACATGTCTCCTCCCTTGGACACTTGCCCTCTCATGAGAAAGGATCCTTGATACTTGTCACCACATAGATGACAAGTGTCCCTTCCTCCAACCTCTTCTCCAACTTCTTCAATCTTGGCCCTTGATATCTTCAGATCAGATCTAGACCGTCAATTCCTGTCACCTCATCTTTGGCCTTGGAATTCCTATAAATATCCCCCATTTTGGAGGAATAAGGATCCCATCTCATATCAATTTAAGCATCATTACTATAGTCAATTTGCATTTCAATTATCTAGTAATTAGCTTTTAGATTAATCATAGCATGTTAATCTAGTTTCTTAAATCATGCATTTCATATCATCTCCATAGTCAATCATGATCAAATAGCTACTCAACTCTTGAGTTGCCACTTTGGAGGTCATTGCTTTGCTGAGAGCCCATCAATCCAACACCTTCAAGGTCCTCGAGAATAGAGGAAAATGAGACATTTCAAGGAAGGCTTATGGTTTGCATTTCTAATCTAGTTTTCAATTAAGCTTTTCAATTACATTTTATTGTCTCATTATATGTGTATGCCTCTTATATACCACATTTTTAGCATCACACATATAATCTTTTACAAATTCTTCCTTTTGGCTATTCAAAAAGCCCTTCATAGGTAGCATCTATAATTTCCATGAGCTAACATGCTTCTGCCAGACTTCGTAGTTCACTGTTGTCATTTTTGCCATCTTCTGATTTTCCTACGAAACAGATTCTCAAAACAATCCTTCTGCAAACCACTTTATTAAGTGTTAGTGCCAAAGAGAGGAAGAAGAGCTAGTAATATCTCTGCATACTTACCCTTGTTGTTATTATAGCCTAGGTTTCTTTCATATTAAGTTAGCATCATAAAGTGTTGGCTATACTATGAAAGATTACCCAATCTACAATAATATTAGGGGTATAAACACTGGTCAGCAAAGGACTAATAATAACACAACCTATATAGCCTGTAATTCCTGATCTTACCATTTAAATATAAATGCTCAAGTAAACCAATATGCAAGAGTTACTAGAGTACTTCCTGTATACACCTAAAAATGGTCTGAAGATAGTTGATTAAATACGCAGTTATTTGATTAATTCCCCTTCCCAATTAATTGAATTCAAAAGAAATTTAATTAATTTCTCTATTCATCTACTAGTAAATAAATCTAAATGATTTATTTATATAGTTCATCTCATATCCCCCTTTGATTAATTAATTCTAAATTAATTAATGTCTCCCCATATTAATCAATTTTTCTAATCCCTAATTAAGATTAACAAACTCAAGTTTGTTGAGATTAATTGTCATTTCCCATTATTTTAATTTCTAAATTCAAATGAGCACATGGCTCCTAACTTTAACCACCTAACCTAACCATCCCCTACCTTAACCCATTCAATCTAATCTTGGTTCTAACTTACCCTATCCTATCTTTCACATTCTAACCTCCTTATCCTAACCTCCCATGGTGTGGAAATTCTCTCCTTGAGACACATGGCACTTTTGCCACATGTCTCCTCCCTTGGACACTTTCCCTCTCATGAGCAAGGCTCCTTGACACTTGTCACCACAAAGATGACAAGTGTCCCTTCCTCCAACCTCTTCTCCAACTTCCTCAATCTTGGCCCTTGATATCTTAAGATCAGATCTGGACCGTCGATTCCTACCACATCAACTTTGGCCTTGGAATTCCTATAAATATCCCCCATTTTGGAGCAATAAGGATCCCATCTCATATCAATTTAGGCATCATTACTATAGGCAATTTGCATTTCAATTATCTAGTAATTAGCTTTTGGATTAATCATAGCATGTTGATCTAGTTTCTTAAATCATGCATTTCATATCATCTACATAGTCAGTCATGATAAAATAGCTACTCAACTCTTGAGTTGTCATTTTAGAGGTCATTGCTCCGCTGAGAGCCCATCAATCCAACACCTTCAAGGTGCTCAAGAATAGAGGAAAATGAGACATTTCAAGGAAGGCTTATGGTTTGCATTTCTAATCTAGTTTTCAATTAAGCTTTTCAATTACATTTTATTGTCTCATTTTATGTATATGCCTATTATATACCACATTTTTAGCATCACACTTCCTGTTACAGTATTTTAGTATATGCCAAATTTAAGAAACATCCACATTCTAAACTTCACTTATTTAGTATATCTATATGTTTTAAAAATGTCATCAAGTGAGTATCTTACCCTTCTCTATCTATGCTATATCAAAGTGTTTTCGTAAACAGTTTAATATGTGCCTTGTACTAACTGTAGATCCTACATCCTTGTGTATAAAATTAATTATATTAGTAACTACAAGCAAAACTATTTTATGAAAACTTATTATTCCTCCTTATCATCTACGACTTCCATGCCAAAGGCCTGTGTTTCTTCAACCTCCATATCACTGGGATTATCAGCCTAGAACGAGGTCCACCCCTCCTCTACCATATAACTTACCCACCATTCACCTTTTGGTTCTTTTACCACCCCAAGCCATTTTTTGAGGAATGCAATGCTCCTTGCTATCTTTGTTTGTCTTTGGCAGTGTAGTTTCTTATCCTTGCTACTGAGAATAAGCCTCGTGAACTCTATATTGGGCACCTCTTCCTTATCTATGGATTCTACAACTTTGGTGTAATCTTTTGGGTAAGGTATAAGTAGCCTATCATCCACACATTTAATAGCCATTTCCAGGTTAACCAGGCACTCTTCTTTGAATATCAGCCTACATAGTGTGACTGTGATTGCTTTTTCTTCTCCCATTGTGAGTAGTATTATTGTAAACCTTGTTGGGATGCTACTATTAACTCATTTTCTATGTTCCGAGTGTATAATTTCATCACCCAAAATCCTTTTGGTCACATGTATGACCAGATCATCTTTTGATCTCAAAGTAACCGACCAACGTTTGTTAGAGATCTCCCCTAGGAAGGACATTTCATGCTTCTCAAGGCAAAGACAAATACTAGAGTCCATTTTTTAACAGAGATAAATGGTAGGTGCTTCTACTTATATATATTGGTTATGTTAATCGGTATTATCGGTAATATGAGTTGTAACCCCGGTTATGCCAGGCTAGTCTCATGATGGTTTCGTATCTGCTTCTCGATATATATTATGATTATTTTCTGATAACTCTGACATATTTCCATCCCCATAATGCCCTGTTGTAATGATTGTGGGAGTATTGGTTATTTTTTCATGATTGTTGGTTCACCTTACTCCCTAGCCTTTCCAATACATGATTTCTCAAGCAGTCAAGCAATGTCTTCGTGATGGATTATAGCCTATGATGTTTAATCATATTTATGATGAATAATGATGAACAACAAATACCCTAATCAGTACTAAGAGGGGGGGTGAATCAATACAGACAAAAACTTTCTCCGCAACTTATCAAGTTAAAACAATACCAACTGATTGTCTTCATCACTGAACTTAACCATGGCAATATTAGCTAAACACAATAAGACTTCAAACAACATAAACTGATAAGTCTGATCACTTCAAATACATTCAATACTTGATAACAACTTCACCCATAAAACATATGCATGTGGTATACCAGTAATACCATAACCTATTAGCTTTGCATGCATAATCACTAAAACACAAAATACTTAATCATCAAATGAAAAATGCACAACTCATGACACAGATTTTTCACGTGGAAACCCAAAAGGGAAAAACCACAGTGGGGATGAATACCCACAAACTTGTTTTGAACTCTTTTGAAGCTCGCTCTATTAGGAGCCTAGTCCAGTTAAAGACTTTACAATAAAGTTTTGTTAGGAACCGATCCTGTTAAAGATCACCCGGTTAAGGGATGGCTATATACACTGTTAAAGGTTGAAACCCTATTAAAGGTTACCTCGCTAGAGGATTTGAAGAACTCAATAACCCAGTTAAAGGATTTACAATAAGCCTGTTAAAACTAATCGATAAAGGGATTTTCCAATTGTTGAAATGGTTAGAAGACAACAGGTAAAACTCTGATCTAATAACAGCACTACATGTGAAGGCAGATCCTTTTCAGTTCCTCTCTTCGACAATCACACTCTGCGGTTTTCCTCTTACTAGTCTGGCAAGTATCTCATCACTCGGATACACACATAACATTTGCCAACAACAAACAATAACAAACATCATTGACCTTATAGACAACAATTAGGTTGGTAGCATAAACCCTAAACCCTAAGCATTTAGGTTTACAATACAAGCAGTCCAATCCTGACCATCCAAACACTTTGCATAGAGCAATACAATCTTAAACAGATCACAAGATAATCTGCATCATTCATTCTTCACCGCATATGGGAATCAATAACCCATCACGCTCTCTACTCATACCGCCAAGAAGAATGTTCATTCCTGAGGTAGACTTTTAATGCAGTCGATCTTCTCATGAAATATCCTCAAGAAAATCCTTCATGTGCACAAGGCTGATGTGGCACCTCGATCTCATTCACATCTCTTAGCTAACTCATGACAGAATGTCTTTGGTTGCATCGCACAAGCTGGATTGCCAAACTGGAAACCCTAGAGGTGAGACTACCAACCGGTAGTCACACTTAGTAAAACCACGACACCAAGTCACTACATATCTTCATATCAGTTCACCGTCTTCTTCCAATCTACATATCAGTTCACTTTCACTTATTGACATAAATGACAACATACATTATCATCATGTCATCATATCAGTTCATCATATGCCAACAATATCCAACAATCTCCCTCTTTGGCAATGATGGAAATACTCAGTGTAGCATTGCAACTATAGACATCATAGACCAGTGTATCTGCATTAACAAATATCTTCTCCCCATAACTCATCATATATCTTGCACAAGCTTCCATTCTCTATTATGTTGATCCCCCTATGGAGTAGCATCCTTCAACACATCAATCTTGAAATATTTGACACTATAGTTACTAACTAATGCAGAGCACATAACTTTAGTTGACTTCATGAAGGGGCAGAACCCCTAATTCACCTCTCAAATAGGTAAATATAGTCTTTCGTAAGGGCTTTGTGAATATGTCTGCTAGTTGCTCCTTACTGGAAACATGTTTTAGTACAACCTCCTTATTCTAAACTTTCTCTCTAAAGAAGTGATACTTAAGCTCAATGTGCCTAGTTCTAGCATGCAATACCGGATTCTTGGAAATATTTATTGCACTTGTGTTGTCACAAAATATATTCACCGGTTTAGATACAGGTACTTTGAAACCTTCCAATACATGTTTCATCCAGATTGCTTGAGTGTAGTTCATAAATGTTGCCACATATTCTACTTCAGTTGTAGACTGGGAAGTATAGCTCTGCTTCTTACTTGTCCATGATACTAATCTTCCACTGGGAAAGAATGTTACACCGGTTGTGCTCTTTCAGTCATCCACATTACCTACCCAATCGGCATCGGTATACACTTTGAGATTAAAGTCACCATTATATGGATACCACAATCCATAGTCAACTATTCCTTTTAGACATCTAAGAATCCTCTTGACTGCTACCAAGTGGGATTCTCTAGGAAATTTCTGAAAATGAGCTACTATGCCCACTGCATGAACAATATCTGGTCTGGTGTGCACCACATAATGCAGCTTACCAATCATTGACCGGTACTCTTGCTCATTCACCAACGCTGAATCATCTTCCTTAGCCAATTTGCAGCCGGATACCATTGGTGTACCAACCAGTTTTCTCTCCTCCATGCCAAAAGTCTTCAATACCTCTTTGACATACTTGGATTGGGTAATAAAGATACCCTCTTTCATTTACTGAATCTGTAGACCAATGAAGAATTTTATCTCCCCAATCAGAGACATCTCAAACTCTTTCTTCATTACATCTACAAATTCATGGCTCATTTCATCATCTCCTCCAAAGATTATGTCATCTACAAACACTTCACATATCAGAATCTGATCACCTTCTGATTTCAAGTAGATGTTGCTATCTTCACTTGTTCTCTCAAATCCAATCTTCACAAGATGAGAGTGTAATCATTCATACCATGTCCTTGGTGCTTGTTTTAATCCATACAGGGCCTTGTGTAATCTACACACCATGTCATTATCTTCTGATAGGGCAAACCCATCTGGTTGCTCTATATATACTTCCTCTTCAAGAATTCCTAGTGCAAGAGCACCTTCACAATTTTGGCTTGTTTGATCTTGATGGGATCAAGAATTGAATAAAGGACTATTGTAAGATTCCAAGTGTGTGTTTTAGGTTTCATTATGGTTTAGGTTTATCTTAGAGTTGTTTAGATTGTTTTTCTCAAGTTTTCTTTCCAGTTTTGGCCCATAGTGCCTTGTAAGCCAAAACTGGCATTATAGTGAAAATATGCTCAAAACCTTGTCACGAGCCTAGAAAGGACTTGGAGTAGATGTATTTATTTATTTGACACAATCTCAAATGGTTAGGTGGAAGATATTTGTCTTGTAGGTCAAAAATGCACTAAGAGTTAAAAATTGCCAATGTTGTCAAGCAACATTTTGACAAAAAGTGAGAAAAGTTGTAAAATCACTCTACAAGGTAGTTATGGATGCCATAATGGTTGGAATGTTTTGAGTGTTCCTATATAAGGACACTTCAAACATTGTAAATAGGTTGGCTTTGTATTAGCAAGAGGAAATTAATAAAATATGACTGTTTTTCATGCTTTTTAAGCTTAATCTGTTGTAACAGTCCATACAGGGCAATATTTCCATACTGTTCTTTCATGGGAGTTTGTGTCATGGTTTTATGAAGGTTTTTCATTCTTTGTGTTAGGGTTTTTACTGTGTTTTGGTTTATCAAAAAAAATCTTTTAGTTTTTGCCAATTGACTGCCCTGAACTGGGGTTTTCAGGAAAATGGGTTGAAACACTTGGTCTCCATGGGTAACCAAGCAAAAATGAACCTTGGAGACCAATTTGGACCTTTTTACATATTTTATATTAAGTTTTTGTTGTCAGTCATGATGGAAAACATGAGTTTGAGCACTTGTTAGGCAAGTTGTCTAACTTGGCTAGTATTCTTCCTTTATGCTCAAAATTTGGATTATAAGCATCAAGTATTGAAACAAACATGGAAAGAGGTATGCACCTATCCTAGAAGAATTTTGAAGGGATTGGATCACCAAATTTTATCCATTTGCACATTATAAAGTGTCACTGTTTGTAAAGGGTAGCGAACTCCTTGTTTTGGGAAATATGTTGGTTTTCGGCACCAAGACTGTCTTTGAAACCTTCTATGTATGAAGACTTCACCATACTTGTTCAAACAAGAGTTAACTTGTTGTTAAGAGGTTTATATATGCTTTTGTGCATGCATTTTAGAAGTTATAACCCTCTATTGTGCAGAAAAGACAGTGAAAACTCAGAAAAATAGTGATTTTCACAGTGTTTTTGTTCTTTTTCAGTTTGTTTGCCAAGTGTTTGGCATAATGCTTGGTTGTTAGTGGTGGGGCAGGCATTGATATGTTGTGGCAGAGAATTATCAGTAGTGTGGAGGCTTAAACTGATCTTAGGAGTGAGATACTATGGTGTAAGAACTAAAACCCTCACCAAACCCTACATTTAAGCCTAACATTGAGGACAGACTCAAAACCCACCTCATAGAACCTAAGACCTGAAAAATAATTGAGTTCCAACATTATGATGACCATCCAAATCAACTCCCAAGGTGGAATTGGCCATCATTGGTCAGTATGAGCAAAAATACCTCAAATTAGGCCTACACAGCTAGTAGCCCTTTTTAGCCCTGTTTTGCAAAAAGTGTGAACCCGATTTGTGCAAGGTTGAATGGTCTTGAAGAAGCATTGGAATGTATTTGAAAACACTCATGGAAACCTCCTAACACCTTAGTATGATCAGAATTACTATTTTACGGGTTTAGACCTATAGAAAGGGTTTGAGTAAGTGTTGAGCAAGTGAGCTTGAACTAGGTCTTTGAGAACAAAACCAAAAGAAAGTTTTTAACTCCTTGTCTAAACCTTTTGAAGAAGCTAAATGCTACCAACAAAGTAGAATAAACAATGTGTGGTGAGAAGGGGTATTAGGATGTTGAAGTTGATGGGTTGAGGAATGAGAGCATGGTAGTTTGAGTTGAGCAAGTGTATGAACAAATGAGGGGAAGAGATCAAGGAGGAAGTTTTGGGTTGATTGAAGCTTGTGAACATTGAAAGTGGGCCTTATCAAAAAAACCAAAACCTTTCCACTCTCATTTGAAGGAGTCTATTGACAAGAAGATTGTACTTAGCTTTAATTGGTCCTCCTGTGGGTTTCTCCCTATCAGATTGGTATCAAATCAAGGAAGTAGATCCTTGCAGTTAGTTGTGAGTTGTGAGAGTTGAAGAAAGAAGTTCCTAACAACATGGAGAGTAGATATGATCCAAGACAAGCCATTTTCAGAGCCAAGTGCAAATGCAAGGGTAAAGTATGTAAAGTTGTAGTTGATAGTGGTTCTCTTGACAACATAGTCTCCATAGAAATGGTGGAATAGCTGAAACTACCAAGGATCCCTCATGAGTCACCTTACAGAGCTTTTGGTTTGAGTGATGATCATTGGGTTGATGTCTTAGAGAAGTCTGTTGTTCGTTTCAATATTGGTCCTTACTATGAGATAGTGGAATCTAATATTATGCCCTTGAGAGATTGCCATTTGATTTTGGGAAGAGCATGGTAATATGAGAATTGCACTATGTATGATGCTTATGGGAATGTTTATCGATTCTCTAAGGATGGCATAAATTTTATCTTGAACTCTGTGAGGGAAGAAGATGATCCTACATGGCATATAACAAGAAGTCTAGGATTGGTTGAGAGAATAGCTTTCCTTGAGCATAAGGATCACTAGGAGGAATATGTTGAAGAAGCGGATGGTGAAGCAGTACACAGTGGAGGTTTAGAGGAAGAAGTTGCCTCAAGTACCATAGAAGTTGAAGTTGAAGAGGTAGATAGTCCATTTAGTGACTTTGAGCAGCAGATGCATGGTGAAGTGAAGAGTGAACAACAAGGAGTTGAAGAGGAACCTTATATGGCAAAGGTTCTTGAGGATGAGCAAGGGATAGAGACCACTGTGACTGAAGCACATAGTCTTTACCCTGATGATGGAGTTGTTGAGAAGATTAGACAAGAAGAAGACATGGTACAAGGGTCACATGCACTTGAGAAGCCTATTGGCAAGCCAGATACAAAGATAGTTGTTACTTGTCATTATGTTGCTATAGAGGTCTACATGCATAAACATTATTAGATCGGTATTAGTCTTTATGAAGGTGTCATGACCTTTATGGGAACCCTGCTCTATCCTGGGTTCCTGAAGCATGACACCAAGCACCTATATTGGTCCCCACAAGTGAAAACTTCTCCACACTTTGAGATGAAGTTCATTGAGATTTCTCATATCTATTGATGGACTTGTTCTTGGACTGAGGGTTTACTGGAATGGTAGTTTATGGTGTCATTTACACCTTGTGAGCAGCTATAGCTATGGTGGATGTTGATTTTTGCAACAAGGCCTAGAGTGAAGATGAAGGAAGGAGCTTTTCATTTGGCCATGCATGATGATGCCGAAGACAAGTACATGCCAAAGGTCAAGATGAAGCATATATCATTTGCAGGTATCATTTCCAAGAGGACTTGCAATTTTTTTCAATTTTGGGGAGTATGGTGCAAGAGCACCTTCACAAGATTGGCTTGTTTGATCCTGATGGGATCAAGAATTGAATAAAGGACTATTGTAAGAGACCAAGTGTTTTTTTTAGGTTTCATTATGGTTTAGGTTTATCTTAGAGTTGTTTAGATTGTTTTTCTCAAGTTTTATTTCCAGTTTTGGCCCATAGTGCCTTGTAAGCCAAAAATGGCATTATAGTGAAAATATGCTCAAAACCTTGTAACAAGCCTAGAAAGGACTTGGAGTAGGTGTATTTATTTATTTGAAACCATCTCAAATGGTTAGGCAGAAGATATTTGTCTTGTAGGTCAAAAATGCACTAAGAGTAAAAAATTGCCAATGTTGTCAAGCAACATTTTGAGAAAAAGTGAGAACAGTTGTAAAATCACTCTAAAAGGTAGTTATGAATGCCATAATGGTTGGAATGGTTTGAGTGTGCCTATATAAGGACACTTCAAACATTGTAAATAGGTTGGCTTTGTATTAGCAAGAGGAAATTTGTAAAATATGATTGTTTTTCATGCTTTTTAAGCTTAATCTGTTGTAACAGTCTGTATAGGGAAGTATTTCCATATTGTTCTTTCATGGGAGTTTCTATCATGGTTGTATGAAGGTTTTTTATTCTTTGTGTTAGGGTTTTTACTATGTTTTGGTTTATCAAAAAAAATCTTTTAGTTTTTGCCAGTTGACTGCCCTTAACTGGAGTTTTGAAGAAAATGGGTTGAAACACTTGGTCTACATGGGTAACCAAGAAAAAATGAACCTTGGAGACAAATTTGGACCTTTTTACATGTTGTATATTAAGTTTTTTCTTTCAATCATGATGGAAAAGATGAGTTTGAGCACTTATTAGGCAAGTTGTCTAACTTGGCTAGTATTCTTCCTTTATGCTCGAAATTTGGATTCTAAGCATCAAGTATTGAAACAAACATGGATAGAGGTCTGTAGCTGTCCTAGAATATTTTTGAAGGGATTGGATCACCAAATTTTATCCATTTGTGCATTATAAAGTGTCACTGTTTGTAAAGGGCAGCAAACTCCCTGTTTTGGGAAATATGTTGGTTTTTTGCACCAAGATTGTCTTTGAAACCTTCTATGCATGAATAATTCACCATACTTGTTCAAGGTAGAGTTAAATTGTTGCTAAGAGGTTTATATATTCTTTGGTGTAGGAATTTTAGAATTTTTATCCCTCTATTGTGTAGAAAAGACAGTGAAAACTCAGAAAAAATAGTGATTTTTGTAGTGTTTTTATTCTTTCTCAATTTGTTTGCCAAGTGTTTGGCATAATGCTTGGTTGTTAGAGGTAGGGAAAGAATTGGTATGTTGTGGCAGAGGATTATCAGTAGTGTGGAGGCTTAAAATAATCTTAGGAGTGAGATACTATGGTGTAAGAACTAAAACCCTCACCAAACCCTACATTTAAGCCTGAAATTGAGGACAGTCACAAAACCCACCTCATAGAACCTAAGACTTGAAAAATAATTGATTTATAGTATTGTGATGACCATCCAAATCAATTCCCAAGGTATAATTGTCCATTGTTGGTTAGTATGAGCAAAAATACCTCAAATTAGGCCTACCTGACTAGTAGCCCTTTTTAGCCCTGTTTTGCAAAAAGTGTGAAACCGATTTGTGCAATGTTGAATGGTCTTGAAGAACCATTGAAATCCATTTGAAAACACTCAAGGAAACCTCCTAACACCTCAGTATGATCAAAGTTACTATTTTAGGGGTTTAGACCTATAGAAAGGGTTTGAGTAAGTGTTGAGCGAGTGAGCTTGAACTAGGTCTTTGAGAACAAAACCAAAAGAAAGTTTTTAACTCCTTGTCTAAACCTTTTGAAGAAGCTAAATGCTACCAACAAAGAAGAATAAACAATGTGTGGTGAGCAGGGGTATTAAGATGTTGAATTTGATGCATTGAGGAATGAGAGCATGGTAGTTTAATTTGAGCAAGTGTATGAACAAATGATGGGAAGAGCTCAAGGAGGAAGTTTTGGGTTGATTGAATGAGGCTTGTGAATATCGAAAGTGGGCCTTATCAAGAAAACCAAAACCTTTCCACTCTCATTTGAAGGAGTCTCTTAACACAAAGATTGTACCTAGCTTTAATTGGTCCTCCTGTGGGTTTCTCCCTGATAGATTGGTATCAGAGCAAGGAAGTAGATCCTTGCAGTTAGTTGTGAGTTGTGAGAGTTGTAGAAAGAAGTTCCTAACAACATGGAGAGTAGATATGATCCAAGACAAGCCATTTTCAGAACCAAGTGCAAATGCAAGGGTAAAGTATTTAAATTTGTAGTTGATAGTGGTTCTCTTGACAACATAGTCTCCATAGAAATGGTGGAAAAGATGAATCTACCAAGGATCCCTCATGAGTCACCTTATAGAGCTTTTGGTTTGAGTGATGATCATTGGGTTGATGTCTTAGAGAAGTCTATTGTTCATTTCAATATTAGTCCTTACTATGAGATGGTGGAATGCGATATTATGCCCTTGGGAGATTGCCATTTGATTTTGGGAAGAGCATGGCAATATGACAATTGCACTATGTATGATGCTTATAGGAATGTTTATCAATTCTCTAAGGATGGCATAAATTTTATCTTGAACTCTATGAGGGAAGAAGATGATCCTACATGGTGTATAACAAGAAGTCTAGGATTGGTTGAGAGAATAGCTTTCCCTGAGCATAAGAATCACTAGGAGGAAGATGTTGAAGAAGCGGATGGTGAGCAGTAAACAGTGGAGGTTTAGAGGAAGAAGTGACCCCAAGTACCATAGAAGTTGAAGTTGAAGAGGTAGATAGTCCATTCAGTGACTTTGAGCAGCAGATGCATGCTGAAGTGAAGAGTGAACAACAAGGAGTTGAAAAGGAACCTTATATGGCAAAGGTTCTTGAGGATGAGCAAGGGATAGAGACCACTGTGACTAAAGCACGTAGTCTTTACCCTAATGATAGAGTTGTTGAGTATATTAGACAAGAAGAAGACATGGTACAAGGGTCACATGCACTTGAGAAGCCTATTGGCAGGCCAGATACAGAGATAGTTGTTACTAATCATTATGTTGCTACAAAGGTCTACATGCATGAACACTATCATATTAGTATTAGTCTTTATGAAGGTGTCATGACCTTTATAGGAACAATGCTCTATCTTGGGTTCCTGAAGCATGACATCAAGCACCTATATTGGTCCCCACAAGTGAACACTTCTCCACACTTTTAGATGAAGTTCATTGATATTTCTCATATCTATTAATGGACTTTTTCTTGGACTGAGAGTTTACTGGAATGGCAGTTGATGGTGTCATTTAGACCTTGTGAGCAGCTATAGCTATGGTGGATGTTGATTTTTGCAGCAAGGCCTAGAGTGAAGATGAAGGAAGGAGCTTTTCATTTATCCATACATGATGAAGACAAAGACAAGTACATGTGAAAGGTCAAGATGAAGCATATATGATTTTCAGGTATCATTTCCAAGAAGACTTGGAATTTGTTTCAATTTTGGGGAGTATGGTGCAGGAGCACCTTCACAATTTTGGCTTGTTTGATCCTGATGGGATCAAGAATTGAATAAAGGACTATTGTAAGATTCCAAGTGTTTTTTTTAGGTTTCATTATGGTTTAGGTTTATCTTAGGGTTGTTTAGATTGTTTTTCTCAAGTTTTCTTTCCAGTTTTGGCCCATAGTGCCTTGTAAGCTAAAAATGGCATTATAGCGAAAATATGCTCATAACCTTGTAACAAGCCTAGAAAGGACTTGGAGTAGGTGTATTTATTGATTTGACACCATCTCAAATGGTTAGGTGGAAGATATTTGTCTTGTAGGTCAAAAATGCACTAGGAGTCAAAAATTGCCAATGTTGTCAAGCAACATTTTGACAAAAAGTGAGAAAAGTTGTAAAATCACTCTACAAGGTAGTTATGTAATCCATAATGGTTGGAATGGTTTGAGTGTGCCTATATAAGGACACTTCAAACATTGTAAATAGGTTGGCTTTGTATTAGCAAGAGGAAATTAATAAAATATGACTATTTTTCATGCTTTTTAAGCTTAATCTACTGTAACAGTCTGTATAGGGAAATATTTCCATACTGTTCTTTCATGGGAGTTTGTGTCATGGTTGTATGAATTTTTTTCATTCTTTGTGTTAGGGTTTTTACTGTGTTTTGTTTTATCAAAAAAAATCTTTTAGTTTTTGCCAGTTGAGTGCCCTGAACTAGGGTTTTGAGGAAAGTGGGTTGAAACACTTGGTCTCCATGGGTAACCAAGCAAAAATGAACCTTAGAGACCAAGTTGGACCTTTTTAATTATTGTATATTAATTTTTTTCTATCATTCATGATGGAAAAGATGAGTTTGAGCACTTATTAGGCAAGTTGTCTAACTTGGCTAGTATTCTTCCTTTATGCTCAAAATTTGGATTCTAAGCATCAAGTATTGAAACAAACACGGACAGAGATCTGCACTTGTCCTAGAATATTTTTGAAAGGATTGGATCACCAAATTTTATCCATTTGTGCATTATAAAGTGTCACTGTTTGTAAAGGGCAGCGAACTCCCTATTTTGGGAAATATGTTGGTTTTTGGCACCAAGATTGTCTTCGAAACCTTCTATGCATGAAGACTTCACCATACTTATTCAATTAAGAGTTAACTTGTTTTTAAGAGGTTTATATATGCTTTTTTATAGGTATTTTAGAAGTTCTAACCCTCTATTGTGCAGAAAAGACAGTGAAAACTCAGAAAATAGTGATTTTGACAGTGTTTTTGTTCTTTTTTTAGTTTGTTTGCCATGTGTTTGGCATAATGGTTGGTTTTTAGTGGTAGGGAAGGAATTGGTATCTTGTGGTAGAGGATTACCAACAGTGTGGAGGCTTAAATTAAGCTTAGGAGTGAGATACTATGGTGTAAGAACTAAAACCCTCACCAAACCCTACATTTAAGCCTAGTCTCAAAACCCACCTCATAGAACCTAAGACTTCAAAAATAATTGAGTTCTAGCATTTTGATGACCATCCAAATCAACTCCCAAGGTGTAATTGGCCATCGTTGGTCAGTATGAGCAAAAAAACCTCAAATTAGGCCTACCCGGCTAGTAGCCCTTTTTAGCCCTGTTTTGCAAAAAGTGTGGACCCGATTTGTGAAAGGTTGAATGGTCTTGAAGAACCATTGGAATCGATTTGAAAACACTCAAGGAAACCTCCTAACACCTTAGTATGATCAGAGTTACTATTTTAGGGGTTTAGACCTATAGAAAGGGTTTGAGTAAGTGTTGAGCAAGTGAGCTTGAACTAGGTCTTTGAGAACAAAACCAAAAGAAATTTTTTAACTCCTTGTCTAAACCTTTTGAAGAAGCTAAATTCTACCAACAAATCAGCATAAAAAATGTGTGGTGAGCAGGGGTATTAGGATGTTGAAGTTGATGGGTTGAGGAATGAGAGCATGGTAGTTTGAGTTGAGCAAGTGTATGAACAAATGATGGGAAGAGCTCAACGAGGAAGTTTTGGGTTGAGTGAAGCTTGTGAACATTGAAATTGGGCCTTATCAAGAAAATCAAAACCTTTCCACTCTCATTTGAAGGATTCTCTTAACAAGAAGATTGTACTTAGCTTTAATTGGTCCTCCTGTGGGTTTCTCCCTATCAATTCCATTCAAGAATGCAGACTTCACATCCATCTTATATACCTTGAATCCCTTAAATTTTTCAAATGCAAGTAACATTTGAACACCTTCTAGTCTAGCCACAGGAGCAAATATTTCTCCATAGTCTTCTCCCTCTTCCTAAGCGTATCCCTAGCATACAAGCCTAGCCTTGTTCCTTATAATTGTACCTTCTTCACTCAGTTTATTTCTGAAGACCCATTTGGTACCAATGACATTCTTGTGTTCAGGTTTGGGTACCAAAGACCATGTTGCATTCTTTTCAATCTGATCTAGCTCCTCTTCCATTGCCTTAGTCCACTCTTCATCTGTAAGCGCCTCTTTAATAGTCTTAGGCTCCAATTGTGAGATCATGCAAGAGTTCTCCTTCACCTTTCTTCTCGTGAGTATCCCTGCATCTTTATCTCCTATGATCTTCTTTGGATCATGATGTAATTTTACATATCTAGGAATGACTCTAGCTAGTTCTTCTTACTTTTCCTCTTCTCCTTCTTCTCCATCTTCTTCTTCTCCTACTGCAGCTTCTACCGGTACAGGAACACTGAGATCTTTGCTTGTTTCTTTTGTAGCCGGTTCCCAGAAAGCTATTCCCTGTTCACCTTCCACTTGCTCATTGCTGGTTCCCTCAGATTTCTCAGGAGATTCATCAGCCTTGACATTGATGCTCTCAACAATCTTCTGAGTTCTATTATTATAGCACTTGAGGGCTTTTCTCTTAGTGGAATGTCCTAGAAATATTCCTTCATCACATTTAGCATCAAATTTTCTCAAATGCTCACCTCTCTTGATATAGCAATTACTCCCAAATACCTTAAAGTAACTCACAGTGGGAGTATTCCTGGTCCAGTACCCATAAGGGGTTTTATCTTTTCCTTTCTTCATAAGTACCTAGTTCATTGTATAGACTACAGTTCTCACCGCTTCTCTCCAAAAAGTGTGAGCAATCTTTCCTTGGATCAACATTGTTCTCGCCACTTCAACTACGGTCTTGTTATTCCTTTCTGCTATGTCATTATATTTAGGTGTCCTAGGAGCAGATAGTTGCCTCTTGATGTTGTTCTCTTCACGGTACTTGTTGAATTCATCAGAGGTGAATTCTCCTCCTTGATTAGTTCTTAGGCACTTTATCCTTTGGCCACTTTCCTTTTCTACTAATGCTCTAAAGGCTTTGAACTTTTCAAATGCTTCAGACTTGTCTTTCAATAATGTGACCCACATCATTCTTGATAAGTCATCAATAAGAATCATAAAATACCTATCTCCCTGAATACTTCTAGTTTTCATAGGACCACACAAATCAGTATGCACAAGATCAAGTAAATTCTCTGGTGAAAAAGACCTACCTTTAAAAGTTGAGGAAGACATCTTCCCAAGTTGACATTCTCTACACAAAGAATTCTCAGGTTTGCTCGGCAAAGGCAATCCTCTTACTGCCTTGATCTTACCGGCTTTAACAATATTATCAAAGTTCATATGACAAAGTCTCCTATGACATATCCAACTGTCATCAAACTTAGCCATCAAACACTGACTAATCTTGGCATTCAACTGAAATAGGTTACCTCTGGTCTGCTTACCGATGGCAATAAGTTCACCACTCTTTCCAATTATACTGCAGATTTCACCTTTAAACTTTAGAGTGAGTACTTTGTCATTCAACTGAGAAACACTTAAAAGGTTATGCTTCAAACCTTCTACCTAGTAGACATCATCTGCACTGCTCTTTCCATTCAGTGAGATGGATCCTTTGACTTTTACTAAGCATGGTGCATCGTTGCCAAATATGACAACACCTCAATCATATTCTTCCAGAGACATAAACTTTCTTCGGACACTAGTCGAGTGGTGAGAACACCCACTATCTATAATCCACTCATTAGAGTTGTCAATGCGAGAGACAAGTGCTTTCTTGTCAGACACTTCTTCCTTCATAGCTGCAAACACTATATCTTCACTCTCTTCATCCTCTTATTGTTCATCAGTAACACCTTCATCCACAATAACAAGACAATTTCTTCTATTCCCTCCTTTATACTTTCTAAACCTCTCCGGTTTATCCTTATTATCACTGTTAGGATAATTAATAGCTATATGGCCTATCTTGTTGTAGGAGAAACATTTTAAAGGAAGCTTACCTCTATATTTACCAGTTCCTTTCAGAAGTCTTTTAGCAAGAAGAGCTTCAAACTCCATCAGAATCTCTTCATCATCCATATCTTTGCATTGTATGGATTCATAACTGGTACTAGTTTCTTTTCCTTTACTGGATGGTGCAGCAGATGCTCTAAAGGCTGACTCAGTCTTCTAAATACTGTTATCATAGCTATTCAACTCATATGCAGTCAACTTTGCAATGATAGAGTCTAAGGATACCTTGGTTTTATTAATAGACCTTAGTTCATGGATAGCAGCAACTCTGATTGCATAGATCGATAACGATGATCTCAAGACTTTACTAATAATGATGGCATCCTCAATTGTTCCACCAGCGCTTTTGATATCTCCAACCACGGTCTTAATCCTAATGCCACATTGTTGAATGGTCTCTCCTTCAACCATCCTCATGTCTTCAAATTTTCCTTTAAGGTTGTCTTCCTTAGCTTTCTTCACATGCTCATCACCACCATAAATGGTTTCCAATGCGTCCCATACATCCTTAGGAGTGTCCTTGTCTTGTACATCAATAAACTCAATATTTGACAGGCTGTTGATAAGGGCTTCCATGACTTGCCCATTTTCCTGAATCTCTCTCTTCTGATCATCGGTTAGAGTGCCAGTGGGAATCACATATGCATTCTCAACATAGCTACAGTGTTGAGCACCCATACTCTTGATGTAAATCTTCATTCTATCCTTCCATATCTTGAAGTTATCTCTATTGAACTTAGGACCTTCCCTCTTCATCATTACATCAGGATCTTTTACCTCAAGCGGTTAAGCTTATATCACCAAGGACCTAGAGTTGCTCTGATACCAATTGATGAATAATGATGAACAACAAATACCCTAATCAGTACTGAGAGGCGAGGGGTGAATCAGTACAGACAAAAACTTTCTCCGCAACTTATCAAGCTAAAACAATACCAACCGGTTGTCTTCATCACTAAACTTAACCATGGCAATACCAATTAAACACAGTAAGACTTCAAACAACATAAACTGATAAGCCTGATCACTTCAAATACATTCAATACTTGATAACAACTTCACCCATAAACATATGCATGTGGTATACTAGTAATACCATAACCTATTAGCTCTACATGCATAATCACTAAAACACAAAATACTTAATCATCACATGAAAAATGCACACCTCATGACACACAAATTTTTCACATGGAAACCCAAAAGGGAAAAACCACAGTGGGGATGAATACCCACAAGCTTGTTTTGAACTCTTTTGAAGCTTTCTCTATTAGGAGCCTAGTCTAGTTAAAGACTTTACAATAAGGTTTTGTTAGGAACCGATCTTGTTAAAGATCACCTGGTTAAGGGATGGCTACATACCTTGTTAATGATTGAAACCCTGTTAAAGGTTACCTCGCTAGAGAATTTAAAGAACTCAATGATCTTCAGTCACTTGGTTAAATGATTTACAATAAGCCTGTTAAAGCTACCCGATAAAGGGATTTTCCAACTGTTGAAATAGTTAGAAGACGACAAGTAAAACTCTGATCTGATAATAGTAGTACATGCCAAGGAAGATCCTTTTCAATTCCTCTCTTTTGCAATCACAATGTAGTTTTCCTCTTACTAGTCAGGAAAGTATCTCATCACTTGGATACACACACAACATTTGCCAACAACAAAAAATAACAAACATCATTGACCTTATAGACAACAATTAGGTCGGTAGCATAAACCCTAAACCCTAAGCATTTAGGTTTACAATACAAGCGGTCTAATCCTGACCGTCCAAACACTTTGCATAGAGCAATACAATCTTAAACAGATCACAAGATAATCTGCATCATTCATTCTTCACCGCATATGGGAATCAGTAACCCATCATGCTCTCTTCTCATACCACCAAGAAGAATGTTCATTCTTGAGGTAGACTTTTAATGCAGTCGATCTTCTCATGCAAGATCCTCAAGAAAATCCTTCACATGCACAAGGCTGATGTGGCACCTCGATCTCATTCACATATCTTAGCTAACTCATCACAAAATGTTTTCGGTTGCATCGCACAAGCTAGATTGCCGAACCGAAAACCCTAGAGCTGAGACTACCAACCGATAGTCACACTTAGTGAAACCCCGACACCAGTTCACTACATATCTTCATACTGGTTCACCATCTTCTTCCAAATTGCATACCGATTCACTTTCACTTATTGACATCAATGACAACATACATTATCATCATATCATCATGTTGGTTCATCATATGCCAACAATATCCCACAATTTATATACTGTATAAATGTATGTATACATATATATGTGTGTGTGTGTGTGGGGGGGGGGGGTGGGGGGCATATATATCTATATATCTATACTTATATAGAGATATAAATATATATGTCCACACACACACACATATATATATACATACATATGTGTGTGTGTACATATATATGTATGTATATACATACATACATACATACATACATACATATATATGTGTGTGTGTGTGTGTGTATACATACATATATGTGTATATATATATATATTTCAAATTTGTATATGTCTGTGTGTTTATATACATGTATAACTGTATGCATATACACACACGCGTGCACACACACACACACACACACACACACACACACACACATATTTATATGTTTGTATATATATGCATATATTTGTATGTTTATAGCCATATGTGCATACCAACATACTTTGTGTATGCAAATGATCGTATGCATCTATAAAAGTCTATTCAGAGCCAAAGGAGTGAGCTCTGCTCTCAGAATACTATTGATAGGTATATATATGATTATATATGCATATATTTGTGTATGTGTAAGTATGTATATATATATAGTTATATATGTATATGCTACCATATATATGCACGTGTACACATATAAGTATATAAGTACAAATATATACGTACATATATACTACTATTTGTGCATATACATATGTATACCTTCCAATATGTGTGTGAATGTGTTGTTTAGGATTATGTCTAAAACCCTGCCTGTCTATGATTATCCTGGTCTGATTGCCTATATGTTAATGATGTGGTTCTATTTGTTCCATCTACCCCTAAATTGGCTAGATTATCTGCCAATGTATTAGCATCCCTATATATGTGATTGATCGTGTAGTCTGAGAAGCTTTCCATTAGAGCAAGAGCTCTATCCAATAAACATATGAGTTCCTAGTTTGGCATTGTCCTGATCCTCATGTCATTTACTATGATGGTCGAGTCCCCTTCTATTTCCAATTTGGATATTTTTAATTGTTTGCATAGGTTTAAACCCTCTATTAGGCTCAACAATTCTGCCTTATTGTTAGTGCAATGACCTAGATATTGGGATCTCGATCCAATACAAATCCCTTCATGTGAGTGGATTATACATCTTGCTCCTGCCTCCCCTGGATTGCCTCTGGATGATCCATTAAAATTGAGTTTGTGCCATCCAGCCTCCGGGAGCACCCATTTGCATGCTTTCCTAACTTCAGTCTTGTCTTTGCTCCCCTTCCCAAAGAAAGGAGGGATTTTATTCCCCTTCCACTACCTTTTGATGCAGTTATCCCAGTCTATAAATGTCTTATCATGTTGGGGAATGGTCACATTCATACTATTGGAGGTTTCTATGATGGAGGCTTCTATTTTTGCTATCAAATTTTCTACCTTCATTTCTGTTTCTTGGAAAATTCTCTTGTTCCTCTCCTTCCAAACCTCCCAGATTACTATTGTTGGGTTGCATATCCATAAATTGTGGAAGATGCTATTTCTTTTGATAATTGGCCAACTTCTAAGTCAATCCTTTAGGTAAGGGATAAGGGAACCTAACCAGCCTAGTTGTGCCATCAGCCAATACCAACATTTCTTTGTGTAGTTGCAGGTTGTGAATATGTGATCATTTGTTTCCTCATCTTTTTTGCATAAGAAACAAATTGAGGGTCCTTCGTAGTCTCTAAGTTTAAATTGCTCTGCAGTTAGGACCTTCCCTTGAAATGTCACCCAGGCAAAGAAGCTAGCTTTTGGAAGAAAGAATTTGTCCCAACAAATTCTATTAGGGATATAGTCCTTGACATTGTTTGCCTCATCATATATGGTTCTGAAACCATCTTTGCAATTGTATTGTCCATCCTTTGATCTTGACCATATAAGCTCATCTGGCCCAGGTCTGAGTGTTATTATTCCACCCTCAAGAATTTGCAACAATTTTTGGTCTTTGTTGCCCACTAAGAATGGGAGCATGTTTTTCCATTTCCATCCCATTATCGATTTTGGTGCCAATGTCGTATAATCCCTTACATGATTACCCCATAAAGATTTTATTTGGTCCTTAATACCAGTCATGTCTATCAAACTATTTATCGAGGGGTAAACCCCCTAAGAATCTTCCCAGAACAAGGCGGTTTTACCATCGCGAATATCCCAGGATAGGTGGTTCGCTATGAGCGATCAACTTTCTTTTATGAAGTTCCAGATTCTAGATCCCTTAGGTGGGTTTGTTTCCCTAAATACTACCTCTCTCTGATTTTGTGATATGTATTTGCTCCTAAGGATTCTAGCCCATTTGGATTCTGAGGATGTGTACATTCTCCAAGCCAATTTTGCCCCTAAAGCCTTATTTTTCCATAGTAGTTTTCTTATTCTTGTGCCTCCATCACTCTTTTCTCAACATATATTTTCCCATGATATCAGTTTAATTTTGTTTTTATCCTATGCACCATTCCAATAGAAATCTCTAATTATTTGAGTTAGTTTCTTATAGGCCCCTTTTGGAAGTGGTATACATGATAGAAGATAAATAGGCATTGCTACTAATACTGTTTTTATGAGAGTTAATCTTCCTACCCCTGTCAGCCATAAGGCTTTCCATGATGACAGCTTCTTCCTCACCCTTTCAATCAGGGGATCCCAGAGTTTATTGGTTCTGATACCTTTGTCTAGAGGCATCCCTAAATACGAGAGTGGTAGATGACCTATTTTGTACCCTAGATATGAAGATATCCTGTATTCCTCCTATGCCTCCATATTAAAGAAGAATATTTCCGATTTCTCCTTATTTACCATCTCTCCGGAAGCCAGCCCATAAGATTGTAATATTTTCTTGATTTCCTTATCTTTCTTCAGCTGCCCTTTCCCCAAAATCATTGTGTCGTCAACAAACTATTGATGAGTACATGGATCTACCCATCCAGTGATCTGAATCCCCATCAGTCTGCCTGTCCTCCGTGATGCATCCAGGCTTCAGACATAATTATAAATAAGAATGGGGATAAGGGGTCACCTTGTTTGAGTCCCCTAGATACTTCAAAGAAGCCTTCTAATTTCCCATTAAGTAAGATAGAGAACCTGGGGTTTGATATGCAGTAGTAGACCCAATTGACCCATTGTTTGTTAAAGCCAAAGACCTTCATGCAACTACAAAGGAAATACCAATCCACTTTGACATAAGCCTTTTTGATATCTAATTTTATTAGCCTATTAGGTTGCCCTTAGAACTGGTAGGAGTGGATGGCTTCATGTATGATAATAATTCCATCCAAAATTGATCTATTGGGTACAAATCCTATTTGTTCTTCTGATATTATGGCAGGCAATAATTTTTTTAGTCTATTGGCCATGACTTTAGCTAGTAGTTTATAAGTCATGTTGCATAGAGAAATGGGTTTGAATTCTTCCCACTTTGAGGGGTTCCCCTTCTTTGGAATTAAGGCCAAAAAGGTATTATTGATCTCTTTTAGGAACTTCCCTGCATTGCAGGCAGATTCCAAGGCATTAATAACCTCATCCCCTAAGATATGCTAACATTTTCAAAAAAAAATTAGCAAGGAAGCCATCCGGTCTAGAGGACTTGTCCCTTGAAATTGTGCCAAAGCCATTTTGACTTCTTTATGGGTGATTTTGGAGTTTAACATTTTATTATCGCCCTCTGTTATTAGTTTGGGTATGTTATTTAATAAGATTCTATTGTTAGGGAGGTCTAAGTATTCCCAGTTGTTAAGAATATTTTCAAAGTACTTGGTTGCATCTTTTGCGATCAAATCTTGATCCATAATGATCTTATCACTGTCATTGGTGATTTGAGTAATCTTATTTGCTTCCCTTTTCATTTTGACATTGCTGTGAAAAAATTTAGTGTTTCTATCTCCATCTTCTAACCATGTCTCTCGAGATTTATGTTTCCAGTATATCTCTTCTCTGCTCATAATGCCTTCATATTCACATAAAAGCATTTTTCCAGCCTCGTATGCTTCAGAGCTCATCTCGTTTTGCATCACAACAATATTTATTGTCTCCGACTCTTTCTCAATTCTTGACTTCTCCTCAAAGATGTTTTTGAATTTCTTTTTGTTCCAATCTTACAATTTATGCTTAATCTCTTTCAGCTTAGAGACAAGACAGTACATCTTAGATCCTACAAAGACACTATCCTTCCACCATTTGTGTATGTTGGGGAGGAAGTCTTCATGTGTAAACCACATCCTTTCGAACTTGAAAGGACATCCATTTTTCTTAGTTTCCCCCATAAGTTCTAATAGCACCAGATAATGATCAAAGCCTGACCATGGTAATACTGTAGTTTTTAATTCTGTTTTGAGGTCAGTTAAATCTCCTTTGAAGAAAAATTGATCAATTGTTTCTGCAATGTTGGATAAATCTTTTCTTCTGTTATTCCATGTGTGAAAACCTGTCTCAGTCCTGATTTCAAGTAAGTTATTGTTATTTATCTAGTTTGCGAATTCTCTTTGTGGTTGTCTAATGGTTTTTATGCCACCGCTTTTATCAGATGAGTACAAAATGGTGTTGAAGTCACCACCTATGATGATGTGTTTTTCATCCTAAGTATTTAAGTAGTGTTCAATTTCCTGCCAAACTAATCTCTTTTTATTTGTTGGAGTTGGGCCATATACATTAATGATAATAAACTCAAGATTTATACTAATGGCTCTTACTTTGCCAACCATCTAATTTTGCATCTTGGTTTGACATGTGAATGCAACTGCATTTTTTCTCCACATTATACCCAGTCCACCCGATGCCCCTGTAGACTCCACCGCTTCCATCTGTCATTGGGTGAATTTTCTACAAAAAATATTCATATTGGTCTTGCCTAGTTTTGTTTCTTGTATCATAACTAGGTCCATAGTAGATTACAGTATGCTTCGCTTAATTAGTCTTTGTTTGTTAGCGCCCCCCCCCCCCCCCCAATCCCCTAACATTCCATGTAAGTATGTTTATACCTCTACTAGGGTAAGGGGATATTTTCCTTGCCCCATCAGTGTTGTGATTTTGGCCCACCCCTCTGCATACCCATCCATCTTTCTTTTGTCTAAAAAAGATTTTTGACCTCTTTTGTTGCTCATGGATTTTCCATAGTCAGTAGTTAATTTCGCACCACCCATCTGGAGGATGCCTCTATTTTGTGGGTTGATTGGGCTATTGTCTAATGCTATGTTATTTACCTTTTCCTGCATATTGATCAGTTCATTGATAAATAATTCTCTTTCCTCATTCGCATTCAATCCTTCCACAACAGGGGATTCCTTCAAAGTGGGAGAGGTTGGGGTGTTATCCTCTTGAGCCACCTCAGTCAGGTTGGTGTTTAGTGAGGGGGTTCTAAACTTGTTTTGTATTGGAGATGTTGGCATTATTTGCCCTCTTTGTCAGAGTATCAATGAGTACCTCCTCGACAAATTCTTCAGCTAGTTTCCCCATTAACTTTTCTATAACATTGTTCAGTTCTTCTTGGATTCAGTCCTCATCATCATAAACTTGAGTTTCTTTGTTGTTATCAACTATGTCAGGACTATTGCTCAAGACCAAGGAAGGAGGCGAGGTTGGGATATTATCATTCTTTTGTTGACCAGTGTTTATAATGAAGCCACCCCTCTCATTATTAAATTGGATGTTAATTTTGTCTTTTGGAGTTCTATGGTTGCCTCTTGCTATTTCCTGAGGCTTTTGCAGATTAGGGTTCAACCTTTTGTAGAAAGCTAAATCTTCTGCTACCGGGCCAATATACCATACCAATTTTAGAATGTAGATACCATCTATTGTTTCTAGAATTATGTTTTTTAGGTCTTCCATGCCCTTGTTTACTTCTATCAGCAACTTTATGTCAGAATTATCCAACCAATTTTTCTCTATAGCTATGAATTTGCCCAATTTATCCCCAATTTCTATAAGAATTTTAGCATGCATTAATTCAATGGGAACATTGTGGATTTCTACTCATTTTGATACCATTTTGAATTCATATCCATTAGCATCAAATTTAGGTTGCCAATCAATGAAATTGAAATTTGCACCTTTGTAAAAAACATATTCTTCATGCAATAGATTGTCTTTCAAAGATTTTTTGTAGCATTCAATGTACATAAAATTATTTTCTAGGGTAGTGATACTTACCTGGCCGTGGAATGTTGTTTTCCACCATTCCACTATTCCAGCGAGTGGTTGATTATTCCCTCCCCATTTTGCAAAGAGCTCATGCCCTCTACAATAATTACTTAAATCCATGGTTTCCCTGGGGTTTGAATTTTTTATGTAATCCAGGTTGAGGTTTATCGCTGCTAGGGCACCCTCGCTCCTTGTTACATTTTTGCTTTCATAAGGGAGTGAGTTCCCCAACTTCAAAACTGGCATAGAATTGGTTGACTTAGGGCCATGGTATGGTAAAGCCCTTCCTCCATCCATAGCAGGTCTTTTGTAACCCTCTGTGCTATAGGTATGTGGGTGGGAATAATGTTGTGGCTTTTGGAGGGGATGTCTGGGGCCTGAAGTATTTGCTCGAAAACCTAGTGGTATGCAATTTGCATTGGTGGTGCAGCCAAGGATTCGAGAGGTGATGGGGATCACCCACATATTTGATTGTTCTAGAGAAACCCTAGCCTCCCTTTTCTCTACCCTAGTAGCTCTTTTGCCCTTTACCAATTGCCATAGGTGGTTTTGTGAAGAAGCTTCCCTGTCAGATGGAGGCCTGCCAACCATGTTGCAGTTCCTTCCCTGGAGTGGATGATGGTCACCAAGGTGTGGGTGTCGATGTGCAGAGCTCCTCATCTTTATGTTCATGATTATTCTATATATTTTTTTATTCTAAATAATATGGTTTAAAAATGAAAAAGAACAAGAATGCCTTAGTGTTGATAGAAAGACTATACATGTATATAATAACTACTTAAATCTTACTACCATGCGATATAGATAATTTAATCCTAATGAAGACCATAGGAAATGTTTTATATATTTATTTTTTTGGATTTAAAATCAAAGAGTGCAACTTTGTAAGTGGGCCTAACCAGTTGTAACCAAGTGAATCACAAGTGGACAACCCAAAAATTTAACCAACAACTATCTTTTAATATCATCAAATTTTCACAATCCATGTTAGTATCTTAGTTGATTTTAGCAACAACATTTCAGATTTACTATGATCCATCATCAAGATATTTAGAGAATGCCAAGATATGAAAAATTATAAGTTGTAGACTTAGATTAAAAATATTGTAAGTTGTAAGTTTTCCTTTTCTTCTTCTTTTTTTCCATTGTAAAAAGATTAGATCATGTTAGATTAAATCTAATTTAGAATCTAAGTAAAAAAAAAGTAAGCAAGAAAGTAAAATGTTGTAGTAAATATGTTGCTTTATTTAAAGTTAAACCTTGTAAGAAGAGAAAAAAATAAATTCTATAAATATATCAAAACACACAATACATGCTAAATCGGTTTAATGGTGAATCAAACTTACAACATATCCATTCCTAGAACCATAGTAATTGTGTGCAATGATGATGATCCTATCATATTTACTTTAGTATGCATCAACAATGTAAAGAATTGTAAGGGACAACTACACGTATGTTAGAAACCAAGTGAGAAAACCCTAAAAAAATGTTTCCTTGCCTAATGTGAGCTCTTCCTATCGCGAAGTAGTCCCATTTACCTTTACGTTTTGCATTGTTCAACTAAATATCATAGCCAGTTTTTTTAAAAAATGACTTGAATATGATTAACCCATTCGAGAAGACTTAGAAGCTTATTAGACTTGACAAGATTTGAGTTCTTTTTTGTATCGATCAAGCTAAAGCGAAAAAAATTGATACAATAAAATAGAGAGCAACCAAAGATAGGATTGCAAAAGAGAATTGAAACTAATGCTAGAGAGTTGAGACAATCAGCTTGAAACTACACAAAAACAAAGACAAGACTACTAAACAAGAACAATAACATAATATCTTATGCAACTGAATACATCAACCCATTACATTTAGAATTTAAAAAACCAGTACAACTAATCAGAACATTTAATCTCACCCTTTTGAAGTTGCAAAAACTGGTATTTAATCTGATTTAATTGTCTACTAAGCTAAACATAATCCCCCGTGCCATTCTTCAATTGAGAGCACAAAAAACAAACTAAAATAATATGTCAAAGTAAAACCTTAAAATATCTACATCCTAAGGCAAAATATGATTATAGAATAAAGCATGAAATTTACTTTTCCAAATATGCAGCAAGATACACTATTGCATAAAGATTTGAGTTCTTGAAAACCGTTGAATAAATAGCCATTACAATGGTTGTCTCTCTTTCAAGATCAAAGCTTGATTGATTTGGATCAATTATGTATGCTTGATAAGGAGTGGTCATGTCCTCTAGCTTTATCAAATAATAATGATATAAGATTGCATCACCCACTTGACAGGTATGACCGAAAATAAAATAAACATATATGTAATGGATCACAATAGAGTTTGAAATTAACTACAAAATTAATTTCACTAATGTATCTCCTTGTAATACAATAGGCTTTGAGTTAGCTTTTATAAATAAGCACTTCCCCATTTGATATCTTCCATTGTATTATCCAACTCCCCATTGTTCATTATTTACTTGACATATTCAAACTCTTCATAATAACATTATAATTATAACTACAATTGTCAAGTCGATTTTGATTTAATCTTAGTGATAGCCTCCCACCAACATTGTCATTCAACTCCATCAATTTTTCAATTATTTTTTTACATCTTTAGTCAATGCAATAGTTGGTCACTAATGAATGCTCATAATTTCCTTTCACCATCACTTCAATTATTTATTTGAGTTCACATTGTGAATTAAATTTTCAAAATTGACAACTGAAACTATCAATAAAGTTCAAATCTTTTACTTGAATTTTGTATTATTATAATTTTTTGAACTCTTTCTCATAGATAATATGAGATGACATATACATCAATATTGACCTCCAAATGAATTTACACCATACACATTTGCTCAAAGTCCCACCTCGCCATACTTCAATGAGACAAAAAATATTAATAAAGTTTAAAATTTTAGCACACAAAATATATGACAAAAATTTCAACTTTCTTGAAAACAAAAGCAATGAAAAACTCATTTGATTTCATTTTTCATTACAAAAAATAATTAAAATTTAATAAAATAATTTCAAAAGAAGACAAAAAAAATTGTCACTCCATTTAATATAAAGAGAATGAAATTTGTCATTTTTATGACAAGAAAACAATAAAAACTTAATAAAAATAGATCTAGAAGAAAAAAAAATGGCATTCTATTCAATAGCAATTAATAATAAAAATTATCATTTTTTATAATAAAAATAATAAATATAGATCAAAGAGAAAATTAAAAATTATCATTCCATTTAAAAAATAAAAAATAAAAAACTAATATTACTATTTTATAATATATAAAGATTTAAAATATTATCAAACTTTAAAGATAAACACAATCAACTAATTTGACTTTAAATATAAATTGTGTCAATTAATATAAAATCCTCACCATAATAAAATTATGCATTTTTCACCATTAAAAATGTTGTAGAAGATGATCTACAAATTTGAGAGAAAAAAACTTAACAAATGTTACGCTCTTAAAAAGTTGAAATCTCATTAAAAATTGAGAGCATATAACATTTAAAAAATCTAGCATTTGGTCATAATTAATTTCTTAATTTAAAAAAAAAAACTCAAGTCTATGTGGAGATCTCTTAATTAATGTAAAGATGTAGTGCGGCCAGTGAATACATATATATATATATATATATATATATATATATATATATATATATATATATATATATATATATATATATATATATATATATATATATATGTTTGTGTGTGTGTATGCATGTATGTATGTATGTGTATAGATATGCATATATGTAAGAATTTGTTGAAAATAGCCAAGATCTCTATTGAATAGCACAAAAGAGAGACTAAATATTTGATAAGAATAAATTGTATTATAATCAAGATGCATCATACTGATCAATTGGATCATAAAAAATTATATAAAATGAAGATGAGCCTACTTATAAAGGCAAGGCCATATGGATATGTGAGCACACAATCATGACATGTGGCTCAATGAGAAACAAGGGTAGGTAGGAGTAGGTAGGAGAAATAATATAATATTCCACAAGAGGTGGATGACCCACTAAAGGTGGAATGTAACAACAAGATAAGACCACAAAAGGTGGAATTTCTCCTAGATACATCATCCCTATGTGCACACTTCCCTAAGTGTCTCGTATCCAAACTACTATGAGGTGCATTATCCTAAGTCAACTTAAGTAAGGTGTAATTATATCCTATATGAATAAACAATTACATCAACAATATGTATGTATGTATGTATATGTAGCATCATAAAATTTCAACCTTGCAATTTTCAACCACATTTGGGCCTTCGCATTGGCAAAACAAATCCCTAACTCTGATCGGAGACCCGAGACATGCTCACAGTGCTCGAAAACTGCATTTCCTCGCACCCTGCACTCTCCTTTGCTGCTTTTTGTCCTGGATAAGGGCAAGACAGGGGCAGGACAGGAGCGTGGCGCCCTTGTCCTTGCCCTATTTTGGGCCCCCTCTGTATTTATCTTGCATTGAGCTTTGCAATTTTGAAGCGGGAAAAATTTCCCTATGTCGGCCTATGACAGAAAATCAGTCAATTAACCCTAATTGATGGGTATATAAGACACATTTTCCCTTCCTATTTGCATAAATGAAAGTAAGGTGAACAAGCATTATCGTCATTCAAGCATTCAAGCATTCCTTTAAAGAATTGAGAATTCTCAAGTCTCCTTTCAAGGCTAGGTGTTGCATTCAAGTCAAGGATTCAACCATTGAAGAGGAGATTTCTTTCATCATTCAATTCCACACACAAGCAACTCTATCTACATTTCAATTGCATCCTCCCTTGAGGTGAGTTCAATTTCAGTCTTTCATTTACATTTACTTGCAAGTACTACTTTACATCATTTGGTTAATTCCAAAACTGGGGTTTGACCTGAAGGCAAACCCCCAATCCCAACCCCTTTTCCTCTCTTTTACGTGTGTAGGTAGCAGGTGTGCAACTGTATTTGCAGATTTGGACTTCATTCTCAAAGGCAAAAAAACCCTTTTCGGCGTGCGGATTTTTTAGAGGACCGTATGCACTTTCAACACGGTCCCGACAACTTTTACCCAAATTTGCAGGGGAGCTTCATCTCGATATTTTACTACTAATTGTGGGTGCATAGCTTCATATCGCATTTCTATCTCAAGTTACAACCATTTCTTTATCATATTTACACTTGGTCTTAAATCACATAATTCAACCTATCGCATTTAAAGGATGGTTACTTTCACTTTCTAAATCCTTTGTCAATTCTTTTAGTATTCAATCTCTTCCTATTGAGATTGGATCTAGTGAATTCTCCCCCTTCTTTAAATGTAATGGGCGTGAGAGGTTGAAGGGAATCTTTTATGAACGCTCCTTTTCTTGAGGAGAGAAAAGATTTCCTCTCAATTTCTCCATCTCCTTCACCACTATTACATTTTGGTGAACCCAATGTCTTACATGCTTGACATTTCAAATCATTGCATATTTTTCATTTACAAGTTTAATTTTAGTGCAAATTTATAAAACTTAGTGGTTAATTCAATCAAAACCCTAGTTTTCAAAAAAATGGAATTGAACTTGTGTCTTGTAAAAAATTGTTATCTATTGTTTTAGATCTTAAAATTTCTTTGCTTGAAAAATTCAATTTGCAAATTCAAATTTACAAAATTAAGTGGTTAGTTGTCAAAACCCTAATTTTCAAAAATCAACTTGAACTTGTGCAAAAATTGAATTCACATTTAATTTTTCAAATTTAGGATTGTTTTCATATTTATCTTCTTGTTTAAAATTCAAAATTTCAATTTCTCTCCATTTTCTAAAATTCAAAATTTTAAAATTAAGTGGTTAGGTCCTAAAACCTTAATTTTCAAAATTAATTGGATTTTGTGCAAATTTCAATCAATTTCAGTTTTCTAAACATTATTTAAGGTGGCCTTATCCATTAGGTTTGACCTTTTTCAAAATTGCAATTCAATTTCTCATCTTTTTCAAAACCCTAATAGGGTCCTATTTTCACATTCAAACATTAATTTCGCTTATCGAAATTTCGTAAAATCAACCAATTTTGGGGGGTTGGCTTTAAAATCATCGTAACTTTCGTCCCTGAAAATTTTTCAAAAAAGTTGGGAGGACCGTGTGCACTTTCAACACGGTCCCTATCTTTTTTCCCGAAATTTCAGGAGACTGTTATGACTATATTTAATTGCTTAAATCCAAAAAATTAGCTGATTTTCTCAAATTTTGCTCTCTCTAAAATAAAAAATATTTCCCAATTTCAATATCACAATTTTCAAAGGAAAAATTTGAAATTAAGTGGTTAATTATAATTTGCCCTGATTTTATAAATTCAAATTTTGACAAATTTAATTTTGAAATTAAGTGGTATTAAATTGGCCCTAATTTTAAATCTCAATTTCTTAAATTATTTTGGAAATTGTGTCATTTCTCCTTTCAACAAAGTTCAAATTGTGTAATCATAATTTCCTTGAATTTTGCATTATTCAATTTTGCAAACTTTGTTCTTAAAATTTTTAATTCAAATTCAAATTTTCCTTCTAGTGCATGAGTTTTACCACTATTAGTCCTACCTACACTATCCCCGTTAGATGAAGCATTAGAATTAAGGCTTCCCAAGGTTTAATTACCCAGGAGATGGAGCCTAATTTGGGTGACTTCTTCAATGAGGATAATGCTAATTCTTTCCATCCTAATAACGTCTCTATTTATCCAATTGATGATTCCAATGATGAAGAAGAAGCTTTGACTAGAGTATATATAAGTCAACTTTCAAATCTAGATAACCAATTTGACAACTTTCAACAATGGATGTCCCAAGAATACCCTAATAGTGAAGCTCTTCCATTAATTCAAGGCCTAAGGCGCATGATTCAAAGTGATAAGAATGAAATTGATATATTGTGTGGCATTTCTCATATTGTTGATTCCAATGTCATGCCTATAAAGAGTTGTGTTGAGAACTTAGGTTATTCACAACCTTCTACACAAAACAATCATTCTATTCCTTTGACCACTCCAATGGCTAGCATTCCTAATTTAACTTCAAACATTATGGCTACATCAACTCAAAATGTCATACCTACAACCATTAGTCATGGGGATGATCCCTATTCTTCAACCAACCCTTCGTCCTTACCCATGCCTTCAATAAGTATTCATCTTGTCTCTCACCCAATAATGTGACGCAAGGGGGCAATTCATCTAATCATTCTATTCCTCCTTTTAGTATCCCATTTCCTACTCAATCATCTCCTTTGCCTACTTGACATAGTGTTCCTCCACCTTATTCTCAATCAATACCTTCTTTCAACAATATCACACCACCTTCTCAATCAAACATGTCTAACATAAATTTTTCAACCGAAGCAACCATTAATAACCTTACTCAAATTGTGTCATCATTGCAACAACAAATTGCTTCTATGAGTTAATCCAAGTTTAGTGTGCCCACATTTGACCTTGCGAGCCCACTTTCTCTTGATATTCTTAGAGTTGTCCCTCCTAAGCATGTTGAAGTCCCTCAATTGGAACTCTATATTGGAAAAGGTGATCATTTAACACATGTCAATACAATCCAAACCTTGTGTACTAACTTTGCTTATGATCAAAGATTGCTTGCAAAATTGTTTACTAGAACATTGAGAGATAAGGCTTTACAATGGTATTGCTCTTTGCATTCCTATTCTATTACTTCTTTTCAACAATTAGCAAATGCCTTTATTCAACAATATCAAAACAACATAGGTCGTAAAATCACTTTGATTGATTTAATGCATTGTAAACAAGGTGTTAAAGAAAAAGTGACTCATTTCATTGGTAGTTATAAGCATTTGTGTTCTCAAATTTATTTTCCAGTGCCTGATAATGATATTTAAAGAATTTTCATTTATAATTTGCAAAAAGATATTAGAGAGAAACTTCTCCATTCTGAGTTTACTTTCTTTCCGCAGTTGTGCGCAACACTTCACAATTATCAACTGATTGTGAGTCAACTAGAGCAATCCACTCCTATGGCTCCGAGTGATAAGGGTGACAATGTTCAACAACCATTTGTGAAGTTCAAACCAAGCAAAGGATTCATCAAATTCAATGACAACATCAACAACAACAATGTGAATGCTACAATAGGTGTGCCTCCTATTTCCAAATTTTTCAAAATAGAAAGACAATTCACTCCTTTGAATGAATCTTTACATAGAATTATGTCTCAGTTGTTACAAAGAAATGTTATTAAACTTCCTCCAATAAAACCAGTTGACCCTTCTAAGGCAGCCTCACCCTACTTTGACCATTGTCAACCAGGTCATGACACTAAGAAATGTTTTACATTGAAAAGTAAGATTCAAGATTTGATTAATAATAATAGTATATCTGTGGCAGGTGTGAATGACAAGGGAAACAAATCAGTAGCCCCTCCTAATCAAAATCTTAAGATTTTTACTGATCCTTTACCTTCTCATACCTATAACGTGATTGAGACTAAACATACCTAATTATCTCCTTCTGATGTGACTACTACAGTTAATAATTTGGTGAATATGGTAGAGAAACAAAGAAAACCTAAGGACTTATGTATCACATTTGATCCTAGTGAGACCATTAGAGCACCTGATGGGCCTTTATACATAGTTGTGAAGATCAAGGACATGCCTTGTCGTGGTATGCTTATCGATCCCTCTTGCATGGTTAATATCATCGCTGAGGAGTATCTTTTCACTTTACGTTTACATAAACCAATCTATGATGATACTAATGTGGTAGTTAAGTTATTCTATGGATTCTGTTGTCCTACCATTTGTTCTATCACACTTCCTATTGAGGTTCAAACTAAATCTATGAATGTCAACTTTGTTATCATTCCTTCCTCTGAGCAATTTCGTGTGAAGTTGGGCTACCCTTGGCTATCTTCCATGAAGGCTATTGCTTCTCCAATCCATAAGTGTTTAAAATTTCCCCACAATGGAGAAATAGTAACTATTAACCATAGCTTATTTCGACCCATCAAGAGAAGCCCAAGTGTTCCTATTGATTTCTTTTGGCCTAAACAATTCCAATCTCTTCCACCGAGAAGAGATGCTTTCTTTCAATCTTATCAAAAGTGGAAGAAAGATGTGATCCTATCCTTAAGCCAACCTAAAACTCCAACAATTGACATTCTCGTCCTTCTTCAAGATGATGTTCTTCCCTTGATGGATAAAACTAATCTTCCTCCTACGGAAGATTCCCAACCTAATCCTATGGATGAGACTATACCTTCTCCTAAGAGGACCAACAATATTCCTCCTAAGGTTAGACCTGTACCTCCTCCTCATGATGGACCTAGTCTCCTTCCTACACCAAACGTTCCTCCTCTATATAGTGTAGTTCCACCTCCCCACTCTTATAGAGAGAAGAGGCCTGCCTCTCCTCTTGTCCAACCTAAAAGACCTCAACCTAAACCTCCAACTACCAAAGATGAGAATATTTCTCCTTCAACAAGTTTTCCTCCATTCATAAACATTCCTCCTCCTTCTCAATATTTCTCTAAGCCTCGACGAAATCGTTGTGCGAGAGACCGCCGACGAAAGCATCGTGCTCAAGCTCTTGAAGTTGTTCCTCAAAACATTCAATCTCCCAAAACTCCAACAGTTGACATGATTCCCTTTTCTCCTAAGTAAGATGTTGAACCTACATCTCCAAATCATAAGTTGCAAAAACCATGTGAGGGTTTTACTCCTATTCGTGTTCGTGCTCCTCTTTCTATAAATCTTGATGAAGAAATGGGTGAAAATGTTATTCATGATGGCAATACAACTCCTAATGCTTCTGATAGTGACTATGAATATGTTTATGTGGACAAACATTTATCTGTAGAGTTTTCAAAATCCTTAATCCTAGCTCCTAGAAATGAACAAAGTGACTTAGCACATGAGCACAGTCCTTGTTTGGATCTTGTGATAGGTCCATCTACTGTGCTCAATGCTGCTCCTCTGGTGTGTTTTCTGCCTTCCCAAAACAGTGATCAACAAGGTCAGGAAGTGGATGATGTGCTATATTAGCTACATTAGCACCATAGATCCTCTACCTCTCTCTTTTCTTGCTCTTTTATGATTATTCTTCTATGTGTATCCCTATTCTTCTATGTTCCCTAGTAATGTCTACTTGAGGACAATGCAAAATATTGAGAACTCTTTTGGTCTCTTTATTGTTGACTCAAAAGACATCTTCTATTCCCTTTCTTCCAAGGTAGTTTCCTTCCTTTGGGGAATGACGATTATTCTATGCGCATATATCCATATGATATACATGAGTTATCATACAACATACTGACCTCGAGGAAAGTGAAACTACCTTGTCTTTTGTGTTTTGTGTTCATTATCCTTGGATGCATTCCTTGATTTAGGGACTAAATCCTTGTGATAACGTGCTCTCTCTCTCTCTCTCTCTCTCTCTCTCTCTCTCTCTCTCTCTCTCTCTCTCTCTCTCTCTCTCTCTCTCTCTCTCTCTCTCTCTCTCTCTCTCTCTCTCTCTCTCTCTCTCTCTCTCTCTCTCTCTCTCTCTCTCGTGTATCCTACCTTAAAGAAATCGCTCTTGATAGGGTGTGCACGATCGATTTAATGTGGGGGCATACACTCCGCTCATATTTTCCTCGATACTCAATGTTACTTAGTGAACTTAGCTTTTCTTTGTAATTTTTGGTATCCCTGCCTTTCATGACCTCATAAGATCCTTAGTCCACTGGGGGTTTGGTGTATCTTGTCTCCTTGACGTAGTGAAAGTCTTTCAATCTTGTTTCTTTGTACTCTACCGGAAGTATTGGCGTATGCTTATACTCCCGCTAAAGTGGGGGCTAAATGTAGTGTCATAAAATTATGACCTTGTAATTTTCAACCACATTTGGGTCTTCACATTGGCAAAACGAATCCCTAAGCCTGATCGAAGACCCGAGACATGCTCACACTATTCGAAAACTGCATTTTCTCGCATCCCGCACTCTCCTTTGCTACTTTCTATCTTGGACAAGGGAAGGATAAGGATGTGGCGCCCCTGTCCTCCTAGGACAAGGGCGTGACGCCCTTTTCCTTGCCCTGTTTTGAGCTCCCTATGCATTTATCTTTCATTGAGCTTTACAATTTTGAAGCGGGAAAAGTTTCCCTATGTCGGCCTATGACAAAAAAATCAGTCAATTAACCCTAATTGAAAGGTATATAAGACACATTTTCCCTTCATATTTGCATAAGAGAAAGTAAGATGAACAAGCATTATCATCATTCAAGCATTCAAGCATTCCTTTCAAGCATTGAGCATTCTCAAGTCTCCTTTCAAGGCTAGGTATTGCATTCAAGTCAAGGATTCAACCATTGAAGAGGAGATTCCTTTCATTATTCAATTCCACACAAGCAACTCTATCTTCATTTCAATTGCATCCTCCCTTGAGGTGAATTCTATTTCAGTCTTTCATTTACATTTACTTGCAAGTATTGCTTTACATATTTTGGTTAATTCCAAAACTGGGGTTTGACTTGAAGGCAAACCCCCAATCCCAACCCGTTTTCCTCTCTTTTCTATCTGTAGGTTGCAGGTGCGCAATTGTATTTGCAGATTTGGACTTCATTCTTAGAGGCAGAAAAACCCTTTTTGACACGCGAATTTTTTGGAGGATCGTGTGCACCTTCAACACAGTCCCGACAACTTTCGTGCAAATTTGCAAGGGAGCTTCATCTTGACATTTTATTGCTAATTCCAGGTGCACAACTTCATCCCTCATTTATATCTCAAGTTACAACCATTTCTTTATCTTGGTCTTAAATCACATAATTCAACCTGTCGCATTTTAAAGGAGGGTTTCTTTCACTTTCTAAATCCTTTGTCAATTTATTTAGTATTCAATCTCTTCCTATTGAGATTGGATCTAGTGAATTTTCCCCCTCCTTTAAATGTAATGGGGTTGAGAGGTTGAAGGGAATCTCTTGTGAAACTTTCGCTCCTTTTCTTGACAAGAGAAAAGCTTTCCTCTCGATTTCTCCATCTCCTTCTTCACCGCCATTACAATATATATATATATATATATATATATATATATATAGAGAGAGAGAGAGAGAGAGAGAGAGAGAGAGAGAGAATGAAGTAATTCACATTGTTATCTTTGACATTCATATCTCTACAACTAATCTCTAACCTTTTTATTTATGACCTATTGTTGGGTTGTTTTAGTTGCGTAAATTTTCCTATTTATAAGGCTTTTTGGTTAATTGTCATTTAGGGTTTCTTGATAAAGGTTTCAAGCTTCACGATTTGTCTCTAGTATATGAGTTCTCAAAGTTTTTTGAATGTCATCTCAACTTTGTCCACTATCAACCTTTTCATTGTTGTAATAGATATAAACCTCATCATGGTTCCAATAATAATATAAGCATTTTAAAATGGATAAGAAAACTTTTTTGACACTAATTAATACCCTATTTTTTTCATGATTGTGTAATGTATGGTTAAAATACCCCTAATTTAACAATGCATCCTGCCACCTTTTCACTTTTCATGGGGTCTTATTGTGCTCTATCCTCTTATGTGCATTTATGTTTGTCCAAAGAGAACTCTGCTAACAATGTTCCCTATACTATTACTAGCACTCTCATGTTTCATACTTCTTGTTTTTCCTCTCTTCATAATTGTCTTCTAACTTGCTTAGGATTGTCTAACTTATCTTTGTCTCATATTACTATCATAGTACCACGTATACTTCTCACAAATGCATGAAATGTCTTTATATAGATAATGGAAAATGGCACTCGACCAAGTGATAAAGTAGACAATGTTTTGCATACTCATAAAACCATGAGTCAATGTAAAAATCCACCAAACCAAATGACAGGCTTGTATGCAGCAAGCTAGGTAGGAATTACGAGCCGACTAATCATAGCATAAATGCAACATGGGCCAATCCGAATAAATTGTTTGTCTAAAATGAAGAGGGGCGATTACTACAAAACACAAGTGGTAGCTAATCTGGCTCCAAAAACATCACTATTTCCACATAACATAAGGGTAAGTTGAAAATTATAGATCTTGGTCGTGCTCGACAAAACTAGCTATCCGTGTCTTTTATTTTTCAGTTGTGTGTATAACATGAAGGTTAGTCAATAGTTTTGGAGCCAAATTAGCCATGTCCCAAAACATGAGCCACCAACAATCGCATAGATCAAGCGAAGTACAAGGCTAGACCAAGTGCCCTCTATATTGGCCAATGTGATGTAACAAGTTTGATAAATGCCACAGGATAAGTCCAACCCACCACACACTGGCAAAACAAAAAACTTGTATGCCAATGCAAAGACCAAACAAAACTTAACTGGTATGATCTGACTGTGGATGTAAGCAAGTACCAAATACACCCAAAAAACTGATGAATATGCCAAATCAAAATTTCCCAAGGTAGACATTTTTATCGGATGTTTGTAAATAGTTCACACTATTATTATAAAGTGTCATTTTCACACCAATTTGTGTTGCCTGCGCACTTCACTCATATAATGCCAATTGTAAGGGGGATCCCTAAAATTGAATCAAGGGGGTGTAACATGTGTGGTATCTTGTATGCTTCCACACTTCTTACATTTATTCAATTTGAAGCTAATTGAGATATTATGGGGATTATGCATGTACTCATGAACTAAGATAAAGTTCCACTTTTTGGGTGTCCATCATGCCACCTAAACCACAATTTTATCCTTTGTTGTCAAAATAAATTTAGAGAATTATTTATTTTGAAAACAAGGGATACTGACTCACAACCATGTGTGTCATTTGTTTCCCTATCTCTTTAGACTCATTCTTGGGACAAATGATGAATGACAAAAACAAAAATGGTTTAACAAACATGATGAAGTCTATGGACTAATAGGTATTACAAATTGGAATCGATATTTTCATCACATTGAGAATGCTAAGTGCCCTTTCATTGCTTGGACCACCATCTAGTAATTGCATAGATACTTTGACTCTTCATCTTTTCATGATGTCATCTTGGTTAAAAGTAAGAAACCTATTATCACAACTTGTATGAATACATTTTCAACAAATGATTAGTTTACATATAGTGCTCCTTCACATACTCTTGCATCCACAATTGAGGACACTTCATCTCCTCCAGCTGAGAAAAATTCATCTTCTCCAGTTGGGGAAACTTTATCTGCTATTGCTACTATCAAGTTCAACAATGCTTCGTCAACAACTTCTAGTGGTTTGGTGTTGTAGGATTTTCATCGTCTTCCTAAGATAGATAATTGAAACACATTTCTACCAAATATTGCATCTTTATTTGTAGAGTCCCACATTGTAGATTTGGAGGACATCATTGAGGACATTCGTATCCTCAATGGAGTTGTATTATCAAATCTTCTAATATAATGGGAACATCTTTAGACTGTCCTATTCTCTCTTCACCTATATTTGCTTCTATCATGATTCTCATTGTTCCAGCTATGACCATACATCCATGGTCACTATGCCTAAATCTTATTTGGTATATGATTCATCTTGTTAGCATTTTCCACACTTCAGTATGCGCTTGGAGACATTTGAGTTGTTAGGATAATGTGCAAATATGTGTTTGGATTGATTGAGTGATGTGTTGTCATTGATGTCAACATATTCCTCTGTGTATTCCAGTGTTGCAGTCGAATTAAGTGAGTTGGTTTGGCTAGTATGTTACACATGAGTTGTTGCGGATTAAAGGGTTTTGAGATTAGTATCTCTAGTTGATTCAACTTAAGTTTTAGTGGTTCTCATGGAGATTTGATCAAGTTATGAGATGCGGCATTGTGGTTGGTTTTTTAGTTGTACGATGTTGATCAATGTTCTAGATTTTTCTCTGCGTTGCAATATATTGGTTTGTGGATTTGGCAGAGTGTTTGGGATGTTCTGGTGTGTCCTCAATTCAAATGGTTCTTGATTTGGAGGTCCACAAGTGAATCTTTTAGTTTGATAGTCAGTTCAATTAGTGTCTTGAAGTTTGGTATAATGATGATGGAGATTCTAGTAAGTGGTGTTGGTGCGGTTGTTTTTGTGGTAATTCATGATGCTTGTGGATGTTTTTAGACCATGTCCTATTTGTGTTGGTGGTCTCCATTGATCGTTGTACGCATTATTGATGATTTTATTTGATCCAATGGTGTTCTTCATGTTCTTGGCTGACATGATGATTGTAGCGTGTTGCAGATGTTCGAGGCATAATTCTTGGAGGTGTTTCATGTTCATGGTGTTGATTTAGGTCCATACTATGTCTTAGACAATATTGTTTTGGTTCGCATATAATATTGTAGTGTGTATGGTTATATCTTTGTAATTTGTGATGTGTGTTGAGCTGACCTTGAAAGATAGGTTGATGACACATATAAATAAATATAATACTCATATGAGAGAGGCATCTGTGTGCAAATAATGCTTTGATATTTTAGAATCGAAGAAGTGGTGCGAAGAAGTGTGAAGAAGTGCAAGAGAGTAGTGTATGTGTTATGTGCCTAACCAGAACTGTAACCAGGTATGAGGAGATGTTATTTTCTCAGTTCATGATCTTCCAGATGTAATCAAAATGTGTTTGTAAGACAGTGAGTCTTCCCTGGTTGTAACCCTTGTTGCTTTTGAGCAATGAGCTCTAAGTAGTGTGCCTGAATGCATGTGCATTCCCCATTGTAATATTTCATATACTTCTAACAGGGTATCATCATATTGTGGGTAGGTTCCCACCATTTTTTTTCCCTTGATTGGGTTTTCCACGTCAAAAATCTTGGTGGTATGTGTGTTATTGATGTGGTATTGAAAACTGATTCACCCCCCACCCCCACTCAGTTTTTTGCCTTGTTGCCAACATGAGCAACATTTGGAGGAGTCATTTTTGTCTTTGAACTATAATTTGTATTAGTCTTCATGAAATTATAAATTGCCATCTCCATCATTCTTGCCTAGGACACTTGATTTGACTATGGTGCCTTTCAACATTGGCATGGAGACACTTCAACAAAGTTTAGAGGCTTCCTTCATCTCGAGTTTTCTTTCCACATATTCTTTTTAGGAATTGGAAGATGGCTTGCATAATTTTGTAGCATTATTTCTTCCTAAGGGGAGGAATGTTGTTTGTTGGGATTTTATTAGCTTCAACATTCATTTTTAGACAACTACCATTATTGCAATTTCTAGTTTCTTCATTAAGTGGGGGTCGCATTGTATCACTCCTCTCATATAGGAATAATATTTTCCTCACATAGGGTTTTGTACTTCTCATCTTTTACCCTCATTTAAGGAGGATTTTTTTCCCACATGGTTTTCTCCGCTTATTTATAAATGCTTTGTGCTTGTATACCTTATCAAGCTTTGATTTCGAGACCCACTTTTCTCCTCACCTTAGTTAGGCTTAAGAGGGGTGTTGGTGTGTTAATCCTACTTAGGTGGCTACCTAGGTGTTAACTTGCTTATGTGGCAAGGTAGGTAGGGTGGTAGGTAAGAGGTAGGTAAGATGCCTTTCTTATATATGTACCCCTTCCTACACATTTTAATTCACTCACTCATTCTATGCAATCCTCTTCATTTGTTTTCAATTCTCTCTCTTTTTTTGTTTCTACTTGCCTAGTGTTCTTGGCTAAATCTCAAAAATATTATAATTTACTTTATTTTAATTCTATATTTATTTATTTCAAGCCTAACTCATTGTCCCAAATCAAATTTATTTATCAAATTGTAATTTCATTAATTATCATAAGATAATTTATGTAATTTGATAGTTTGTCCCAAACATTTGATTATTTTATCTTCTCGCAACATATAATAAATTTACAATTAGTTTAGTAATTTATTTTCAAAACACATTTTTTAATTATCATCTTCACCTCATCCATTAAATTACAATGCAAAACATGAAATTTGTGTTTTGGGCTCACTTTAGTTAGAGTTTTAATAATGCAAAAACAAGTTTGAAAGTGTCATATTCTTATGTGAAGTACAATTGATAACTCTTGTATCTTGATCCACTTACCACTTATCTCTAGAAATTTAGTTCGAATCATTTGATGCCCTATTTATCACCCAAGATTATATTTGTAAGTGGACTTGACCCAAGTCATTTTAGTGGATCTTAACCTTGAATTTTAAAACTCAAATTTAAAATAAATCTCATTGAATCCCTCCCACTAGCCATAATGAACTAATTTAGTACATATTTGTGTTACTGTTGGGTAAAATTTTTGTAAACTGGGGAAGTTCACCAAATTGTGGTTTCATCCACAATATGCGAGATTAAATATCTCCTAATTATAAGAGAAGGCTCCCCCTTTTTGCTTACTACTCTCTTTTATTTATAACAAAATACAAACTATGATTCCTAATCTAAGCTTGGGTAGTACATCATCCTATTCTCTTTTTTAGAATAGATGTTATTTTTATTTATTTATTTATTTTTCAAAAAATAAATTACAATATAGAGCATTAATGATAAATACAACCTTGAAGTTACTGCAAAATAACTTAAAACTTGTCAATGAACAATACAAATAAAGAGAAACAAAGTTTCTGTGAAGGCACAAAGTCCTCCATTGCTTCTCCAAGACGAGAAAATAGTGTTCAAGCACAAAGTCTTACAATCACTATAATATAGATCTACCTTTTACAAATAACTTTTGTAACCCATAATATATTACCAAGATAACAAAGCAAAGCACAAAGTATTTGTCTCGATATCTAATTACAATTTTGATCATCTTTTCTTGAAATAACAAAATGAAGCTCAAAGTCTTCAATGCATTACTTCTTGTACTAATTGCTAATTCTATTTAAAAAAGTGTTGAAATGTAACAAAAAGTTTACAAGCCAATACTTGTCCTACTCTTTAATAATACTTTTCCACAATGCTTTTTCTTAATCAAAACCAGATTTAATAAGAATGATACAAGAATACTCTCACCATAAACCACAATGAATCTAACACAAAGTCTAAATGTCAAAGATGTCTTCTTATTTGATCAAGTTTGCAAAATAACAATATGAACTAAAAGTTTCACTTTCCCCTTCACTTCAACAGAGTTTTGTTGCATAAAATTAAAGAAAAAATTACAAAGAGAAATCTCATATATATAGGTGAGGTGAAATGAGATAATCTAGGCAAACTATGACTAAATCAAAGAAGAATCCTATTTGACTTAGAACTCGTGCATGTTCTAGATGCAAAACTTGAACACGAAATGACACTTGAGGTGTTGAAAACTAACTACAAAAATGCACCTACTACTTTGGAGATGTGAAAACTATTAAGTGTCACCATACACTCCATTATGATCTTGCTTCATGAATTCTTCAAACTTTTGAAGATCAATCTTCATCTATCCTTCAATAGGTTCCTTGGTATGGCTTCTGATAACTTTGACCCAAGTAATCAAATGTTTGAGGCTCACGTAACACTTTTTGTGCTTCTTTAGAAGAAAATCCAACTCATCCAAATTGACTTGAATGTTTATTAAGTTATCAATAGAAGATAGTGAGAAAAATTCTTTATCCACCTCTTCTCCAATGAGCGAACTGAATTCTTTGATAATAACATCTTCATGAAGAGGCTTTTGGTTTTAACAAAGGAATATACTAGGAAGTGCTAATATCTTTTCAATTATCTCCTTTTCTTTGTCATTACATTCCCTTTGAGCCTTTCTCATATCTTTGATAAACATTTACAGGGTGTTCATTTGACGTTCTAACACTTCCCTTTGTTCAATGTACATATCCCTTGAAGGAAGCACTCCATTATCAACTAGAACATCTAATTGAAAACCTTCCAACTTCAACCACGAGTCGAAGTCCTTCTCTTGTGTCTCTAACTCCTGTGAGAATAGGCCCAATGTTTTATCTATCTCATAATTAACACCCTCTAGGTAATTTATTAAGACAACTATGAAACTTATGAGATGTGTTCCCTGATTGAGTATCTTGTCCATCCACTCACCAACTATTCTTCCTCATGGATTGATCTACTTAACCTTCTTGATGATCAGTTCATTAACTGATGAAGTGACTAGCTCAATTATCTCTGAATAATTTGTTATTTTGATCCGCACATTGGTGAGTTGTTCCACCTATTTCTTCAGTCTATCTTTCTTGACTTTTTCCTCGTTATAACTTACTACAATATTATCAAAAGATGATTGACCATCTTCTATTATTCTTTCATGAGTTTGCTTTCCCAAATCAATCCTGTTAGTAACACAATTTGTAGGCTAAATCTTGTCTATGTCTATAGCAGGTGGAGGATTTGCCATTTCTACATAATTATTCTTTGACTTATCAACCTTTAACCTAGATAAGGTTTGAATTTCTTTGTACCCTTGGGTTTAACACGAACCAATTGACTAAAGTTGAAGTCATCTAGGGATATGGATTGCTTTTTCCTCTTAGGGGTATTGGAAACTAATCAAGGTGGCAAAGGTGTATCATCTTCTACTCCTATGGTCAATACCTAAGATGCAAGCTCTTGATTACGTATGCTCATGGTTACAATAGGAGTGGTAGTTACAGCTGCAGGTGGATTCTCAACAACCAAAACCTTGGGAGGAAGACCGAATTCTAACATAAACTTATTAAAATATTCTAACATGGAGGAAGTCACTTCAAACAAATTAGGAAGGAAAATATTCTCAATATTATCTCGTGTGGTATCTAAAGCTTCCTCATTGGTTGTTGTGGAATGGGTGGTGTGAATTAGTACACTAGGAGTCTCAACTGCATATGAAATGGTAGAACCAAAAGTCATGTGATTAGAAACTGGCACTGAAGGAGGAATTGTACCTAAAACATTATGAGATGTAGGAGGAATGATTTCTTGTGTCCCTTTTGACTAGGAAGTATTGGGAATTTCTGGTAACCCTTCCTCATCATACTCTTCCTCCTGATCCTTTTATCACTCTTCCCCTTCTTCCTATTGAAGCTCTTCGTCAAGTAATTCTTCTTCAACTTCATCCTATGTTTGAGTGTCCTGGGCTGAGGATTCCCCTTGACCCCTATCCTTACCTTTTCCAACTATAAATTTGAATTTAGGAGCCTTTGGGGCTACCAAATCTTGTTTATTCATAGTTCTCAACTCTGAAGTTTTCCCAATTGGGCCTATAGTGTCATCATATGATCCAGTTTGAAAAGGTTTTAACTAAATCCCCTTCTGTGTAAGCCAGACATTAGTATTGGCAAGGATACTCTAAAATCTAGTCCTTATTGAATATTTTCCTTTTGGGGTCATTGAATAAGAGGCAACCTTATTCTTTTCATATGTAGGATCTAGGACATCTCCATCATCTTCAAGATCCTCAAGAATATAGCTAGGTTCAGATTCTCAATTTGATCCACAGTAAGATGACAATAATCAAGCCTTTTGATATCCTCTACCCGATGAACACGAGTGTAACTTTTCTTCAGTTTGTTCTTCATACCTCTGTAATCAAAATGTTTCCTAGCTTTGAAGAACCTCATTGTTACTCTTCCCATCACTTCAACCATGGCTCATGCCTTATAGATGAAATTGATTGAATATCTAGCAATAGTGAGAGAGAACTTGAAACTAGTCTTACACAAATTTGATTAACATTCATGGATTGCCACCATCTAACAAGCTAGCTCCATGAGTATAATTTTGTTTGGTGGGTACCTAGGAAGCATGAAATGTTCTCCACCAAAGCATACAATTTTGAGATATGTAAAAGTGGGGAATTGTAAGAATATGCACTCATATTGGTTTACCACATTCCAATCTTCATCTGATACTCTCTTCTTTCGAATATCTTCATCTAACATGCACATATAATGATAAAAGAAAGCATCATTCACTCTCCTGAAATGATGTAAATTGTTCTTTAGAGTCAATCATGTTTAATGTTAATATACAAGAATTTTACTCCTATCTCTTATGGTGGACAACCCTAGAAAATTCCTCATTGAGGCTGCTGCATATACTAAATATGAAGTCATATAGAACTTCAAAGTGGTAGGAACCTTGGTTAACTGTTCACACAAAGCATACGCTATTTGTTTATCCCAATAGATCTTCTTTTTATTTTGCCAGATAATATGGATGTATTGATACATCCACTTATGACAAGTATATGAAACAAGAAGTCTCTTTACTCTATTGAGGAGAGTAATCAAATCATTTACCTCTTCAATGAAGTCACTTCGATGAAAAGTCTCAAGCCATCTTGCAATAGTAGGGCTTGGAGTCTTCAGCCAATTATCATTGATGTTTTTCCTACATTTATCTAAGTTGTTGTCATAGTATGTTAATGCTATTTTGCATTTCAATATTGGCATATTGATCAATATTAGGACACTTGAAGACAGTGTCAAAGAAATCCTCATCCAATTTCATGAGAGTCTTCTTGCCCTCTACATCTTTAACTGACCTACTTACTAGATCATATCTGTTAGCTAATGCTAGCACAAATTCAAGATTTTGAGTTGACATTGGGAAAGTTGCAACCAAGTGAATGCCATTGTTGATGATAGCCTCCATTTTGTAATATTGTGGTGGCTCTTTTACTCTCTTTAAAAAGTCTTCAAGATCTATGTAGCCTATCTCTGTGTCCCTTATGTTGTCAATATTAGATGACACAAATGAAGATGAGAAGACTGAATGAGGGTCTTGCTTCTTGAACTTTATTCCTTTATTGCTTGGTGATGGTTCCGTCATTTGATTGTGATGACAACTGCAACATTTGGAAAAGATCGTCACCATGCTTTAGCTCATTAGAATCACCTTATTAGGATTCCAAAAACCCCAATTTGTTGATAAAACAAAAAGCCTTTCAATGCAAACGGGATTTGTATCTCCAATCTACATGTGTGTGTATCTAGTGTAAATCGGGCTTATAAGCCCGATTTACACTAAAAATTGGTGAAAAGACATAGAAAGTGCATTTAGAAATATAAGTCCGATTTGCAATTGAGGGACTCAAAAAGTATAAAGTGGTGTAAATCGAGCTTGAAAGTCTGATTTGCATCTAGGAAGATCAAACAATGTTAAATGGTGGCAATCGGGCTTTCAAACCCGATTTACTCCATAAACCTGATTTACACCATATAAAATAGCAAACGGAAGGATACACTGCATTTGGTGTGTGTCAGAGTTATAACCTCGACATGCACCAAGGAAAGGAACCATGGTGTATGGCAGGGCTACAACCCCGATCTGCACCATGCAACACTACTTGGTAAAATATGTGCACAATACTTGGTTTCAGTGACAGTGTAGGGTGAGGGTATGGCCCTGACATACACTATAAGGAGAGACCTCAGTGTATGTCGGGGCTATCACCCCATCATAAATGTAAGGAGGCTTTGGGAAAAATATCTGTTCGGGTTATACCCAAAGCATCCACCATGAATTACATGGTGTATTCCATGGTAATAAACTCGACATCAACCAAGAATTACATTGCAAAGAAAAATGAAAATGGTGCATGTCGGGGTTACAACCCGTCATACACCATTAGAAATTTGAACGTGGTGTATGGTAGGATACAAACTCGACACTCACCATAATAAAATTAGACAGATCTCTAAACAAAACAAAAAATGAAAAGGAAAAGAAAAGAGAGATCATACCCCCAAAAAAGAGGACGTCTTCGACTCTTACTGGGGATTCCACAATCCTTGAAAGCTCTCAAATCATAACAAACGAGAGCAAAAAGAAAGATAAAAAGAAATAAAAGAATAAGAAACTAAAACAAACTCAAAAACCCTAGCGTAATTAATTCGCTAAGTCATGCAAAATAAATATGCACTTCGGGCTCATAAGTCTGATTCACACAAAAGACTCAAAAAGGGGTGTAAGTCAGACTTATGAGCCTGAAGTGCACCATTTTAAGACCATCAAGTGCAACATTGGAGTTAAAATCCAACCTAGCATAAAAGGACCGAAAGATGGTGTAAAGTCATACTTTAAGTCTGACTTTGCACCAAAAGGCGAAAAGGTTTGTTTTAAGTTAAATTTTTAAAATTAACCAACAAAATAAAAATAGGGAAACAGATACAAAGTTTCCCAAGGATTAGCGAGGTAACCGAAATGCCTCAAAAAATGAACCCTTAGAGAAGTGAGATCAAATTCGAATAAAGATTCATAGGGGTTGTCTTATTTTTGCTCGAAGCAAAAACAAGGACAACAACTTTGTATGCTTGGTTGTTCAGTTTAAAGACATTTCATTTTGCCAAGCTCATTTGAAATCATATTGGAATGTGAAAAATAATATCTAGGTCAAAAGATATTAAAGGAGAATATATCATCCATTATCTAATTGTGACATCATCTTAGGTCAGTTATATGCTTGCTTACTATCTCCCATCTTTCACTCAAAGCCATATCATTTGTCCAACAAATGGTTTGAATGAGGAGAATTTGATCTTCACAATTCAAAAAAATCTCAATAATGTTCTCAAACACCACCAATTCCTAAATAAATTTGAATATTAGAAGATTAAGGCACACAAAGAACAATCTTTTAGATCATTCTTATGTGATATAGTTTAGATCCATGCAAGTTTAAGTTTTGCACATGTGAAGAGCATTGAAATTAAAAAAATAAGAAAATAAAGAAAATCCTATTTTACCAATCTCACTGCAAATCTAAAAAAAAAGGATGTTGCTTTAGCATTGGAATGTGGATGTTTGATTTATTTCGAAGTTTGACAAAATAAACTTGTATAAAACTACGAGTTTATGATATTACGAGGTGATCTTATTTATACACTTTCTAATTAAAAAATCTACAATAAGGTGAGGATAATAATGATGATAACGAGTAAAAATTTTATTTCAAATTTGAAGAGAATAATATCGAATTACTCATTTATTTGATGGATAATTGTGCACACCAACTTTTCATCTAGAGATTGGTTCAACTAATGAGAAGAGAAGAAGTTTCTAAAATGGAGAAGAGTTAATTTGTAAGAGAAAATTAAGTTTCTAAAATGGAGAAGAGTTAATTTGTAAGAGAAAATTAAGATTCTAAAATGAAGAAGAGTTAATTTAAGAAAGAAGAATAAGTTTGTAAAATGAAGATGAGTTAATTGATGAGATGAAAATTGAAATTTTAAATGAAAATTATGAAGGAATAATTAGTTCACATTTAATTAATATTTAGCTAAATAAATAAATTAGAATAGACAATTAGAGAATGAAATTAACTCGCTTTCAATTAAATAATAAAATATTATTTAATTAAATGGATAAAGTGAGAATTATTAAATGATTATTAAAAATGATGTGATAAACGATAAATGATTAATAACATTTAATGGATGATTATGAATAAATGATAATGATAATTAAGAAGAATATTTTTAGTGTCTATAATTATGAATCACAAGACAAACATTCAGGCACACACACTAAAGTTCCAGTTTTTCAATTTTAAATTTCTATAACTTGAATTTCCTAATTTTGAATTCTAACTAAATATATTGTAATTTAATTTATTTAATTTAATAGTTATTTATTCCAACCCTAACTTATAATCTCAAATCAAATTTATTTATCATTATAATTTAATTATTTATTGCGAGACAATTTATGTAAGGCGATAGTTTTCCCATACATTTTGATTGTGTAATCTTCTCACAACATAAAATAAATTTAAAATTAGTTTCATAAATTTATTATCAAAACTTGATTTTTCATTTATCATCTTGACCTCATCTAATATATTATAATGCAATAACAAGTGAAATTTATGTTTTGGGTTGTGTTTGATTATAATTTTTAAAATGTAATAGCAAGTTTACAAGTGGTACATCCTTGTGTGAAATGTGACTCATAAGATTCTTGTATCTTGACACCACCATCAATTATCCCTAGATCCCCTATTTATCACCTTGGATTAGATTTGCACGCATGGACTTCACCATGTTTAGGGTTTAGGCAAACCAGAGTAATAAACACTATTAAATATAATGCATAATAAAAAGACAAAAATAACAATCCACAATAACACATAGATTTAACATGGTTCACCCAATGTGGGCTACATCCACGGAGAAACAACCGTCCACTTTTTTGCATTATCCAAGAAAGAGAAAATTACAATATGATGATATTTCACATTCCACAACTACTTTTTTATCAAGCCTTTTAGGTGGTTTACAAAGGTTAGTTTACATACAAAACTAATAGCCCCCTTTATTAAATAATGGACAATTTTTGTTTTAAGGCCACTGCCCTCAGTAACCCCCATTGGGGGTATTTCCCCCAGACCTCTATAGTGAGCTCCACTCTCGGACCCTTGTTGACGAGTTCAATCCCCGAGCTTCATAGGAGGGGCTTTGCTCCCTTATGGTCCCACACAATTGATTTGGGAGAAAACACGCTTGACAAAGTCACATGCCAATATACCCAAGTTATTTTTGTTGTTGTGGGTCTTACCCTTGATATTTTAAAACTCAAATTCAAAATAATTCTCATTGAATACTTCCTACTAGCCATCATGAGTTGACTTAGCACACATTGTCTTGATTTGTATGCTTGGTTATCGTGTTTAAAAACATTTGAACTCACTCATTTGAAATCATGTTAGAATGTGAAAATAATATTTAAATCAAAAGAGCTTAAATGAGAATACATCTTCCATTATCTAATTGTGACATTATCTTAGATCCATTATATGCCTGTTTACTATTTTTCATCTTTCCCTTAAAGCCATAATGCTGGTCCAACAAGAGGTTTGAATGAGGAGAATTTGACCTTCACAATTCAACTGATTCTTAATAGTGCTCCTAAACACCACCAATTCCTACATAAGTTTGAATATGAGAAGATCAAGGCAAATACCATCTAATAGTGAACGATATTCTAGATCATTCTTGTGAGATATAATCTAGATTTATATAAGTTCATGTTTACACATGTGAAGACCAAATCGACACCCATATAAATAAACCAAGGTATAACATAAATCAATTTATAAAAGCCTAAGTCAACCATTCGTGCAAGCACTAAAATTCTCTAATGTGGTGAGTCACTTTTAGATTTCTCCAACTTCAATTTCTTGACAAAGAGCTCTTGATTTAATAAGTCCATATTATGGACACCTAAATGATGTTGCGTTCAAATCATCTACAATTAAATTTATTTATCATTATATTGATAATTTTTTTTTAAAGATAAATTCGTTTAATCTCTCCTATAAACTATTTTTTTTCAACCTTGTCAACATTAAAAGCTCCATCTATCTATACATCGAGTTCCAAAGCAGCTCTAAGACAAAAAGAATCATAAATACAAATTAAAAAAATTTATATATTTTTCATGTGACGTGCAAATCCAAAATCATCTCAGAGACTGCAAATGTTTTTTTAACGGGTTTCCCGAAGTGATATTCAAAAGACAACTCAGAGATTAATAATTCTCCCCGACTCTGCCGCGGGAGCTTTGTTATTCCATCATAGCCGGGACAAATTTCTTCAAAAAATTAGGGCCTGTTTGGCCTATTTAGCGGATAATAGATTTTTTATTTCCTTACACCTCTGAGAAAAAACAGTAATGGAAGGAGGGTTTAGCATAGACGTCTCCAGCGATGGCGCTGCGCGCCTGCGTGAGGCCATTAAGGGCAAGCTCTCTCAGTTCATGGGCACTTATACTGACGACGTTTTAGCGGTGGGTTTAGCTTGAAGTTTTTTGTATGCTAAGTTTTCCATGTTTTTGAGAGGTAGGGCATACCTTCCACATAATTGCATGCACTATTTTATCCAGTGTCAACATTTTATCACGTCCATTGCACATTTGAACCTTCGGATTCGCGGTGAACGCGTTGCTGTTCAATTGTTTGACCTCTCCCGTTTGACGAGCGGTGCGTTGAAATTAGATCGTGGGTTTCAACGGAAATTTTAGCGCATTGTGGAAGATCGGGGCCCAGGTTCAAATAATACAAATTTTGAAGAATCAACCTAAGAATTCAGGCTTACAAATTCTCGGACAGGAGTTTAATTGCATGAGTTTACTTTTGAATTGGAGAAATTATGCTGCTTACCTTTGATCGTTAATCACTTAAACTCTTTAAGGCGATGGAAAACCTAAATTAGTATACTTAGCAATACATTCCTCGGGAGTCCGACATTTTTTGAGTCACGCAAATGTACGTTCCGTAAAACTCCCCAGGTATTGTTGCATAAGGCATGGTTACCAAATATAGTAGATATTATGATAGGTATCCATAGTATTTTTCAGTTTTCTCATTCCACCGTGTAAACGCCTGATTAAATGGCGAGGAATTTGTAAAGATATCTGGTATATTTTTTATATTTAAAAAATCTAAAATTGGATCTGAAAAAATATAAATATACTTTTATGCATGATGATAAATAAATAATTTAATCATTGAAGTCCAGATTAGAAAACTGGTTGATGCAAAAACTAGTACACAATATAATCTAGAAACATTTGTTTCTTTAATTGATATATTCACAGCTCCATAGTTGCAATTAGATTTATATTTTGCAGCTTTGGGTATACATGTTGTGATGAATTTTTTTAGTTATTATAATTTGATTTTTTTAATATGCAGTTTACCATTTTTCTATGCTTATTGTATTATTTCAATGGATCATTTTTTTTTTCTGTATTTTAGGTAGAGTGTATGAAACGTTTAGTATGAGATCTGCTACCTTGGTGTAAGCTTTTTAAATAGGAAAGCTGGAGAATTTTTTAAGCATGTGGCTTGCCTTTTCTTCCTTTTTTTTCTTGTTTCATTCTTTTGTGGGATCTGTGATGGTGTATATGCAGATTTTAAGATTGCTAGTGTAGTTGGATGTTAAGTTCCTTATGTAGTCTTCGTGAAGTATTCTTTGGTTTATTGCTTCTTATTCTGTTATTGTATATAACTTCAATTTGTGATGGACTAATTTGACGGACTAATTGGTGGATTTAATTTTCTAATTACAGGAGTATGTTATTGTTCTTGTCTGTCATGGAAAGCATCAGGATCAGGCAAAGAAAGACCTCGATGCATTTCTTGGTGAGCACAGCAGTGCATTTGTTACATGGTAAGTCAAGTTTTTGAGCCTTTCACGTGTCTTTTGAGCTGAATAGTTTTGCGAGCAATATGATCGAATCTATGCATTCATATGGGAGTGAAATTACATTTTGAAACCTCGCAATAGTATTTGAGAAGTAGAACAGGTCAGAGTGAAATGTTGTTGCCAAATTAATATGTTTGAGGAGTGCTTACTGGCTTTAACTGAAAACATGACTGTATTGATGGTTTTATGTAAATTGAAAACATTTCAAACATTCAACACATCAAAATTTTTAAATATCAAATTAAATGTTGGTTTCCACCATTTGCAGGAAAAAAATTAATAGTATATTTCATCAACCCTCTGTGAGAGGATTTTCAACTGCTATCATTTGTTATTTTAACTTGTCATTAGTTCTTTTCTATTGATATATAAGATTGATAGTGATAACAGCAATTTAGTAAGGGGGAAGGCTGATGGCCAATGGACAAAATGTCAAAAAACATAATTTTTTTATCCACAAAGCCACACAGAATGACGGCCAAGATGAGCTTCATAGGACAGGTCAATGTTGATCTTGAACAGTTGTGTTTAGTTATATCATTAGAAATTGATAATAATCAAGAAATCCGGTTAGGGCACAAAACAGGGATTGAAATCTGTTGCTCCACATTTGCAGAACTAGAGGACATGATTTTTATATTAGTGTATCTTCCTACAGATTTGTTTTATGGCTGTCTTTGAACTTCGTGGTGTCTTAATTGTCTATACCTCATGCAAGTAAACTGAATCATAGTGGAAATGAACCATAATTATGTGCTCTGAACTTGTCTCTTATTCATGATGGATAGAATGACAAATCTTTTGCAGAGGGGATTCATGTCTTAATAGTTTTCAAAATAATTGAACGTTGTGATGCCAATTTGAAGTGTTGTAATAGTTGGGGTTGTCGAAGTTATCACTTGAGACATTTCCTTCATATGTCCTCTCAATAACTTGTTAATTACTGGACAATTTCTATGTTTTCACAGCACTCTTCCGATGCATGATACTTTTTGATGACTATTTATTGTTTAATTCTTTGGAAGGTTTTTGCAACCGATGTTAGTAATCATATTTTAATTCAGATTAGATACCATTGTGGAATATACACTAGAAACAAGGAACAATCTGTTTGGAATTCCCAACTAACTAGAACAATAACACTATCATATTAGTGCTTGATCACTGTAAGATGTGAGAAAATCTGTACCAATAGATTTTGTTGGTTGTCAAACAAACAATGAATGGATGGTACAAGCCATGTTGCTATTAGTCAGTCTAGCAATGTTATATATTGTTAGGGTTTAGGTAGACCGAAGCAATAAACAATATTAATTTTAATGTAGAATAAAAGAGGCAAAAATAATAATTCACAATAACACAGATTTAATGTGGCTCACCCAATGCGGGCTATATCCATAGAGAAACGACCATCCATTTTTTTAATTATTATTCAACAAAGAGAAAATTACAATCTGATGGCTTTTTACATTCCACAACCACTTATTTATCAAGCCTTCTTGACAATTTACAAAAGTCATTTTACATACCAAAATAACAGCCAACTCCTTATAATGGGCAATTTTTGCTTCGTGGAGAAAACACGACCGTCAAAGTCACCAAATTTAAGCTCGACAACATGATTACTCGTCACATGCCAACAATCTCCCACTTAGAGACTGACTAGGCTCCACGCTAAACAATCTCCCACTTGGAGATTGATCCTACTGTAACTCCCATTGGATTGCACTTGGACTTGGCTTGTTTCTCATTTCCATTATCATGCTTGAAGACCAACAAAAACTAAGCAGGAAATCAGTTTCTCCTGACTTATTGCCTTCATTAACATATCTGCAAGATTTTGACTAGTGTGTATCTTTTCCAAGTCCAACTATCCATCTTCTAAAATTGATCATATGAAATGGTATCTTAGCTGTACATGTTTAGTCATAGAATGAAGGGTTAAGTTCTTTGCAAGATGAATGGTACTCTGACTATCACTGTACACCCTATTATGCTCTTGCTGCTTGCCAAATTCCTCCATAAACCTTTGTAATCAAATCATCTCTTTACTAGCCTCTGTAGCAGCAACATACTCTACTTATGTTGTTGGAAGTGCAACAACCTTTTGCAATTGTGAAATCCAACTAACTGCTGTGCCACTTACAATAAACACATACCTTGTGGTGGTCCTCTTGCTATCAATATCACCTGCTAATTCTGTGGACGTCGGGAATTTTGGTGTCTATTGGGCACCGTTTATGTTGTTTTAAGTTTGCAGAAAATTTTAATTTCTAGGTTTCTTCTAAACCTCGAAATTTGTGCCTTGGAATTCGTGTCAGAATTCTCCTATAAGGTTTCAGTTTTTTCAGCAGCTGCTTCTATTCTGTTTAAAAAAAAAAATCAGATTCTTCTGTCTCTTGCTTTCACTCAGTTGACCTCGATCAACCTCAATTTCCGTGATGGCATCATTAACCAACATCATGTTGGAACATAGTTAGAAGTTTAACGGCCGCAACTATAACACCTGGAAATATCGTAAGCTTACCATCTTTGAGTATCGTTGCCTTGGTCAGCTTGTTTTGGGCAAGGAATCTCGTCCTACAACAACAGGTGATGATCACGACAAACATGATGTGAAGAATCGAGAGGCTGTCATGCTTATCAAACTCTGCGTCACAGATAATCAACTCCCACAGGTGCCTTCAGGTAAAACAGCAAAAGAGATCTAGGATCTTTTGAAGGATCTTCATGAAACGTCCGATAAGAGCCGAACTTTCTTTCTGAAGAATATGCTGTTTTCTATCATGATGGATGAGAAGTCATCTATCCAGGCACATCTTACGAAGATCAAGGACATCCATGATCAATTGGAAGCTATAGGCCAGACCATGGTGGAAGAGGATATGGTAGTGATCATGCTGAAAAGTCTTCCCAGATCTTACGAGCATTTCATTGATACGCTCAATATCTCCTCTACTAATGTTGATTTGAAGTTTCTTGATCTTTGCAACAAGCTGCTACAACAAGATCGATGGAAGCAGTAGTTTGGAAGCAGCGCTAGTTCATCCACTGAACAGGCTTTCACAGCCTCAGCTTCACATAAGTACAAGGATAAAGCTCCATCCTTCCAGCAGAAAGGACAAGGTCAAGGTCAATCTCAGTAGTCTTCCAAAAAGAAGAGCTTACAGTGTTCCTACTGTCATATATATGGCCATTTGGTGAAAGATTGTCGGAAATTGATAGCATCCCAACAATCCAAATAGGGAGGGTCCAAGCAAAAAGCCAGTTCTGCCACGCATCCTGATCAGAAGGAATTTGCATTCTATGCGTTCATGGCCCAAACCTCCTCTGATGATGTTCAATCATTAGCCTGGTACATTGACTCTGGAGCCTCTCGGCATTTCACACATCGTCGGGATTGGTTTACAGAGTACATGCCTTTCATTGATTCAGTGATCTTTGGTGGAGGCGAAGAGTATACTGTTGTCGGCAAGGGTAACGTTTAGATTTCATCTGGTGGGAGGGATTTAATATTCCTCAATGTATACTTTGTACCTGGTATGAAGCTCAATCTACTGTCAGTCAGTCAGATTATGCAACATTCACCACAGCTGGATGTCGTCTTCGGGTTGCACAAGTGCAACATTGTTGACAGGGAGACTCACACTACAGTTGCAGTTGGTATTGAGGATCATGGTCTTTATAGACTTGTTGATTCTACCGGTTCTCAGGAGCTTGCCATGGTAGCTAGGAGTACTTCCATCAACACTCTTTGGCATTAGTGATATGGGCATCTCAATGTCCATTATCTCTCTTAGTTGGTTTGAGAGGATCTAGACGTAGGATTACCTGAGATTCAAACTCATAATCATGGAGTTTGCGGAGCGTGTCAAGCTGGAAAGCAGCATAGGACTCCGTTTTCAGATGGAGACGCTCAGAGAGCATCCGAGGTCTTGCAGCTCGTTCATGCAGACATCTGTGGTCCCATGAACACTCCATCAGTCACTGGATGCAAGTATTTTCTATTATTTGTTGATGATTTCAGCAGATGCATGTGGGTTTATTTTCTTAAGCAGAAATCAGAGGTGTTCACCATGTTTTAGATGTTTAAGGCCTTAGTGGAAAAAGAGTCTAGCTGTCAGATAGTCACTCTTCGGTCCGACAATGGAGGGGAATTTTGTTCTACAGACTTCACCAACTTTTGTGCATCACATGGGCATTAAGCATCAACTTACCATGCCTTACACCCCACAGCAGAACGGTGTTGTTGAGCGTAGGAATCGTATAGTCACTGAGATGGCTTGGTCTATGTTGGAGCATAGAAATGTTCCAAAACACTTTTGGGCGGAAGCGGTCTTCACTGCAATCTACCTTTTGAACCGGTCTCCCACAAAGGCTGTTAAGAAGATGACTCTAGAGGAAGCTTGGTTTGGCAGGAAGCCCAAAATCAGTCATTTGAAAGTTTTTGGCTCTACAACTTATGTTTGGATTCCAGATGCGACGCGCACCAAACTGGATCCAAAGAGTCAGAAATTGATGTTCACCGGCTACAGTGACAACCACAAGGCATATCGGCTGATTGATATAAACACTAATCACCTCATATTCAGTGGAGATGTAGTATTTGATGAAGAAAGACGACCTTTCAAGCCTTCCTCTTTGTTGTGACGTATTCACACATCGCCCCATTGCAAATGGGGACCCCTACTTTTTTTGCTTTTTGGGGTTTTGCTTTCTAGGTTTTAGGGTTTTGTCTGTTAGCCTTTGCTTTTCGAGTGTCGCCAGGGGGATCACCTGGATAGCAGGCTCTGCTTGAGCTAGGTTGAGTCTTTGGGGCCCCAAAATTAGGATTTCTTTGAAAGTCTTCCTTAGGGCCTGGTTTTGATCTTGTTGCTAATTGTGTCTTGCTTGGTGAGTGAATATCATTCTTGAAGGTCCAAGCTAGGTCAAGTTGGTGAGTGGTGAAGTCTGGAATGTCATCCTGATCTTCAAATGCCCTGAAATTTGGCTAAGTTTGGAATGTCCTGATCTTGAAATTTGACTAAGTCTGGAAAACTGAAGAATCCTCCAAAAACTAGATTTTGCAATATAACTCCTGGAGGTCCGAAACCACTCTCAAACATCCTGACAATATATATGAAATATAACTTAAAGTATAAGAAAGAAGAAAGATATAAGGTAATGTCACTTATACTCAAATGTTATAAAATGATCTTGACGGAGAGACCAAAATGTCAAATTTCGCTCCTGACCCTTCCAAAGGGCCCAAAGTGAATTTTGCTCCTGACCCTTCCAAAGGTTCCAGAGCGAAATTCTCCATAAGACATTCTACTTTGACCAAAACCTAGAACTAACGCATTCTTAGGCTTGAATGAAGGTAAACACGGTTGTTTGAATGAGGAAATGTGAAAATGAAGTTTGGATTTGAGCCCAAGGATGATTTTCGCTCTTGACCCTTCCAAAGGGTCCAGAGTGAAATTCACTATAAACCTCTTTTGCTACCTTGTTTGGGATCCAATCCTTGTTCCTTAGGTGGAAAATGATCTAAGTTTGCTTCTTGAGGTAGTTTGAAGTTGGAAAAGTGAGTGATCAAGCATAGACTAAGATTTTCGCTCTTGACCCTTCCGAAGGGTCTAGAGCGAAAATCTTCTTAGACCTCATTTCCTCCCTAGTTTGACCAAATTTTGATTTGCAAGGCGTCTTGAAAGAAAGGATGGAAATCTTTTGCCTTTGGAAATGTTTGAAAGCATTGAAAAATGAAGGATTTTAGCCAAGAGGTTGAATTTCGCTCTTGACCCTTCCAAAGGGTCCAGAGCGAAATTCTTGGAAACTCATATTTTCCTCTTGGAGATGGTCAAATTCTTGAGTTTTATGGCATGGTTAGAAGGACTTTGATGTGTTCTTGCCTTTGAATATTGGATTGAGGTAATGGAGTAGTCAAAACAAGCTCAAAATAGGAAATTCGCTCCTGACCCTTCCAAAGGGTCCAGAGTGAAATTCCTAAAATCCCTTATTTTCCTAGCAAAGTCAAGTCAAACTTGGGTTTTTGTAGCTTGGATGGGTGAGGACAAGTGTTTTCTTGCCTTTTAAGGTGGATTCAAGTTGAAATGATGGAGGAATGAGGCTAAAACAAGATTTTCGCTCCTGACCCTTCAAGAGGGTCCAGAGCGAAATTCTAAAATCCACCTATTTCTCTCACCTTTGTGCCAAGCCAGGCCTAGACAAAGATGGTAGAAGCCCTTGAGGTTGCCCTTGAATGGATTGTTGTCTCCAAAAATGATGATTTTGGGCTAGAGGAAGAAATTCGCTCCTGACCCTTCCAAAGGGTCCAGGGTGAAATTGTGCAAAACTTATATTTTCCCTCAAATTTATGCCAAGTTTAGTGTGGATCAAGATTGGAGGTGTCCTTAGGCATGTCCTTGAATTGCCAAGAGTCATCAAATATGAAGAAATGAGCTCAAAACAAGAAATTCGCTCCTGACCCTTCTAGAGGGTCCAGGGCGAAATCTTTTGAAACTAATATTTTTCACCTTGTTTGGGCCAAGCGAGGAGCTGGTTGTGAGGTAACGTTGAAAAGAGGTCCAAGTTGGCCAGGAATGCAAATTTCGCTCCTGACCCTTCCAGAGGGTCCAGGGCGAAATTCTTATAGGGCCTGTCTTTGGGGAAAATCTTGAACAAGCTTCATTTTGATGTCTTCTTGTTGATGATTTAAGGTATAAAATGCTATGTTAGAATAAATATATTATGTGTCCTTAATCATCTTATGGTTTGTCTTGCAGATGAAAGAAGACCAAGCCAGATCAAGGACGACCTACACAAGACCAGGCCAAGACAAGGACAACCTTCTCCAGTCCAGCATCATCAGGGACGACATCTTCCAGTCCAGCATTCCAAGGAAAGGTACACCATCCATCTTGCACATCAAAGACAAAGGAGGTCAAAGCAAGGGTCCGTTGGAGAAGCAGACAGTTTCAGAAGAGTTAACTAAAGTTAGCTTCTCAGCTTCATCAAATTGAATATCTACCAAGTTGCAAGTGTCAGACAAGGTGGCATCCCAATCATCACTCCTCTAGTCGGATTGGTCCACCTCAGCGTGTCCAGATTCAATGTACCTGACTCATCAAAGATGGCACTAACTTCGATGTACCTACCTCGGTTATCCATTGGTCGAATATTCCAGAGAAGACATGTGTCCAAATAATGCAATTATTTCATTGGCCATAATTGAGTTGGTTGTAACAAACTCTAATTAGGGTTTTCATTATAAAATCTCGGCCATCGATCTCAAATTGATTTGAGCCATTGAATTGTATTGAGAGCGCTATATAAGCCCTGGCTCCTCATTTGTAAAGGCTAATAGTTAGTAAGTAGTTAGAAGGTGAATAGTTAGAAATAGTGAATAGTCAGTTGATAGAATAGCAATTAAAGTAGAATAGAAAGAGAAGGCAAAGATTGTTGCCAAGATGTTGTTGTAAAAGACTTGTAAAACTTCATTGAAGAAATGGTGAAATTTATGGGTCGATTCAACAATCTGCATGGTCTCTATACTTCTCATATTTGATTTCATGTTATTAGATGAGTGGAAGAAATGTGTTTGATTGATGGTGAAATTTGTATATCCATACTACTAGCAGTTTGTTGATTGTAGACTTGCCTTGTGTAGTCAATTGGAATCATTCAGTTTAAGCTTAACTTCAATTGTCGCTTCTTCACTGATATGCATCAGCCTGATGGTGTCTATGCCTGTAGCGATGATCTGGACATCATAAAGTTTTTCCTCCGAAGATCACACTAACCTTGTGGAGATGGTCCTGGGATTTCAAAACAAGACAGTTAGAATTTCATCAAAGGTTATTCGTTGCTCCTACATTCTTAGTGTCAGAATTAGATCCTTTCCTCGCCCTCATCCTTTTTCTTTTTTTTTTTCAAAATATAGGCTAGTGAAATCTTGTGATTCCAACAAATCAGACGTTTAGGTCATCGAGTGTAAGTCCCCTTGTGATTCTAGCAAAATCACATCATATCGCGAAGAGCTTATCCACGAGTAGAGAATCTACATACAAGAACCTTGGAGTTGCCTCGACTGATCCTTCAGCGAGATCTTCAGCAGTCGGGAAACTTTGTTCAAGAGAGGATAAGGTACCTTTAGGTATCTTATTCTGTGTTCGCATGTGCATAAAATACACATCAACACTCTCTTGATTTGAGCATCGAGGATCAGCCTCCAAAGGCTGTAAGTATGGTTGTTCGTCTTCCCTTAGCTCCACCTGATGGGAGGGATTCAGTTGACTCTGAAGTTGTGGGGTCTCCCAGGCATGACATTCCACCCCCTGACTTTCCTTAGGATCTTCTAGATCCACATCTAGAGGAGCTTGCTCCAGATATTCTAGGCAATCTTCATCTTGCAACAGATGTTGGTACTTCTACTCTTCGACCTTAAGTGGTGGGCCAAGACCATTGGTGATCTTCATGATGATGAGCTCATTGAGGGTAGATCAGTTGGAGGTAAGAGCAAGCAACACATAGTTAATTTTGCTCTTATGGCTAACATTCACAGTATTTATGAGCCTTAAACATATACAGAGGCTAAAGGTGTACCAGAATGGGAAAAGGCTATGGCAACTGAGCAACATAGTCTACTTAAAAACAACACGGGTATTGTCCGATCTTCCTCTAGGAAAGAGGCCCATTGGCTGCAAATGGGTGTTTAAAGTCATGCATAAAGCTGATGGAAGCCTTGATAAGTATAAGGCTCGGTTGGTGGCAAAAGGGTTTTCACAGAAAGAGGGCATCGACTATGAGGAGACATTTGCTCCCACAACCAAGATGAGTACCATTAGGCTTGTCCTCGCTCTCTCAACTCAATTTGGATGGAAAGTCCATCACATGGACATCAAGAGTGCCTTTCTCAATGGTGATTTGCAGGAAGAAGTCTACATGACGCGGCCTCCAGGTTTCAAGGTTGCCGGTAAGGAACACCAGGTATGTAGACTAGTCAAAGCACTCTATGGCCTCAAACTGGCTCCTCGTGCATGGTACATCAAAATTGATAAGTACTTGATTGATCAAGGCTTTTAGTGGAGTCCTTCAGATCCCAATTTGTATGTCAAACATACTAGTGATGATATTCTATTGGTAGTAGTCTATGTTGATGATCTCATCATTACTGGCAATGCAACACATCTGATCATGTAGGTCAAACAGAATTTGTGTCAGCATTTTGATATGACAGATTTGGGACTTCTCCATTATTGTCTCGGTGTAGAGGTTTGGCAGACTGATAGCCACATATTCATTTCTTAGTCAAAGTATGCCAAGAGCCTACTAGATAAGTTTCAAATGCAAGATTGTAAACTTGCATCTACACCTATGGAGATAGGGCTCAAATTGTAATGTCCCCACTTTGAAATACAATTTAATGGTAAAGAATAATAGTAAAATAAAAATAAAAATATAAAAGTATAATTAAATTTTAATTAAGTTAATGAATGGTCAAAGACATGAAATGAAAAGTTATGACTCCCTCAAACATGAGATATAAAAGGGAGAAGAGAACCTCATTTGAGGGGGATAATTTGGGAATCAGAGGTGCAGATCTAATTTAAATAAAAGTGCAGATCTGATTGTGAAAGGTTGTGTCCCTTTCAAAAAGGTAGAAATACTTAAGAGTTGCACTCTTTCAAAAGGTGCTGATGGTGTACCTCTTGCCAAAGGGCATACATGGTGAAGAGGTGTGACCCCTCCCTCACATTGAGAGATGTAAAGGAAAGGAATCCAAGCATCCAAGGAGATCACCATCGATCAGATCAAATCAGAACTGTTATTAAGCTACGGGCAGTAACATCATTGTTCTTGGTTGGGGATGTGCTTAATATGCATGCTTAATATATGAAGCCTGATAATGTTCTTATGCAGAATTCAGTAGTAATATTAATATAGACTGCAATATGTATGACATTCATACTTAATCCATAATACATGAATCAGTTGGAAAGAAATAGACTGCATTCAGAATTACATCAACATCATAGGCGGATCAAACTTAAAGATACCTTCAGAAAGCCACACCGAAATTGATTGATTGCTTATAACAACATCTGGGTATGATTACTAGTGAATTCCTTATGCAGATAGAAAACACATACAAATAGATTAATATGCAGATATATATACAGAAGTTCGATCTACACTCTGATCTAAATAAAAAAAGAATCAAAAGGGAGAATATTTTAGCAGAACATAAAACAATAAAGGGACCGGCAAACTGTTTTCCTTTTAAGAAGATAAAGGAACCCTCTCTCCAACCCGCCCTTATCAATTGAGAATAGTAATCTAAGGCAAGATTCAGGGAAATCCCAAAAGGGGACATTACACAAATTATCAGCCAAATCAGATTCACTTGTAGTGGATGAGTCTTCATTCAGGTAACTAGTGGGAAGCCTCATCTATCTCACCGCCACTAGACTTGACATCAATTATGCTATGAGCTATATTTCTCGCTTCATGTCAGCCCCAAAAGTTGAACATTGGGTTGCAGGGAAGCGTGTGCTTAATTATGTGAAGGGCACTCCTGATTTTGGCATTCTGTACAGCAGAAGCAAAGATCCTAGGCTGGTTGGTTTCACAAACTTAGATTGGGTAGGTTGTGTTGATGACAGAAAGTCAACTTCTGGTTATGTTTTCAGCTTGGGTACAGGTGCAGTCACATGGACCAGCAAGAAGCAACAGGCAATATCTCTTTCCTCGACCAAAGCAGAGTATCGGGGAATTGTTAAGGTAGCATGTGAGGCAATTTGGCTACGTAGGATACTTGCAGACATGCAAATGTCTCAACCAGGACCTACTCCCTTTTTTGTGATAATCAAGGGGTTCTAAAATTAGCCAAAAATCCAGTCTTCCATGAGCGGACAAAGCATGTGGAGCTTCATTGTCATTTCATCCGCCAACATGTTGAAGATGGATCAGTGATACTGCAGTACATTCCTATAGAAGATCAGATTGCAGATATCCTCACCAAGTCCTTGAGCCCGACAAAGTTTCTCAAATTTAGAGGGCAACTTGGTGTGATAGATAGCATGACCATTAAGGGAGGGTATTAGAATATTAAATTCTATGCCAGTCACCTATTTTTAGTTCCTTGGTTAATGGTCACTTACTTTTTTTATGTAATTGGCTTTTAAGCTTAATTTAGCTTTCACGCTTAATTTAGCGTTTAGCTTTTTAGTCTTTTACTTTAACGTTATGTTCTAATTATAGAACATCGTCTTGTAACCTCTATATATACGTGTGTATATCGTTCAATGTAATTATTTGATTATTGAATCATTCATTCAATTTATTTTTTAGATCTCATCCTCCAAATCTTTACAGAGAAAATCTATCTTTACATATAATTGTTCAAGATGCAAGTTTGTTGTAGCCATTCTAACAATAGTTCTGATTGAAGTCATTCTAACAATAGGAGAAAAGATTTCATCAAATTATATACTTTTCTTTTGTGCAAAACCCTTTAAAACAAGTCTTGCCTCGTACCTCCTTTTTCCTCCTTTCATTGTGTAAACCCATTTGTTTGGCAATAATCTTTTATCTACAGGTAATTGAACAAAGTACCAAGTCTAGTTTTTTATCAGAGAGTCCATTTCCTCTTTCATGTCTTGCTCCCACTTCTTTTTGGTTTCCACCTACATTGCTTCTTCGTAACTTTCTGGTTCATCAGAATCAGTCGACAATGCATGATATAATGAGGGAAAGTATCATTCAGGGGGTCTACTTATCTTGGTAGATATTTTTGCAGGAGTTTGAGGTACCTGTTGTTGATCTAGTGGTTGAATATTTTGATTTTTTGACACCTTTAAAACTACATTTTTGGGATTTCATCAATCATTGTATATTTTATTTTTTCCTTTACCTGTTACTTTCCCTGCATGTGATCTTTGTCATGACCTCAGGACCTTTTCATTGAATATGACATCTCTACTCTTAATGATTTTGTGATTTTCATAATCCTATAAACGATAACCAAAATCGTTAACCCCGTATCCAAGAAAAGTACACTTCTTGAATTTTGCCTCAAACTTTGTTCTATATTCTATGTCAATATGAATAAATGCTTCACAACCAAAAGTTTTCATAAATGAGTAGCTTATCTTTTTGCTTGTCCATGCCTCCTTTGGAATACCACCATCTAAGGAACTTGGAGGCCCTCTATTTATTAAGTTGACAAACAATATCATAGCATCTACCCAAAATTGTAATGACAATTGTACATGTAACTCATACTCCTTGCACGCTCCATGAGTGTTCTATTCATCCTTTTAGACACATTATATTTTTGTGGTGTTCTTGGAACCATCTTCTGTTTACGAATCCCATGGTATGAACTATCAAATTCTTTACTGCAATATTCACCTCCATTATTTGATTAAAGATATTTCAACTTATTTTTTGTCTCATTCTCAACCAAAGCTTTCCATTTCTTAAATGTATTAAATACATTAGATTTTTTGGGAATGAAATAAACCCAAGTTTTTTTAGTTGCATCATCAATAAAATTAAGATAATAATAAGAGCCACCAAGAGATGATACTTGAGCCGATCCTCATACATTTGAATGTACAAGCTCCAAATTTTCACTCTTCTTTTTTTTCCCAACTTTGAGAAATCCGACCTTTGGATAAACATAGTTTTCACAAAAATCCAAATCAACCTGCTTCAATCTTGGCAATAAATTCTTGGAATGGAAAATCCTCATCCCCTTCTCACTCATGTGCCCAAGTCTATTGTCCCATAATATTTTATCTGTTCTTGTGGAAGTTAAAGAAATATAAAAATTAGAATTACCAACACATAAATACAATGTACCTACCTTTTCTCCTTTTTCTATTATCAATGAGCCTTTAGTAACCTTCCATTAATTGTTTGTAAATGTAATTGTGCAAACTTCACTTCCCAATTGTTTTGTTGAAATTAGATCTTTTCTCAAATTAGAAACATGTCTTACCTCTTTTAGCAATCAGTGTTTTCTATTTGGTAATTTTATTTGTATCTTACCTTTTCCAACAATTTTGCATGGTTAATCATCACCAAAACAAACTTGTTCAAAATCACCTTTAACATAGTCTAGAAAATATTTTTTGTGGGGTGTGGCATGAAATGTAGCCCACGAGTCTAATACACAAGAATCAGTAATATTATCTAAAGAAAGAATTAAAGCATCTCGGAATGCATCACTTGCTACATTTGCTTGTTGTCCATCCCTTTGTTTTCCCTTTCGAGACCAACAATCTTTCTTCAGGTGTCCTTTTTCCCCTGATGCCAACACTCCAGCCTTACTTTTGGTTTGGATCTACTCTTCTTAGATTTTCCATGATATGATGGGCTCTTTCCTTTCTCTTTTTGTCTTCCCTTGTTCTTCATAGTCAAAGCATTACCTGATGACTCATCTATGCTTTTCCATCACATTTACTCGCTAGAGACATAATTACTGACAACCATGATCAAACTATTCCAACTTCCTGGCAATGAGCACAAAGTCAAAAGACCCTTGATCTCATTATCAAAAAAGTTACTTTTATAGAACTTAACTGAGTAGTGACCATATTAAACTCATTTAAATGATCAGCAATAGACTACCTTTTAAACTTCTTCATATTAAATAAACGTTTCATAAGAAATACCTTGTTGGAAGTTGAGTTTTTTTATATAGTTTGTCCTATGTCGACATTAGGTCCATTGTTGTTTATTTTGATATATTGAAAGCCACCGACGTTGCTAGACACAACTGTATTGTTCCCAGTGCCTTTCTATTAAGAATCTCCCATTTTGGATCTGTCAGTAATGTCCCCACTTTGAAGTAGAATTTAATTAGAAATAATAATAATAAATTTAAAATATTAACAATTAAATTAAAATATAAAAGAATAATTAAATATATTTAATATATAATTAAGTTAATGAATGGTCAAAAGACATGAAATTGAAAAGTTGTGACTCCCTCAAACATGAGATATAAAAGGGAGAAGAGAACCTCATTTGAGGGGGGATAATTTGGGAACTGCAGATCTGATTGTGAAAGGTTGTGTCCCTTTCAAAGGGCAGGAATAATGAAGAGTTGCACTCTTTCAAAGGGTGCTAATGGTGAAAGAGTGTGTCCTTGCCAAAGGACATGCATGATGAAGAGGTGTTACCTCTCCCTTACATTGAGAGATATAAAGGAAAGGAATCAAAGCATCCAGTGACATCACCATGGATCGAATCAGATCAGAACTGATATTAAGTTACATGCAGTAGCATCTTTGTTCTTGGTGCTATGCATGGGGATGTGTTTAATATTTATGCTTAATATATGAAGCCTGATAATGTTCTTATGCAGAATTTAAGTTATATTAATATAGACTGCAATATGTATGATTGTCATGCTTAATATATATATATATATATATGAGAAGTTAGTATACTCATAGTCTAGTCCTTAGTCTTTTGCTAATGCCTACATAAGGATTGGAATGATTGTGTAGGGAACGGCGGTCTAAATCCTCATGTTAGGCAATTCCATGATGGGTAAGGACATGTATTTTGAATGCCTTGAGGGAGAGTCCCGACAGCCTACTTGTAGATGGTCTCTAAGCGCCCTAGCACAATAATTTTCCCTCCTCAGTTTGGGTTAGAGAAGTAACAGGGATATGACCTTGACATATAGGGTTTTGGAATTGTATTATTAAGAAGTAAATGCCTACTAATCTAAACATTCAAATTGAGATGTTATAATATTTAATGATGCATTCAATAATATCGATTAATTGCTGATAAACAGCCTGCCTCCAAGTAGGGGACATTACACTATCATATTCATTAGCTTTTAAGCTTTTCCACCCAACAACAAGAAAAGATCTTTCTGATATAGATAATCTTCCATAGTTGATAGTTTTGGCCATTGAACTTTTCAACTATAAACTTGCCTCTTTTGCCATTGCTCCCACTCGAATCTAAAATTTCTTGCCAAATGACCAAAATACAGGACTCTAATACTGGCTGTAAAGGTTTAGATAGACCGAAGTAATAAACAATATTAATTATAATGCAGAATAAAAGAGGCAAAAATAATAATTCACAATAATATAGATTTAATGTAGTTCATCCATTGCGAGCTACATCTACATAGAAACAATCGTCCACTTTCTTTTTATTATCCAAGAAAAAGCAAACTACAATATGATGGTTTTCTACGTTCCACAACCACTTTTTAATCAAGCCTTTTTGGCAGCTTACAAAGGTTGGTTTACATACTAAAATAACAACAGACTCCTTTTTTAAATAATGAGCAATGTTTGCTTCAAGGGAGGTGGAGGGGGACGGGGGGCGAACAAGGCTGACAAAGTTGTTGATTTTAGCAATCAGATTAGCAGTAATTAACAGAAAATAAGAACGGAAAGTAAAGCAAACACATAACACGATGATACCATGGGAAAACCTCCCTCTTGGAGGTGAAAAAACCCAGCAACTAATATCTCAGATTATATTGAACCAATCTCAATGACAGATATACAACTTGGACAACAAGAACAACTTATCTTGTTGTAGATGCCATAGTATACTGAAGGTTTTATCAATTCACTGTCTTAGCAATGGTTCGCCAGCCCTTGAAGATGATTCGTCAAGCTGGTATAATGTCCTCCACTTCTCAATCAGAATTCGCTATACTTGGATGATTATCCAAGTTTATTTGCTATCCTAGATTGCTGATAATGTGCAGAACAGATTCGCTGATTGCAGCCAGGGAGATAACTCACTGAATGAGATCTCTAGATGGGATTCGCTGGCACCTATGATCAGATCGCTAACTTTGTGACTGAGTTCGCTGACTTCAGAATGTAGTTCGCTGATCTTTGGAGCAGAACAGATCACATTAAGGCAGATGATATTCGCTTAAGATATATATCTTGTGACCTCAAGTCACTTCCTTTATATTCATGCCCTTAACCCTTATGCCTAGGTTGGCTTTGGCGCCAAATTACAAATTCACAAGTTACATTCGCCATTATAGGGTCAGACCAATATCACAAGTTACATTGGTTAGGACCTGACCAATAACACTTTACAAGTTACATATTAATAGGTCCCGATCTATTGAATTTACAAGTTACACATGAGGTGTGCCCAAATAGGCCCAGTTAAACAATAAATTTTAAGGCTGAAGGCCACATTAAAATTTACCAAGCTAGGTCAGCCCAATCAAGGGATACGACCTAGCTACATTTTCAACAAAAGTCACCAAAATTTAAGCTCAATACTCTTTCATTGGGTGCTTGCCTTTAGTATTGGGTTTGGGTGTGGGTTCGGTTTTGATGTGGCCCTAGGTTTACCCATGGCACCAACCAGGTGCCTGAGCGATACCCTAGGCAAACTTGGGACATACCCTGGTGAACCTAGGGGTACCTATGCCCAAACCACTATATAAATGTAATTTTTCAACAAAACAAAAACATTTAAATACTTTTTAAACACCTGACAATGCATTATTTCACCCTAATTCACCCCTATTTGGTGTTTGCAACTCATTTCACAAACACAAAACACTAAGAACACCTTTTTTTCCTCCAAGTTGCCATTGTTGGGTTTTGAAGGTTGCTTCATTTTTTTTGGATGGTGAAGGCTACAAAGAAGTAAGACACACACCAGAAGCTTAGGAATTGTTGGAAAAGGAAGATTTAGCCATCAAAGGTGAGTAAATTTTTCTTTTTAAAATTTTTCAAGTTTTTGGTAAATTTTTTTAGTAAGTTTTGAATATATTTTTTTAACTTTTATGTATAGTAAGGGTTTATAATGCCATTTTTAAAAATCTTTTCAATGATGTTTTCCATTTTAGGTTCATACATAATGGCTGGAACTGGAAGTTCTAGTTCAGTTGCCCAGGGCCGAAATGTAGAGTCCTTTGAGAATTGATTCAATGTCACCTCTTTGGTGATACACAATAATGATTAAATAAATGTATGGTGGTGGGAGTTTCCTTTGGCGGTACAAACAGTGCAATATAGAGTATATGAACTCTTATTATTGTGTGAAGGCTCACTTATATGCCATCTCTTCTTTAGGAACAAAAGCTTGTTGAGGGCCAAATAAAAAAGTGCTGCCACATGATCTAATAATGTCTTATATTAAAGAACAAGAGGATGCTGACATGAAAAGTAACAAATCAAAGAGTATTGCATATCCTCTTGCCAAGAAGAGCTTGAAGAAACCTTTGTTGACTTGGTGGTCAACACCTCCTTGGGGACTCGTGACATGGCTTAACCACCTCCCGTGGGTTGGGTTAAATTTGGCGTTTGTATCGGGCATTGATAGTTCGAGCTTTTGGCGCAACGACAAATGATTCCAACAACCTTCTAGTGGCTTAACAAAACCAGCACCCACATCTTTTCATGCCAATGCCACCATCTTCTAAACAAGAGAACGTTTCAATTTCACAAAAAAGAGGCCCATTGGTCAAGGCCTTATAAAATGAAATTAGAGAGGTGGATCAAAGCATTGCTCGTTGCATTTATGCAAATGGACTTCCTTTCAACATTGTTAGATCACCTTATTGGCAAGAGATGGTGAGTACCCTTTGCAATACATCTCTTGATTATGTTTGTTTGGGGTATGAAAAGGTGTGAATCACCTTGTTAGTTGTTGGGAAAGGAGAAAGCTTCAGTAGAGACATCATTGAGAGTGATCAAGGATACATGGCTTGAAATAGGTGTGTCCATCGTTTCTAATGGATGGAAAGATTGCAAAAATAGAGCATTAATCAATATTGTAGTAGTGCCCCCTAAAGGGGCTATTTTTTTGAAGGCAGTGGATTGTGAGGGGCAAGTAAAAGAATCAAGTTCCATTGCTAATATCCTCATAGAATCCATCGACATCGTGGGGCCTAAAAATGTTGTCCAAGTCGTAACGGACAACACTAAAAATTGTAGGGCAGCCGAGTCTATAGTGGAGGCTACATGTAGTCGCATTTTTTAGATACCATGTGTAGTCCAATCACTCAATTTAATATTGCAAAAGATTGGCTCACGAATTGAATGGATCAAACAAGTCTATACAGAGGTCGAGTAGTTCCAAATGTTTGTGACTAATCATCATATATCACAAGCCATATTTAGGACCTTCTCCAACTTGATTGCATAGCTTGCCCAAGTCTCTATAGATTAGGCAACTCTTGCACCTGACATAGCTAGTGGGAGTGGCAATTGATGAGGAGGCAACAGACTGGAAGGAGGTTAACCATTAACTAGTCAACTTGTAAGGTTCACAGACTCAACTGGTAATCCCTGATTCCAAAGATCCTAACACAACACCAAGTCAAGCAATGGTTCAATGACACCAAACAACACCTTGGAAAACCCCAAGGCTCCACCATGTCCACTTACAAACAACTAACACTCCTCAAGTTCTTGTGTGACTACACACACTCTTGTAAACAACGAGTGTGCTACTACTTGGCTTAAGGGCACTCTTGTAAACAACGAGTGTGCTACTACTAGGCTTAAGGGTTCGAATGGCCCACATGACCAATTCATTACAACAATCCTTGGAGGGGTGTTCTCACAACACTTGAACACAAATGAAATAGGATTTCATGGTTTAGGTCCACCGGAACATCAATCTTGACTCATCCACCCACAAACCTGAACCAGTTATTATTAGGCCTCTTTTTGAAGGAATCGGGTGATAACTTTTGACACCTTGAGGATCTAGACAAACAAATTATGTTTTCAGATACCCTTTTCGCAGTTCTAAACAATATCTCAGTTTCCGGTATTGGAACAACTTGCAGATATTCCAACTGGTGCTGCACTAACAAACCTAATAGGGCTTTTAGACCTATTTGACTGAATGCCTTCCACAACCTGGTTTGGTTCCCCTAACGGACGACCACCATTGACCATGAAATATTATGTAAACCTCCAAAATACTCTTCTACCACATTCAAACCCTTTCCCAGCGCTCTACTTCTCAATTCTCATGCATTGCACTCATCAGACCGGTCTTTCACATAGAGATGCTAGACCTAGGGTTAGTTCTCCATCCTCTTCACCCCGTTGTATCCTCTTAATGGCTTTTGGTACAAACATATGATACAGTGGCCTATCATCTACTGTAACGACAGATAGTTCAGTTAAGGATTGATAGGCCAAAACCCATTATTGCAGCCAAACCTTAAGGGTTTAAGGGTTTTAGGCTACCCAGTAAAGATTTACTTGTAGAAATGGGCAGCGATCACTTTAAGGTCCCACAATGAATGGAAAACAAAGGTAAGACGATCTAATTACAGGATCTATGCCATGAGCATTCTTACCAATCCGCCTTCAGTATGCAATCAATAGAAATCAGACGATTTTCCGAGTTTCCAATAGTTATTGATGCTTCAAATTCCTTTCCAAATCAACCAACATAACCAACATACATTCTTCGGTGTTTGGGGCCTTTAAAGGTGTTTTTCAAACGACCATAACCTCCTCCAACTGTTTTTCAAACTAACTGACCGTTGGAGAATCTCGATTTACAAAAAGTGCAAAATTTTTCATGATCACAAATTGACAATATGACAACTTTTGCATGATTCGACCAACTTAGACTCTAGACTATCATAGTCCCCCAAAATGATTACATTTGACTTTAAAACATAAAAAATGACTCAAATAGACTTGTGGTCACTTGATCCCTTAATTTAGACCATTGTGACCCTTATTGACTCAAATTGCTCGACCAGACCCTAGATGACAATTTGATCCAAACATGGACAAACTTGTCACACTCCTAGGACATTGAATTACAAAAAAAAGGACCCATAAGGTCTTATTACATTGCTTCTAACTAATGGAAAATCATTGTTCTACTGGCTCATGCCTTCATAGGTAGGTACTCCTGCACCAACAATCCAATGGATTGTGGTTCAAATGAAGTTGAACCAAATGTGCACCTTGATGCTTTTGATGAAGAAGAATATTAATATTAAATATATATTGCAATTACATAGTAGAAGATTCAAGATGCAGAAAAAAAGGAGGCTTAGTAGGTGTTGACGTGTTTTTTATGCACATGCGAACACAGAATAAAATACCATAAGTATCTTATACTCTTTTGATCAAAATCTTTTGGATGCTGAAGATTCGCTTAAGGTTCATCGAAGAAAGACTCCAAGGTTTCGTATGTAGGATCTCTACGTGTGGATAAGCTTAGTTGGTTTGATGTGATTATGCTAGAATCACAAGGGAACTTACATTTGAATGCCTGAATGCTTGATTTCCTGGAACTTAAGTCCTATCTCCTTAATTGGGAAGATAAAAAAGAGCAAAAGGGGTAGGGTTTAAGAAATCTATGCTAGGACCTAAAATGTAAGAAGATGAATGAATGACTTTATGGAATCCTATTGGGCAAGGTCTCACTATCAAACTGAACAATTTGACACGAGCTCAGTGCAATCTTCTAAGGACGTTTCAAGGATGTTCGAATCAATGCCATTCAAGTTAATGCATAAGCAATGAATGTAGAATGATTTGAAGTTAAGCTCATATCATTCCAGTTGACCACACAAGGCACACTTACAAGCAACAAGAGGCTAGTGGTATGGATTGAGCTGATTCCACATGAATACATTCAACAACTTCTTCCATTCAATCTAATTATTTACCATCTAACATGAAGATCCAACAAGAAATCATGCACGTTGTAAGGAAACAACACACTTCACCATAACTTCAATGAAAATCGAGTTCATTTACAACTTAGGCAACAATTTCTGCCTTATCTTCCTACTCTACTTTAACTTCTATTCTATTCTATTCTCTTAAGACTATCTACTAACTATTAACTCACTATCAGCTATTAGCTATTCGCTAGTAACTATTAGCCTTTACAAATGAAGAGCCTGAGCCTTTTATAGTGCTCTCAATACAATTCAACGACTTAGATCAATTTGAGATCAATGGTCAAGATTTTACAATGAAAACCCTAATTAGGGTTTGTTACAACAAACTAAATTCAGCCAATGAGAAAATTACATTCCATGAGCGTGGACCAATAGATATCTGGGATAGGTGCCTCGGAGTTTGTGCCATCAGTGGTGGGTCAGATACATTGAACTTGGATGTGTTGATGTGGACTTCATTGACTAGAGGAATGGTGACTAGAATGCCATTTGGGATGCCACTTCACTCTTGCACTTTGTAAGCTTGAGTTGATTCGTCATGAAGGAATATCTCTTGATACTCAACATTATCTAGCTTCAGTGATGATGATGATGATCTTTAACTTTGATTAACTCTTCTGAAACTATTTGTTCTTGAATGTCTTAGAATGAACTTTTGATGTCATCTTTGCATCTTTCTTTCGGAATTCCTTCTCTTGTGACTTCTTTCGTGTTGTTGTAGATCATGTCTTCGCGCAAGTGAATGCTTCTTGTTTGATCTCCTTATTTCTTTATTCATTTCCTGCAAAATAAACAAGGAAGTATCATATACACTTAATATGTAAACTTAATAAGATCATACAAAGAGAACCCGCCCTTAAAGGCCACCTACATGAAGTTCACTTATCTCAAACATGAAGTTAAAATTCACTCATGTAGCTTTTGAAGATGAAGATCGCTCTAGTTTATTGATTCATTAAGTACTTGTTGTGTCCATTTCACACATCGCCCCATTAAAATGGGGACCCCCTCTTTTTGCTCGTTTTTGCTCGCCTTTCTCTCTGCTTTTTAGGATTTTGGTTTAGTATGCCAGTTGTCTGGACTAGGGTCAAGCCTTAGGGTTTCTGTTACTGTGTTTTCAGGCCAGAGTCCAGTCCAATTTTGAATTTGAGAGCTTCCTCCCGAGGGATGCAATTTTGGAAATAAAGTGAATTCGTCAGAAGCTAAGTGAGTTGGTCTAGTTTCAGTCGGAATTTTGAATGCAAAGTCCAAAATTTGTCTAAGTGTGAATGATGAGATTTTTGATTTTTTTGAATGATTTTGACCGAATTTTGGAATTTTGATGATTGATTCTGGGCATTGGAAATGACTTGTTTTTGCTTTGTGAAGTGTTTGAACTCATAAAATCATGATATTTTAGCCTGTAGAAGCAAAATCGCTCCTGTCCCTCCCTGAAGGACCAGAGCTTGTTTCTCAAAATTTTATTGTCCTTGCAGGATCAAGACAATTTTCGGATTGGAAGTGATAAAGGGAGGCATGTTCTTTCCGTTGAATATAATTTGAAGAATTTCACAAGCATGGAAATGTGCCAGGAGCAAAAATCGCTCCTGTCCCTCAGTGAGTGACCGGAGCTTAAAATCCAGCATTGCCTTGTCCTTGCAAGATTTCAACAATTTCGCGATTTGAGGAGAACCAAGGAAGTGCATTTTATCAATTGAATATAATTTGAAAGCACTAACATGAGGAAAACTTGGCCTAGAAACTAATTCGCTCTTGTCCCTCAGTCAGGGACCAGGGCGAAATTTGATGATAGCTCCTGTCCCTCTCCCAGGGACCAGAGCGATTTTCCTCATAGGGCAAAATTCGAGTGAAGATCAAGTAAGTTTTGAGTTTGAAGCAATTAAAGGAGGTATAACGAACCTGTTGAAGCCAAATTGAAGATTGAAAGACGCCTGATGAACTCCATATTGGCCTAGGCGCTCCTGTCCCTCAATCAGGGACCAGAGCGATTTCTTCCTTAGATCAATTTCTTGCCAAGTTAAAGTGAACTCCAGGCCAAAGATGAATGAAAGGGGGCACAACGAGTCCATTGAAGATAATTTTAGAAGTTGGCAAAGTGTGATTGAGCTTGAAAATGAAAATTCGCTCCTGTCCCTCAGCCAGGGACCAGGGCGAAATGTTAGTTATCTTGCCTTCCACCCAAATTCAAGTCACTCCAAGTCAAGGTGTAAGGTGGCGATGACGTTTTGAGGTGTCTCGACGAAGAATGAAGTTGCCAAGACCGCCAAAGATGAAGGAATTGCACTATATGCTCAAGTTCGCTCCTGTCCCTCAGTCAGGGACCAGAGCGAAATATTCAAATGTGTCCAAATTTAAGTTGCCACTCACATTTTAAGTGTTCGAAAGGGAGTAAAGAGCATCATTTTGAACCTTGAAGACAATTGCAAGTTAATATGATGAAAGATTTATACTATATACCCAAATTCGCTCCTGCCCCTCAGTCAGGGACCAGAGCGAAATCTCTATAAAGGTTTAAGTTTTGAATGATAATCACGTTTCAAGTGTTCAAGAGGGATCAAAGGACACCGTTTTACATTGTGAAGGCGATTGCAAGTAGATAGGAACAAAGATGAGCCCAGGATACCAAGAATTGCTCCTGTCCCTCTCCCAAGGACTAGGGCGATATTCATTATACTAGCCAGTTCTTTCAAAAATCATGCTAAGTCAAGGACGTACAAGGTTGCACAAAGTCTAAGGTGTCTTGAGAAGATGATATGCGAGGGAGTTAAACGTTAAAAGGTGATCAACTAGAGCAAGGAGACAAGATCGCTCCTGTCCCTCAGCCAGGGACCAGGGCGATATTAACTACATCACTCATTTTCTTCCAAAGATCACATCAAAACAAAGATGCATAAGGTTGAAAACGTCATTTGGAAGGCGACAAACAAGAAGTGAACGTCAAAGATCACAAATTTGAGCTAAAAATGGAAGTTCGCTCCTGTCCCTCAGTCAGGGACCAGGGCGATAATGGTCACAAGGGGCATTTGTCTACGAAATCAAGTCAATCAAGCTCAAGATCCTTGTCGAAGATGTCAATTTCAACGTGAAGATGGAGATTTTGAATGTAAAGGGCAAAAGAATCAAGACTAAGATGATAATTCGCTCCTGTCCCTCTCCCAGGGACCAGAGCGATATGGTTTCTACCCTTACCTCGCCAAATTTTGGCACTAACACATTTTTTGAATTTTATTAAATGCTAAAATCGATAAAATTTGAATATTTAATTAATAGCATTTAAAATTTGCGCATGAGCATTTATTAATTAATTTTGCCTTTTAAAAAAAATCGAATTAATTAAAAAACGAAGGCATTTAATTAATTAATTATTATTTTAAATAAAATCAAATTGGGGTGAGCGCTTGAATTTTAAATCTTGTATTTTTACAAAGTCGGCCCCTTGGTTTTTATTTAAAAATTGTTTTAAATTGCCTTATTTTGCAAAGTCAGCCTAGAGGTGAATGAGAGGGTGAGCGCCTATAAAGGGGAGGTGAATTATTTCATTTTCAAATCATCATTCGAACTTTCCTTTGCGTGCGAATTGTGTTCAAGAAGCGAATTTCCATTCAAAGGAAGGCGCGAGCATCATCAAAGGGAAGTGCGTGTTTGTTTCAAGTGAGGCGAACTTGCTATCATCAAGACATTGAAGACCCCCCCCCCCAAAGGTGGCGAAGTGCTAAGGGAACGTTCGTTTGAAGGGAATCACGTTGAAATCTTCCAAACATCAATTTTTGCCTAGGCGAATCTCTTTATTTTGCATTTTAGAGTTAAGCTCTCAAGTGAGGTATGGCGATGTGATCCTTTGTTTTAATTTTGAATTTTGATCGTCATAGCTTTAAATTTTGAATTTTGAAATTTTTGAATTTCAGTAGCTCAATCATATTTAGGAAATGATAACTCAAAGACTTATCATGAAGTTTCCTAAATTTAATCTCTAATCTATAGTTATACCTTGCAAAATCTAGTTGCTTATTGTGAAATGTTGTGTAGGTGTTACAATGGCGACCCCGAAGGCGGGAGCATCCACCAGTCGTCCAGCTCTTATGAAAGAAGATCAAAAGACCGAAGAACTGGAGACCAAGATCGTGTCGAAGTGGAGCAACATTGGAGATACCAACTTGGGCAACTTCAGTACGAAGAAGTTTTGAGAGGTCCCTTACATCGGCAAGCCATCACCTGTTGCCAAGAGGATAATTGAGAGTGGCATCATTAAGGCGGCCGGCTTCCCTCCAGCAGTTCAGTGCCATGAATTGATGATCGAGTGTGCTCGTCATTATGATCCTCAGTCCAGAACGATCGTGTCCAAGGAAGGAAACACTTTAGCTTATCTTTCAGAGGAAGCTATAAGTGAGGCTTTCCATCTTCCAGAGCACAGAGATATGGTCTACAAAAGCATAGAAGGAGCCAGGTCCATGTACGAAGATGATCCAGATGCTTGCCTAAGCATCATCAACAAGAACTGGTTACTTAAGAGTCGTCCTCGCCTGAGCAAGATCCCGAACACACCACATAGGATCGATTTCCAGGAGGAGTATAGAGATTTGATAACGATGCTCAACCGAGTCACAGGAGCTCCTCAAGCCTTCTATTTTGAGAGGTGGATGTTTTACTTCATCTAGGTGATAGTGCAAGGAAAAGGAACAATTCATTGGGCTAGAATGATTAGCCATTGCTTGGACGTACAGTTAAGGAGACTGAAGGCTACCAAGTCCTTCCACATGAGTTCATACGTCATATATGCCTTGATCAGGAGCTTTGAGTACGCAGGACTACCTCACAGAGGAGTGATTGGAAGAGGACCCGACGAGGTCAGAGTTTGTGATTCCTATGTTCACTTGCATCATCCGCCAGGAAGTAACTACAAGTTAGTTAATGATACCTTCACGATGAACATCACAAGGACGTTGCAAGGTGGGATTCACAATAGACTATCTCAGGATGCACAGGAACTAGTAAAGAGGTACGGTGCTTGGTTTATCCAATTTCCGAAATTTACTTATATCAGAGTTCATGGATGTCCTTCACCTCCATACATGTTGCCGAGATATCCGACAGACAGAATAGTGTTACTTGAGGTAACAAGACAATTGGCAGCTTATGCGAAGGCATTCAGACACAGACATGGAAATGGAGTTCCTGTACCTATCATATTGGGCAATTCAGTTGAGGTATGTCCTAATGCTCTAGCCATGGATGACGCAGAGAAGGAGTTAGCTTTGTATTCATTTTCATTCTTTGCCTTGAGAGAGAGCTTTGATCCACATGGTTATATAGAGGAGACAGTCGGTAGGAAATATAAGCATGAGTTTCAGATAGAAGATTTTATGATGAATCTCTTAGATGAACTTGAAGTGAAAAGAAAAATGCATTCTAGATTGCCTTTGGATTTCATCAGGAAATGCAAGATTTACAGAGTGGCCGACCAAGCTCAGGACAGTGGCAGACATCTCCAATCATCCTATGATCGAGATAGCAAAACAGTGAGGTTAGATTGGAATGAGCCCGAGGTTGTGGATCTAGATGCTTTGATGGCTCCAGTCTTGTCTTGTACTCGCAGATGGGTTGATGTGCAGCATCAGAAGTTGAGAGAGCAAGGCATAGCTATGACTTTCACCTTGGAGGAAAGACCAGCTGAAGGTGGGGCAAGTGTAAGCGAGGGCAATCCTAATCCCAGAAATACAAGTGAGGGCAACCTTCGAAGTGCAAGTGAAGGCAATCTCCATCCAAGAGGCTCAAAGAGGAAAGAAAGACCTGAGAAGAGAGAATCTTCCAAGAAGAAGCAAGAGGCCAACCGAGATCGTTCATCCGGCACATCTTCTCGACAAGAGAAGAGGACATCTGAGATAGAGGAATCCATGGAATCAATGGTACAAAATGATAAAGAAGGACAGGCACCTCGAAGGTCACTAGGTGGATCTCTTCAAGATAATGAGTTGCATGAAGATAGGGAAGATAATGAAGTAACATCTCCTCCAAGAGAAGAAGAATTGCTCAAGGAAATACAGGTTAAAGAGACAAGATCCGCCATCCCAGATTGGTTGAAGGAAAGATTAACGAAGGTAATTGTGATCGAGGACGAAGACAATGTAATTGATTTGGAGAGCCTTGTTGGACATTCCCAGGAAGTGACAAAGAAGAGAAAAGCTACCAAGATGTCCAAGATGATTAGAGATGAGACTGGATCCAGAATATTACAGATAGCTACACCGGCCGTGGACAAGTATGAAGGTGAGATCCTTGCAGAAGAATATGATGTAGAGACATTTGAGCTTGGTCCATCCACAGCCGAGCAGACACTAGATGATGCCACCGATTCGTTTGAGGCATTGAAAGATAAGCTTAGGGAAGAAATGGAGAAAAATAGAAAGCTTGAGAGAGAAGTTGGTGCATGGAGAACATATTTCAGCCATCTCAATCAGCCTTTGGGACGTCAGGATCCAGCAAGATCACCCGTACAGGCACTTCCCTTTCAATCAATTAGTGAGGCAGAGAGATTCAGGAGTTTGGTCCAACATATGAGCACTTGGATGGACAAATCCCATACAGTTGCCGTAGAATTTGCAACAAGGATGATGAAGACTATTCATAGGGCTATCCAGGTTCTTGAGATCATCCACAACTTGATGATAACAGTAGCTGCTTTTGCTCATACCAAAGAGGTTATCATTCCTGTCTTGCAAGTAATCAGACAAACATCGAGGAAGGTCTTAGCGCAGGAAAAGATCATGGATGGAGGACCTCACAGTTTACTTCAGTGGTCAACCTTACTCCAGATGAAGGAAGTTCTCTTCGAGGACATCAGTACTAGATGTAGCCATGTTGAGGAGGTTATCCACCCGATCCAGGACAGAGTATTTGAGGTACTACGTACCATTCTTGGCAGGAGGATCGAGATTGAGACAGATGTTGATTTGCAGGAATTGGAGGATAGAATCAAGGTTATCTTTTGCAAGGATGCAAATGTTATCACAGATGAGCAACGGGACTAGATGTTTGCTACCATGCTGCTAATTGAAAAGACTAAGGAACTTGAACCTGGTTGGGACGTTGCTCTTCTCCAGGCATTTGATCAGGTCATCCACTTGGAAGAGAGAATGAAGAATCTTCCCGAGATTCCAATTGTTGAGATCGAAGGAATCGTGTCTAGATTCATTGCATATGCTAAAAAGGAGCATTGGAAAGGGAATAAGATTCTAGATGAGAGGTTGTTATAGATGACATGGCACCTTAATTGTCATTGGTTTATGTCTCCTAGATTTTCGTGCCAAATTTAATAATTGGCTATGCATTTAATGTTGTGCAATAAATGGGGAATTTTTGTAATAAAACCCTAATTAGGGTTTAGGTGTCATAATCTTGGCCATTGATCTTCTTTCGATCTGGACCGTTCATTGTAATTGAGGATGCTATATATACCCTCATTTCTTTTCATTTTGCAGAAGGAGAAAACTAGAAAATTAGAAGATCAGATTATTGATGTATTAGAGAGAGATTAGAGTTTAGAAGCAATTTACTTTTGTAGCAAGATTGAGTTTTGAAGAAAGAATTCAAACAATTGTTGTACATGATGGCTTTGAGATCAATGAAATATTGAAGTTATGGTGTTTTGTTGCAAATCTCTTGGTTATCTTCATGGTTGTTCATTTTTCTTGAATCATTCTCAATCAAAGTAGTGTGTTAATTCGAGGGACAAAGTGTTGGACTTGATCTTTGGTAGGATTCGCTTTCCAAACCACTAGCTTCTTGCTGATTGTAGGAACGCCTTGCGTGGTCGACTGGAGATATTTGAATCGCTTAAACCTTCAATCGTTGTTGTATCTTGGATATGTACCTTCGTGGTAGTGTCCTTGATCTTTGATGTATTGAAAAATCATTTGTTACCTTAGAAGATCGCATCAATTTCAATTGAGTTGTTAATTTATGGCAATATTGAAGTTGGTAGAATCTCACCAAGTCTTGTCCACATTGAGTCATTCTTAGGGTTAGACTAGATTAGACCTCTTGCAAACCCTATCCTTTTGATATTTTTTGAAAAGCTTGTTTAGTTTAAAATCTTCGGCAATGTAAGGCCCCTTGATGACACAGCAATCACAACGACCACTGGTGCTTATCCACACGTAGAGACCCTACTAAAAAGAACATTGGAGTCATCCTAACTGATCCTTCTTGCGATATCTTCAGCAGTTAGCGACTTTATTCAAGAGAGGATAAGATGCCTTTGGGTATTTTATTCTATGTATGATTGTGTACAAAATACACGTCAACAGAATTGGCGCTAGAAGGAGGGCCTAGTTTTCGAAGTCAGAAAATTTTGGAGAAGAATACATTCCTAGCACAATCATGAATCACGATGGTGTTGCCACATGAAGGATTGAATCAAGTAGTACAACCAAATTTACAGATAGGCAACACTCAAGAAGATATTGTTTCAGGATTGAATCATCTAGCGTGGAGCGTAAGGAGAAGTCCGGTTGAGTATAACAGAGTGAGAATCATCTTGGAACAAGAAGAAGATAGAGTAGAAGAACACCGAAGGGTCGCAGCTAGAGAACTTCGTAATCAAAGGAACCCACAATAATCTTCGCAAGACTTCACGTTGGATCGCATTGGTTCTTTCTTGTCCGAGAAACATCAAAGATTATTGAGGTTGACACCAGGAATCAAGAATCTAAGTGAACTTCAGTTTACTTCAAAGGCGAAGCGAGTCAAAAGAGAGGACACTCCTAAGGAATTTGAACTAAGATTGGAGGAATCTCCTGAGTCATCACAAGTTCTTCAAGAACAAGTACAAGCGGCAATCCAATCAAGTATCCAAGCAATTTCTCAGACAAAAGGCCAAGCTAGTTCGTCAAGTCCTGCTTCAAATTCTCAAGCCTCGAAGAGTACGATGGCTCACCAGGCTCCGCCTCCTCCTCCTCCTGCTCATGTGCTTAATGGCGCAACTTGGCTAATCAACAACCCGTCACCATTGGAATTTGCAGTCTATCATGATATGCCAAAGAATCCAGAACATTTTTGTTCCAAGTTCAATGTCAGTGATTTCCATCGCACAGCAGAAGATCATATCAAGATGTTCGAAGACCTTCTTCGTAACAGGCGAATCGAATATGGAGATGTAGCATGTAGGCTTTTCCCCTACTCATTGGGAGAAGAGGCATACTTTTGGTTCGTTCACTTGCCTACAGGGTCAATCAGGACTTGGGACGCAATGAAAGATGCGTTCATTGCAAAGTTTGGTATACCAACTACAGCAGCTGAGTTATATAGACAATTTGTGGAAGTCCGAAGGAGAGAACATGAGCCTATCACTTCTTTCAACAACAGGTTTCACCGCGCATACACGATGCTACGACATCCTTATCTCATTGCAGATCCAAGGGAAATTTACTATGGAGCTTTAGATCATCTCACTGCTATGTTTGTAAGAACGCATCCGACCCCGAATGATCTAAATGCAGCGTATGCAAAGGCTATTGAAGTTAGTAAGCACATGGGACAGAATATCACCGGGCCACTACTGCACATGGGACCTGTCGCAGCACCGAACCAGATGCAGGCAGTTGAAATGGCATTAGCTAATCAGACTCCAGTCATGAATCCAATTCCACAAGCAACATACTCAAACGTACAGCCTACAAACCAGTTGGTCCTTCACCCTGGAGTTCCAATTTCACAAGCTCCACCCGCACAACCTGTATACCTGCAAAATGCCACAAGCGCGTCAAGGACACAAGAAGAAAAGGACGAAATGAAAGAGTTGATTGAACAAGTCAAGAAGCTATCAACCGAGGTAACTCACCTGAGAAACCAGAATAATCAACTCCAAAGTATGCAAAGGATCAACCATGGCCAACATACGAACAATCAAAATTTCCAAGGAAACAATAATCAAGGTTTCAGAAATAATTATCAAGGAAATAATAACCAAGGCTTCCAGAGGAGACCATGGAATACTGCTCCCAACAACAGAAATGTGGTGACGCCACTAGATAACCCACCTAATTCTCAGAATCAAGAAAATCCTTCTACCAGCAAAGTGTTTCTAGCAGAAGCGGCCTTGTCCAGTTGGTGCAGACTTAATAATACGAACCAACACTCCGAGTTACAGTGTCCTGAATTCAAGATCGCGGTTGACATTTTCCAACAGGAGATGTGTAGCACTGATCCACCTGAAAATCCGCCCACGATAGGATATGAAATGGTCCCAACCACGCAGTATGGTCAAGCCATGATTGTTGAAAGCTGCAAATATTCACAAGAAGAGGTTAACCAAGCACGAAAAGGGAGATTTCCACCAGAATCTGCTAATGGACCGATGGTACCTCCAGGATCCCAGTTCCCACCAGAATCTGCAAATGGACCTATAGAAGACTCAGAGTATTATTTTCCACCATTGAACAACAGTGTCCTAGTTGAAGGGATAAAAGAGGTATTTCACCAAGCTTCAGGAGGTGTGAACCAAAGGGTTTATCATAGAAATCAGAGGAATCAAGAGCCCCTAACTACATCAATTCCTCCAAACAATTTCTCTACTCCTCCCGATCCCCAAGCCAGCAACAATCCAGAATATCCACAAAACACGCAAGAATACAGACAGAGGAATATTACACCCCCCGTGGGCAATGAAATGAAAAGATTGGCCGCGTTGGTGTTGGATGAACTCAAGAAAGTCAAAGTTAGTCTACCACTCTACAAGTTGCTCAAAGTGTCAGAAATCAAAGACGTAGTAATCAATAGTTTGAGTGAGTCTAGTACAGTACGGTCAAATGTTCAGGACTCGACCAACAGAGCTCAAGCTACTATCAATGTGACCCAAGAGGAAGCTGCTGACCAAGGACAATCCGAACAAAATGAATGTATGGTCCAGACCATGACCTTCCTAGCCAAAAAGGAAGACATGTTGGAAGGAAAGGTGTTACTCAAAAGGGGCGAGACTAAGAAAACTCAGCCTACTATCAAAGAAGGCCTCGCCACTAGCCAGATTCTTCCAGAAAAGGAAGTCACAATTAAGAAAGGTGGTTAAGAAAGGGAAATCTTCAAACAAAGCAGATCACTCAAAAGAAGAGAGTCTAGCAAAAGACAATCATTCAAAGATTAATGAAGTGAAACATCAAGAACACAGTGGGGATTCTTCAGGCCTTTCTCGAGGAAAAGACGAACCGGCCCCGTTCCTGCTATCAGTTAGAATTTTTGGAAAATTATTACACAATTGCCTTTATGATTCAGGAGCTTCCAGTAATGTGATGCCCCTGGCTGTCTGTCAAAGACTAGGAATAACTCCCGCTCCTACCAAAAGAAAGGTCACCCAGCTAGACAAGACAGAAGTTCCAGTCATGGGCGAGTTGAACAATATTCACATGCAATTGGCTGCGGACCCAAGAGTCCAGAATTTTATAGACATATCGGTGGTTGATATTCCTGATTCATATGGGATGCTCTTGAGTAGAGATTGGTCCCGAAAATTGAATGGATATGTGTCGACTGATTTCGCACACATGTGGCTACCATGGAGAGGGGTCCCAAACCAAATTAAGATCGATAGCACCCCAAGATTGAGACTTATGATAACCGAGTATGGGGAAGACAATGAGGTCCTGTTCTTAGAATCTGATCTAGGAACGTACAAGCCTAAGGTGGAAGAAATCCTGATGATACAAAACATACAAGATAAAGATGGCCAACAAGAAGTAATGGAATCTACCGAAATTGTCGTCGAAAGTGATCAAGGATCCGACCAAGAAGACGATGGAATGTTTGAAAATTTCAGGAGGTTTGTACATAGAAACATACAACAGAGTGTGCAACTTGGTAACTTAGCATCCGTTCGAGATTTGCTTCTTCCAAATTGGTGTAGAATTCACAATGCCGTCCATTCAGAACTATCTTGTGCTTTATGCCAGATCGCATTAGAACAAGTATACAAAAGGGCCCCACAGACATTGATCTTAGAAGAAATTCAAGATTCAGAGACCGAAAGCTCTGCGGAAGACGAAACCTTATCCGATACATCAACTGAAAGTCAGGAAGGCCCAGAGACAGAAAATCAAGAAAATACAATATGGACATTAAGGTTTGATGGATCTAAGTCTAAACAAGGATCTGGAGCCGACTTCGAATTAATTAGCCCAACAGGAGAGACCTACCTTGCCGCTCACAGATTACAATTTCCTTGCACGAACAATGTAGCTGAATATGAATCCTTGATTCATGGATTATTGTTAGCCATCAAAAAAGGGGCGAAAATACTGCAAGTATATGGAGACTCAGAGATAGCTATAAGGCAAATCAGGAAGCAGTATGTTTGCCATGACAAAAGATTGACCAGATACCGGAATCGAGTCTGGGATCTCATTGAGAGTTTTGAAGCTTTCAACATCAATTCTATATATAGGCATCAAAATCAAGTGGCTAATTCCCTTGCACAAGCCGCCAGCTCGTTGATACCATTAGCAATGGAAGGATTGAAGAAGTTCACAGTTGAATTAACATTGGTCCCTTCGGTCCTAGATAACATCACCAATTTTCAAGTTTTCGAAGACGACAAGCACATCCTGGATTTCTTAACCAATACAGATGTCTTCTTAACCCAGATCATTGATGAAGAAGAAGTGGGGGAAGCAGAATTTGATGCCGAAGGTGTCCTGAATTTAAAGACAAATACTATTCCAAAAGGAATGGTAGAATTGGAGAGAATTTTTGATCCTGACAAATTGAAAGAGAAGAAGAACCACAGCATGGAAGGAAACATGTGCGACACAATCAATTTAGGTGATGATATACAAACTAAGAATGTGTTTATTGGTAAGTCTTGCATAGCAACTGAAAGAAATGGAATCCTAAAAAACATGAGGGATTTCCCAGATGTCATTGCGTGGAGTTATGAAGATCTCAAGACTTACGACACTGCAATTATTACTCACACAATCCCTTTGAAGCCAGGAAGCAAGCCATTTAGGCAAAGACAAAGACCGGTAAATCCTTTGTTGGAACCCCTGATATACCAAGAAGTGAAGAAGCTGCTCTCAGCCAAGATCATCTTCCCAGTAAGACATTCGACGTGGGTCGCCAACCTGGTTCCTGTCAGAAAGAAAAATGGAGAGATTAGATTGTGTGTTGATTTCAGAAATCTCAACCGAGCATCAGAAAAGGACAATTATCCGCTACCATCACTGGATGAAGTATTGCAGATTGTCAATGGGTCACAGATGATGTCTTTTCTAGATGGATATTCGGGATATAACCAAGTTCTGGTCGAGCTCGAAGATCGACTAAAGACTGCTTTTACCACCAAGTGGGGAACATTTGCATACAAGAGAATGCCTTTTGGACTTATCAATGCCGGGGCCACATTTCAAAGAGCCATGGATATCGCTTTCAGGGACTTAATTGGAAAATGTATTGTTATATATATGGATGACATCACAGTTTTCTCCAGGCAAAGAGAAGATCATGTGGACGACTTAAGAAGAGTCTTCCAAAGGTGCAGAAGATATGGTGTCTCTCTCAATCCGAAGAAATGCATATTTGGAGTAACAGAAGGAAAACTTTTAGGACATTTTATTTCAGAAAGAGGAATCTCCATCGATCCTGAAAGAGTAAAAGCTATATCCACTATCAATTTGCCGGCTAGTAAGAAGGAACTCAAATCATTCTTTGGCAAGATCAACTTTGTCAGAAAATTCATTACCGGATTTGCCGAGATTGTCAGACCTTTGAATGAGATGCTAAAGAAGGACGCAAAGATTGAATGGTCCCCACAAGCCAAGAGGGCATTTGAGGAGATAAAAACGGCAATCACAGAAGCGCCAGTATTGATCAGTCCAGATTATCTCAAGCCCTTCTATCTATATTCCTTCGCTTCTGACTACACTTGTGCCGCCATTCTCACCCAGAGAAGTGAATAAGGGGATGAGAATCCAATTGCATTTATGAGCACCCCACTGAAAGATGCAGAACTCCGATATCCCAACATTGAAAAACAAGCATACGCACTGGTAAAGGCCGTTAAGAAATTCAGACATTACCTTCTGAGGGCCAAAATTTATGCAATAGTGCCAGATGCGGCAGTCAAGACTCTTCTCATGCAAAATGAATTAGGAGAAAGAAGAGGTAAGTGGGTCGCCATTATCCAAGAATTTGATATTGAAATCCAGCGCATGAAACTTGTTCGAGGACAAGCTTTGGCGCAGACATTGGCAATTGATGGACCAGGATTAGTCCAGCAAATCTACGAATTAGAGGATGTCACCCCTGATGAATGGTACAAAGATATTGTGACATACCTACTTAATCACAGATGTCCTGCTCGCATGACACCCACGCAGAAAAGAGCACTAAGGATAAAGTGTCAACATTACATGCTTCAAGGATCTGTTCTATATCGCAGAAATCATGAAGGAATATATCTGAGGTGTGTTGGCAAAGATGAAGCTAAACAGATAATCGAACATTTTCATTCCAAGTTTGGAACCGGACATGGAGCTAACCTTGCTACAGCTCACCAGATCCTAAGGGCAGGATATTATTGGCCTACACTTTTCAAAGATACATTTAATCACATCAGGACTTGCCACACATGCCAAGTCGCAGCTTTTAGAGAAAGAAACCCTGCTATGCCACTGAATCCAGTGATTGAAGCTAGGCCATTTGCCAAATGGGGAATGGATTTTATTGGTGTTATCAACCCCGCATCCTCGGCACAACATAAGTATATCATTACAGCTACAGATTATTGTACCAGATGGTCAGAGGCACAGGCACTCAAAGTTTGCACTACTGAAGTTGTAATCAAATTCTTGGAGGAAAACGTAATCACAAGGTTTGGATGTCCTTATGCGTTGGTTTGCGACAATGGATCGGCATTTACATCATTGAGATTCTCGAATTGGGCTTTTGAATATGGAATAACCCTTAAATTTTCATCAAATTATTATCCTCAGGGTAATGGGTTAGCTGAGTCAACCAACAAGAACTTACTCAGTGTTATTAAGAAATTGCTAGAAAGAAGTCCGAGAGAATGGCATACCCAATTAAGATTCGCCTTATGGGCAGACAGAATCAGGACCAAGAACGCATTAGGCATTTCGCCTTATTTTCTGGTTTATGGCCAAGATCCAGTCTTTCCCATGCAACTCAGGATCCCGACTTTGAGATTTATTCAGGAGTACATGGAAGACACCGATGCTGTTCAAGCCCGATTGACGCAATTAATGAATCTGGAAGAAAAGAGAGATCAAGCATTAGAAAATTTTGCAAAACACCAAGGAGTGGTGAAAAGATGGTTCGATCGACAAGCTAGAGTCAAAGCATTCCGGATTTCAGATCTCGTCCTATACTGGGACAAAGCACACGAGAAAAGAGGAGAACATGACAAGTTTGATAAGCTCTGGAAAGGCCCTTATCAAATTTCAGAGATATTGGGAGAAAATGCATTTAGGTTGAAGACATTAACTGGAGAAGACATCCCATTGCCTGTCAATGGGAGATATCTCAAACATTATTTCCAATCTTAAGATGCTCAAGGCCTTCCCTTGTACATAGTTAGTTTAGTTTGCTTTCGTTGTTTTTTCGTTTTTTTTGCTTTTCTTTCGTTTTGGTTTGCCTTTTGCTTTGTTTTCGTTCTTAGTCTAGGTGTTTTGTCTTAGGTTAGTTGTTTTGTCCTGAGGGGTATCCATTTGATATTGGGTGATTTTGTCATGTAACGCTCTGACTTCCCGCTAGATTGTTGGTTGCATTTGGACAATCATGAGGTCTTTTGGAATTACAAAGGGAGTTTCTTTTAGTAAAGCTTTGAGTTGGGACATATTTGCATTGAAGCAAGATTAGCTTATTGGACTCACGTATTTTGTCCTCCAGTTATTATATCTTTTCACACTTATAATCTCCGACTTGCTCTTAAACAGATTTCACTTTATTTTGAGCGCTCTCTCTCTTGAAAACCGAAATGGTCATCTCTTTTCCTCCTTTAAATCTGCGATGTTGTCATACGCTAACTCCAAGGTGATAATTCTTTCATTGGAAATCAGTATTGTTGTTTCTCATTTCATCCTCCTTTTATGCATCGCTCTTATCCTTCAACACGTGGAGTTTACCATATCGCTCTCATGTCTTGATACACGAAGTTGATTACATTGCTCCTAATCTTTAGTGCACGAAGTGAGTATTGCATCGCTCTTATGCTTTGAAACATGAAGATGGTGAATCGTTCTCATATCTTAGTGCACGAAGTAGATGAATCTCATTGCTCGCTAACTCCAGAATCTCATCGCTCACTAACTCCAATGCATGAAGTATTTGTATCGCTCTCTTCTCTCAACTCATGAAGCAAACCCATCGCTCCTCTTTCTTAACTCACGAAGTTATCTCATTGCTCGGTTCCCTTAACTCATGAAGCAAAACCATCGCTCACCTTCTTCAATGCATGAAGTTAGGCATCGCTCATTTATGTGAAATCGTGAAGTTGAAAATCGCTCACCTCCCTTGAAACACGAAGATCGCTCTCCATCTCTTGAACATGAAACAAGTCATCGCTTATCTTCTCTTTTGAACAAAGTGAATAATATTGCTTTTATCCTTTAATTCCCGAAGCTGTTCATATCGCTCATGTCTTTTCACATCCGAAGTTAATTCCATCGCTCCCTTCCTCTTGCACATGAAATGCATGATATCGCTCACCCCACCCAACTCACAAAGTAGTTTGATCACTCACTTCCTCTAATACATGAAGTAAAGTCGTCACTCTCCTTCTTCAATTCATGAAGTAGAGTCATCTCTCTCCTTCTTCAATTCATGAAGTTGATATTATTGCTCGTGTCCTTTGGAGCATGAAGTTAATAAATCGCTGATCTCTCTTGAAACATGAAGCAAGTTTATCGCTGATATCACTTCAGACATAAAGCAGACTGATCGCTCATATCTTCTCCAACATGAAGTAGACTATATCGATGTCTTTGCCATGAAGTAGACTATATCGCTGTCTTTGCGTGATACATGAAGTTGGGCATTGCTCACCTTGCTCAATTCATGAAGCATCACTCATCTCTTCTTGAAGGTGAAGTAAGTCATATCGCTCCAAAAGGTGAGGTCCTGAAGTTTTTTTTATTTTTATTTAAACGATGATGCCCAAATCAGACTTTCAAGAAGTCAAAATATATATATACCAGATCAGTGACTGAAAGGATTAGAAACATTGCTTAGCAAAGGAAGTCATTTTTGAATAGCTATCTTCCAGCTTGATGTTGTCTGGAAATGTGAGTTGTTTATCGTGCCTGGTCCTCCATGCTTCCTTGGATGCTCATCTTTGCAGCCTTCCGTCTTCATACCAAACCTGCACAAAATAAGGAGGAAAACACCCAGATTTGAACATAAACAGCTTGATTGTCTTCCCTTCTTCTCTGATCTGGTTTAAACTTGATCATCTTCACCAGATTGCATTAATTTCTGCTTGAATTCATATCAGGACTGCACATACTGGTTTCCAGAATCTGGTGTAGATTGTAATGCATGTCTGTCAGATTATTCACTTGAATCTACACCTCCTGAATTCTCCCTGAAATCTGATTACCTCAATTCAAATATGAATTCGCATCTTTCCCCTGTCATTTACTTATGTTCCTTTATGGTCTGATTTTGAATTTAAATCCCCCCAATGTTTGTGTTTAGATGACACATCTTTTACTCTTAAGGCCAGCTTCCTTATTCAATGCTGCCACCTCTTGCCTTGTGTTTCATCGTGGCATGTGTTGGGGATATTAGGGGTCCAAGGGAATGGTGAGGTGGCTGCTCCCTTTTATTTAGAATTCCTAAAGAAAACTTTTCTTTCATTTCAAAATTTTGGTGGGGCCCATGCAATGATAGAAAACATTCTAAATTCCCAAGCCAAAAATTAGTGGGTCCAAGTAATATATAGCATGGCAGGGAATTAAAAAACACTTAAAATCTCCAAACTAAAACTCGGTGGCTCCCAGCAAGGAAGGTCCTTAGAAATCTTATTTGATTCTCCATTTTTGAGTGTGTGGGGCCCAAAAGGATGATAAGAGGAATGATGGATGAAAAAATGTGAGGAGTTGAAGAAAGGCCACGGGTGAAAGGGAAGAAGAGGATGCTGGGGGAAAGGGAGACATAAGGGGTATGGATGTGGGAGATAGGGGATACGTGGGGTTAGGAGGTATAAGTGGTAGTGGATGGAGTTAGGAAAGGTTGGGGAGTAAAATGTAATGGGAGGTATAAGGGGGTAATGAAAGGGTAGAGGGGTGTAGGTTATAATGGAATGGGGTTTAGGCTAGGGCAAGGAAGGTGGGATAGGATAGGGGTAGGGGTAAAGTGGTAGGTAAGGGAAAGGGTAGGCTAAGGGAAGTAAGGTGTAGGTAAAAATGAAGGTATATGTAGGTGAAGGGTAGTTGATGAGTATATTAGGATGGGAAGAGGGTTAGGTAGGTAAAGGTATAGGTTAGAAGATGGGATGTAAGGTAAGGGACATGGAAGTGGTAGATTATGTAGAGATGTGAAGGAGGTAAAGGCATGGAGGTAAAAAAAGGTGGATGGAGGGTAGGGGATAGGAAGGTAGGTGAGTTAGAAGGTATGGTCAATGGAAGTGAAGAGTGTTAGGGGAGGTGGAAATGGAAGGAAATGAAAATGGGAGTGATTGGGTTTGGGCACCCACTGAAAGGATCAGGAGAAGTAGAAGAGATTATGCCTTGGCTGGGCAAAGGGAATGTTAAACCTCACTTCATCTCAAAGAGAAAGACTTGGCCAGCTCCTGAGAAACTACGAACAAAAGGTTAATTGCAAAGACTCGACAACAACTAAGAACTAAGCCAAGAAAACTAACCTAGAAAGCGAAAAAGTGGGGTCCCCAATTTGCAATGGGGCGATTTGTGAATACCTCACAACAGTAGGCACAGTGTTTTGGGCTTTGCATGCTTTTATTTGCCAGCTACCCATGGGTCCCATAGGTTGTTTGGCCTTGTGGGTGTTATTAAAATCATTCATTCATTCATTTGAATTTTTATTTTGTATTGACATTTTGAGACTCAAGTATTATCATTTTTGCAAATTATGAATATGATATTATGAGGTATTTAAAAATTCTGTTTATTGGCAATTATAGAATTATGAGTGGCAATTATAAAATTATGACTATCACTCTTATAATTTATAATTTTGAAGTTTGAAGGGAAAATATTTTCCGTACCGCTGTACCTACATCCATATCCCTTACCTGCAGCCTTACCTGAATCGGCAATTTAGGCCCAACAGCATGATCAATCGCCACATACCAACAATATATCACATATGATTGAATAATATGCTTCGTGTATCAACTTTTAAGCTATGTTGAGTCAATACCAAGTTAAGAGCTGGTATAGATTCAAATGCAACAGTGACCTACCATTTGGAAGATGACCTTTTTAAAAAGAATTTTTGCAACAGCTCTGCTTATGGTTCATTCAGGGCCTACGAAGGAGCTGTTGCATATAATAGTTATGGTGTATCATTTCTGAGTAGTGGTGCAATACATTGATTGAAAGTAAACACCAAGGAAGATACATACAAACCCTTTGTGTTATTTTTTTGGGGTCAAGGATGATAGGAAAAGCTGCCATGACGGCTTGATGAAGACAATTGACATGAACATCCTTATTGGCGTTGCTGTTTGATGTTTGATAGGTGCTGCACATTCCCAAACATACTTTGTGGTTGTAAGTGCAAAATAACATGCTAATTTTTAGAATCGACAATCTTTTGCTTAGCAGAATACAATGCTCTTACTGCTAAAGTGCTTTAACAATGTCATACAGTTTGATATCACAAATAGAATAACATTGCATGTCTAGCTGGATTGTTCTGGGTAGAAAGCAATGGGATTCCCAATACCATGCCAAAAAAAAGAAGCCCATCACATAATTTAAAGTTAAGTGACATAAAAATGGACTAATATCCTGGTTTGTATTTAGGATGAAAAGTGAATGTTATTATTTACTCAAGTTGGAGAGCATATTCAAGTATGCAAATCATTTTGAATTCAATTATTTAATAATATGATACTTTGTTGAATAAACATTCCTGTTAGAAGACTTAGAAAACTTTGCTTCTGACCTGAATTTGAATGTAACATATCTTTGATTTCGTATATATTCAATTTTTAGGCTATGGGATCACATTGCATCCAACATGCAAGACTATGCACCATCTTCAGGGTCATCAGTACCAGTTGCCACACATGACCAAGTGCAAATTTGTTCTGATGATGGAGCAAAAACAAGCTCCAAGAAACTGGACATGAGTATTGATCCAGAAACAGAGGTACACCAGCTGTCAAAAGTTGCTTGTTTTTGAGTATATTTGATTAGATAGGGCAGTTGAATTGCTTTATAAATGATTATTTGTTTCTAGTACTTTCAAAATCAATTTCTGTTGATATAATCAATTACATGTCAGTCTAAAAATGACAATGGAGAACCGATTTCAATTGTGACACACAATGAGGCGGACGAAAGGCCGATTAAGATGTTGGGAGCAATTCGAAGAAGGAAGTGGATTTCTGATAATAGTTCATCAGCTGAAACAAAGGAACCATCAAGACAGCATATTGAATATGAAGAAAGAAACGATTCTAGTGGAGCTCAACATTCCAATTCTAAAGGTAAATCAGGATCAAAGAGACAGCGGTCTCCAGAGCCCTGGACACGCAGAGGACATTTCCGACATGATAAAATACATGCAGACAAGGTTGTTATTTGTTTGGTGTCTAATTTTGCTTATTGGTAATGCTCTTTCGTACTTTCTTACAGGAATAGCACATTATTCATAATATGATGTAGTTTTAATTTCAAATTGATGGGTGATTCTATTGAACAGAAAACAGACCCACCCACAGGACTACATGCAACCCGTCGACTTCTTCAATCTGCTGTACGTGAAGCTGTTGGCCCTATTGGGCCAATCAATTCAAAACCTATTGTTCCACCCAATTCTAAACGGTTAGAAATAGAATCATCGAAAAAACGTCTGCGATCTGTTGTTTCTACAAATGTTGGTGAGTGAGTTGTACGAGACACCTTTTATTTTCTGAGGACAATTTTTATTTCTATTTTCTTTTGGAGAGCCTTGCTAAAACTTGGCATTGTGATCCCTTTTTGAACTATTTTATGCAGAGAATTCAGATTCATTATCAGATGTTGTCGAGGCCTCAAATAGGCCAAGGGCACTTGCGAAATCTTTACCAGCTATGGCCATTGCTTTGAAAGCAGCAGCTGCAGCGGCAGAGGATGTAGCGAAGTTCAAATCAACAGGAAGTGTCTTTGAGAGGCTGGGGAAAAGGTTTGATAGCAATCTAAATGAATTACATGAAACTGTCAAGGAACAAATGCTAGATAATGAAGGAAATGATGAGGAAAATGCAACGACAGCAGTTTACCAAGGACACAAACATCAACATAGAGCTGAAATTCATAAAAAATTAAATAGGGGATTAGTAGATGATGTAGAATTGACGGATAGAGAGAGTATTATGCCTTCAGATACCATCAGGGAGGGTTATGATGAGGCACAGGAAGATGCAAGGCATATGCGACATTATGGAGGTGCCTCAAAAAGAAGAAAACAATTTGAAAACATTGAGAGCAGTGGAGTCTCAAGGATTTCAAAATCTAAGGATAGACACTCTATACAAGCACAAAAAGAAGATAAACGTTCAGAGGAATCAGTGACTGTGCAGTATAGGGTTGCACAAAATTCTCAGGAAGTGACAAGGGAAAGTAGGGTTCAGAAGACTTCAGCCAAAACTCCAAGTGCTTCTAGGGAAATTGTCAACATATCTGTGAATGTTAATACCTGGAAACCACCCCATTTCCAGCCAGCTAGTGATTCAGTTGCAACAAAATCAAAAACATCTAATATGGATTGTAATTTACTGCAAGACCACACTGAAATGCACGTTGATGGAAATTTTCCTGATGTCATTGACATGGGTCTTAGAGGTGAAGCTGGGAAGGTTATCCCTGCTGCTGATCCAAATGTGAGTAAATATTGTTTGTTCATTTGCATGTAATTTATTCTTTGATCGATTGATAATAATGGTCTTTATGATTTATCTTTATTTTGACAGAGTGCATCAAATGCAGATAATTGCAGTGATATTAGGAATGACACTTCAGCATCTGGTGAGTTATAAAATTGCACCTCACAAGTTTTATGGAGCATGAAGCACAGGCTTTGCATTCAAAATGATAACAATGGGTTTAGTGAAGATTTATAGCTTGATTAGTAATTAAAAGAAAATTTGATTGCTTTGTGATCCTTCTTTTATAATGAATTGTTTCTGATTTGATCAAGTATATCTTGTCTTTATTTTGCCTTGAATTTTATTGTTTAACAAATCAAAGCTATTTATAGAAGCAAAGCAGTGTTCCCTGTGACACATCCCTGCACTTTTCCACTGTTTCCTGAAGGGGGGACGTTGTACGGATGGGGGGGGTGAGGACTGATCTTCTTCCCTGCTTCCTTTTTTAAAAATTTTCTGGGGTATCCTCACTATACGTGGAGTGTCCCCTAGGAACAACTCCTAGTAGGAAATGCCAAAGGAACCTTAGGCTGCCCCTGATGCCCCTATGATGTCTGGAAATCTTTTTGTCTTTTGATTTGATGGGAATAATCAGATGGAGCTTTCTGCCCATGGTGCTAGGGGTGCCTTCTCTACATGGTGAATGTCTCCTAGTAGGCAACACCAAGGGGATGCTAGGCCATACTTGATGTTCCTGTGATGTTCCAGGAATTTCTGACTTCTGTTTTGACAGGAATAAATAGACAATCTTATGCCTGTGGGATCATCAATGACAATGTCTGTGCTGCAAATGCCTTTAATTAGGTTTTTGTTTGTTGTTGCCCTGTTCTCTACCATTTTAACAGATGGTGGTTAACAGTTCTGTCACTTCTGCATGCTAAATAACTGTCATACTTCACTATCTGGCAGAGGATGTGGATTTTGAATGGAACATAATTCAAGTGGGTGTTGGATTCAGCACATACATTCTCTGCTATCTCTGCAAACAATTTTAAAAAACTTGGGATATAAAAAATAAAGAGATATTGTGTTTCCACCTAATTAGTTGAGATAAATTAATGGAATTGGTGTGGTTGGCTAGTAAATTGTATTCTACGGTCTCTACTTTTAGTTTGTTGCAATTACTGTTGTTGGAAGATATGCTAATCTTGCCAAATTTTACGTAAGCTTTTGGAAGTCTCATGCAAAAAAAGAAAAAAAGAAGTTATTATAAAATTTACTTCTATCAAAAATGTTATGGTCACTTCCTTTTTAATGGAAAATGATTTTTGTTTACCCTATTTTCACTTTCACTTTAAGCATCTTTTCATCTACATAAACTAAGAGGAATGTGCTATCTTGCATTAAGTTCACAATCTGTTCAGATTGGTATAATACTTATTTTTAAACTATTGAAAAAAAAAGTTAGGTACCATAGAAAATAAGCATTGCCCACATGATTCCATAGATGAACAAAGTAGTAGATATCCTTGCTGGGAAAGAACTACTCTTGGAAGCTGGAATCAAGCTGATCGGTTCCGGTTCAGGCTCAGGTTTGGGTTCAAGGGTTCAGTTCGCGTGTTTGGTCAAAATTATTTTTGGGGGTTGGATTTGTTTTGGGTTTGTCCATACACACACACACACACACACCCACATTATTAAATTAATGTGACTATAATTACAACTTATGCTAGCATTGACATTGATATTAATATTAATATTCTAATATATATATATTAATATAATATAATATTTATATTTTAATATATCAACATGCATACATTAATATATATTAATATACAGATATATATATTAATATAATATTTATATTTTAATATATTAATATTCATACATTATATTAATGTATATGCCCTTATCTTTAATAGCTGGGCTCCATTGAACACCACCTTCTTGCTCCCATGCACTTGACATTGGTAGGGGGAGGGATTGCCCTTTTGTGCATATTGGGCAGCCAAGAACCACAACAAATGTTCTAGCATTATCATGAAGCTGTGGAAATTTGTCTTTAAAAATCTGTCGAATTTAGACAAAGTGCCAAAATTTGATGCAGGTTCTTCTGAGGTCATTCGTGATGAACCTACTGGGGAAATTCCAAACCCTGGTCACACCCTGCTCGCACCAGATTAGTATCCAAACCGACAGATTACACACGAATGAGCAAGGTTACATGGACGAACTGGTAAAGTAGGCTGTAATCTGATGCAAAGACACCCTAATTTCATAACTTGACAGGCTCCATGTTTTTAATTACAATAGATCCATTGTATTTCATGAAAGGTTTACGAGATTGTTGTTTTCATTGGTGCAATTGAATGATGCCAATGACAGGCTTGCCACCTGTTAAAACGTGAGATATGAGTTTGATTGGCTAGATGATTTCTTAGTGGAATCAACCCCACAGAAAGGTAGATCAAGTGCTTTTTCAACTACTAAAAGACATCATTAAGATCTGCATAAGCTAAGGCTGTAATATGAACATGCCAGGTTGGATGTAGAGAACATTATGTCCAAAACTGAGTTAAAAAATACAGTAAACATATCCATAGTTGCAGAAATTTTAACAACATTGCTATTTGTTCTGATTGATTGCTACTCAGCCCTGATGCCAATTTTTCGTTGAGAAATTGTGATTTTTGCAATTAATTGGTCAGGCTTATTTTTGAAAAATAATTCATAATTTTGGTTAAAAAAATCCTGCGTGCTGTACCTGCAATGTCCCCTCTTCCTGCTCAGAATCCCCTCCTGCAACCTCCATTCCACTAGGTGGCGGTTCCATCCTGTCATCGCCGATTCCGCCAGTACCGCCAGGTGGAGATGGAAGCTCCATTAAATTTTCCACCCATATGCCCATTGTCTCCAAAAGCCATGAGTCGATGGTTTCCTCCTACTGGTCAGTACCTCTCGCAGGGTTCAACTGTGCCAATGCTGTGTCTTGGTGAGGAGTCACTGTAGGTGGCGGTGATGCCTCCACGTCGACCACATCCATTACCTCCTGGGTAATCTCCTCTGTCAACTCTCCCCTTCTTGCGGGTTGGATATCATTCGTCAGTTGGCCGCCTTGGCCTCAACCCGGTGATGTGGGAATAGTAGCCTTTGTCATTGCTTCCTGAGTGCTTTCTCCTACACCCTCATCCAATGGTGTATCTCCAATTACCTCAACTTCCTTTGTTCCACGTACCACACAAAAGGTCTCTTCTTCTGCATTCTCCCTGTCTGATGAGGACGCCTCCAGAGCCTCCTCTTCACTCGCCTCGCTTTCCACACTGGGATATTGCGGTACATCCCGTTGCCTTTTCTTCCTCTGAGGCTCCTTGCCAGCATTGCTCGTCTTATCGGCCGACATTTCGGTACATATGGCTTCCAAGAACATGGCAATGGCATGATGAGACATATAGATCGCCTTGTGCTATAACCCCAGGCATTCTTGAATTCATTCTGACAGGAAGGACGCTCAATTATAAACTATACCATTCCGCAGTCCATTCATTAGGTACAACATCCAAACGACAATATCTGATCCTCTACTTGCCCCCTTCAACTTGCTCTTGATGATGTCCATAATGCAACGCCATTTTGAATTGGCCAAGAATGTCCTTTTCAGTTTGCGACTGCTTCCTGACTTCCAAATGCTGTCCTGTTCTGCCTGCGTTAAATCCCCGCGACACATTAGTCGGACCAATTGCTGTTTTTGCTCCAGAGATCTTTTTGGCCATTGGGCTCCCCTAGTTGGGAATCCCAAACACCCAAGCGAACTCCATGGCGGAGAAGGAGATGGTAATGCGGCAACTGCCGTACTTCACTATGGACCTGTGCGTATGTCTATCATATCTTGCCACCATCGCCTTGAACACAGTGACTGGTTCATCCCTATCATATACTTCACTAGGTTCATCTTGATAACATTGGAATCATTAGTTTCTTCCCACCAAGTCCTGCAATCAACTCCACTCAATCCTTCCCAGGCTAAGGAATGCACGGTGACTGGTTCATCCCTCTGTACTCATGCACAAACCTTCTTGCTTTGCTGCTTTGGGCATGGCCATGATTCCTTCTTGTATGGACTTCACCTTGCTCCCATAACTGATTTTTGGCATATTTATAAACGACAAAACTTCTTTTCTGCAGTTGCACGATTGTCTTGCCAATTGCACAATTCTCTGGACGAAACTGGTACTGCAACCATTTTCGGAATCACTTGAATTTTGCTACGTGTTTTCTGTGTACAGGAACCCTCCTACTTAGCTGTACAAAATTCCTCCTTGGTGTTCGTGCAAAATTTCTCTTTGCCCGTATGGAATTCCTCCTACCCCTCGGTACGGAAATTCCTTTGTTTGACTGTACGGTATATGATGAGCCCGGTCATACGAACTTTCCCCTCTGTATGATAATTCTTGCCAACCATACGGATTTCCTTCGACCTTGACTATCCTGGGCCAAGTCTTGATGCCCGTCGTCCCTGTATAGACTCCTGCAAATTCCGTACGGATTCTCCTTCCAGCCAATCCCATACCGATTTTCTCCAATTCCGTATGGATTTCTGCAAACTTCTTTTGCACCCCGTCACGCCTTGTATAGATTTCTTCCTCTAATCCTGTACACCTCGTACGGATATCTCTGTCACTCAAATTTCGTATGGATATTGTACGGGTTCCCTTCTTCCGGCCTCAATCGCGCATCTTCCACCATACGGACATGCATGACTGTTACCTTCGTGGCTCGTACAGATATGTACGACCTTTTTCTCTATTGCTGTACGACCTTCCTCCTATTGTTCTTTGCGTCCAATTCTTGTTGCTTCGTGGTTGTGTAATGTGCTTGGAATGGCCAATTGGAGGCATTTATAAAATTTCCTCACTTTTAGGGTTAGGGTATAATGCATTAATTTTTTTTATAAAATATTCTTTTTTTTCACTATACATAATTTCTCTTTTCCTAATTTTATAATATGTCTCTTTTGTTTTAATTTTTCAACAATTCCTAACCCTCCCTTTTAATTTTTAATTTTTAATTTTGTGCCTAACTTTTCCCAAGCTCAATATTTCCTCTTGTAAATATACCTTCTATTTCTTACTTTTGCAAGAAGGTTTAAATTTTATTCTCCGTACCTTTAACGTCCGCTGGAATTTTCCCACCTTGGTCTTCTCTTGCTTGCTTTTTGGAGTCCATTCTATCATTTTTGAGTGTCACTTCTTTGCTACAGACACTTGATTTCCTCCTTGCTATGCGCAATTTGATCCTTCATTCTTTTACTTTCACCTTCTTCCTTTTAGCCTGGTAGTCAACCTCTTCCTTCTGTTTCTTGTTCGGTCTATCTGCATCGCCATCGTCACTCTCTTCCATTCCTCGTTTTACCCCTGAGGGGTCCTCCTCAAATCTCATTCTAATCTTAGAGTCATGTAGTCAAGCGCATATGTACGGTGGCCTTCTATAGCATTCCTCCGGGCAACACGTACCTACATATTTCAGGTCAAAATTTTTGCCCAGTAGGGGTGCTGGTCCAATGCCCTTGTATCTTCCGTCTATGTACCTTCCTTACGCCCCTATTTTTTAGGCCCTCTTGGTCTTTTGTCTTGTTTTTTTGGGTCTTTTTGGTGGCAGTCTTGTTAATCTCTCTGCTTTGCAAGTGTCTGGGGGTCTTTTTGATCAAGTTTGCTTTTCGTTTGAGTGAATTTGGTTAGGTATAGGGCTTGTTTTGTCAATTTTAGGGTTTTTGCCTTTAGTCCTAGATTTTAGGGGTTTCTTTTAGGGTTTCAGAAAAACTGAATGCAAAATTGGAATCAGGACCCTTCAAGGAACCTCCCAGTAAAATTTGAGTGAAATCGGAGCAGAAAGTTGAATGTCTTCGTTTGGCCAAAAATCAAACTTACCATTGTTAATCTTAAGTGATCAGATTAACAATTAATGAGCAGAAAACACTATGCACAGAAAGAAGAACACACAACACAAATATACCCTGGGAAAACCTCCCTCTCGAAGGAAAAACCCAGCAACTAATGTCTCAGATCAAAACTTTTATTATGAGCAGATTACAATAACAACATGGATCAGATTACTTATCTGATATATCTCTCAACCTAGGGCAGAATTATGCCCAGTCAAACCTTTGATATGAAGACCCTAATTACTGAACTTGAGCACAGGGATTCACCATCATAATGGTGTATGATTGCTGCTCTCAATCGCACAAATTCTTCCAGCAATTAGATCATCAAAGTTTGCTCAGATTGCTCAGCAAGTCATGATCACAAGTTCGCATAAGTCTGCTCCAAATCAGGTTCAGATTCCGATGTGAAGTTAGGAGAATGGCTGCTTGGATTGAGCACAAAGTCGCCTGAACAATGATGATCAGATTCGCACTATGTGAGAGCAATTCGCTAGTGATAGCAAGGCATCATATTCGCTGAAGATGATAGTTCACATGAGGGAGATCGCTTGTATGACTGAATTTGATTGCTTGATAATTTCGCATGACAATCCAATGCTTGTGTTTTTGAATGTGTAGATTGAGTCTTGTTATATACAAGACTCAATCTCTCTTTCATGAGTTGGCTGGGCCTATAAGGCCGACTTATAAATATTAATATTTTATTTTATTTCCTTTCTTTTGGGGCCACCTTTTAATTTACAAATAAGGTACAATTGGGGCCACACTTTACATAACATTGACTTAGGGCCCAATTTAAAATTACAATAGCTAATCGCTCACATATTACTTAAATTTTAATTGCCAAAGGCAACATTAAAATTTAGCATAGTAGAATCCAATACTAGTTAGATATTTCAACAACTATTGTTAGTAATTTCTATTATACTAAGTTTCTATTTATGGTAAGTCATCATGCGTCCTGTTTGGGCTCTAACACTGACATTTTGAGAAGTTTTTTATTTTTTTTGGAAAGTTTATTTTTGACAGTACCATTGAGGCAGGCAATGAAGATTGAACATGCACTACTATTTCTAAATCCGGAAAGTCCAAAAAAGCAGACATAGTGAGCAAAATTTTGCTAAGTGTTGGCATCCATACCTAGAGTGGAAAGTGATCAAAATATTCTAAGTCTAGAGAAATCTACTTCAAAATCCCCCCCAAAATGGCATTTCAATCTAAGAAGATCAAAATTGGCTAAGTTTGGAAGGTTGAAAAGTGAATTTCCATGCCAAGGTGGAAATGCGCCAAAGTCAAAAGGTCATGGAAGAATGTAAAACCAGTGAATTCCTTGACCAATGCAAAAATACGCCCTAAGCCAAGGGAAGGCGCCAAAGTTGATCTACCTTTGAATTCCTTGATCAAAGCAAAATAGTGCCTAAGGCATGAGTAGGATGCAAAATAGGAGGTAGCAAGGAAAACTTGAAAATGTGGAATTCATCAACCAATGCAAAATTCCGCCCTTGGAGGTCAAAGGGTGTCAAAACCACTATACCATGGAATTCATGAAAGGATGCAAAATTCCATGACCAAGGTAAAAATGCGCCCATGAGGATGGAAGGACGCTAGGAGAGATTGTTTTCTGAGATTGTTGCATTAAGATTGTTGAAGTAGCCAACTTAATACAATGTTCGATTTTGATGGTGTATTCTTGTTCTATTTTAGCAATCCGCATGGTCTTGCTCACTTCAGTTAGAATATATTTTGCTTTGTGTTGTTGGAAGAATTGGATTTGATAGGATTGCTTGTTGCAAAGTTAGAGCTCATACTTTTGGTGGGCAGCTGATTGTTGCATACTATGTAAAGTTAGCTTGAGCCTCCGTTATATGTGTATGCTTAACTTCGATTATCAGTGAAGATTGTTTGATTTGATGGTCTCCATTGGTAATTTGAAAAACCTTTACACACCCTCGGAAGATTGCACCGCCTTTGCGTAGTTGTGCTCTGCTGGCGAAACGAAGTGTGGTTAGATTTTGCATGAGTGATCCCGTCTCCTTGTTCGTAGGATTAGATTAGTCTTAGCCTAGTTTTCTAAACGCTTCACTCATTTACTTTCCGCATATTTTAAACCCCAAAATTCCCCAAAATAGAGCTTTCATTGCAAATCATTTGCGTAGAAATCCTTGAACCCACAAGTTTGTTAAGATCTTCTGTGAGCATACGTAAGGCCCCTCGGGTTAACAACACACTCATCACCTAATTGAGTCACATCCACGCGCAAAAGGAACCTTGAGATTAGCCGTTCGATCTTTCTTTGCAATCTTAGCATACGGTCTGGTTTTAAACAATAGAGAGTGAAGTGACCGTTGGAAACTTTATTCTATGTTCGGCGTAGTCCTTAAAAACACGTCTACAAAATTGGCGCTAGAAGGAGGGTTTGAGGAATTTTCATTGAAGAAGAAAATTATTGTTCAAGGAAGAATTATGAGTCAAGATGGTGTTGCCTGGCACTAGAAGTTCACCTCCTGTTCTGCAGCCTAGTTTGGGATTCCGTGATCATTAGGAAGATATCATTGATAACTTAGCTGATCTTGCCCAGAAAATAAGCTCAAGCGAAGAGCAATACAACAAGATTCATCTGGTATTGTTGGGAGAACGAGAGAAAGCTATTGAGATCGTGGTTGAAATTGAAAGAGACTTTCTTAACCAAAGGTTTCCACTTGCTCCACGTGCTCCGTGTCGCCGGTGATCTAAGAAGCTGGATTGTATTAATTCGTTCTAATCGGAAAGGCATCAAAGAATTCTGTGATCTATTCCAGGAGCGAAGGAATTTCAGGAGTTGATATTTAAGCCGAAAAGTGGAAAGAAGGAAGCTGCTTTTTCAAGTCAAGATTCACCAAGTGTAGGAGATCTTACTCGCTTGTTTCAGACCCCACCACTGCAACAACCGATATAGAGAGTAGCTTGTGCAAGTGTTCAACAAGGACCTGTTCAAACACTGACACCCCCAGTTGTTCGGCAACAACCAAAACTTGCGATGGCACAACACCACCATCACCACCACCACCACCACCAACAACAACAACAGCTAGTCCATGGAGTGGCTTGGCGTCCGACAAATGCTTCCCCTCTCGCAACTTTTACTCCATATCATGATATGCCCAAGAATCCGAAGCATTTTTGCTCCAAGTTCTATGTTAACGATGTCAATCGCACTGCTGAGGAGCATATCAAAGTATTCGAGGATACTCTCCAAAATAGGGATATCCAGCATGAGGATGTCGCTTGCAGACTATTTTCGTATTCACTAGGAGAAGAAGCATTCTACTGGTACATTAATCTGAAGGACACATTCTTGGCAAAATTCAGGTTGCTTGTTTCCTTGGCAGAAGTGTACCGACAATTCATTGAGGTAAGAAGACAAGAACGAGAGCCGATTGGCGCCATAAACAACAGATTCCAAAGAGCTTATTCCAGAGTCCACTCGCCATATAATGTGAATGATGAGGCAACTAGGAACATATACTATGCAGCCTTGGATTGTTTCACCTCTATGTTTGTCCAGCAAGTGAATCCAAATGATCTGAAGGTAGCCTATGATGAAGCTTTTAAGATTAGCCTTCGATCACCAACAACTGCTGTAGGAACAATGCCTTATTATCTGCAAGCTGGTGCAACGAATTATCTCCCTGTTGTCAACCTAGTTCCTACTCTTGCGAATCAATTGGTGCCTCGTCCAGGAGCTTCGATATCACAAGTTCTGCCATCACAGCCAGTTTACCTGCAAAACACAACTACCTCATCCAGAACTCAAGAAGAAAAGAACAAGATGAAGGAGCTGATTGAACAAGTGAAAAGGCTGTCAACTTGTTGATGTGTCTTTTGTACACGGCCAAACACAGAATAAAATACCCAGAGGTATCTTATTCTCTCTTGAATAAAGTTACCGAATGCTGAAGAGATCGCAGAAGGATCAATTGGAGAAACTCCAAGGTTATGTTATGTAGGTTCTCTACTCGTGGATAAGCAGCAGTGGTCATTGTGTTTGCTGTTTTACAAGGGGCCTTACGTACTTTCTGGGAAAGCTTGTTCTTGCAACTACTTTTCAATGAGGAATACTCAATTCTCCTAATACTAACTGATGTTTCAAAAAAGGGGGCAAAAATAATGGTTTTAAGGAGATGAGACTAAACTAATCCTAAGAATGACTCAATGAGGACTGGTCTTGATAAAACTCTACCAATTTTAGTATTGCCAAAAGATTACAACTCTACTGTAATTGGTGCGATCTTCTAAGGGGATTTAATGATTTTCTAATCACCAATGGGATAGATACTATCACCAAGATATATATTAGTATCTCCAATAATGATTGAACTCTTAAACAATCTTATAATCTTCAGTTGACCACACAAGGCGTGCTTACAATCAGTAAGGAGCTAGTGGTTTGGACTATGAGTTTTACCAAAGATCAAACACAACATTTGTCCTTCAATCTAATTGTAAAACTTAAGTACTATCTCTATTAAGAGTGATTCAAGAAGATAAACAACCATGAAGATAGCCACAAGGATTGCAATAAAACACCATAACTTCAATATTTCATTGATCTTATAGCAAAATAAAACAATAATTGTTTAACTTTATCTCTTCACTTCTTCTTTCTCTGCTGCTAACAATTTTAATCTTATTTCTCTTTTCTTTGACTCTCTAACTCTCTAAAATGAAATGAGTGAGGGCTTATATAGCACTCTTAAATACAATGAATGGCTTGGATCAAAAGAAGATCAACGGCTGAGATTTTGACACCTAAACCCTAATTAGGGTTTGTTACAAAAAAGACCCCATTTAGATAAACATTATCAATCCATAGCCAATAGAAAATGGCACAAATAACGAGGAAACATAGCCCAATGGGGATAAAGTTGCCACATCATTTTATAACAACTTTTCATCTAGAATTTTGTTCCCTTTTCTATGCTCTTTTCTGGCATATTCAATGAATTTGGATGTAATCCCCTCAATCTCAGCAATGGGAATCTCATGGAGGTTCTTCATTTGTTCTTCCAAGTGAAGGACTTGATCAAAAGCTGCGAGAAGGGTTGTCTCCCATCCAGGCTCCAGCTCTTTTGTTTTCTCGATCAGGAACATAGTAGTATACATCTGATCTCACTGCTTTTCTGTGACCATGTTCTCCTCGTAAAAAATAATCTTGATCCTGTCTTCCAATTCTTGGACATCTACATCTGTCTCGATCTTTATCCTTTTGTCAAGGATTGTACACAATACATCAAACACCTTGTCTTGAATAGGGTGGATGGTACCTTCAACTCGGCTGCATCTGGTATTGATGTCTTCGTAAAGAACTTCCTTCATTTGGAGTAAAGTTGACAATTGCAGAAGGCTATGGGTTCCGCCATCCATTATCTTCTCTTGTGCTAAAATTTGTCTTGGTGTCCTTATCACTTGCAAGACCGGGATGACAACTTCTCTAGTGTGAGTGAATGCATCCATAATTATCAATAGACTATGAATGATTTCGAGGACTTGGATAGCCCGATGGACCGTCTTCATCATTCTTGTTACAAATTCAATGGCTACCTTGTAAGATTCATCAATCCAAGAACTCATGAGTTGGGCTAAGTTCTTCATCCTTTCGGCCTTATTTATTGATTCGGGAGGAAGTGCATGCAAAGGTGATACTGCTGGATCCTGTCGCCTTAATGGTTGACTGAGGTGACTAAAATAATTTCTCCAAGCACTAACCTCCCTTTCTAGCCTTTTATTCTTTTCCATTTCATCTTTGAGTTTGTCATTAAGTGCTCTCATTGAATCTATCGCTTCTTCCTTGGCCTGCTCGGAGGTAAGTGGACCAAGATCAAATGTCTCTAGATCATATTCCTCTGCCAAAATCTCATCCTCATACTTGTCTACTACTGGTGTGGCTACCTGTATCTTCTTGGATCTTGTATCATCTCTAATTACCTTTGACATCGTTGTAGCCTTCTTCTTTTCGATTTTTTCTTGGGAATTTCCTATGAGACTCTCCAAGTCGAATACGTGTTCTTACTCTTCAACCACAACTACCCTCGTCAGCCTTTCTTTTAGCCAATCTGGAATGGAAGACTTTCTTTCCCTTACCTGTATTTCCTTAGGTAGAGGTCTATCATCTCTGAAAGGAGACATTGCTTCATCATCATTCTTTTCATCTTGTTGTTCATTAGCACCAACCTGGAGAGATTGACTCGATGAGTGCTAAGGTGTTCGTCCTTTACCTTGTTTATCATTCTGCACCATGGATTCCATAGACATCAATTTCATACACTATCTGTCTTTGATCTTCTCCTTGACTTATCTCTTTTTCATGCCTAGAAGACGTACCCGGTGGACGATCAGGATTCACTTTTTGTTTCTTCTTGGAAGGTTCTCTCTTCTCAGGTCCTTCCTTTCTTTTCGATCCCTTGGAATGAGAAGTATTCTCACTCACACTTGCTTCTCCTTCTTCTGTCCTCGTTTCTAGGGTGAATGTCATGGCTACATTCTGCTCCTTCAATTTTTTATGTTGTACTTCCACCCATCTATGAGTGCAATTTAAAACAAGGTCCATCAATGCTCTTAGGTCTGCAACTTTTGGCTCATTCCAATCTATCTTCACTTCTTTATCCTCCTTCTCATAGGAAGATTGGAGATATCTACCACTGTCCTGGGCTTGATCGGCTACTCTGTAAACTTTACATTTCCTGATGAGATCCAAGGGTAATCTAGAATGCATCTTTCTTTTCACCCCCATATCATCCTGAACATTCATTCAGAAGTCGTCTACTTGAAACTCATGTTTGTATTTCTTCCCAACTGTCTCTTCCATATGACAATGAGGGTCAAAATTCTCCCTTGAGGCAAAGGATGTGAATGAATACTGAGACAATTCTTTCTCTGCATCTTCTGCGGCTTGAGAATTAGGACACACTTCAATTGAATTTCCCAGTAAAATAGGTACGGGGATACCATTTCCATGTTTATATCTTGATGCTTTAGCATAAGCTACCAACTGTCTAGTCACCTCAAGCAATATTATTTTGTCCGTAGGATACCTTGGCAACATATAGGGAGGTGAAGGACATCCATGGACCCTGATGTAGGTGAATTTTGGAAATTGGATGAACCATGCACCATGCTTCTTCATGAGCTCTTGTGCCTCCGGAGATAGTCGATGGTGAATCCCTCCTTGCAATGTCCTGGTGATATACATTGTGAAGGTGTCATTGACTAGCTTGTAGCAATTCTTAGGTGGATGATGTAGTTGAACATAAGAATCACATGCTCTTATCTCTCTTGTTCCTCTCTCGACAACTCCTCTATGGGGTAACCTGACATACTCAAAACTTCTGACTAAGGAATATATAACATATGAACTCATGTGGAATGACTTAGTAGGGACTAACCTCCTCAATTGCACGTCTAGGTTGTTGCTAATGATTCTAGCCCAATTGAGCATTCCTTTTCCTTGGACGATCACCTGAATAAAGAAGAACATCTACTTGTCGAAGAAGAAGGCGTGAGAGGCACCTATAACCCGATTGAGCATGGTTATCAAGTACCTAAATTCTTCTTGGAAATCAATTCTGTGTGGCGTATTAGATATCTTGTTCAAGCAAGGCCTACTCTTGAGTAACCAATTCTTGTTGACGAAGTTCAGATAGGTATCAGGATCATCTTCGTAGATAGACCTAGCTCCTTCCAAGCTCTTAGAGATCATATCTCTCGGCTCCGAAAGATGAAAGGCTTCACTTATAGCTTCTTTTGAAAGATAGGCTAGGACAGTTCCATCCTTGGCTACGATCGTCCTTGAATGTGAATGATAGTGTCGGGCACATTCAATCATCAGCTCGTGACATTTGATTGCGGGAGGGAAACGTACAGCCTTGATGATGCTACTCTCAATTATCTTCTTGGCTACGGGTGACAGCTTGCCGATGTAGGGTGCTTCTTGAAACTTCTTCACATTGAAGTTTCCTAGATTGGTGTCTCCAATATTGCTCCATTTGGACACGATTTTGGTCTCCAAATCATCGTTCCTTTGATCTTCTTTGATGAGAGCCTGCCGAGTAGTGGATCCACTGGCCTTAGGGGTCATCATTTGATACCTACAAAAAGAGGTTTAAGTAAGTTTTAAGTATAATACCTCAAGATAGGAGTTTTGAGACCTTTCAAAGAAGATTAGATTTCAATTTGAAAATAGAGTGATAAACCCTTAAAATTATGAATTTTCAAATTGATAATACTTATGAATCAAATAAGATTATTGAAGACTTAACCTCACAAAGGATTGATATAGGAAAATGAATCAAATCTTCAATATGCTTTCAAAAATCTGATTGTACATACCTTCTCCTTGATTTCTAGCTATCAACTTGAAAAGATGGATAAAGAAAAAAGAAGATTTGCTGGACGAAAGGTCGTTGATCTGAATTTCAGGTTCTCCCTTGATGATATTAGCCTTCAATCAGCCTTTAACCAGCCTTCCTCAACCAGAAATTCGCCTAAACCTGCTGAAATTCACACCTCTAATTCTGCTCTTCAAATTCGCATAGGAAAGAACACAAATGAATGATAATAGATTTCAAAATTTAGCTTCCTTTATAGGGCACTCTCATCATTTTACCCAAAAGGCCGACTTCATAAATGTATAAAAAATAAAATAGAATCACCTCAAAGCATGGCTGACTTAGCAACAAAGCTAAAAAAGAATATATGGGCGCCAAAGGATAAATTTCTTTATCTCAAGGCTTAAAAAGAAATCAATTAATCCATTTTTATAAGTGCCTAAATCATGCGAATTTGCCTTCCTCACACAAATGAGGCTTAATTAGCAATTTAATGAGAGGATATAGGTAAGCCTAGAAGATGCTAGAGTTTCTTCAAAGTTTGGTGAAGGCACATTTTCTTCATAGGCACTAGAATGTTCATGGTATGAGGAAGACTTAAATCAACCGAAGGAGGCTTGCTTGAACATCTCACCTAGGTACATTTACTCCATCAATCAACACCTTCACAACCTTGATTTTTCACTACTTCATGCTCTTGTCATCATGTCCTTGCAACTTGCCTTTGCCTAGTTGAAACAAGGTAAAAAATTAGGTATTTCCAAGGATTTCGCCCTGGACCCTTTGGAAGGGTCAGGAGCGATTTCCACAATTAGGTATCAATTACCTCACTCCTTCACTCCGAATTTCTCTTAAAGGTAAGCATATGCTAGTTTTAGCTTTTCAAAAGTCTAGGAATTCATTTTTTAGCTTCCACCATGGGTGAATTAGGTGATCATGAGAATTTCGCTCTGGACCCTTTGGAAGGGTCAGGAGCGAAATTCAAGCTTTAGGTCAAAATTCACATTTCCTAAACTCAAAACTTTGTCAAACGCAAGCTTGTGACAATCTTCAAGTCTAATCCTCCTTTATCACTATCCTGGCCTATCTCAAACTTGAAGGAAAAATGATATTTTGTGAATTTCGCTCTGGATCCCTTGGAAGGGTCAGGAGCGAAATTCAAGTTTTAGGCTTAATCCTTCATCTCCTTTACTTCAATTCATCTTGCAAGGCTAAATAACATCATTCCAACCTCAACCATGCCCTAGGAATCAAAGTCCCGACTTCACACAAGGAGGAAATAGGTAGTTTGAAGAATTTCGCTTTGCACCCTTTAGAAGGGTTAGGAGCGAAAATCTTGTTTTGCTTGTCTTTTCCTACCTAGCTTCATTCTTTTCACTTTGTTTCCCCTTGACTCCCTCATTTGAATCCATTTCTCAACTTGACAACATTTGCTTGATCCCCAAAAGGCTTGAAAAGGAAAATTCGCTCAAAATCATAGCCAAGCACAAGACCTATTCAGGATTTTGCTCTGGACCCTTTGGAAGGGTCAGGAGCAAAATTCTTGTCCTAGCTCAAAATTTACATTTTTGGTGGTCAAAAATCATTCAAAGGCAATCCTAAGAGCTTCTCTCACCTTGGTCTAGACCTGGCTTGGCACAAATTTTGGAGGATAGGATGGATTTTAGGGTTTTCGCACTGGACCCTTTGGAAGGGTCAGGAGCGAAAATCTTGTTTTAAGCTCATTTCTTCATCCTTTCAACCTCAATCAACTTCAAAAGGCAAGGACACACCTCTTCACACCCATCCAAGCCATAAAAACCAAAAGTTTTACTTGACCTGCAAGGAAAATAGGTGATTTTAGGAATTTCGCTCTGGACCCTTTGGAAGGGCCAGGAGCGAAATTCTTGGTTTTTCTCAATTCCTTCATTTTCATTGATTACTAGCAACTCAAAGCTATTCCTAAGGACATCCCCAATCTCAATTCATCTTGGCCCACACTTGTCTTGGTGTAAAATTGAGGGAAAAGAGAGGTTTTGGGGAATTTCGCTCTGGACACTTTGGAAGGATTAGGAGCGAATTTCCCCCTCTAGGACAAAATCTCCACCTTTTATTGCTTTCAATCATTCCCCCGAGCAAGAACATGTCCACCTTTCTTCCAACATGCCTTGGACACTAGGAACTTGGCCAAACAAGGAAGAAAATGAGATTTTCGCTCTGGACCCTTTGGAAGGGTCAGGAGCGAAAATCATGTTCTAGGCTTGATTCTTCATTTCTCCAACTCCAAACCACCTCAAAAGGCAAAGACATGCTATCTCACTTCCATCCACGCCATAAAGACCAAGGACTTGACCTCCTCTAAAGGAAAAATAGGTGTTTGCAAGAATTTCGCCCTGGACCCTTTGGGAGGGTCAGGAGCGAAATTCTTGATTTTGGACAAAATCTTCACATTTTGATGCTTTCATTCACTTCCTAACGCAAGATCATGTCAAAACCTTCTCAATATGCCTTAGAAACTAAGATCTTGGTTTGGTCAAGGAAGAAGTGGGTGTCTTCTAAGAATTTCGCTCTGGACCCGTCAGGAGCGAAATTCAAGTTTTGGGTTGATTTCACACCTCTTTACCCCTCAACTCACTTCAAACTTGATTTAGCCAATATCTTCGCACCACAATCAAGTCCACTTACCACCAAATTAGCTTGAAAACTTCGCCTTTCAATGCCTTAGGCAAAATAGGGGGGTCAAATGAGGATTTCGCTCTGGACCCTTTGGAAGGGTTAGGAGCGAAATTTCCTCCTCCAGGCTAATTTCCATCATTTTAACACCTCAAATCTCCTCTCAAAGACTAATGTGCATCAAAGCCTTACCATCATGCCTCAGAAGTCAACAAACTTGGTCATATCAAAGAGCAAAGTGGAGGAAAGGTGGATTTTGCTCTGGACCCTTTGGAAGGGTTAGGAACGAAATCCATGTCTTAGGTCAAAATCTTTATCTTTTAATGCATCCAATCACCTTTCAAGGCAAGAACATATCAATCCACCCTCTAACATGCCTTAGAAGCCAACGCCTATCCAAAACAAGGAAGGAAATGATAGTTATAAGGATTTTTGCTCTAGACCCTTTGGAAGGGTCAGGAGCGAAATCCTCTTTCCAGGTTGACTTGGCACTTCATTCATCCAATCCTTCCTCAAACTTGCTCAATTCGACTTCCTTCCACCCCAATCAAGGCAATCCACCATCAAAACTAGCTCCAGACAAGGCTAACCTAGGTCTCAAGGCAAAAGGAAGGTCAAAATGGAGGATTTGGCCCTAGACCCTTTGGAAGGGTCAGAAGCGGATTTCCTAGTTTGGGTTGATTTTCACTACTCCATCGCCTCAATTCACCTTTCAAAGGCAAGAACACATCAAAGTCTTTCCAATCATGCTTAGAAGTCAACAAAATTGGTCATAAGAAGGAGTAAAATAGAGGAAATGTGAATTTCGCTTTAGACCCTTTGGAAGGGTCAGGAATGAAATTCCTAGTTTGAGCACCTTTCTCACTTCCTTGCTCCTTTTCATGCTTTGGACATAACTTCTCAAGCCTCCTTCAATCATCACCAAGTGGATTTGCTTATCAAATTGGCATTTAGTTCAAGATTTTGTAAAGAAATAGGGTCATAGAAGAATTTCGCTCTGGACCCTTTGGAAGGGTTAGGAGCGAAATTCACCCTTAGGCTCAGATTTTGATTTCATCTCCCATATTTCTTCATCCAAACAAGTGTTTTGTCCTAGACTCAACCCTTGGTGCTATCCTTCCACATCCTTACCAATTTGCTCAACAAATTCTGAAATCGCCTCTTGAATCTTCCCTTGGCCACTGGCTCTGCCTAATCGACTCTGACCTGACGGAAGGCAATACTTTGACATGAAAACCAACACTCCTGACCTACCCTGACCTGAGACTTTTATATCTTTTGCACAATTTATCCATCTTCGATCTCCTGAAAGGTAAAACCCCTCTAAGATAACCCTAGGGTTCAAGGCAGACAACATAGGACTTCCCAAATCCAGGCTATACTCAGCTTTGAAAGAAACCCTAGGATGAGCTCTTTGAGAGAAACCCTAATCTATCCAGTCGAGGCGACCACTAACTCACCCAAAACACCTAGCAAGCAGAGAAAAACCTAGCTAAGGGAAAGCAAAACCCAAGAAAAAGAGGGGGTCCCCATCCTGATGGGGCGATGTGTGAAATAGTCACAACACAATTGAGGTAACTTACCTTAGAAATCAAAATAACTAGATACAGAGCATGGAAAGAAATTATCAGGCACACCAAGGAGCCAATAGAGGGTATTAGAATAACCCTCCAAATCATTATGAAAACCATCAAGGACATGGTACTGGACACCAGAATAGTAGCTATGGTTTTCAAAATAACAATAATAATAATCAAGGGTTCCGTAAGAAGACATGGAACACATCACCAAACAGTGGGGGTGTGTCGTCACCGCTAGATAATCCACCACCCTTAGACAACAAGCCGACAGATAAAGTGTTCCTTGCAAGGGCCGCCTTGTCAAGTTGGTGCAGGCTTCATAATACCAATCAACATTCTGAGCTATAGTGTCATGAATTCCAAGTAGCTGCTGATATTTTCAGGTAGGAGAAGAAGAATTTTGAGGTTCCAGAGAATCCTCCTCCGACGGGATATGAGATAGTCCCAACGCAAAGATATGACCAGGCTTTGATCATAGAGGATTTTAGATTTCCGCCTAAGTTTGAAGATTACACACCATCACAAGGCAGTTACAAATTCCCGCTATCATCAACAAACGACCCTATGGAGGCGCTAATGTACCAAGACCCTTCAAAAGTTTCGCCTAATGAACCTCTGATCAAAGACGGATACATTTTTCCTCCGCTGAACAACAATGTTTTAGTGGAAGCAGTTGGTGAGGTTCAGGGATTTCAACAATCTAATGGAAATGTCGCCCCAAAGGCATGTCAGAGAAATTATCGAAAATAGGAGCCGCTGACTTTATCAATCCCTCCGAATAATTTCTCAACTCCAAATCCCAATGCTAGCAATGTTCCTAGCCTCCAAGGGATTCGTTGGAGTATGGGCAAGCAATTGCTCCCCAGAATGAAAGAGTGCAACCATCCGCTCAACAGACATAAAGGAGACACCAAGATAATCCTCCCAGAGAGGAATTGAAAAGGTTAAGCTTATATGTTTTGGAGGAATTCAAGAAAATTAAGGTGAGCTTGCCATTGTTTGAATTGATGAAGATTCCTGAGATCAGGGATACCTTGTTGGGAAGCCTAAGTGACGCTTTTGTGATGAGAAGTGCTTCCCAAGGCACGACAAATGTTTAAAGAAACGCTCCCAACAATTCGAGCTTGACATCAAATACAAACGTTGTTCAAGATGTGCTACAAGTCTCTTCCCGATGCATTTGACGCTCCATAGTAGCCCCCGAGCTTTATCAGAATGGTGCAGAATTCGCCCAATGCTTCACAAGAACAGATTGCTGCAACGATTGAACCAGCTCCGCAAACTGCTCCTGCAATAAAGAAGAAATGATTCGGAAAGTTAGTGAGCCCGTGAAGCCAACTTTTACCAAAGTCGTCCAAGTGCTGGCTACGAGCCAGGATTCATAGCAAGGAGCGAGAAGTCAGGAGGTCAGTAATCATGGTGATCAAAAAAGAAGCCCGCAATCTACTACCAGGAAAGGGATGAACTTGCTCCTTTCTTGGTCTCTATTAGGATTTTCGGCAAGCTCTTACATAACTACCTGATAGACTTTGGTGCTTCAAGCAATGTAATGCCATTGGCTATATGCCAGAAGCTGGATTTAATGCCTCTTCAAACGAACAAGGTGGTCACCCAGCTAGATAAAATGAAAGTACTAGTTGTTGGGGAACTCAATAACATTCATATGCAGTTGGTTGCTGACCCAAGGGTGCAAAGCTGTATTGACATTTCGGTCGTAGATATTCCGGATGGGTACGACATGTTGTTGAGCAGAGACTGGTCACAAAAGTTGAATGGATACATTTCCACTGGCTTTTCTCATAGTTGGCTGCCGTGGAAGGTTTTTCCTAATCAAATCAGGATTGATAGCATGCCTAAATTGCGCTTGACGATCACCGAATACGGAGAAGACAATGAGATCTTGTTCTTGGAAACTGATCTGGGTACCTATAAGCCCAAGGTTGAGGAAGTCTTGATGCTACATGGCTCAACAAAGATGGAGCAGAAGGAAGAGATACCTAACTCGACTGAGATTCTTATTGAAGATGATCCTGAAGAGCAACTAGGTGGAGGCAAAGACATGTTTGATAGTTTTAGAGACTTCATCCTGAAGAGTGTGGAGCAAGAGACTTAATTCGGTAGAGGCATTGGTGTTCGTGATCTGTTGCTACCCAATTGGTGTAGAATTCATAATGCTTTCCACTCGGAGTTTACATGTGAGATGTGCAAGCTTGCTATTGAGCAAGTAATGAAGATGGTTCCGCAAAGCCCTACAATGATAAGTATTGCAGACACAAGCAGTGTTGGGAATATATTTGAAAAGAGGGCACCAGATGTTGAACTTGAGAAGGCGGAGATTCCCCAAGAAGAAAAGAAGGAAGAGGTTGTTCAATTGCTCGAAGCTCAAAATACTGAACAAGTGTGGACTTAAGGTTCGATGGGTCCAAATCCAATAACAGGAATGGCACCAGAATTGAATTGATCAGCCCTATTGGAGAAGCTTACTTGGCTGCATATAGACTGCAATTTCCTTGCACAAACAATGTTGCGGAGTACGAATCATTAGTCCATGGATTGCTCCTTGCGATCCAAAAAGGTGCAAAAACTCTACATGTGCTCGGAGATTCACAACTTGTTGTGCAGCAAATAAGAAAACTGTATGTTTGTCATGATAAAAGGTTATGCCGCTACCGCAACAGAGTGTGGGATCTCATTGAGAGTTTTGATGCATTCAACATCAAGACGATACATAAAGGTGATAATGAGACCGCGAATGCATTAGCTCAAGCAGCTAGTTCATTAGAGTCCCTCGCCATGGAAGGCTTGAATAAATTTACAGTGGAATTAACTTCAGTTCCATCTGTGCCAGACAATGTTACAAATTTTCAAGTGTTTGAAGATGATAAACACATTTTGGATTTCCTCACAAACTCAGATGTGTTTGCGGCACAAATAATTGATGAAGAGGAACTCGAAGAAGCCGAGTTTGATGCTGACGAGATAATGAACCTAAAGACATACTATTCCTTGAGGAATGATTGAATTAGAAAGGATCTTTGATCTTGACAAATTGAGTAGGAATCAAACTACGGAAGGGAGTGAATGTGAAGCAGTGAACCTGGGGAAAGATGGACAAGTAAAGAATGTGTTTATTGGGAAAGTATGCACCCCAGAAGAGAGGGAAGGAATATTGAGGAACTTGAAAGAATTCTTTGATGTTATTGCATGGTGATATGAAGACTTGAAGACCTATGATACCTCTCTCTTCACACACCATTCCACTAAAACTAGGAAGCAAGCCCTTTCTGCAGAGGCAAAGGCTCGTGAATCCATTGCTAGAGCCACTAATTTATTAGGAAGTGAAAAAGTTACTCTCAACAAGGATAATATTTCCAGTTAGGCACTCGACGTGGGTCACCAACTTGGTTCCGATTAGAAAGAAGAACAGAGAAACAAGGTTGTGTTGACTTTCAGAACTTGGACATAGCTTCTGAAAAGGCTAATTACCCTTTGCCCTCTCTGGACGAGGTGTTACAGATTGTTAATGGCTCTCAAATGGTGTCGTTTATGGATGGTTATTTTGGGTATAACCAAGTTTTGGTGGAGGAAGAAGATAGATTGAAGACTGCTTTTACCACCAAATGGGGCACTTTCGCCTACAGGAGGATGCCATTCGGCCTCATCAATGCCAGAGCCACCTTCCAGAGGGCGATGGACATTGCATTTCGTGACTTAGTTGGAAAGTGCATAATAATCTATATGAATGATCTCACGGTATTTTCCAAAAGAAGGGAAGATCATATTGATAATTTTTTAAAATAATATTATAATTTGATATGATTGTTTTTTTAAATAGAAAAGTGCATGTTCATCCGGATCTGCATTATATTGTCTCCGCTGGCTAACATGGAACACTGGATGAACTTCTAATGCAAAAGCAAGTTCAGTTTGTAGGCAACCTTCCCAATTTTCTGCATGATCTCAAAGGGTCCATCCCATCATCCCATCATATCAAATATTCCAACATGTGTAAACATTTATTTAGAGAAACCCTGATGGGTCCTCGATCTTCCAACGTTGCAGAAGGTACGGGGTATCTTTAAATCCCAAGAAATGCATGTTCGGTGTTACTGAGGGGAAGCTTCTTGGGCACGTTATTTTTGAGAAAGGAATCTCTGTTGATCCGAAGCGCATCGAGGCTATTTCAAAGATTGGCTTGCCTGCCAGCCAAAGAGAATTGAATTCATTCTTTGGCAAAATTAACTTCGTCAGGAAGTTTATTACTGGATTTGTTAAGATTGTGAAGCCACTGAATGATATGTTAAAGAGGGGAGCGAAGATAGAGTGGACAGTTCCAACAAAGCGGGCATTGTGAGAAAATAAACTAAGCAATCGTTAATGCCCCGATCCTTGTCAGTCCTGATTATACCAAGCCCTTCTATTTGTACTCCTTTGCTTCAGAGCATACTTGCACAATAGTTCTCACTCAGAGAGAGGAAGAGAAAGATGAACATCCAATTGCTTTCATGAGTGTGCCATTGAAGGATCTAGAGCTAAGATACCCAAATGTTGAGAAATAGGTATATGCATTGGTTAAGGGTATTAAGAAATTCTGGCATTTTCTATTGAGAAGCAAGGTGTTCGCCATTGTTCCCGATGCGGCTGTAAAAACATTATTGATGCAAAATGAACTAGGCGAGAGATGAAGCAAGTGGGTCACCACGATCCAAGAGTACGACATAGAAATACAGACAAGAAAATAGTCTAAGGTCAAGCATTAACATAGACAATTGCCACAACAGGACTTGGGCTAGTGCAGTAGACATGTTTTGGAAGAGGTATCTCCTGGAGAATGGTATGATGACACTGTTTATTACTTGCTGAATCATAGGTGTCCTCACTTGAACCCTATCCAGAAAAGAGCTTTAAGAATGAAAAGTCAGAGATATATGCTTCAGGGAGCTGTGTCGTACAGAAAAAATCATGAAGGTATCTATCTGAGATGTGTGGGGAAGGAAGAAGCCAAACAAATCATGGAGCATTTTCATAGCAAATTTGGAGCGAGTCACGGAGGTGGTTTGGCTACAACACATCAGATTGCTAGAGCAGGATACTATTGGCCAACATTGTTTAAGGATGCATATGAACATGTGAAGGCATGTCACACGTGTCAAGTGGCTGCTATTCGAGAGAAGAACCCTGCTATGCCACTTCAACCAGTTATTGAAGTGAGGCGGTTTGCTCAATGAGGACTGGACTTTATTGGAGCAATCAATTCCCCTTCTTCAGCTCGACATAAATATATCCTCACGACCACAGATTACTACATTTGATGGTCGGAAACACAAGCTCTGAAATTATGTACCACGGATGTAGTGATCAAATTTCTCGAAGAGAACATTATTACAAGGTTTGGATGTCCACACGCTCTGGTGTGCGACAATGGCCCCGCATTCTCATCACCGAAGTTTTCAAATTGGGCCTTTGAGTATGGGATCACATTGAAGTTCTCTTCAAATTATTACCCCTAGGGTAATGGACTGGCTGAGTCAACAAATAGGAATTTGTTGAGTGCGATTAAGAAGTTGTTGGATAAGAATCCTAAGGACTGGCATACATAGCTGAGGTTTGCTCTTTGGGCAGATAGGACGAGAACAAAGAACTCCTTGGGATCGTCTCCCTATCATTTGGTTTATGGGCAGGATCTAATGTTTCCCGTTCAATTAAGGATTCCAACTCTGCAGTTCCTACAAGAATATCTGGATGGTGAAGACGCAGTTCGGACACGGCTTTCGCAGTTGTTGCACCTTGAAGAGAAAAGAGATCAAGCTCTGGACAACTTCACAAAGCATCAAGGAGTGATCAAACGATGGTTTGACAAATAGGCCAAGATCAAGTGTTTCAGGATTTTTGACTTGGTTTTGTAGTGGGATGAGGCTCATGAAAGAAGAGTTGATCATAACAAGTTTGACAAACTGTGGATGGGCCCTTATTAGATCTCTGAAATCCTTGGAGACAATGCGTTCAAGCTGAAGACTTTGACAGGGGAGGATGTTCCATTGCTCATCAATGGGCAATTCCTCAAGCATTATTTCCAGTCGTAGGTCTTCTTTCGGGGCCTACTTTGTATTATATTAGATTAGGTTTATCTCCTTTTTAGGGTTTTGGTTTGTTGTTTTGGTTTTGTTGGTTTGTTTGTTTGCTTTGGGTTTTGGTTTTGGTTTTTGGTTTTCAGCCCTTGGTGTTGGTTTCCCTCGAGCTTGTTCGCTCGTGTGGTTTTGGTTAGGTCTAGGGTTTTGAGTGGCCTAAATTGTTCGGAGTCCTTGTGGTGATGTTGTTCTTTGATTATGTTCCACCTATGTTTTCCACGACATCTGAACATTTGCTCTGAGCCATTCAAATCTCCTAGAAGAGGTTATGGTTGGTGAAAACTTTACATCTTGCTTCAGCGCGATTAGAATATCCAAACCCATAGTATGCTTCACTGCTTATGAGCCAAAGGAATCGACGGAAATGAAATGAAATATCAAAGGGAAAGAAAAAGAAAGATAAAAAAATGAAAAGAATTACCAAATTTATTGATTTTGGGAGTATGTGGATAACTCCACCGGGGCTATGGACGCTCGACCGATAGTGGAGCAATATTCGTGGAATTCCAGAGACAACCTTGTCGGAGCTATGGATGCTTGATTGGCAGCAAGGCAATGTCCCATATGCTCTTGAAGTATAGATACCATTAAGTGGCCATAACTTATTTTAGGAGTTTTAAATGATCTTCTAACATGAATCAATGAACGATTTGAGATGAAATGTTTAACTCTAGGTTCAAGCCATGAAGTGTTTTTAAACACGTCACTCATGGAGTCACCAGATGTTGTGACCTAATCACACATCACCCCATCCCGGATGGGGAGCCCCTACTTTTCAGGCCCTCTTGGTCTTTTGTCTTTTTTTTTTGGTGTTTTGGTGGTAGTCTCGTCAGTCTCTCTGCTTTGCAAGTGTTTGGGGGTCTTTTTGATCAAGTCTGCTTTTCGTGTGAATTTGTTTAGGTCTAGGGCTTGTTTTTTCAATTTTAGGGTTTGTGCCTTCAGTCCTAGATTTTAGGGGTTTCTTTTAGGGTTTCAGAAAAACTGAATGTAGAATTGGAATCAGGACCCTTCAAGGAATCTCCTAGTAAAATTTGAGTGAAATCAAAGCATTTTTAGAAAGTTCCTATTTTTAGGAATTTTACTGTCCCAGAATGTCTTCGTTTGGCCAAAAATCAAACCTACTATTTCTAGTAATTTCTATTTTTAGTTTCTATTTATAGTAAGTCAACTTGTGTCCTGTTTTGGGGTCCTAACACTGACATTTTGAGAAGTTTCTTTTTTTTAGAAAGTTTATTTTTGATAGGACCATTCAGGCATGCAATGAAGATTGAACATGCATGACTATTTCTAAGTCTGGAAAGTCCAAAAAAGTAGACACAGTGAGCAAAATTTGGCTAAGTGTTGGCATCCATATCTAGAGTGGAAAGTGATCAAAATATTCTTAGTCTGGAGAAATCTCAATATGAGCAAAATTTCAATATGAGAAGATCAAAATTGGCTAAGTTTGGAAGGTTGAAAAGTGATTTTCCATGCCAAGGTGGAAAGGTGCCAAAGTCGAGAGGTCTTGGAAGAATGCAAAACCAGTGAATTCCTTGACCAATGCAAAAATCCACCCTAAGCCAAGGGAAGGTGCTAAGGTTGATCTGCCTTGGAAAATGCTCAAATTCATGAATTCCTTGATCAAAGCAAAATAGCGCCTAAGGCATGAGTAGGGTGCAAAATATGAGGTAGCAAGGAAAACTTGAAAAAGTGGAATTCCTCAACCAATGCAAAATTCCGCCTGAGGAGTTTAAAGGGCGCCAAAACCACTATACCATGGAATTCATGAAAGGATTTAAAATTCCATGACCAAGGTAAAAATGCGCCCATAAGGATGGAAGGGCGCTAGGAGAGATTGTTTTCTGAGATTGTTGAAGTAGCCAACTTAATACATTGTTTGATTTTGATGGTGTATTCTTGTTCTATTTTAGCAATTCACATGGTCTAGCTCTCTTCAGTTAGAATAAATTTTGCTTTGTGTTGTTAGAAGAATTAGATTTGATCGGATTGCTTGTTGCAATGTCCGAGCTCATACTTTTGTTGTGCAGTTGATTGTTGCATACTGTGCAAAGTTAGCTTGAGTCTCCGTTATATGTGTATGCTTAACTTCGATTATTAGTGAAGATTGTTCGATTTGATGGTCTCCATTGGTAATTTGAAAAACCTTTTCACACCCTCTGAAGATCGCATCGCCTTCACATAGTTGTGCTCTGCTGGCGAAACGAAGAGTGGTTAGATTTTGCATGAGTGATCTTGTCTCCTTGTTCGTAGGATTAGATTAGTCTTAGCCTAGTTTTCTAAACCCTTTACTCATTTACTTTCCGCATATTTTAAACCCCCAAAATCCGAAAAATAGAGCTTTCATTGCAAATCATTCGCGTAGAAATCCTCGAACCCGCAAGTTTGTTAAGATCTTTTGTGAGCATATGTAAGGCCCCTTGGGTTAACAACAAACCCATCAACTAACTGAGTCACGTCCATGTGCAAAAGGAACCTTGAGATTAGCCATTTGATCTTTCTTTGCAATCTTAGCATACAGTCTGATTTTAAACAAGAGAGAGTGAAGTGACCATTGGAAACTTTATTCCGTGTTTGGCGTAGTCCTAAAAAACTTGTCAACATGTCGTACTGTTGGTACTGGGTTACCTTTTCTCCATCAACCTGGGGTGGGCTCGTAGGATTGGGGATTACTCAATAAAGTGCTCTGGGCCCTGCCTGCCGCTCACTAGGATATACTGCCGCCACAAAATAATCCTCTACCTTCAGTACCCTCTTCAGACATGGCCCAAGCGTTGCGCCATATTCTTCCAAGTCTATTTCTTCCTCTTGGTCAAATGGCTCATCCTCCTTTCCATCCTGTTTCTCCTTCCTTGGTGCCTCAGCTTCGTCGTCAATATCGTATCCCTCACAAGGTCCTTCATACGAGGTCCTCTTCTTCCAGTGTCCGCCAAGCCTTATCCACATTGCTGGGTCACCAAAGTAGGCGTTGGTAAGGTGTTTATAGATCTGAGGTACTGCAATGCCTTCGACCTGCTTCGGCTCCAATCTTTCTTCTATGAAGGTAATTGGTTTGGCCCGATCCTCATCTGGTCTGTAAGGTTCTGCAACGACCACCAAATCTTGTTCTACTTCCTTGCCACTGCCAATGGTCCAATCTCCCTTAATTGCATAACCCAACATGTTGATTGCTATTACTGGTTTATCACTTCTCGATAGATTTTCAATTTAGAGCCGTTTATAGGATCATGTATAGGGTTGTCATCCGAGGTAGAAAGTTTTACTGCTTTGTTCTTCGCGACCTCCCTGATTTTATAGGGTCTCAACCAACGAACTTTGAACTTCCTAGGTTGAAGTTCGTTGTGACCATTATACTTCAAAACCAACTGGCCGGGACGAAATTTTGTTCGTCGAAGATGTTTGTCGTGCCAATACTTCCGTTGGCGTTGGGCAACTTCCGCTGCCCATTGTGCCATCATTCGACGTTCGTCCAATCGCGTGAGGTTCATAAGATGGGCATTCAGGCTCTCCTCATTTCCAAGTTGGTTGTTGAGTGCAATTCGTAGGCTTGGTACGGTGTATTCTATCGGCACCATGGCCTCTTGGCCGTACATAAGCTGAAACGGTGTGTGAGCCGTCGTCACCTTGTATTTAGTACGGTATGCCCAGAGTATTGCCGGAAGACGTTCGTCCCAATCCTCCTGTTCAACTCCACATGACTTATAAATGATGGATACCAATACTTTATTTGTCGCTTCTGCCTGACCATTTGCTCGAGGATAGTACAGACATGACAAATTGTGGGAAATTTTAAATTCTACTGTCATTGTACGGATGACCTGGTTGACAAAGTGGACCCTAGGGTCACTCGTGATCTGGATGGGAATTCCGAACCTGGTTACAATTTGCTCGTACAAGAACCTTGCCGTACTCGCAACGGTATTGTCCGGGAGAGCTTTGGCTTCCGCCCACTTCGTCAGGTACTTCGTGGCTACAACAATGTACCGACACCTGTGCATGTTGCTCACTTTCAGAGGTCCCACAAAATCCAATCCCCACCTCTCAAACAATTCTTGTGGCTGAGAAGGAAACATGGGCATAAAATCTTGCTTGAGTGGTTTCCTTGTACGTTGACGTGTATCACACTCGACAACCCACTGACGCGCATCGATGTGCAGGGTCAACTGCCATAGTCCTGCCAATAGTACTTTTTGTGTGGTGGCATCAGGTCCCATGTGGCCTCTGACAAGCCCGTCATGAGCTTCTTTCAGTACACTAGGAATCTGCTCCTGCATCACACATCTCCACAGGATTTGGTCAGGTCCCATCTTGTATAGTAGGCCATTGATTAGCTGAAATATTTTGCTCTTCAGTGCCAACTGACATCGTTCCCCTGATGGCATGTTCTGTGGAAATGTTGAAGTGGATGAATATTCACCAATGTTCTCGTACCAGGGTGGTAGCACCGCTATTTGGAATAGGTGGGCATTGGGAAAGTCCTCATTCACCCCTTCCGGGGGTTCACCGGACTTGATCCTTGACAACTGGTCGATGATGACATGGCTCTTTCCTGGTCGTACTATGATCATGAAGGTGAGCTCTTGGAGTAATAACAACCATTGACTTACTTGGCCTTGAATTATTGGCTTATTCACCAAGTACATTAAGGCTTGGTGATCCACATAAAAGGTAAACGGTGTCATGAGGAGGTAATGGCGAAACAGTGTCGTGCAGTAGTTCCGCTCGGCCTTGGAGAGTAATTGGCTCGCAAAGAAGATGGGATGAGCCAATCCCTGTACGCCCACCTGTGCCAGGGTGGCATCGATGGCAGAGTTGGAGGCGTCCACGTGAACGTGGAACTCCTTGCCCCAGTTAGGGTATGCTAGGATTGGTGCACTCACCAATCGGGATTTTAGCTCCTTGAATGCTTTGTTTTGTTCCCCACTTGAACTGTTCACCTTTTCTTGTCAGCTTGTCCAGAGGGCAGGAGACTTGCGCAAAACTTTTGATAAACCTCCGATGATAGCCAACATTTCCAAGAAAGGATTTCACTCTCGTAACATCCACTAGACTTTCCATATTCACGATGACCCCTACCTTATCCGGATCTGTTTTCAATCCTTCCTTGCACACAATGTGGCCTAGTAGCGTACCCTATTGTACCATGAATCGACACTTCTTGGGATTGAGGGCTACTCGGGCTTGCCGACACCTCTCCATGCACTCTCCAAGTGCCTTCGGGTGGGTTTCCCGATCACTGTAGATTGACCAATCATCAAGGAATGCTTTGAAACTTCCAACAAACATCCTGTAAAAAATGTGCAATATGATTCGTTGGAAGGTGGCTGGAGCATTACATAGGCCGAAGGGCATCCGATTGTATGCATATACTCCGTCCTCCACTACGAATGGTTTTTTCAGCTTATCTTCCTCTACAATGCTGATCTGGTTGTATCCGGAAAATCCATCCAGAACCGAGTATATCTTGTTGCCAGCCCCTCCAAAATGTTGTTCGTGAACGAGATCAGGAAGGGATCTTTGATAGTTACGACATTTAGGCATCAAAAGTCCAGACATTCTGATCTGATTTGCTTCCTTCTTTAGAGAGATGACGATCGGTGAGACCCAATCGTTGGTTTCGACCTTAAAGATGATGCCAGCTACAAACATTTTCTCAATCTCTTCTTTTACCTTCGCAACATAATTCTTGTTCATTTTGTACGGTCTTCTCCGTACAGGTTGGGCACCAGGTACGAGAGGTATTCGATGTACGCACAATTCTGGGGGTATTCCCTTCAAGTCCTTGTACGTCCATGCAAAGACGTCTTTGTATTCTAAGAATATTTTGAAAGCTCCTGCTTTTAGTATGGGGTTCTAGTCATACCCTACAAGTATCACCTTCGTATCGTCATCATTTACCAAGTTGACTTTCTTCACATTGGATTCCTTATACTTTATGGCCTTGTCTCATTCAAACCGGTGGGCAAGTGAATTATCCACCCGGGCTATGCCTTCACGGTACTCCCCGTACTCTGGAGGAACTGTTGTACTTTCCGTACTTCACCTAACTCCTCCATCTCACAGATCTACAACATGTGACAATCAGGGTGCAACATTTCGTAGTCTTCCATTTGCCAATGGAAGAGCCCGTTGAGGGAGCTAGTTTCATCCTCTGAGCATCCCTCCAACTCTAATACCCCTTCGTCGTTGGGTTCCATCTTTTCCCTTCCATCTAGTGATCCCCATTCCCAATTATGCGAGTCATTTGAGTCAGAATCAGATGATGCCAGTTCCTCACTTACCGCTTGATTCCGCAGGTCAATCACATACTTGCGGCCTACACTCTCAATGGAGAGTGTATTTCTCTTCTAGTTATGATTTGCCTTGGCCATGATCAGCCAACCCCTCCCGAGGAGAGCGTTGCAGGCCTTTTCTCCAATGGAATGACGACGAAGTCAAGGAAAAAATGTTGGGTGCCGACAACAACCTTTTGTGCCATGAGTGTTCCCAAGGGCTTGATACCATGCTGGTCGGCACCAACATGGTGTAATGTTGGTGGCTAGAGAGTTGGTTTGCCCAGACCCCTCCATGTCTCCTTCGACAACATGTTCACTCTGGAGCCTTTGTCGGGTTGTCGACGATGGTGTTCGTCAACTTCTGTCCCATTATCTCCATTTATACTACGACCGACTTTTGACCGATACTCATGGTGAGCAACATGGGGTTTTTGGCAGACGTGCCATGTAGTTCTATTACCGTCATGAGGTCCGTGTTAGATGGTTTTGTTACCATCTGACGGTGTGCCTGGTGGATGGTGTTATCATCGACTACATTTGTAAGAGCCATTTTCAATTGTGGCATTGTCTACAGAAGGTCAGATATCCACACGGGTACGGTAGCTCGCAACATCTGCGAGGCCCTCTGTTCTTCTGCCATCTCCTCTTCAACATCAACTTTTGCTTAACGGAGTCTTTCCTTCTCCGTACGAGGATCAAGATACATTGCTTTTTTGCTCTGCAATCGTGTAATTGCCAGTACCTCTCCATCTGGCTCCTTTACGTCCAACATATTTAGCCCTTTCTGGTTTTGGCAGTTAGTGTCCTCATGGTTCCCAGGACCGCACCACTTACACAACAAACTTCCATTATTGTTTTCGCTTTGATACTCCCGAGCAAAGTGGCCTCACTCGTTACATTTGCGGCATTGAATCATGGGTCGCACCTTCGCATTGTATTGGATTTTACTCTTGGGCGTGTTGTTATTGGACCGTTTGTTCCCTCGCCGATTATTGCGGTATCCCCCTGGTGAAGCATCGGAGTTTGCTGGTGGTTTAGGTTGTGGTTGGTGGGGTAGTTTGCTCCCCTTGTGCAAAGAGCACCTGTGTGCTCCGTGTTTTTAGATTGTATGGACATTCCTTAGTGGAATATCCCAACACGTGATAGATGTCATAAAAGGATTTCCTTGAGCATGTTCCCTTTGTATGGCCTTCTGCCTTGCAGTTGGTGCACCATAGCTCTTTACCTTCTTTGCTATTCTCCTTGTTAGCCTTCAATTCCTTCATCATTCGCATCATGTCCTTTCGGAGGGCTTGTAGGGTTTTGGACTCTCAGTCGCTACTTACATCCGTACTATCATCATCACTTGCCCTCACTGGTTGGTTCCATCTTGTTTAATAATTCCTTCAACCGATGATTGTAAGTCTGCACACTTTCACTTTTGCCTTTCTTGGTATTGTAGATTTCAGCCACAATCTCGTTGTCATCTCTCAGGAGTTTAAATTCCTCCTGGAAGGCCTTCTTCAGGTCATTCCATCTTGTTTTATGCAGGTCTTCAAGGTTCGTATACTAGTCAATTGCGAAGGAAGGGTGGCCAGAAATGCCTTTAACCAGTAATCCTAGTCATCTTGGCCATTTGCCTCCCAAATGGTTATACATGTTTTGACGTGCCATAGGGGGTCCTCCGACTCGTCTCCCATGAATCTTGGAAGCTTTTGTCTCTTTGGGGTATTTTGATTGTGTGCCATTGTTTTCGCCTGGAAGGTACTGTGTGCTTGGATGGTATTGCGTGCAGCCTGGAAGGTACTATGTGCGTTTGACCAAATTGGACCGTTTTGCTCTCTGTGTTTTGGTATTGCACCCTCGGCCACACGCGAGCTCTCTACGCGTCCACCTTCTGCGTCCTCAGCAACTTGGTCACCCCCGTTGTTGTATTCTCTCCTTCCTGGAGTCTTCGGCTCCGACCCTCCTATTTTTGATGGTTCCGCTAGAGATAGATTCTCAATTCCATATAGGTTGGTTGCAAAAATTTCAGCAATCTCCCCCTCAAGGTCCTGTACTACCTCTTTGTCACGTTTGGAGTGTTCTGACGGGCTATTTTGAGACTCGGTTCCGTACTCTTCACTTGATGTAGAATGTGTGTCCTGGTCAGCGAGATCCTCTTCCGCTACGTTTGGAAGTGGTAGGTCCCTCGCAACCTCTACCAACTGGTTCCACGTACACGGTATCTGCCTCCCCAGACTACGGCTCCGACTCTTACTTCGCCTTTCCGGACTTGTTGAGCCTTCAACAATCTCCCTTAGCTGCCGTCTCCGTTCACTTTGTTCTTTGATACGTAAGGATCTCTGTACTGAGCCTTCCCCTACCTCTTGGGTGGTACTAGCACGTCGTCGGTCCTTATTTGGTCGTAGGGGCATTAATTGCCAGGGGTACGACATCTGCTCGTATCCCTCTCTTCCTCTTCCTTACGGTTCCGTTCTTCGTACCTCTACAATATTTGTTGCCGACGACGTTCGCGATCAGTTTCCTCCCTTCGGTCTTGGAGTTCAATTAGGTTCCGTGCCAATAGTCTCGGAAGACTCCCGAGAAGATCAAATACGGCCGGGTTGATTGTGAGTTCGCCACATACTGTGCCTTTAGGGACTGCTCTCTCCCGAGCTTCTCTCTGCACATACTGGGTGATCGAAACCTCCCACTGGTACACCAAATCCTTCGTCAACTGATCCTCCCGTGCTTCCACCTGGGTGATCTCTTCGTGTGTATCACTGTCCGTAACAATAAACTGCTGGTTGAATGGTCAGCCCATCAGTGCCTACTGCCTGGCACCATATTGATCTCCGGAGTTCGAATCAGCAATGGTGCCAAAATGTTTGCTTCCTATGGTGTCAGTTTGAATTACAGCAACAGAGTGAAATTACACACATAACATCTATAAAATCATTCACAGAACATACAACTTTCACATAGGCCAAAATGATATATCTTTTATTTCATCAGCAGAATTGATGTACAATCAATACTAATGCTGGGGTTCCATACAACAATATATATACTACTTGGCGGTTGGCGGAGATCCCAACCGCAGCAACTGCCAACTACCCCTACGGAACCCCACATGGCCAGATCATTACATAACAAAATATTATTTCAACCATAACAAAAAGTATTATTCTATTTTACGCTTAACACTGGCACAATTTTACCCTAAATGTTCCCTAGTTAGGAACGACATTCATTATGGCTTGTGAGGTCCAAAAAGGCATGCGACATATACATACAGTAGATATCTCTTGTCCACGAACAAAAGAGACCAGTGTTGAAATCTTGTATGAACAGTGAATCATATGAAGCATTACAAACACATGGAAAAACATGAACTCTGATCTAAATGTATCAGCAAGGTCTTTTCAGGTGCTAAAGGCATTTTTGAATGATTTTGATAGTTTTTTCTGGATTTTTTTATAATGAACTGGGCAAAATGTTGTGCATTTCTGGCATGTGACAAAATTGTACTAGACAGATTTCAAAGTCAGCAGACATGGGCTTTTTGGTTTAATGTTTCCTTTGGGGATATTCTCATATTTTGCCCTAAAATCACAATTCCAACTAAAAATAAGAAATATAATATAGTTAAGAGTATAAATTTACCAATGAAATACCTTTTAACAAGATAAATCCTGGTTTAGGTCCTGCTCACAATATTAGCCACTTGGAAATTGACATTAAATCATAAATCAAGATAACATCTATTTATACCTCATAAAATCATATAACATTCTCATATTAGGATCCATTCCAATGTGGATTCCTATCATAACCTTATTAGGAATTCGTTGAAACATTTGCAAAGCGCAGTCTCAAGGTTGGTTGCCCTTGCACCATGAGAGCATGGTAGGTGGGCTGCCCTTCCATCCCCCAGTTCACCTTGGAGACTGGCCATCCTCCTTGTTTAAGTGCAAGAGCATGGATGGCCAGTCTTCCATTCCACCTCCTGGCCCACAGGCATGGGAGGCTGGCTGTCCATTCCATCTCAGGGTAGCGTACTTGATAGGACCTCAAGCCCAAGGGCACCCTAAGCCCCCTGGCCCATGAGCATAATATTCATCTTGGGGTGGCGTACTTGGGTTTTGTGAACTTGGAAAGCTGGCTGTCCTTTCTATTTGCAATCTGTTCTCTAACTTAAAAATAGGTTATTAAACAAATCCTTTATTACATGTAAATAAGAGCAACATTTAGATCACAAACAAGATTCAATAATTGCTGCAGATAGTACTTATAGCATGAACATATATGCACACTGATTATTTAACCTTTTCATATAAATATCTTCAATCTATTGCTGCTACTGAATATTTACTGCTATTATTCCAGATCAGATCACTTTTTTTCTTATCTCTTTTTGCTCATTCAATTTCACTTGATTGATGGATTGTTGTTGAATGAATTCCTTTGCTCGTATGATTTGAGGTATTGGTGAGTGATGATAAAGTGATTGTTGGTTAGATGATTGGGGAGTGATGATGTAATGAATGCCGATTTGATATATTGGTGAACGATGATTGAAGGAATGCTGATTTGATAGAATGATTTTCTGATTGATTGTTTGCTTGATTTGATAATTGATGATTGTCTTTGTGGATTCATGAGTGATGATTGTTGAGATCCTTCAATGCTTGGAATGATTTCTCCTTTATTGGTTAAAGGGTCAGCACCTTTCATAAGAATTGAGTCACCACCCTCCATTGCTGCCTTTTGAGAATAATAAATAATTTTCTAAATTGATTTCTCTTTGATGTCCTCCTCAAAGGGAACTGTTGTGATGTTTTCACACATCGCCCCATTGCAAATGGGGACCCCCAGTTTTTGCTTGCTAGTCCCAGGTGTTTTTGTTAGGCTTTGTGTTTTTTTAGCTTGGTGATGTTTTGTCTCCCAATCCTGGTAATTGAGGAAAGGTAAGTTGTCTCATCAAAACCAGACCTGGAAAAACTAAAATCAGACTTAGAAAAGGTGGAATCAGACCTGCAGAATCCCATTTGCAGGCCCTAAATTTCATGTTCTCTGTGAAATTATCATTTTCAGATTGGGAAGAGTATGTGAAACATGATTAGTGAAGTGATTAATGTTGTTTCATGTATAAGTTTGATTTTTATTTCATTATTCTTGATTCCAAATGTGTTCTTTTCCATGTTTGATAGATGCAAAGTTGCATGGAGTGATGGTGAACTAGGGAGAAGAACTCAATCACATAGAATTTGAGCAATGCAAGGATTCCACTGTGGCAAGAAGATCAAGTAATATCAAGGTCAACTTGACAAATACCTCAAGGAAGACTTCAAAGGATAGAAGGAATAAGTTCAAGGGCTTCACAGGGAGGCATTAACTAAGTGTGGGCGCATTTTCAAGCCACTCTTGCAATCCTGTCCAAGGTCATGAAACCCTTGCAATCCTACCTACAGAATTTGCAATTAAGCATTCTAACAATGAAATTAAAATTCAATCGCATTTTATGAAAGAAAGGATCAAATGCACCCAAGAGGAGCTTGAGGAAGTAGAATTTTTTTGAAGTATAGGGCGCAATTGCAAGGCAAGCTTGCAATCTCGCCCAAGGAGGGTGCAATCTCACCAGTGCCATGCAATTTTTATACAAGAAGAGCACAATTGCAAGACTGCATTGCAATTCCGCCCTAGTCAAAGAGGGGGAGCATCAAGATTTCACAAAGCAAAGGATGAGGTTGTGCACCACAAACAATGGTGGCAAATAAGGAGTTCATTAGTAATAAGAAACCACACCTACATATTCAATGAAGAGCTCAAGGTATTTAGGATTGCACAATGATAAAGGAGATTTTGCAAAAATCTTGGATTTCCGAAGAGCTCAAGATATTCAAGATTGCACAATGATAAAGGAGATTTTAAAACAATCTTGAATTTCCTTCGGAAATCCAAGATCATATTTTATACATCAAGACATCATAAAGATGAGAGGATTTAGGTTCGAGGTGAAATGCATCACCAAGAGGTGATTTTCCAAGCACGAAGATGGAAGACTGAAAGTGATCAAGGATGAATGATAGTATTTAGAAGAGTTGATCAAAGTTAGAAGACTTGATCATAAAAGATGATGGAATTTTGGGAATATGTTCCATCACATCAAGTAATACACAATGTTGAGTATCAAGAGATATTGCTTGCTGTGGGATATCAAGTCTACATGGCATGCATGTAGCCAAGGTGGTGACAAGTCACCTTCATCAACCAATCAAGTTACTCCAAGTCAAAGTGCCCAAGTTCATTGAATCTGACTCATCCCAAGAAGGACAACTACACATGTGGAAGGCACCAAATTTAATATTTCTAACCTTCTCTTTCATTGGTTCGAATTCAAAGGAGGACATGTGTCCTAAATGTTGTAATGATCTCATTGGACAAAGAGGAGTTAGTTATAACTAACCCAAGTAGGGTTTTTTTGTTAAATCTTGCCGTTGATTCAAATCAATCACAGCCATTCATTTGTAATGGAAGAGCTATAAAAGGCCTAGCCTTCTCATTTGTAAAGGTTAATAGTTGATCAATAGACAATAGACAGTTAGTAGATGGTAGTTAGAAGTCGAGTAGGAGGAGGAAAGAAGAAATTGTTACCAAGATTATATTGACATCAATATATAAGTTTCATTGAAGTTATGGTGGTTCTGTGTGTTGTGTTTTACATTTTGCATTGTTTCTTGTTACTTCTCAATTAGTTAAAGTTCATTGGTCTTGATGGAGAAATGGGATGATATGTGATTTATTCTTTGGTTCATACTTTTTGTGGTTTGCTGATTGTAAGCAACAGTGCAAAGTTAGCTTGAACCCCATTATTGCTAAGTTCAATTGTGAATGTTTCATTTGGATTGCGCTAGCATTGGGTATTTGAATGAATGATTCGCAGTATGAAAATATTTCATTTCCTTCGGAGATTGCATCAACATTGTGTAGTTTTTGTTATCATAGAAAAGCAAAGTTCGGTTTGAAGGAGTTTGTCTATCAAAGCATTATTCATCATCATCATTATCTTTAGGTGTTAGAATAGATTCCCAAATCCTTTCCCTTTTGGCTTTTGTTTAAGTTAGTTTGCAAGTTCCAGCTGTGATTCACAAGTCCCTTTGTGGTATCAGCAAGATCACATCATATACACTGAGTCTATCCATGTGCAAAGTCAAGACCTGACTAAAGAAATCTTGGGGTAATCTTATTTGATCACATTGTTTAGCATATAAGGTTTTCTTGTTGAAAAGAGGATAGGATACTTAGTATTTTTTTTCTGTGTTCGAAGTGCATAAAAACCATCAGCAGGAACCTTCTCCCCTTTATATCTTCCAATGTGAGGGAGACTCACACCTCTTCATCACGTCTTCCCTTACAAGGATTAGGACCTTTCACAATTACCACCCTTTGAAAGAGTACAGCCTTTCATGATTTGCCCTTTGAAAGAGTCACAACCTTTCACAATTACAGGCCTTTGAAAAAGTACAACCCTTCATCATTTTTGCCCTTGAAAAGCCACTTCCTTATTTTTTTCCCGTTCCTTCTTCCATTAATCCTTCCTTAATTCTGATGCTCACTTCTTTCTTCCTTCCTCAATATCCCCTTTCAAATTAACTTTTCTCCCTTTTATATCTCATGTTTGAGGAAGTCGCAACTCTTCATTGCATGCCTCTTGACCTTTCGTTATACTTAATAACTTTTAATTATACTATATTATATTTTTAATATATTTTAATTTTAAAATTACTATTTATTAGTAAATCCTATTTCAGAAAGGGGACATTACATGTGGCGCAAAATGGTGATTGATTCTTTGATGAAGATTTGTAATTCAAAGTGAATTTGATCATTTTTTGATCTTTCTTTACTTAATGGATGGTTAAAGATTGGAAAGGTGTATATGTTTTTTGTTTTGGATTATTTAACCAGTCAAAGTTAGTTATTGATGTATTGTTAGTCAAAATTAGTTATTGTAATAGTCAAAGTTATATTATTAAGTCCTATTTTAGTGGTCCATGATGATTTCCTTTGAGGAATTGTAAGTGCAGCTTGCTCAAAGATGAATAGAATAGCTTATTTTTGTATTCCTTTTCCTTACATTTATAGGGAATAAGACTAACATGATAAATGGACTTATTTTATTTAATTGCAGGAGTTTGCTCTCCTGTCGGAACTCCTGATGATTCTGATTCAAGGACTGTTTTTGTTTCTAATGTATTGCAAATCTTGACAACCTTTTGCTTTACTTTTCTTCTTCCTCGTTGAAAGATTTAATTTCTGTTATTGGAGTCAGATGCTAACCCTTTCTGGGGGATATTTCAGGTTCATTTTGCAGCAACAAAAGAGGCATTATCCAAACATTTCAGCCGTTTTGGTGAAGTTGTCAAAGTTACTATACAAACAGATGCTGGAAACAGCCAACCAAAAGGGTAGATGGCAATTCTATCAGCTTAATTTACTACCATTCAGTTTTTTTGTACCTATATTGTTTGGTGGATTGAAACAGCTAATGTCAATGGTTTTTAATTACTGTATACAATCATCAGGTCAGCCTATATTGAATTCGCTAGCAAAGAAATGGCTGAAATGGCTTTGGCATTGGACGAGACATCATTCATGTCCCGAATGCTGAAGGTAGCTTTTTCAGGGTTTTGGAGTTTGTTCTGTTGTAGATCTATATAATAATTGTGCTTACATTGTTATTTATGCACAGGTAATGCTAAAAACTGCGTCAAATGCTGAACATGCTATCCTGTCTCGTCCTCCTGTACGTCGTCCTCTTCCATATTTTGCCATGTATTCGGCAAGATCTATATATGCAAGGGGCTTTCAAAGTGCATACAGAAGAGGAGGCTACATGTCGAGGCCTTTTGGTTCTCGCAGTCTTCAGTGGAGGCGAGATAAAGCAAGTGGTGCTTCTCAAAAGTCAACTGTCTCAGCTATTGACTCTCAAGCAGCAACAAGCTCTGTGCCTTCTAGTGATGTCAATCCTGCTGGTCCAACCTCTTCACAATCGCCAAGGCCTCTTACTTACATACGCGATGTTTCAAAATCATTGAATGAAAATGCTAGCCAGTCTCAGGAGTAATGCTCTATTTGAAATTGAGTGCGGTGTACTAGTCCATGAAGAGATGCTTGAGATAACTGATTTTTTCAGTGCAGGACAGTACAGGAAACTACCGCAAGATTTTTATTTTTACTTGAGAACTCAGAATGCTAATTTCATTTTCATGACCGGGAAATGAAAAGAATGTGTTGCAGAGTAATCTCATGTTTGAGTGGCTTCTGTAAATAAGGATCCGAAGCAGTAAATTTTGAAGAGTGCCATTGCTATCCTGGCAATTCCAGATGAGCTGCTTTTGTAAGAACTTGGTGTATGTTATGAGAAACATTTCAAAGTTATCTTTCTGCATTCCTGGAAGTTTTATTGAGTTGCTTTTTTTGCGATTATGGTTTATGTCATACAACCTGTACTTCCATTCTTGCTTTGCTGTGTGTTTCAGGTGTTTAACCTAATGTTACAAGAGTCGTACAGCTTTGGGAAACAGCTTTTGGTGTCTGTAGGTGGCATTATGTGAACATTTCCACTACATCAAAATTAGTTTCTGTCAAGTATTGTACATTATGTTGAATCTAAGATGTATCTATCAACAGATATTGCTTTTATTTGATGGTTGTCGTTGATTTTAATAAGTGAGGGCTGTCCAGAGTCTATGCAGGTGTTAACTGCATTATATTGAAACTGTGCCACAGATGAGTGCTGTGAATGCATTGTATATCCAATCGGAGGCTGTATAGAAAGAAAGATGAAATAAATTATATTATTCTTTGTGAGTGATCTAAATAAGAGCAAATCGCTAGCAGGTTTGTTTGATTGGAATAATAATGTCCAAGTATTTACTATATCTGAAGTCATGCAAGGTTGAGATCCCCATTGGTAGCATAGATTGTCGGTGCTCAAAGAGTGCAGACATTTTGTTCATCTTCTGGATTACTTGTAAACTCATTAGATGCTTCCAAGTTGTGACAGCTCTCTTTCTATCACAAAATACATTTTGATTACAACTCAATTTGATTCTGCTGAACATTATCTGGATTTGATGTGTTTTATTTTGTCTATTTCTGTCATTGCAATTTATCGCTAATTCTGCTGAAGAAACACTAGCAGTTGCCTTTTAAAGAATACAAAAAATAATTAAAATAATTAAACAGGTCATTATATTATAGATAAGCAGTTTTCTTGGACATGCTAACTAATATCCATTTCCACAAGATCTTCCAATAAAACTCTATGATAAGAGAAACAGAAAACAGCATAGTCTGAAAGAGCATGGATCAGATTCTGGATTTGAGTTAAAATTCTTCACAAAGATCAATATCAAGATGCTTATTAGACATCTTGAAAAACTGAGGATGGAATAAAGAAAGTATGAAAATTTTGAGTTTTCTGAAATTTAGAGATCAAAGGTAATCCAGGGCAGCAGGGTTACTCTGGCGTGTTACAATTGTTTGTCCGGCTTGAGCATAATGACTAATAACTTGCAAATTCCAAGATTATGGTGACGGGATCTGATGGGCAGGAGGGGTAGGCAGGCTTGTTACGGTTGTAAGTTGGGTTTGAGAATACTGAGAAATTGCAGAAGGTGAAGGGTATGCCTAAGGGAAGGAATTGCATTCACTCGTAATATGCTTTTGGGCAATTGCATTTATTTCATTGAAACTGGATAATACCATTGTATATCAATTTGCTTCTTAAGACATTATCATCAAGATGATTTCAATGGTCTCAAACTGTCATTTTATGATATTATTATTTAAAAAAAAAAAAAATCACCACTAGAGGGGAGAGTACAAGTCAAATTCTCACTCTCTCACACTGTCTTTTCGACAAACATGAACCCAATTACTTGATGTTCTGAGTTGTAGGCAATTTTTTTTCAAAATTCATTTCGTTTCATGCACTAGAGCAATCAGATTGACAATAAGAGAAAAAGGGAAATTTGTTACTAATTTTTTTGATGGAACATTACCTTATTAATGCGATTGATTTCTTTCAGCACTTTATGAAAAAAAAGACAAGTTATATATCCAATGTATATAGTTTATTCCATTTTTTATATTTAAGATGTATATATCGATTTCTAACAAAAGATGAAAGTTATTGCACTTTACTTTTATATTAAAAGGGCACTATTTCAAATAGGTTTTTAATATCTGATTTTGTGATAGGTTCAAATTATTTGAAATAGTTCAACATGCATTATATTCGATTGATTCAAATTTAATACTTTATACGTTTTGTGCATGCAATTGGAAACATACAAAAACGGATAAAGTATGGTTCTAATTGGAAATTGACTCCTTTAGAGTTGAAATGGGATGAGGCCAAATTGGCTTTATAATTAAAAGAAATATCAAAACTTGGTGAAGCTATAATTGTTATCTGACTTTGTAAAAATTGAGCTAGAAGGTCTCCAAGAAACCTAGTTTGAAATATGCTTGAGAGGAGTCTATAGCTCTCAAATAATTGAAAACATCTCAAATATCAATTTTACTTTGAAGGCCTCTTAAAATACAAATTATAGGGATGTAGAAAATTTAGAAAAATTAGATTTTCAATATTTCATAGATTTAACCATGTAGATGTCATCCAAATGCTCTTGGATCTCAATCAAAATAGTTGTTGACTCCTTCAAAAGTGATGGGCCCAATGCTTCTAGATTCAACAATTAATGTGACTTTTTCCCAACTTGGTTCTTAGTGAACCATTTACCTTGATAAGGAAATTGTGCTTGTACCACATGGTATAAATGAATTTATTGGTTTTCTTAATGTCTTGACAAACACTTCGATGAATTGATTTGAGTTTAATGAGATGCTACTGCCTAGATTTAGTTTGTGTAGTGGAGGTGTTCAACATCAATGATGCCCAATAATGGTGTAAAATATGGACATGCCGACTTTGCATTGAATAGTGGATGCTATCCAAGAAAAGGGAAAGTTGAAGGCATTTTCATTGATCTATTTGAGGATGGTGCATGGACCATATCAAAGGTATTGAAGTTTGCATATGGCGCTTGATGCTACTCCTTTTGTAAATGAAGCTAAACTTTGTCACCAACTTGAAATTGGCGAGTACAATCGTAAGCATGGACCATATCAAAGGTATTGAAGTTTGCATATGGCGCTTGATGCTACTCCTTTTGTAAATGAAGCTAAACTTTGCCACCAACTTGAAATTGGCGAGTACAATTGTAAGCATGTCACTCCTCATTGGTAACTATAATATCATGTGAACCTATTGTTGGATGTAATGGATCTTTTTGACAAACTTGGCCTTATCTATCTCCTTTTAAGTATGTGGTAATATCTTAGTCAATATGATAGGTAATAGTTGGTACCTGTTGATGTGTGTTTTATGCACATGCAAGCATCAGAATAAATACCTAAATACTTTACCCTCTCTTGAACAAAATCACCTCACATGCTAAGGATAATATCAACTAAAATGATTCCAAGGTTTCTACAGTCAGGTCTTGACAAGTGGGTAACTCAATGGTCGATGTGAATTGCTATTCACTTGGGGACTTACACAATTGTTCAGATCAACTTCGTGTATCATGAATATGGGATGGGTGTGCTGATAACTTAGGATTTGGCAATGTAGTTCTGGACTCAATTCTAACAAGACTTTCTAAAAAAAGGACAAAAGAGAATAGGGTTCAAGAAATCTAATTTAAGCCTAGGAATGTAGGAAATGATGAAAATTTAGTGGAATTAAACTAGGCAAGGTCTCACCATCAAATCGAACAGATTTTGCCACGAGCTTTAGTGCAATCATCTAAGGGGTATCTCATAGATATTCAAATTACTACCATCAAGCATTGAAACCATCCAAGTTGATGCATAACAATGGATATGTAATAATCGAAGTAAAGTTTGCATAAATTTCTAGTTGACCATGCAAGGTGCACTTACAATCAACAAGATGCTAGTGATATTGATTAATAGATTCCACACAAATATACTCAACAATTCTTTCATTCAATCTAACAAACAATGAAAGCAAATTCTAATGTAAAATTCTAATCTAACTTGGAGGAATTGAGAACCTTGAATGCAAAACAACACTTAAACAAATGTCACCATCAAATCGAACAATGATTTATATTCAAATTTGCAGCATCTACCAACAATTTTTCAAAATTCTCTTTCTTACAAATGAGAGGCAATGAGGTATATATAGAGTCTCATACAAAATGTATGGCCAAGATTAAATCAAAATAAAGGGCCAAGATCATGCCAACAAAACCCTAGAGTTGCCCTAATTAGGGTTTACATAAAAAATGGAGCCACCAACATATGGCCCAACAAAAAGATACCTAGTCATCAAATAGGGAGTCTTCTAGAAGATTCTGCCTTGCATCTCTTTCTCTCACAACATAATCCAAGAATCTAGCTAATACAAAATCTAACTCCTCCATGGAAATGTTGGGTAAGGTATCCTACTGTAAATCAATCACATCCAATGCATCCGAGCTAGCGTCCAAAGTGTTATGGCATGAGCTTCTGTGAATTATGAACATGAATCAACAAAGAGACTAGGTCATCGATCTGACTCTTCTTCAAAAAGTCCAATTGATTGAAATGCATGAATTTCATTTTGTTTCTTAATTCAGCTAAGTGTAACCCACTGGCTTCACTGACATCAACTTCCAATAGTTCCTCAATTGAGGCAAGGATCTTTGACTGAATATCATGAATAGATCCTTCCATCTCCACACAACTCTTTTGTGAGCTCTCATAAGTTGATTTCTTCATGGCTAATGAACAATACCAAGCATAGAAATCATATCTATCTCCATTGTGCACAATATTCTCCCTAATCAATGTGGACATAGGAATCTTCTTCAAAGCTCTGAGGCATGGAATAGTCTTCTCCTGAATAGGTTGGAATTCTTCCCAAACTCCCTCCAAATACTGTATCTTGAATATGAGCCATGTCGTCCTATCAAAAGCTTGGACAAACTGAGTAAGAAAATCATCCGCCTATCTCTTTGTATTTTCAATCCATTTCACCACCTCTGAGAATGTATCTTTTGCTACCTCATAATGTGAATGTAGTCCACGATCAATTGCAATAGGAGAAATAAGGGTGGGATTCTCACGCCTTATCCCTACAATATACTCTGTAAGTCTGATATTCTCTTCTTCGTACTTCTCTCTTTTCTCTATCTCTCTATCCAATCTTGCACTAATTGCCTTAAGAGTATCACCAACCTCCTGAAATTCCCGCTCTTTTGTAGTACGACCAAGGGAAACTGAAGTAATATGGAAATCCATGGGAGTAGCAATGTCCGTCATCACATCTCCAATAGGAACAACCTCCTGCGCAATCCGCATTCCTGTCTCATCTCTAGTTATGTGTGACAAAATCTTAGATTTCTTAGGTTCTTTCTCCTTATTGCTCCTAGCTAAGTAGTCATCAATGTCGTCAATACGCTGCACCTCTATCATGTTCTTATTTTTCTCCATACTCTTCATCAACCAATAAGGAATAGCGACCATCTTGTTGGCATTATTGGATGAATTGATTATGTGTTGCATTGATGTTTTGTCATTAATGTCAACACTAGCTGTTATAGTTGGTTACTGATAGATAGGTTTTGGTTACCGGTAGAAGATCTAGTGTTACCGATAGAAGAGACTATCTGTTAGACACTTCCGACATGTTTGGATCTATGGAATATGTTTGGTTACATGTGGTACATGCTTCTAGAGCATGTCTTGGTCAGATGGTATTGACTTGGTAATCAGATGCTATCATACACTCTGGTAAACCTTTATCGACACTAGTTTAAGGCTTTACCGACATAGCTCTCACTGAGGAATCTTGACAGGATACATAATTGGTGTTGGTGCAACTTCTACATGGATTTCAAGATGCTGAAGATGTTCTTTGATCGTGCTTCAACTATTTGATGACATTGCTTTGGTGTGGTGGACGCATAATAGGTCTGGTACCTATCTAGGTTATGGACTGGTATCTTGTTAACGTGTACCTTACACGTTACCAGGATGTTTCAAGATATTTTATGGATATTTTATTGTTGTTTTGGTCTTAAGTCGACATGGCATATCATTGCAATATAGATTTATGTAACGATCCTATTGTAGATCATGGTTTAGGCCTTAGGGTTTATATAAAATGATGTAAGCTCTCATTGTAGATCATGGTATGGAATGGAATAAGAAGTCGTGGTCTTGGAATGCAATAGCATATGCGAAGGAGACTTGATCCATCGTAGGTGATAGAATTGGGATTAAGGAAGAGGTCAAAGACCTTAGGTATTGAGCTTAACCGAGACTGTAATAAGGCATGGTAGATGCTATCTCTAGCAGTTCACTCTATTCGATTGATGTTCATTTATCTTGAGATGGTTGTTGTCTCTCTGTAGTCAGCGAGACTCTTTTCTAATGAGCAGTACGCTCTAGGCAGTATGCCTTCCTGCCTATGAGTAGGCTTCCCACTGTGGTTTTTCCCTTTTCGAGTTTTCCACGTACAAATCATGGTGTTATGTGGTATGGCTGATTTGCATTGATTATCTGTTTAATTGTTAAGTTGTATTGTTTACTGGTATCTATTTCTGCTTTACCGGTACTTAATTAGGTTAAAGGTTATTAAGTGGATTAAATGTTATAATCTGTTAACAACTGATTCACCCCCCTCTCAGTTGTTCGCCGATTATCCTAACAATTGGTATCAGAGCTTTGGTCCTCTTTTGCAGAAGCTTAACCACTTGAGGTAGATCCTATGGCAGCTAACACTTCTAATCCACCGGAAACTATTTTCAGAAGAGAAATCCCTAAGCTTGATGGAACAAATTATGGGATATGGAAAATTCGAATGGAGACTCATCTTAGATGTCTTGGCAAGGATATTTGGGAGATCACTGAGAAATGATGCACACCTTATGATCTGACATCTGACAATCCTGCTCCTACAAACTTGGACAAGAATATTGAAAATGATTGCAGAGCTAGAGAAGCCCTCTTGTGTGCACTTACTGTTCAACAGATCATGGGATTGACTGTTAAATCATCGACAAAGGTTATGTGGGACAAATTGCAAACTCTAAATGAAGGTGATCCTACTGTCAAAATTGCTAAACTTGATGGTTACCAAGTAAGATATGAAATCTTGAAGATGGAGGATAATGAAAGAATTGTTGTGTTTATGGAAAGAGTAAATGAGATTGTTATGGGAATTCAATGTTGTGGAGGATTTATGAGTGAAGATGAAATAGTTTCCAAAGTCTTGAGAGCCCTTCCACCGGCTTAGAAGATGAAGGCAATTGCAATTAATGAGTTGAGAACAATGTCAAACTCTTCAGTTAACGGAGACATTCTAATTGAGAAATTATCCACTTTTGAGCTTGAAAAATTTGGATCTTCTGGAGCTGTAAAGTCTGAACCTGCTTTTCATGCATCATCATCTACTAAATATTGTCACAATCCTAAGCAAAGGGAAGTCACTTCTCAAACCCTTAAAGTCTTCAATAACCATTAAAGGCTTCATGTCCTCAACAACTTAACCATTTAAGTCTCTTACATAACCATTAATGGTTAACTCAAACTTCTTACACGATTGGAGACTTTTTGCCTAACTCAACCCTCATCTAACTCTAGGGTCTCATCAAACATTCATTGCTTTGACCATGGTTATTTCTTTAACCCTTTCACAAGAGTTTACTCTTTGGGTAAAAGCTTTATCCAATGGGCAATCTTAACCTAACCTTAACCCTTACCATCTAAGGTAACCATGAGGTCTTCTCAAGCATTTAATGCTTCTTGCATCTCCTCTCAACCAGTCTTATGTTGACAATTGTCACCATTTCATTGGTGAGAATTGTAAACATGGATTGATAAATTTCAATCCTAACCCTTGATAGAATCATCTAATCTTGACCCTTGATTGCCCTATTTTTCCTATAAATAGAGCTCTCTTTCCTTCATTTATCATCCAAGCCTTTATCATCAAACTTATAGACATTTTACTAAGCATCTAATCTAAATTATTTTAATCAAGCATTTACCCTCTCTTTGATAATCTTCATAGCATCTTAAAAAAGACATTTGTATTATCACATAATAATCATCTCAAACTAGTATAGCATGCTAGGATAGTTTTGTTACTAATCCTTTCATCTTATCATCATATGCATGCTATTTTAGTTCATCTTTTGTTAATATCACACACATTAGGATTACATTCATGTTAGATTGATCAAACATTCAACATTCTCATGATTGTCATCCCTAAGTCACTTTGCTCGGTGATTTGAGAGCAAAGGCATTGGCTTAAGGGGTCTTGTGAGATAGAGAATAATGGAACATCCCTTGGGAAGTTGAGCTATTCCATACAACTCCATAACTTGCACCAAGAGTCCCATTGGTATGTGGACTAGTCCTGAATTCATAATATTCGTTTCATCGAACCACTTTTCCCGCATACAGTTTCTATCAAAAAGTTGAATGAAATCTAGAATTTTCTTGAACACTATCCATTTCTCCTTCCTTACTTCTTGTTCATCCAGATTAAATTCATTCCTTATTAGGTCTTCAGGGAAATGAAATTGATGAGCTTTACCACCACATCTAACTTTCTTCCGAAACATACCATTGAAGAAATCCTCTGGATCAACAAACCTAGCAGCTGCAGTGGGTAGCCTATATGGCTGAAGAAATTTGTCAAAATATACCCAACCCCCCTTGGTGATTACAAATTGATGTGCCACTATGACTGTTGGGAAAATGGTCCCCCTTCCTTTGTTTGTCAACTCTGCTTCCTGTAAGTCTTGAATTTGCCTCAAGATCTCAGCTATGCCTACCTTCAAAGGAACTTGGTAGGGGAGAAAATATGCAGTTCCCCTAAAACCAAACACTCTAAAAAATAGTGGAAACAGGGTACAAAATTATATCCCCCCAGTTATGCACAATTTTAATACCTTCAACAAACTCTTTGGGTCTAATGAATTCCAAGAGAGCCTTAGGAATCCTAGTGTTTTCTTGACATAAAAGGATTCTGAGCCTGGATGCAAAGTATCTATCAAATTTCAAATAACTTGCATCCTCTCTATCCCAGGACAAAATGGTACTCCATAACTGAACATGCATTTTCTCTCACTCTCTTTCCTTTAACAAGTCCATCTCAGTTGCAAAGTATTCAACACCTTTAAATAAGAACATGTGCATAAGCAGGGAATACCATCCAAAAGGTCTATCTAATTTAGCATTTTTTATTCCAATTAGGCCTTCATGAATGACATCAGTAAGGTAGGGTGCAAAATCAAAAGTCACTGCCAAGGATGGATGCAAAATCTGTGCCATCATAAGCAGTGGGTTGGCATGGTGCCTTCTACATCTTCCCCAAGAATCTGACATAAAGACCAGTATAATCCCTTAGCCCTTAGAGTAAAGAAATTCAAAGGGAAAGGCTCCGTCGTGCTTGGGCCTACTAATGTCAATCCTCCTATTTTTGTAAAGAATTCTCTCAATGGCCCACTCCTAAGATGATTCTTTTGTGCATCATAGGCCTTCTTAAGCATGTCAAAATCAATAGGCTCTAAATAATTTGAGGCCTCACTTAGCCGAAAGACTTTCCTGAATTCATCATCATTGATTTCAATTAAAACTCCTCCATGTATATTTCTCACAGTTTTAGTGATGGGGTCATAGTTTTTTGCAATCTGAGTCAGCAGGTCAACATCCATGAATACTCCGGGCACCACAAGTTTTCCAACATCCAACTCCCATATACTATTAGTTGGGGCAAGTGAATTTCGTTGACTAAATCCTACTCTGAATAGTCCTAAACCTGCCATGCCTATCTAAGCATCCCCCAACCAACAACCTTTATCATATAGCCCATCACCAATTTTCAGACGGGGAGCTTTAGGCACAAGTTCTTTTATTTTGGCTACACTATTTGGTGGATTGAGCCAATTGCTCCAAGAAATCATCACATATAGCTCGTTCTTGGTAATCCAACTTTCCTTTGGGTTCCTTTCGCTGTGCCATCTTAAAAACTATCCCTACCACAATCACTATTTTTGATAATTCCTTATAAATTTCGAGCACCACAAGAGAAAGAGATACAAAGCAGATTCACAGAAAAACTTACTTGTAGCTTGAGAGAACTCAAACAACACACCTATTTTTCGCAAAATTTATTCGAATGCCCTTTTTCTACGTTGAATTTCAAACACTGTCTTATCAATGAGTCTCAACAATAATTGAGCATCGATTACCAATTCATAAAACCATACAAATCTGCAGTAAAACCTTTTGATATTTCAAAAATTTGGCTCCAACGGCCTAACAGGGTGCCCTCTGCACATTTTTCCTTTGGTCGCTGACCCATGATGGTTAAAGTTTGGATGTATTTCCACTGCAGTACATCGACCACCATCGGATCCTGCCAAACTAACACACTCGTTAACAACAACAGCTTCCTCGGTGGACCCATCGGTTGGTCACTTATTCGCCCTTTGTTTCTATGTCGCTACGGTTATCAGTCGAGCAACTTTTCTTTGCGGTATAGTGACCGTCGTCGATCTTTTCTTATCTTACTAGATCTTTAACATGCCTTGACCTTTCTTTTCTCACGGGCCCCATCGGTCTTTGCGATGTCGCTGCGAATATCCATCATGCAACTTTTTGTTGCAGTATAGCGATGATCGTGAGATCTCAAAATTGCTCGACCTTTATGATTCATTACCACTTAACTGCCAACATTTTACTATTCATTGTAACCGCTTGCCTCGACCATTGGCCTTAACCGCTGCCGCTATTGGTTTGTCGCCATGTCCCTGCAAATATCCATCGTGCAAATTTTTGTTGCGGTGTAGCGATAACTGTTTGATATTACTAGACTTGCTCACCTATTAACTCACTTGAGCTGCTCTATTGCCGGGCCCCACCACTTGGTTGCTAAGCCGCAATGATTAACTGTCGAGCATTTTCGTGCTGCAGTACAACGATAGCCGTGAGATCAAACAAGAACTTACCCGATCTTTAAGGACCCGACACATACATAATCAAAGACATAGGACTTAGGAAAATACACGAAAAATTTCAAGATTAATAGATCCTGCCTAAGCCTAGAACACAAAACGACCGCTTTTTGATGATGGGATGACCTCTCACTTAAGTGGAAAAAGTAACAGGCTAAAAGAAAAGATTTGTAGATAAAGCAACACAAAGGTTTATGTTTTGAAAGATTTTGAAATTTAATATAAAATCCTAAAAGCTTTTGGCCATGGACTCGCAAACAAGGACCAAAATCTAAAATTTGGAAGACTTTCATAATAAAAGGCAAGACTTCTAACAAATTTAAAATAGTGATAATAGGTAGAACGACTGTTTTCCCCAGCCTATGACAATTTTGCATCCTCTTTTATCTATGCCTTAACCGGTTCAGACTCTCAGTTATATGGAACAATCTATGAATATCTTAAAACCAATATCCTACCCATTGACCTATAACGTAACCAAAAACACAACTTTATCTGGAAAGCTGCCTGATATACCTTAACTGCTGATACCCTTTACTGTTGAGGTATAGATGGTACTCTTCTTCGTTGCCTTGATCATAATGAATCTGACTTTGCTTTACACAAGCTTCACGAGGGTATTTGTGGTACACATTCAAGTGGTCCTAATCTTGCTAAAACACTTCTGAGAATGGGGTATTACTGGCCGACAATGGAAAAGGAATCTTATCCATGCACCAACATAGGAATTGCAGCCATAAGTGCCAAATCCATGGCAATCTTTTCCATGCACCAACACAGGAATTGCAGCCATTTACAACATCTTGGCCTTTCAGTCAGGGGGGACTTGATTTAGTAGGGAAAATCCATCCTTCCTCTTCAAATGGACACAAGTTCATAATCACTGTGACAAAGTATTTCACAAAATGGATTGAAGCAGTCCCACTGACCATAGTAACTGGAAAACAAATTGCGTCATTTATTCTCAATTTTCTGATCTGCAGATACGACATTCCCACTTCCATCATCACTGAAAATGGGTGTCCCTTCAAAAATCAGGATGTACAAGAACTCTGTGAACAATTCAAAATCCAACATCGTTTCTCTACACATTACTACCCAGAGGGGAATGGTCAAGCAGAGGCATCAAATAAAACAATATTGAAAATCCTAAAGAAGGCAGTAAATGATGCAGGAAAGGATTGGCATGTGCAACTCAGTTCGACACTTTGGGTATACAGGACTAGCATCCAAACACCTAAAGGAGCTACGCCATATTCATTGTTGTATGGATCATAAGCAATTTTACCTCTTGAGGTATAAATTCCATCACTTAGAGTATCTTTGAAAGGCCTCCTTCCAGATGAGGAGTATAAGGTCAACAAATTGCAATAACTAGAGCTTCTGGATGAAAAATGACAACATGCCTATGATCACCTCAAAGCATACAAACAACACATGTGCAGAAGCTACAACCACAAAGAAAATCCCCGGAATCAATAGGATTGAGAAAAGAAGGGAAAATTTGAACCTAACTGGTTGGGTTCCTATGTTATAATATCAGCTTATGGATCAAGTGCCTATCAACTTACAAATTCACAAGGAGATGTGCTCGATGAACCAACCAACAACATACATCTAAAGAAATACTATACTTAAGTGGTCTAATGCATGGAAAAAGTGAATACTACAAATTTTTTTGAAAAATGAGAAAAAAAGTGGTGAAAACCTGGCAACATACGCTATTTGTGAGGGAACAACTCCTCTATCTATCATTACTCATATCTTTTGCAGCCAAAGTCAAAGCTAATGGCCATCGCCCAACACTTTTTACACAACATTATCCCAGACATACTTAGCATAGTCACTGTCCTTGATTATCTAAAGATCAGTTCATCATATCCCACCATGGCTTGGTAATCACTAGACAATATCCACATCGATCGATATCTATAGCTAGGGGTAGCATTCCTTTGACTTCAAGCATTCCAACAAAAAACAAACAAGAATCGCAACACGCCGAGAAAATCCTGTCAACAACAATTCATCAGCCGAGAAAACAAAACATTGATCCTATTAACAATTTCAACACACACATGATGGATGATTTTTTGAATTATAATTTGTTTACATCTTGCATAAATTTTTGACTATTTTGCACTTACTTTTGAATTATTCGATCTCCTAAATTTTCTCAATGATGCATCGAGTTAGAGAAAGTGGCCAGAGGGTCTGATATTTTTTTAGTTTTCTGTCTGTGAGGTGATCACTTGTACTGTGCAAATTTTGTCCCGAGATGTGATTATGAACATATCACTGAAGACATTGTTCCACTTTGTGCATACAAATGGTCCAATATTGTCTGTTTATACGCAAACAATACTCAGGTCGTCTTGGCTCAATTATACCTCGACGCTTGTGCCATCTTGCAATATCAAAATCCATGTAAGTTTTTCTCAGGTCATTATGGTTCAATTATACCATTATGCTTGTATAAACTTCCAACATATCAAATGCTCAATGATGATAAACAAAAACAAAGCAAGAACATGTGACTACATAGGAATGACAAACGAAAGAATGAGGATGATCAAATAGTTGCATATCATTTTAACCTGGCATTAGTTGCATATCATTATCATACATCTCATTTTCAAGATAAATCTCACATCATATCATTATCATACATCTCATTTTCAAGATACATCTCACAAATCAGTCATCATAACAAAACATATCATTATATCATTGCATCTTCATCATCAACCATCATCAATCAATATCAAATCAAAAGCATTTATCTAAGCATCATATCATCATCATGGAAACATCATATCAATGCATAAATCATCATCCATAAACACATCACATGTGGATCAGAAAATTAGTGTCATATATATATATCTCGAAAATGGTCAAAATATACAAAAGATGTCATGTTTGCCAAATACACATGATCAAAATACAATAGAGACAAGTCTCTCAGGTATGACTATCTCCTGAGGTCGATGGTCTCACAACAGATGTCCTAGCTCCTAGATCTCTAGGTGGATCACGACAAGAAGGCCCTGTAACACCTCTTCTCTCTATCCCCGACTGACTCCGAGCTGATCGTCTAGCAGTAAAACTAGGAGCCCTCTGCTCTCTAGGGACTAAATCCTCATACAACCGCCTATAGTACTCAACCGCCATGCTAGTGTATCGTATCTCCCTCAATGTGTCCCACATCGGGGCACCAACTGTCGTTCTCTGTAGTCTCTCTGCAAGCTCCTATGCTCAAACTCAACGCTCTCTCTCCGTATCCTGCTCTGCGGTAATATGCATAATTTGGTGCTGCTGAGTCAGTATCTGTGCTTGAAGTTGCTGCACTGTGATCTGTAGGGACCTAATCTGTGAGTCTTGTTAGTGGGTGGGTACTCGGACCTGAGTGGGTACCTATGTCGTGGTCCCACCCATACCTGTCCCTATCCTAGGCGCCAGTGGAGGTAATACATTTGATCTCCTCCTCTGGGTCGGCTGCCTGAACTCCTCTGTCCCACCCACATCTTCTATCACCTTGCCAACCCGACCAACTCCACCAGCTCCAACCGCAAACCTCCCCTGCCTCCCTCACCAACTGCCTGCCTGACTAATCCACCTCCTCTCCTCCCTCTATCTCCCCCATCATGTCTTCTATCTCCTCGTATCCCTCTACCACCTCCCTCCCATCTCTCTCGTCATTTCCTCCATCATCCCCATATCCATCCTCCATCTCCTCTCCCTCATCTCTTCATCTCCTTAGCCTCTTTGGCTGCTCATCCTCATCGTCATCAAAAGTGGGAATCATCTCCGCTAGATCTGATGTCCGTGCTACAACATGTGCCACAAAATAAGCGGAGAACTCCTGCGTCATCCCAACATATACCACTCTGAATCTGTAATCCCATATCTGTCGGACCAAATGCATGTAATCCTCCACAACCGTTGCACTATCAACTATTGGACCCCTCTAGCACATCCGGTCTTCGACGAGCATATAGGCATGCTCCCTGCGATATACCCTGCTGTCAAGAATATTGCTGCTGAACTTGGCTATGCAAGAACCTGTCAATGATCAAAGGCGTTCGCCCTATCAAGTATCGTAACATATATACATAGGGCATCTCTAGCCCATCCTCTGCCCATACCTCACAATCCATATATGGTCTCTAGATGACCGTATCAATGTCATCCAACACCCTCCTCCAATGCTCTAGTTTTCCTAGCTTACGATGGACAACTATACCTGTGTACCCATATGCATAAGCCCAACCAACTAACCTATCCCTGTCTGCAAGTGGCCTCGCTATGGGAATGCGCTCCCAAGCCCACACCTGTAATAATGTGACCTCGGTTGATAAACTCGAGTATCCTAGATACACCATCTAGTGCAGCTCTCTGTAAAGATGGAACAACATAGAGGACCCCCATGCAAACCTGTGACCCTGTGTCACCATATCCTTTAAAACCAATCCCCACTCCATTGCTAGTCCCTCCGAACTATGGTCAGGACATAAGAAGCCACCTACAAAACCTGCTAGTATAGACGGTAGTGGAGCATAATCAAAATCTATAAACTCCTACCAAGGGATCCCATATCCGTAAATCTGATCATCATGGAATATCCGGCAAAGAGCCTCTGTCCCATCCTCCTCTGTCTTCTCATATGAAAATAGTGCTCCAGTCACTGGAATCCATAAAATCCGATAATAGTCCTCAAGAGTAAGTATCATCTCACCAGTCACCAAATGAAAGGTGTTCATGTCACTGTGCCACCTCTCTACCAAAGCTGTCAGTAAACCCTGGTTAATAATATATCGAGGCATGTCCAACAAAGAGGATAACCCACACCTCTCAATAACATCTCTATTTGCCCGTGTCAACCGAGGAATCAGAGACCATGGTCTAGGAAATCACTCTCGCGACTGAAGTACGCCAAGCCATTCTTGTAAGAACAAAAAAAATGTCTAGCATCAGTTCCCACATCTATCCAAAATTCCATATCAGCATCAAATCAACTTGAAACAACACAAGCATCAAATCAAGTTGCATATTAGAATTCCATATCGAAATCAACACAATATCAAACTTGAAACAATGCAAGCATCCAATGAAGTTCCATATCAAAATCAACACAATATCAAACTTGAAACAACAGAAGTATCAAATCAAGTTTCATATCAAAAAATCAGGAATCCATATCAACACAATATCAAACTTGAAACAACGGAAGTATCAAATCAAGTTTCATATCAAAAAATCAGGAATCCATATCAACACAATATCAAACTTGAAACAACACAAGTATCAAATCAAGTTCCATATCAAAATCCCATATCAAAAATCACAGTCCCATATCGAAATAAAAAATATAAGCACATAAAAAATCCATCACATCAGGAACCATATTGGAAATCACGAATCATAACTCATATCGGACATCAAATTCAATTCATAGCAAAAATCAAAGATCCATATCAAAATAACAACAAGATCCTCATAAAAAACAAACACTCAATCTGGCAATCCATATCAAAGCAGCAAAATCGATCATTAAGACAACAGGCACGACCTTGACACAACTCAACAGGCACCTATTTACCCCTAAAATCATCTTCCTCATCTATTTTTTCCTGTAACACAATCTTCCCACTTCTTTTCAGCTATTTTTCCTGCTCGCGTGCTAAGATAACTCTCCCAAGCGTAGTGCGCTAGCTAAACTTGTCTACACGCTAAGACCTTTACCCTATGCGCTATTCTAACCTTATGTGCTACCCAAATCTTCCACCGCGCCAACCTATCTACCCTATGTGCTAGGTTAACCCTATGCACTACCCAAATCGTCCATCACGCTAAGACCTTTACTCTATGCTCTAGGTTAACCCTACGTGCTACCCTGTTCCCCACATGCACCAAACTGTGCACCCTATGCGCTATTCTATCCTACGTGCTACCCTAAACCTACAACGTGTTGCAAAACAACTCCCGGATGCTACCCTAGCTAAATAACCCTATGCGCTAAATTTTGTATCGTATTCACTACAGAGTAAACCCTACGCGCTAAACCATGAAAATTCAAAGCAAAAAATTAAAAAAACGTGACCAAAATTGACAAAACAAAAAGAAAAAGGACAAAATTAGGTTGAATTACAGGTGGACCATACGTGGTGGGCCTCCGATATCAATGAACACACTCGAATCGGTGTGAAGCATAGGGAACCGACATCTTGTCACTCTCCAAATGTCACTCTTACCAAAAGTCAAATGGGTACAAATGATACAAATGAAATCACTTTTAACCTTTTTATAGGGTAAAAGTAATTTAGGGTTAGTAGGTGGGGCATGTATTTTTCTCATTCTCTCACTTTTAACCCTAGCAAACATCATTTTCGGGAGATAAATCAATTAACACGCATTAAACACAGACAAAATTTCAAAATGCGATCAAATAAAAAACGATTATCAACTCAACAAAAATTTCATTTTTTTTGATTCATCTCCCGACGGGGTATTATCAATATCATTTATCAAATCTGGGGCACGTCATCGACATATCGATACACGACATCACATTGATCAAATTTTTGGCGACATATCCAACAATTTTTCTTTGAATCAACATGTGCACACACGTCACTTGAAAGAGGGGCAAAATGTAGATGTATAAAAATAACCACTTTCCTAAGTGAATATTTAATATTCATTTTAACCTCACTCCTCCATTTAATTAAATTTTGTTTAATTAAATTATTCACATTCATCTATTTGATTAAATAAGTTATTCAATTTATTTAATTAAATTCACCTAAGCCTTTCATATCCTTTAATTAAATAAATCACTTTATTTAATTAATTTCCCTTTCTCCCCTTTTAATTAAATCTACATTTAATTAAATTTCTCATGGCAAATAAATAAATCTAATTTATTTAAATCCTCCACTTGCATCTATTTTGTTGAAATAAAGCAATTTATTTTAATTAAAATTACCCTCCATCCACTTGCATTCTCCTACATCTCCCACTTGCCTCTCTAACCCCCCTTCTAGATTATTCTAATCACTTCTAAATTAGCCTAACCCATCCCCTAAATATTGTCACGTCCCTAAGAAAAGGGAAGTCACTTCTCAAACCCTCAAAGTCTTTGGAAACCATTAAAGGCTTTATGTCTTCAACAAGTTAGCCTTGAAAGCCTTCCAAACCATTAATGGTTAACTCAACCCTCTTGCATGATTAGAGACTTTCTCTCTAACTCAACCCTCATCTAACCCAAGGGTCTCATCAAGCATTCATTTCTTTGACCATGGTTATTCCTTTAACCCTTGCACAAGAGTTTATCCTTCGGGTAAAAGATTTATCCAATGGATAACCTTAACCTAACCTTAACCCTTACCTCCTAAGGTAACCATGAGGTCTTCTCAAGCATTTAATGCTTCTTACATCCCCTCTCAAGCAATCTTATGTTGACAATTATCACCATTTCATTGGTGAAAATTGTAAACATGGATTGATAACTTTCAATCCCGACCCTTGATAAGATCATCCAATCCTGACCATCCATTTCCCTATTCTTCCTATAAATAGAGCTCTCATTCCTCCATTTTAAGAATCCAAGTTTCATGCATCTAATCTATACTCATTTTTATAAAGCATTTAGTCCCTCTTTGAATAGAATAATCTAATAAACATTTTAGAAGTATTTCTATTATCATAATAATCATAATAGGCTAGCATATCATATTAGGATAGTTCTTTTACTAATTCTTTCATCTTAATCATCATATACATGTTAGTTTAATTCATACTTGTTAATATCATGCACATTTAGGATTGCATTAATGTTATATTGATCAAGTATCCCTCATTCTCATGATTGTCATCCCTAAGTCACTTTGCTCAGTGATCTGAGAGCAAAGGAATTGACTTGAGAGGTTATGTGAGATAGAGAACAATGGAACATCCCTTGGGAAGTTGAGTTATTCCATATAACTCCTTAACTTGCACCAAGAGTCCCATTGGTGTGTGGACTAGTCCTGAATTCGTATTTTCCATTTTATCACACCACTTTTCCGGCACACAACTGGTAACCATATAGTTCCAAAAAGGAGACATTTTTTTAAGTATGGAAAGAAGTGTTACACTACCATTTTGCCAATGACAACCATTGCACTTATCTGTCTTTTTTTTTGAAGAAAAATATTGGAGATACCTTACAAGAAATGAAATCTATGGAAAGAAAAATATTTGTCTATGAAATCTATGGATAGATATTGTGGGTTACCAATCCCACCGTGGTTTTTCCTCTTTGAGGTTTTCCATGTATAAATCTCTCTGTTATGGTGTTGATTTATGTGGTTGCATTGCTATTACTTGCTGTTACTTTTTTTTATGCATACTGGTTAATAAGTGGATTTTATAATAAGGTTAAAAATATTCTAACCGATAGAATACTAATTCGCCCCCCCCTCTCAGTGTTCTTGGATCGCAACAAGTTCTATGTAACTAGAAAGTACCTCTTGTTGATTCTAAATGCGTTCTTCCACTATTTGAACCATTAAGTGTGTTTGTAATGAAGTGGTGATTCATGATGGTTGGTAACCATATAGTTCCAAAAAGGAGACTTTTTTTTAAGTATGAAAAGAAGTGTTATACTACCATTTTGCCAATGACAACCATTACACCTATCTGTCTTGTTTTTTTGAAGAAAAATATGGGAGATACCCTACAAGTAATGAAATCTATGGAAAGAAAAATATATGTCTATGAAATCTATTTATAGATATTGTGGGTCACCAATCCCATCGTGGTTTTTACTCTTTGAGGTTTTCCACGTATAAATCTTTGTGTTATGGTGTTGATCACTTGTAATGAAATCCATGGATATATCCTCCCACATCTAAGTTGGAATAGATAATTGTTGAAGAAGAATTAGATTCTTAATTATCTTCCCTTATATTGTTGAAATATCATGTATTCAACTACAAATTTTTAACATCCCCTTTGAGCCCTTTTGAAAATAAATCTTTCTTGATCCTCTGATGAATCTTATAGAATCTAGAATTTCCACTTATTAGAGAAGCATGCAATTTTGTCAACATCTTAAACTTAAGGATTGAATTTCTACATATGTATAATATATCTTTGTACCATAAAGAAAATACTTTATAGAATATTTATTCTTCTAAGAAACCTAAATCATGTTGGAGTTTCTCAAGTTTTTGAGTTGCCATTTCCTTATCCCACTCTTCTTGTGCCTAATTTAACCAATCTTCCTATTGTTGTCACTTGGATTTGCACCCGATGCAAGCTTGAAATTCCTACAATCCAGTGACACATTGGACTGATCTGAGGCTGTGGGTATCCTATTATGAGAGCAGACCTCCAGATTATAGGCCGACTTCCTATTTGATCACTTAATACTAACTTGAAATTGACTTGAAAAAGGGATAGAAGGATATGCATAAAATGAAACTATTGCTAAAAAAGGTGATCCACCAATGACTGAAATGATCTAAAATGCTTACAAACTCACAAAAATGCTCAAGTAATGAAGCTATTTCTGACACACAGCTTGAATACACATGCTTACAAAAAATGATTTTCATGAAAGGTTAGTTTTCTGATGTTCACAAAAGGAGAAATGATATTCTCACAATTCTGATACAAAAGAAAAACTCACACAATCAGAAACTTGCACTATAACATGTACCTTTTACACTAAGCATATGAAGAAACTGAGATAAAATAAAGGATTCAATGGAAGAATCATAATTTTTTAAATCAAATATGCTTACAAACATAACACTTAGACAAAAGATATGAAGGAGGAACTCAACTTCAGTATTGAAAATAAGGAATTTTCTGCATTACAAATCTAGAAAAACTCATATGAAATGAGTGACAGGAGCATGGATATCAGATGCTACACAAGTACCAAAAACTCCAGAACTAGAGAACTAAGTGACAAGAAGTCCCTTATAAAAGTAAGCTTTCAACATTCTAAAAAAATGAATTTTGGCTCCCAAAAATATGTGTTGTCATTTCTCCACCAAATCAGGACTCTAACTGAAAGAAAAACTCCTCCAAAACTGATGACTTCTCGTCGTTTCGTGCTGAGTCTACCTAGACGCTATTGGTTACTATTCATCTACAGATAGTTTACAACTCATGCACCTTCTTATCAGGTTATCGACGTAGCATCAAAATACTCCCCTTGATATCCGTTGGCACGCTCCAAAACAGTGTGTTGTTCCATCGGGTTATCGAGCGACACACAAACTAGTCTTGCCGATACCCGATGGCGCTCCACCCTTCTCACTCCGACTCGCTCCAATCTGCTAGCGACCTCATCGAGATATCAAGGTAGGTGGAAACACTTCCACCAATATCCGATAGCTCCTTTTCAGCTTTATGCAAACTCATTGGGCATCGAGGTAGGGTGAAATTGGTTGTTCTGATAGCCGATGGTAGCACTCCACAAAATTCTTTTGGTTTATTCTCGTATCCAACCGGCCACCATCTGACTTGCCACGTGATCACCATCTCACATTAGGCCGGACCCACCACTGGACTTACTCTTTCTTTTTCATTGATCCACGATAGGTAACTGTCAATCATCTTCACATTGCAGAACAACAACAACTATTGGATCGACTCCAACCTGCTCTCTCCTTACCTCCTTTTCCATCCGTGCCATGTGTCAACCTTTGTTTTGCCACATGATCCACTCGGGTGCCACTTGGGCCTACCTTGTTTCTTCTTCTACGCTCGGCCACGTGACACATCCTAATTCATTTCGAGTCCACCTGGATGGCCACCTCATCTGCCACCTCGCTAGTCGCTATGTAGTGGGAGATAACCAGTGAGCATATTCATCTTGCAGTATAGCGATGACCATTGATCTTTCCTCAAACTGCTCAATCCTTAGCACCTAAGCCACTCACCTTTTCCGCACATGCTTTGTTTCCAAGTCGCACGGATAACTGGCGAGCTTATTTTTATCACGGTATAGTGACCATCGTTAGATCTCTCATACCACTGTTCGATCTTCCTTGATCTGCTCGACCGTTAACCCCAGATGATCTGCTCCCCTTTGTTGCATGTCACCATGCGACACCTCCTGGTTCGCTCATGAGATCTGCCTGGGCACCACCTGTCTATTGGGCCTGCCACGCGTCAGCCTATGGTCCGCTCGCGGATCCACCTGGACCGCAACGTGTCCTTTGGTTCTTTTGGATATCATTAGTTCGGCCAAACTACTCCCTCGGTGAGCTGTTTAGAAGTCTCATCGAACTTGCAGTTTCATCGATGCCTTTCGATGAAACCGATGCCTTTGGTGATTCCGTTTAGAGATCCATTGATGCCCAAATCTGTTCGGTAGGTCACTCTTTGGTTTGACTGCACATCTAGCTGGCCACCATCAGGGTGCCACTTGTCTGCCACCTGTCAGCCACTTCATCCATCACTGGACGCCATCTCATCAGTTGTTGATCCCCGATGGGTAACAGGTGATCATCTTTGCATAGCAGATCAATGACCACTATTGATCCATCTCAAACCTGCATGCCCTTTAGTCAACCCTTTTCGGCACGTGCTTTGTCGCCAAGTCACAGTGAGTATTCAATGATCATCTTTGCATCGCGACATAGCGACAAACGTTGGGTCATCTCGGACTTGTCGTTGATTTGCCTTGATCTGATCGATCTTTAGTCTCTCTGAGTGACTCTCTCTAATGTCATGGTGTCACCATGTGTCAGCCTCTGTTTTTCCATATGATCCACCCGAGCGCCACCTCAACTTCCACCTAGATGCCACCTCACTAGTCGCTAAGTCATGGTGATTAATAGTTGAGCACTTTTGCATAGTGGTATAGCGATGGCCGTCAGATCCTTTGCAACCTGCTTGCCTGTTAATTTGCCCTTTTATTGCAAAATTTGGCCGCTTTGAGACGCGCACACACGCGGGGTCTCACCAACGCTGAGCTGCTCCTTGTCAAAAGCCTGAAAGCTTTGACACTTGATATGTGTGGGGCTTTGTATTTAAATATTAAAACTCTCCTCCCCACCACAAATGTGGGATAAATGTTTTTACACATCCCCTGCTATTGCATGCATTCTACGCCTAAGCCTTTGTTTGAAAACTTCTGAGCCTTGTCAAAATGCCATTTCATCACACAACAAGGAAGATTTGGCAAGAGTTATGTTGGTTTTACGCTTGACAATAATGCATTTACTTGAAGGTTTGATAAGCCATGCCATTCTTGAAAGTGCAATGGAGCATGAAAATCTCTGCGATCTATTTATCTTTGTAACATCCATCTCCATCAGCATGCTGGGTTCAACCCTTGTGGGAGCTACATTTTACCCCACATGCTATAATTCAATGAACAAAAAGTTATTTTCCCTATGTCTGCACATGAAGCAAACAAGTTAGATAAAAACATGTATTCTTTTAATACTTAGCACTTGTTTCTCCTTCTGAGGCATATTGATCTGATATCTCCTGCATCTTTCTGCCATGAAAATAATATTGCAATCTTTTTTATTTCTTTTCAAATAATCACGAATGCAATTTAACAAAATAAAAAAGTGCACCTTCTTGTTCATGTGTAAAATATCATAGCTCCACTTGATTGAGCTAGTAGCGAAAATAGGTAACATTTTTGGCGACATCTGCTATATGTTTGCCTACTAAACATCTTGACCAACTGCCTAACTCTATCCATTGGGCACATAGTCATTGAAACTTGATAGAAAACTGAAACAACATATCACACATGACTTCAAAAAATCTATTTTCCCTCAAAAACCTATCCTAATCTAGTGAGTACATGTGTGTGGTTTATGACAGTGAGATTAACTCCTTGCTGTCATAAATTAGGCATGTGTATTGATAGATTAGGATAGGACAAAACAACAAAATACTTTTGAAACACTACAACAATTTATTACAACTATATGAGGGAGATGTCTTTTGTGTGTGACAGGGGATAAACATATTCTTTGTTTCATTTAATGGATACCTTCCTTCTATAACTACAATGGATTTCAGTAGTATGACTCTTATTACTCCTTCAGAACTGTGTACTAGGCACTTAGGGGAAACAAAACTACAAACTAACCTACTATGCAAAGCACTTATTACCACTAGAAAAACTGAAATATGTACAAATTTTAGGCATACCTCAAAAGCAATGCTTGAGGTGAATCCCATTAACTGGAATTGGTTCAACTTTTCCATCCAACTTAGACAGCTGGAAGGCATTGTGTTGCTTGCACTCAAAAATGATATAAGGCCCACTCCAAAAAGCATTAAACTTTGCATGCTTGCCTGGCCTTCTCTTGAATTCATCCCATTTCAGGACAATGCCACCTTACTTGAAAACTCTAGGAGAATCCCTCTTATCAAAATATCTTTTCATTTGAGCTTGGTGATGCTCAATTTGCCTCATTGCCTCATTTATAACTTCCTCTAGCTCTATCAGTTGAGCCAATCTTGCTGTCATAGGCTCTTCTTCAATCATATCTGGCTGGTTAGATAGATCAAGGGCTGGAAACTCAAGTGAAATAGGTAACCTTGCTTCTTTCCCATACACAAGAATGCATGGAGGCATTCTAGTGGACCTCGTTGGTGTGATTCTATCAGCCCATGAGGCTGATTTGAGCTTGGTATACCAAGCTCACTGATTTCCTTCCATGGTCCTTTTGATGATTCTGAGCAGATTCCTATTTGTGGACCTTATTAATACTGCTATGTTAGTTGAATTTGGCATACCATGGAAGGAAATCGGCGAACTTGGCATACCATGGATGAACCTTGTTTGAGTTTGGAAGACGTTCCTTGAAAGAAATGAGGTGGCAGAGGATTAGTGCTTGTAGTAGGATCTGGCGGAACTTGCCCATCCTTAGGAGGTATAGGCATAGTGAATGATCCTTTCGATTGACTTCTCAAATTGTAAGTGTTTCTTGTATTCTAAAAAACTTGTACATCGTAAACCTATGGATCACCCTTTGTCTCTACTTCTAATTCTTTGAACAGGAAGGTATCAACCAACATAGCAATATTAACCTTGTCAGGTTCATCGGTGGTACATCCCTTTGGTTGTGAATCAAATTGAGAAATCCTAATCATCTTGTCCATTTGAGCATATTTGACTTCCAGATATGAGGTCATGTCATGTAATCTACACCAATTGGTCATCAAATTCATGTCAACCATATTAATGTTAGGATAACTGGTGAACAACTAAGAGGGGGGGAGGTGAATCAGTTGTTAATAGATTACAACTTTTAATCCACAATACAACCTTAAACAAATCAAGTACCGGTAAATCATAGACAAATGCCAGTAGGAATAGATACTGATAAACAATACAACGTAATAATTAACTAGATAAACAATGCAAAGCAACCATACCACATAACACCATGATTTGTATGTGGAAAAATTGAAAAGGGAAAAAACATGGTGGGAAGCCTACCCACAGTCAGATGATACTTCTACACAAAGTATGTGTTACAATGAGGGGCCTGCACTTGCAGGAAGGCACACTGCCTAGAGCGTACTTTTCATTACAAAAAGAGTCTCACTGACTATAGAGAGGCTACAACCTTCTCAAGATAAATGGACAACAATCCAACAGAGTGAACTGCTGGAAATAACATCTACCATGCCTGATTATAGTCTCGATTAAGCTCAATGTTGGAGGACTAAATACTCTTCTGAATACAATTCGATCACTACTGATCGATCAACTCCTTTGCGTGAATGATATTACAATATTCTCACATTACATTCCTTGACCATGACCTTTCCAATAACCATGATACTTTACAAAGAGTTTCTATCTCTTATTTATACAAACCCTAAGGCCTAAACCAATTAGGTCGGCCACCTAAAGATATTACAATAATATCACTACATAATTTTATTTACAATGATATTCCATATCGGCTTAAGACCAAAACAGTAATAACAAATCCATAAATCATCTTGAATCATCCAGGTAACGTGTAGAGTACACGCTAGCATGATACCGATCCATAACCTAGATAGGTATCATACCTATTCTGGGTCCACCATGCCAAAGCAATGTCTTCAAGAAATTGAAGCACAATCAACGAACATCTTTAGCATCCTAAAATCCTCGAAGAAGCTGCACCAACACAAATTGTGCATCCTGTCATGATTCCTTAATGAAAGCTCTATTGGTAGAGCCTCAAACCACTGTCGATAAGGGTTTACTAGAGTGTATGATAACATCCAATTACCAAGCCAATACCAACTGACCAAAGCATTCTCATGGAGCATATAACTCATGAAATCCAATATACTTTACTGTTCCAAACATGCCGAAAGTGTCCAACAGATATCTCTTTTGCCAGTAACACTAGATCTTATACTGGTAACCAAAACTTGTTTGCCGGTAACCATCCATATTAGCTAGTGTTGACATCAATGACAAAAAATCAATGCAACACATAATGAATTCATCCATAATGCCAACAATCTCCCCCTTTTGCATTGATGCCAACACTATATGTGAAAAACATCTAAGTACCAAGAGATGCCAAACAAGTCTCCCCTTGTGGAAGATAACCAACAATCAATATATCTCCTCTTGTGAATGATATCTCTGAAAGGTTCAGAATGATTTTTCACATTACTATCACTCCCCCTTTGACATCAATGCCAGAAACCTGACAAAAATATCAAAGCAATGATATAAACCTCTGAATCTCAAAGATGACTACTCCCCCTAAGTAGTAGCACCACTCATCAGTGCTGGAATGAATAATGTTTCTGATAATACATGTCGGACTGATGACAAACTTCATCAATAAAGTCTTTGCCGGAGGGGCATAAACCCCTAACTTGTCTCTCAAATATTCAAATGATTCCTTAGACAATGGTTTAGTGAATATGTCTACAATATGTTCTTTAGTGTTCACATAAACTAATTTGATTTCCTTTGCTTCTACCTTGTCCTTCAGAAAGTTATACTTTATTGAAATATGCTTATTCTTAGAGTGAAATACCGGATTCTTAGACATATCAATAGCTGTAGAGTTATCACAATAGATAACTACTGGTTCACTACAATTTACTCTGATATCCCTCAACATTTGGTTCATCCATAAAACTTGAGTGCAATTAGTTGTTGCTACAACATACTCAACTTTTGCAGTAGATAAAGAAATGCATGACTATTTTTTGCTTATCCATGAAACCAATTTATTTCCAAGAAAGAAAGCTCCACTAGAAGTGCTTTTCCTGTCACCAGTATCAGCTGCCCAATCTGAGCGAGTATGTGCACATAAAGTGAATCATCATTTTTGGAATACCATAAACTAGATTCTGTTGTTCCTTGCAAATACTAGAATATCCTCTTTACTGTACATTCATGATTTACTTTAGGATTACTTTGATATCTTGAAACAATACTTACAACATTCATAATATCAGGTCTAGTCCGAGTTAGATATAAAAGATCACCAATCATAGATTTATACCTTGTCGGATTTACCGGTGTAGAAGTATCCTTGATAGATAATTTCTCACTTGTAGCCATAGGAGTACTTACCGATTTGGAGTTCTCCATACCAAATTTTTTTAGCAATTCCCTCAGATACTTAGTTTGACAGATAAAAATGCCTTTGTCAGTTTGAGTAATCTGCAAACCTAAGAAAAATTTCACCTCACCAATCATGGACATTTCAAATTCATTTTTCATGTTGCTAGCAAATTCGATGCACAATTTATCTTCTCCTCCAAAAATGATATCATCAACAAAAACTTCAATAATCAGAATATCATTATCAGTGATCTTATAATATAGATCACTATCAACACTACCTTTAGTAAAACCAAGCTTCAGAAGATATTTATCCAACCTTCCATACCAAGCTCTAGGAGCCTGTTTCAAACCATATAAATATTTCTTCAATCTGCAAACCATGTCTTTGTCATCTGTCAATGAAAATCCATTAGGTTTCTCAATGTAAACTTCTTCCTCAAGCTAACCATTCAGAAATGAACATTTGACATCCATTTGATAAACCTTATAGTTCTTATAAGCTGCATACGTAAGAAATAGTCTAACAATTTCAATTTTAGATACAGGTGCAAATGTCTCACCATAATCAATTCCTTCCATTTGAGAATATCCTTTACAAACCAATCTAGCCTTATTTCTTATAACTTGACCATCCTCATTCAGTTTATTTCTAAAAACCTATTTAGTTCCAATAACATTTTTATTTTTAGGTCGGGAAACTAAAGACCAAGTTTCATTCTTTTCTATTTGATCTAATTCAGCTTCCAAATCCTTTAACCAATTTTTATCCTTACAAGCTTCAATAATAGTTGCTGCTTCAACTTGAGAAATAAGACATACCTCTTCATTTGCCAGTTTTCTTGTTGTCATTACTCCCTTGTTTCTATCTCCAATAATTTGATCTTCAGAATGATTTAATCTTACATATCTTGGTGTCTTCTGAACTTCAGGTTCACCACTCTGATCATTAGTCACAGTTGAATGTTGTGATTGTGTCGGTGTAACTATCTTAGCTTCTTGTACCAGTTGAGGCATTGTCAATTTAGTCATGATTATTTCCACTGCCGGTTCTCTGTCATATGATATAGAATGATTTCTATACTGTTCACCCACTTTCACATTAGCACTATCAACAATTTTTTGCAATCTTTTGTTATAACATCTATATGCTTTCTCTGAATTGAATAACCAAGAAATATCCCTTCATCACATCTAGGATCAAACTTTCCAATTGAATCATCTCTTTTGATATAGTAGTTACTTCCAAAAATTCTGAAATACTTAACATTAGGTGTATGTCCATACCATAGTTCATAAGGGGTCTTATCGGTTTCACCTTTGATGTGAACTCTATTGAATGTGTAGACTGCCATACTCACTTCTTCTCTCTAGTAGATATGAGGAAATTTGACTTCTATCATCATAGATCTAGCTGCATCCAAAATGGTTTTGTTCTTTCTTTCAAATACTCCATTTTGCTAAGGAGTCTTAGGTGCAGATAGTTGTCTCCTAATTTCATTTGTCTCACAATAACTGTTAAATTCATGAGAAGTGAACTCACTGCCATGATCTGATCTTAAACATTTGATTTTCAATCTAGTTTCTGTTTCAACCTTCGCTTTAAAGATCTTGAATTTCTCAAAAGCTTTAGACTTCTCCCTTAGAAAATTCACCCACATCAATAATCAACATGAAATACCTATCACTTCGAAAGCTTCTAGTCCTTGCTGGACCACATAAGTCAATGTGAATCAAATCAAGTACATCATTAGATTTATCATGTATGCTCTTAAAATAACTTCTAACTTGCTTACCCAATTGACATTCCTTACATACCGAATTATGAGGCTTCATAATCTTAGGTATATATCTAACTGCCTTAGTTGAATTGATCTTAAAAATGCAATCAAAATTAACATGCCACAACCTCTCATGCCATAACCAACTCTCATCAATATGAGCAATCAAACTAGTGTTCAAGTTAAATATATTACTTCTTGTCTGAATACCGGTTGCAATTTCCAAACTAGTCTTGTTAATGATTTTGCATTTTCTATCTTTAAACTAAAGTTGAAAACCATTATCAACTAATTGACCAACACTCAAAAGATTATGCCTTAAACCTTCTACATAATAGACATTATCAGTGTTATGCTTTCCATCCAAAGAAATAATACCTCTACCTTTGATCATACATGCCTTGTCATCTCCAAATCTGAGTTGACCACCATTGTATTCTTGCAGTGACAAATTTTTTCTTTTATCTCCAGTCATATGATGTGACCATCCATAGTCAATTGCTCATTCATCCTTATCTTCAACTTTTGCTACTAGGGCCTTCTCTTCATTTTTGATAGCCAGTTCTAGTTCATCTTCCTTCAAAGCATAGAACACCCATTATTTTCCATTTCCAGATCCACTAATAGAGTCTTCTATCGGTTCATCTCCAAAGTCATTAGTTACTCCTTCCTCATCTTCTATGTAGCATTGTTTGTTTTTCTTGAATCTATATCTATTCGGGTTAGGCTTAAAAGTTTTCTTAACTCTTCCCTCAAACCTTGCATTCCTTTAAGGACATCTAGATGCAAAATGACCAATCTTATTACATGCAAAACATTTAAAAGGTGCTTTTCCTTCATACTTACTTCCAGTTGGACCTTTAGGTATTCTTCTAGCAAATAAGGCTTCAAGTTTCTCAAGCTCTTCATCTTCTTTCCTCATGTCTTCCAATTATTTTGCATATAGGGCTCTCCAATCAATTTTTCTAGTAGATGTTGATGATGCAATATGAAAAGAAGGTTCAGACTTTACAACTCCAGAAGATCCAAATTCTTCAAGCTCAAAAGCAGATAATTTCCCAATCAGAATGTCTCTGTTGACTGAAGTGTTTTCCATTATTCTCAACTCATTAATTGCATGTGCCTTCATCTTGTAAGCTAGTGGAAGGGCTCTCAAGACTTTGGAAACTATTTCATCTTCACTTAGAAATCCTCCACAACATTGAATTCCCATAACAATCTCATTTACTCTTTCCATACACACAAAAATTCTTTCATTTTCTTCCATTTTCAAGTTTTCATATCTTACCCAGTAACCATCAAGTTTAGCAATTTTGACAGTAGGGTCACCTTCATTTAGAGTTTGAAATTTGTCCCATATAAACTTAGTCGATGATTTCTCAGTCAATCTCATAATCTGCTGATAAGTAAGTGCACACAAGAGGGCTTCTCTATCTCTGCAATCATTTTCAATATTCTTATCCAGGTCCGCAGGAGCAGGATTTACAGATACCGGATCATAAGGTGTGTACCCTTTCTCAGTGATCTCCCAAATATCCTTGCCAAAACATCTAAGATGAGTCTCCATTCGAATTTTCCATATCCCATAATTTGTTCCATCAAGCTTAGGGATTTCTCTTCTGAAAATAGTTGCTGGTGGATTAGAAGTTTTACTTTCCATAGCATCTACCTCAAGTAGTTAAGCTTCTACAAAAGAGGACCAAAGCTTTGATACCAATTGTTAGGATAAATGGTGAAGAACTGAGAGGGGGGGGGGGGTGAATCAGTTGTTAACATATCAGAACTTTTAATCCACAATACAACCTTAAATAAATCAAGTACCAGTATAGCACAAACATATGCTAGTAGGAACAGATACCAGTAAACAATATAACTTAACAATTAACCATATAATCAATGCAGAGCAACCATCCCACACAACACCATTATTTGTACATGGAAAACCCGAAAAGGGAAAAACCATGGTGGGAAGCCTACCCACACTCAGATAATACTTCTGCAGAAAGTGTGTTACAATGAGGGGCCTGCACTTGCAGGAAGACACACTGCCTGAAGCATATTTCTCATTACAAAAAGAGTCACCGACTACAGAGAGACTACAACCTTCTCAAGATAAATGGACAACAATCCAATAGAGTGAATTACTGGAAATAACATCTACCATGCCTGATTACAGTCCCGATTAAGCTTAATGTTGGAGGACTAAATCCTCTTTTGAATCCAATTTTATCACCAATGATTGATCAAATCCTTCACGTGAATGATATTACAATATTCATACATTGCATTCCTTGACCATGAACTTTCCAATAACCATGATACTTTACAAAGAGCTTCTATCTCTTATTTATACAAACCCTAAGGCCTAAACCAATTAGGTTGGCCACCTAAAGATCATACAATAATATCATTACATAATTTCATTTACAATGATATGCCATGTTGGCTTAAGATCAAAACAATAATAAAAAATCCATAAATCATCTTGAATCATCCAAGTAATGTGTAGAGTATATACTAGCATGATACCGGTCCATAACCTAGATAGGTACCAGACTTCTTCTGGGTCCACCATGCCAAAGAAATGTCTTCAATTAATTGAAGCACAATCAATGAACTTCTTCAACATCCTGAAATCCTTGAAGAAGCTGCACCAACACCAATTGTGCATCCTATCATGATTCCTCAATGAAAGATCTGTCGGTAAAGCCTTAAACCACTGCTGGTAAGGGTTTACTAGAGTGTATGATAACATCCAATTACCAAGCCAATACCAACTGACCAAAACATGCTTATGGAGCATATAACTCATGAAATCCAATATACTTTACTGATCCAAACATGCCGGAAGTGTCCAATAGATAATCTCTTTTGCCGGTAACACTAGATCTTCTACCAGTAACCAAAACTTGTCTACTGATAACCATTCATATCAGCTAGTGTTGACATCAATGACAAAACATCAATGCAACACATAATCAATTCATCCACAATGCCAACAATTAATAGTTTGTGTATGGTTAGTATTATCTCTTGCATCAGGATGGTCATGGTTGACACCCCCATTATTTGGACTGGTGTTCCATTGTTTATTTTAAGGTTTGGGGTTATATCTTTTGTTTTTGTTTTGACTTTGTTACCCACGCTGGTTATTGTATGAATAAGATTGGTTATACTCTCCTTGATGATTCATCTTCATTTAGCTTAAGTCAGAAGTAACTTGGGAAATGTTAGACACAATGTACCACTTAGAGGGGGTGAATCAGTGGTTCTCAAACTTTTCCTTTATCTATCCTATGTGTGTGTATCCATTATCAAATCTAATAGAAAGTAGACTTACCAGTTAGATGGAAGACTAACACAAATGTACTCACACATAAAACAGACATCACATAACATCAACATATACGAGGAAAACCCAAAATGGGAAAAAACTCGGTGAGAAATGCTGTTGGAGACTACTTCTCCAATCTACCCTTACAATGAATCTATGATTACAATGTTTAGCGTACCAACCCAAGGAGTTCCAACCCCTGATTTAGGGTACCAACACAAGTAGAGACAACCCCTGATTTAGGGCACCAACCCAAGGAGCAACAACCCCCGATTTAGGGCACCAACCCAAGGAGCAACAACCTCTACACCGAGCTCCAACTCAGTGATCTATAATGAACATAATAAATTACAAAATTAATAACCTTGTTACAAATGAACTTTGTAACTCTTATATAAGCAAATCTCTCTACCGGTTCTTCTCTCTTCAATACTCTACCAATTCTCTGCTCACCTCTTACTGCTGCAACCTTATCTCTTGTTGCATATTCACCGGTTCAATCTCTTCTTCTTCTTCTTTGTTGGTTCTCTCTCTGTCAGTACTCTCCTCTGCCAACTCTCTCTGCTATACTACTGCTCTCCATTGGTAGTACACCCTTCCGATTCTTTGCTTGCCTTCTCTTCAGGCTTCTACAACTCTTCTTATGTTGGTTCTATCACTATCGGTTAACTCCTCTATCATAATCAAAGATTGGCTGTCGGTTCTCTCTCTCTGTTGCCAGTTGAACACTTCAACCCTATTCTTTCTCATTATCGCTCTCTTCTTCTCGTTCTTGGTGTGCACTTGATTTATTTCTTCTCACATGCAACAATACTCTCTCATTTAGCAACAATACCCTCTCATGCAGTAGACTCCTTCATCGATTTTGGCTTGTATATTTATAAACTAATTTTCCTGCCAAAAGCCAATTAAAATTTCAGGTAGTTAGGGTTTCTTCATTGACCCCGAGGTAAAGAAAATCCAATCAGATCTCCTTCTAGAGATCAACCTCCTTAAATGGATCAATCAACTCCACCAATCACGTGACTTCTGATACATGTTTTTCTATTTAGAAAACATAGCTTCTTCTTCGGTTTGTACATGTCAAATACCTATGAAGCAAGCATGTAAATAGATTCACCTACCCTAATCAGTACCTAGATACACGACCTTGATCATGAGGTCATCTAATTAGATCTCTTTCTTTTGATCAGTCTCAAGCCGCACTCTTCTTCTCCTCGACCTTTCAAAATCTACCTCGCTGCCTGACACTTCACCGACTCAACATGCCAACCTATGCATGCATGCCACCTCAACACCACATGACATCTATGTCGATGTCTATCACAACAAAGACCTCTGTGTCATCTTGGATAGGTTCACTAACCAATTCCATTATCGGGTTCATCTACCAGTTCTCTAACCCTATCGATATCTCACACTTTGCTGGTTATCCTTCATGTCTACACTTTGTTGTTCTATCGGTGGAACACTGTAACCGGTCACCAAATATTGCTTTCCATAGAATGCTTCTTCTTCATCAGGTCGGAGCACATTACTTTAGCCTATTTTCTCTCTTACTGATCCTCATTCTTACCAGTAGGCACCCTTGATGACACCATGTCATAAAACTTCAACTGATTCCATCTAAGGCATCTGCATATTGGTTGCACTCTCTCTCTACAGTTGTTGTAATGCCTTTCGCCATCATCAGTCTGGACATCATCTTAGTCTCTTTGTCAAGGTGACAAATTAATCACTTCTTTACTCTTTCTCTGTCATAGTAACTCATCATGTCTTCCAATCTGATCCAATACACATCCTTGATTCCATGTACCAGAGGCATCTTAGTGTTTCACCTATTCATCTCATGTGAGCCTTCAATCACCTACCTTCTAATCTTCTCTCTTATCTCGGTGGACTATGATGCCTTCCATCCATACTAGGAGATAAGCTCCACTTACCATTGGGAGTAGATCCTTGTCATCTGCATCCTAGGATGCACCAATGTGGCTTCTTTGTTTGAGCATCACATCATCAACCACCCACATGTGAGCCTGTCATAACCCTTCTTTGGACATTGGATTATTGTGATTAAATAAATATGATAATTAAAATATTTATTAATTAACATTTAATAATATTGGAAAATCGTCTCATTTATGAGACTTCACGATTTTCCTCTAAAGTGAGAGGGTTGTCATAACCCCACATCCTGGTGATGTAATTAATACTAGTTTTTGTGATTCTTCATCATAATAATAAATTATCATTTATTATGTAGTTAATTATTGATGTTAATAGTAGTATTAATCATTCATTAATATAAAAATAAAATTAATTCTCACTTGGCTCAAAGCAACGATTGTATTGAAACCTTTGCTTGTTACACAAGGTAAACAACATCGAGTAAGATTATTAAATGCTAATATTTAAATAGTGGCTAGGTACAAAGTATCATAAGTAAGACCTTAGCATCTAATAATAAAGATAATACTCAATGATATCTCCATTACCGATCAGAAAATGACACAAGAATAATCACTATAGATTAGCAATATAATGGAAAGGAATTGATTAACTATTATCAAGCATCGATAGGTTAAGTAATAACAAAGAAGATGATAGATACACATCATTAATCGATTAAGAGTCAATGATTAATACAAATTGTTTATTAAGAATCATATCAAAGGCTGCGATGTCACTTGAAATAATAGTAATCCATTTACAAAGATCAGCAATTACCATATATATAGAAGGGTGCGTTAAATAATGCCAATGAATAATTGTTATGCGATGGAGTCATTAAGATAATCGTTAAGGATAAGGAGAAGATGTATCTAGGACCATATGACTCTTCACTTTATAAAATACATATAATAAGTCATTTAGGCTGACGTTAGAAAAAAGAAAATGGGCAATGATTATATAGTGTATGCTCATAAGAGGAGGACAGACAATAACTGTTTGTTCTGGGGTAAGCATAGGGGAAGTGCGTGATACGTATGCCTCATATATAAAACCTGATACAATGTCTATATGTAGAACTCAATAGAAATATTATTATAGATTGCAATACATATGGGTTACATTACAATTGTTAACAGATTTGCAAGGAGATATTAATAATGGATTGGATCAGAACATAACTGTTATTTAGTTACATCTAATAGCATCTTTGTTCTTTGTGGTATGCACGAGAATGTGCTTAATATATATATGCATAATATATGGAACCCAATATCATCCTTATGTAGGATTTAATAAACTTAATAATAGTAATAATATAGTTTTAATAATAATAATAATAAAGTTGTAATTATAATTATTATATAGTGTTAATGATATTATGTGGGAATATAACTCATAAAATATTCTTTAGACTGATCTTCAGTAGACTTATAAAGGAAATTCCCAGATAGGCAAATTACATAATATTAGCATAAGAGTGAAATATATGTAAAGCCAATATATAAGAACATAAGAATGGCAGACCAGATCTGTTATGTGTCAAATCTGTCTGCCACATTACTATATTTACTTATTTACGTATCTATATAATTAGAATGATCAATGAGGGATAACATAAAGATGGATAATAATAAATATTAATATAATAATTATAGTTAATATTAATACAATAAAAACTAATTATTAATTAGTAAATTAATAAATATTTATTAAATCACCAAAACAAAGTATTTATTAATTAATTGATAATAATAAGTATTTATTAATAAAAAATTAATAAATGCGTAAATGATTTATAAATAAAAAATAGGATTAATTATTTAGTATGGTAAGATAGCTAGTACTTGATAGACTAAAGAAAAGGTAGAACAACCTAGGTTGGATTCATGTTAAGATAGTTTTTGTCTCTTAATCGATTTAGTTAAGTTATAAATATATTGGAAATCGATTAATTACGGTTAAAACAGTCTTGAACCAAGTTGGGGACATTACAAAGCTAGTTGGGGCACATTCACTGTCAGTCATCTCTTCAAATAGTGACTGCATCTTCATCTGGTGGGAGTCCTATTATTCTTCATCCACATAGCATACCAGTGACCTATACATCCTTATCCTTGAAAGGTGATGTGATTTAGGTAACATTATGCCCCTTCATCACAATCAACATCGAAGAATCTTACTCACCCTGCTTGTACACTAGTCATTAGCTTGCCGGTTTGCAACCACACACTATTAACACTTCACTTGCCAGTTGACATCCTCTCCTTACCAGTGATGGACTATACAAGTGACCTTCTAGACTAATTGACATCAATGAATGCACATCAACCGTATTCCAATATCGATTGTCCTTCTATACCGGTTGACATCAATGACAACACAATACCAACAATCTCCCCCTTTGGCATTGATGTCAATACATGTAGTATCTGACATACTACATATTCTTTCTCCCCCTTTGTGTGATCTATGGATTCTCACACATGTAGTATGCAATATACTACAAAATATTTCTCCCCCTTTGACAACAATGGCAAAGGACATTGTCAGGGATTCTCACCTCCTTGAGTTACCAGGCATTAACAAAAATCTTTCTCCCCATTTTTACTCTACTAGATGCATCTTCTCCTTTGGTCATCATACCTTGCATCCTCTCAATATCTTAATATTTGAGATGGAGGGATTGACCATCAACTGAAACCAATTGAGTATACTAAACTAATACTAATTGTTAAAGAACTCAATTGTAGAAGGATGCGCTAGTGAATACTTCTTACTTGCCGGTCAGATTGCATAATCTCCTATTTGATCCCAAATTTCTTTATAATCAAGTGTGATCATACTATGAATACAACCAACTAGGAAAGTAAATACCCTTAATCATGAAATTCTCCTAGGTATTCCTACAACAGTTTCCATCGTCTACAGTCAGTGCAGTCAGTACACCCACAAGTTCAAACATGCCGATTATGCATCATGCGCACCTGAACTCCCCCTGAGTCATATATCATAGGTTTTCATTTCCTATCAGGTTCAAAACCAGGGCACCAATCTTCACCATGTACTGATTGAGTTGTACAAATGTGGTCACCTGATGATCTTTCAGCTCCATCGTATCCATCAAAACCTATGACATGATCCAAAATGTACACAATACCATACAATGTCATCATCACGCTATAAATTAAACCAATTAGCCCAAAAACATGCATCCCTACATGCTCAACAACCAGGCCAACATATGTCATTTAGGTCTTTATTAGCACCACCCAAGACATAAACTCCTCATTCCATGCTACCGAGGTTAATGCAATGATCTCTAACCTCATTGTCTTACGTAACCTGCAAGTACCTGTTAGCATTCATACCGATAACATCCTGCACATACTAGGCTCTTATTCCGGTCCATCATTACTACTGGGGCACCTTCCTATAATTCCTATCATCTTGTGTCAATATGCATCTGATACTAGATGTTAATTTTCCATCAATTGATACATGCAGTAGTGATCCATCTTTTATCTATAGGTGTGTATCCAAGGCAACCACTACACACACTTATCTTTTCATTTCCTTTCTTTCATACCGACAACAACTTGTTCTTCCATGTGTCCTCTTCCAATGAGGGGGTGAATGATAAGGTCAGTGTACTACTCCCCCTAAGGTCTTGCATCTCCTTTAAGCCTTAATAAAAATTACCTATGCATTGAATGCATAGTGTTGGTCCAAGGTCACATCTTCTTTCTTCTTCCTCCATTCTTGCTTGATCTCATTCTTCTTGCCAATTTTAGCTTTGGGGGAAACTATCTTTCTCTTCAGTTGATAGGTTCTTACCTTTCTGAATCTTGCAACATAACCAAACGAAATTTTATAGTAGAACATAGTATCCATACCAATCTCATAATTGGGGAACCTTCTAGCATACCAGTTTGACCATCTTCTTCTGGTCATGTTGTTGTGACCAACAACTGAAACCGGTGGACCTCTTGATCATGCAGGGACATTTTTCCTTTGGTTCCATGCAGGTTTTTGACTTCCATATGCTCTGTATCCATTTCTATGTTGAGTATAGCTGCCATACTGGCTTCCATATGATTGCACGCCCATCTTCTTGCATTCAGACTCTATATGGCCAAATCCATTGTAATTATAACAACCCATATTTGCATGACAGGGAGAAGAATTATGCATATATGTGCTCCTTGACACATTTTTCTCACATGCATGATCTATGATATCCTAGATTATTCCTTCTGGGTCTCTTTCTATATTCTTCTTCCCTATGATCATAATCTTTGCAAGAAAAGTAGTAACCGGTAAAGAATGACTTATGACTTACAAATTAATTTTTGCCATGTATGAGCAAATTTTACCGGTCTGGTATCTCTATTTCTGCTTCTCTAAGGATGGATCCTAGATTGTCCACGCTCTACAACTCTTCCATCTAATCTCTTCATTTCCCACACTTGCATTGTCTTGTGGGCGATAACATTTCCTTGTCTTCTTCCAGTAGGAGGTCTTCTTTGTTGTGTTCTCATGTTCTTGCTTCCAGTGAAGCTGTCTTCTCCCATATTCCTTTTTCCTTTGGAATCTGCATTGTTCCTCCTTCTTGTAGCATCAGTATTCATCCTTGTTTGCATGTCTTCACTGGTTGTGGTTAGATCAACTTTCTTCCAAGGAGCATTTCTAACTGAGAAGATTTGTCCCTTGTTTTCTCCATTAGAGGAGACAAACATAATGTCATTGTGGGGTACATTCTTGCTGGTGGAGCATTCACCAGCACCACTTCCTAATCCTTCAGTGTCCTTGGCATGCCTTTGCTTTTTCAACATTTTGTCCAAGGCATCACTGCTTCCATCAAACTGGATTCTCACCTTGAGCTCATCCAGACATTTATCAGGGTCCTTTCGGAGAATCTCCATTTCTCCAGCCAACTATTGATATTCTTTATCTTTTACCTCTAGCTTAGATGCTAGATCTTTACACTGACACACCTTGGTGTCTCCTTGTTTACTCTTCAACTCTAAGATGCATTTCTTAGATTCTTCAAGGCATTTGATCAACCGATTCTTCTCCACAACTGCAACATTATTGAACGACATGTATTCATTTCTCACTCTACTAAGTTCTTCAAGTGTATTTATAAGTTCTCCTTCAAGATCAACTTCTTCCTCATCTTCTTCTTCACCTTCACTATCACTCCCAAACTTATCTTGCCGGTAGGAGTGATCTACATGATCATTCTCAGATGTGTTCCTTTCATCCTATGATTCTTGAGCCATGAAGAGGTGGGTTCCTTCTTCATCATTGTTGTGGTTGGCAACTGTTCTACCTTCATCATCTGCATATATATGAGGTGCATTTCTCATTCTATCCTCACAAACCAGTTTTGCAATGGTAGGCTCATTTCCTTAGATATTCTTCAATCTATCCCATAGGATTTTTGCGAATCTGCATCTTTCCACCTGTGAGGAGATATCATCTAATAACCTACATAGTATAGCCTTCATTGCTACATCATTGCATTAGTTTCTTCTTTATGCATCTGAGTCGGTGGGAGGAGTGACTTTACTAGGGAAGCCATTTACAAAAAATATCCAGACATTATACCCTAGAGAGGATAAGTAGGCTTCCATTCTACAACACCAAATGGAATAATTTGAGCCATCAAATACCGGAGTTGGGATTGACACTAAATAGACCATTATGTCCTTAAGTCAGAATCTACCCAAGATAGAGAAAGATTATCACTTGGGAACCTAGGCTCTGATACCAATTGTTAGACATAATGTACCACTGAGAGGAGGGTGAATCGATGGTTCTCAAACTTTTCCTTTATCTATCCTATGTGTGTATATCGGTTATCAGATCTAACAAAAAGAAGACTTATCAGTCAGATGGAAGACTAACACAAATGTGCTCACAAATAAAAGAGACATCACATAACACAAACGTATACAAGGAAAACCCAAGATGGGAAATAAACTCAGTGAGAAATGCTGTTGCAAACTACTGCTCTAATCCAGCCTCACAATGAATCTCTGATTACAATGTTTAGGGCACCAACCTTTGATTTAGGGCACCAACCCAAGGAGAAACAACCCCTGCACTGAGCTCCGGCTCACTGATCTATAATGAACATAATCAATTACAAAATTAATAACCTTGTTAAAAATTAACTTTATAACTCTTCTGCAAATCTCTCTACCGGTTCTCCTCTCTTCAATACTCTATTGATTCTTTGCTCACCTCTTACTATTGCAACCTTATCTCCTACTGCATCTTCACCGGTTCAATCTCTTCTTCTTCTTTGTCGGTTCTCTCTCTATTTGTACTCTCCTTTGCTAGCTCTCTCTTCTATACTGTTGCTCTCCACCGGTACTACATCCTGCCGGTTCTTCGCTTGCCTTCTCTTCAGTCTTCTGTAACTCTTATTGCATCGGTTCTATCACTACCAGTTAACTCCTCTATTAGACTCAAAGACTGACTATCGGTTCTCTCTATTTCCAGTTGAACACTTCAACCCTGTTCTTTCTCACTCTCAGTCTCTTCTTCTCCTTCTTGGTGTGCACTTGATTGATTTCTTCTCACATGCACCAACAGTCTCTCATTCAACGACAATACCCTCTCATGCAATAACCTCCTTCATCGATTTTGGCTTGCATATTTATAGATTGATTTTCCCGCCAAAAGCCAATTCAAATTTTAGGCGGTTAGATCTTCTTCATTGACCTCGAGGAAAACCAAATCCAATCAGATCTCCTTCGAGAGATCAACCTCCTGAAATGGATCAATCAACTCCACCAATCACATGACTTATAAGACACGTTTGCTAAGTTTAGCAAACATGACTTCTTCTTCGGTCTACACATGTCAAATACCTATGAAGCGATCATGCAGATAGCTTCACCTATCCTGATCAGTACCTGGATACATGACCTTGATCATGAGGTCATCCAATTAGATATTTGTCCTCTGATCAGTCTCGAGCCACACTCTTTTGCTCCTTGACCCATGAAACATGCTATCAACATAAATGTCGACCTATCACAATCTACCTCGCCACCTGACACTTCACTGACTCAACATGATGACCTGTGCATGCATGCCACCTCAACACCTCATGGCATCTATGTCGATGTCCATCACAGAAAATAACTCTATGTCAGCCTGGATAGGTTCACTGACCAATTCCATTACTGGGTTCATCTGTAGTGTCCACCCTTGACTTGACTTGTTTGACTAGAGTTGACCTTTAATTCATGCGTGATAGACACTATTGGGCATAGGCTATTTCAGATGATTTATAGGATGTTGATACTATCATTAATGATCATGTGATTTATTAGACACTATATGCTTATTATGTGATTGACTATCGAACTATTATATTGATCATGTGATTTGATGAACATAACTGTTGATGGATTTTACATGCCTTACTATAATTGTGAATTACACTAATCATGCACTTGATGATGTTTTTATGTACTAATCATATTTAATGATTATCTATGATGAGTTGATCTTAGGGTGTGTTTGATTGTTGTATGACTGTCTTCGGGATAGAGACAATTCCACATCACTCATTGCGAGTGGGATGTGTCATTGCAATTCTCTAACCCTTGTCTGTTATATATATATATATATATATGTCGTATCATTACTTTGTGGATGCAGGATTTGTAGGTACCAGACATCGACTCCACCTGGCTCCACAGGTCTGAGCATGTCTTTAAATCCCAATGGTATGTGGTTCGGAGTTGGCACAATTTCCCCTCACATACTCTAGGTCTAAGTTGTTCACTGTGAGTCGTTAGTGTCTTGGCGCAAGTCGTCATGATAGTTAGTAAGTTGGGTTTCTTCTGTGTTGTGAGTATGTTAGTATTGGCTGATTATTCCTTTTATGTTGAGATTGACTATTTGATTATTGATGCGATATTAAATAATTAATGATGTTTATTTTAAATATTTTTATTAATAGCGATTTGATTATTTGGTTATCTAATGTTTAATTTAATTTATTGGATTCTTGCCTTTTTGGTTATTTGATTATTTGATATTTAAATGTTTATTTATTTTAATGATGATTTAATATTTATTTAATTTTTATTGTTTAGCTTTTGATGTGTTTTATATTTATTTGTGATTTGACCTTTATTGATATTTATTTATTTATTTAATCGCCTATGATTTAATATTTATTTGGCTTTTAATGTTTATTTGGTTCATTAATTCATTTATGAGCCTTTGGTTTATTTAATTTAATTTCCCCATTTGATTTATTTAATTGTGGCTCATGTTTTATTTATTAGTTTGACTTTTATATTAAGTGGGTTGTATAAATAATAAAATTATAAAACGTTCCCACCAAATTGTCTTAGATTGGAATATTTTGATTAGCTGAGATTGAGGCTAGGGTTTTTGGTTAATGTTTGTCTTTTTATTTTCTTTTCGTGAAGTTTTCGAGGGTTGGTTCCTCTGTGGAAAATTTTCTCTAGGAAGTTGTCTTCTCTCTTGGATTTTGGCTGTAGCTTGGGTTGGATTTGGTTTGGCTGGTGGAATCTCTTCTTCAACTTCTTCCATAACACGGGTTGCAGGTTGGAGATGTATTCTACCTTTTTATATTTTATTTTATAGTTTTCCTGTATGCTCCGTGTCTGTAGATTGAATGTGTGAGATTGAGGAAATGAATCTAAAATTTGTATAGTGAGGAAGGAAATATATGAAGGTATAAATTTGTTGTATATAAATTTGTTGTAAGGTTTTATTCTATAGTTTGTAGGAAATATTTATATTTCTGGGTTTGCTGAAAGCCTTCTGTGTCTTTCTGAGTCTGTGTCGTGCATGGAGTTTTGATTTAATATTGGCCTTCAAGTGTTTATTTTACCCATTAAGTAATTTCAAAGGGGGTAATTTGTATTCTTTTATTTAAAAGTTATTTTCACCCGAGGTCAATGGTTTAATTTATTTTACCTACCATTGGAATTGATTGGTTGGAAGTTTATGGTAGGTATAAAATATATTTTATTTTCTTGAACTTTGGGAAGGTAGGTATGGAATATAATATTTTTGAAATATTTTGATTGGAGCATGGTTTTGCTTGGTTTTGTTTTGTTTTTTTGATTTTTGATAAATAGGCCTTCAATTGCTAGTTGCTTGATTGTGTGGTACTTTCTAGATTAAGGTTTATTTCATAACTTTATCTTCTCTTGGAGAATAAGTCACATAACATTTCTCCCCTTGTAATTTAGTTGCTGTCCTCAGTAGCATGAGATGTATCTACATCACAACTCAAAAAAATATCATAATCAGTAATTGAATATGCCCAGATTATATGTTTATACTTCATCAAATATTTTATTTTCTTGTTTTTTATTTATTTTTAATTAAGAAACAATTCCAAGAGAATCTTTTGGCAATCGAAATTATGACGAGAACTATATATACACATATTTCTTATAAGTATATCCCAAATGCTTAATCTCATATATTTCAACTTCATCAAATAGTATTATCATGTAATCTATTTTCTTTAGTTCTTTAGTATATATATTTAACATGTAAGTTCAACACTAAATTTAAAAGTATCATCCTATGTTATGATGTGACATATGCATATCTCATACTATATAGTCACTCATTATTATATATTCAACATATATTCAAAGACAATAATCATGCATTCCGGACTACATGAATATCCTCTTTTATAAAATAAATCACATGTACAAGATTATTGGGTTGATCAAGTCCAATAAAAAAGTAGAATAGATAAAGATAGTACTAAAAATAATGTTATTAGCATCTTAAAAGAAACAGTAATAGGTTATGACCACCCACAAAGTCCTTCATAGCAAATGGTTCTAACCTTTCTTTTGTTTAAGTAACTAATGTATTTTTGTTTTAATTTTAACTCAATGATACTATTCTATTCAAACATGAAATTTTAAAAGTTCTTTCTCCCCTTGTAAGTTCGACATGTCCTCATGTTTTCTTTTACAATATTTTAACTCAATTAAATATATTTTTTGTAGATGTCAAATTGAACTTGGGACCTATTGAGCTATTGAATATGGGATCACAATATAGCTTTGGTATGGAGTCCACGTACCAAGGAAAATAAAACCAAACAAATGGACTCAAAACCAAATCAAAATAATATGGATATACAAATTTCAAAAGTACAAATACACTAGCTCCTATTCTAATGACAATTTGTATAAGAAGGTATGTCCTACATAGAAGTATGAGATTAATGTCATTAAAATATTTATCTCTAATTTTAGATCTTGTGATAGATGTTCATGAATCATTTAAATATGTATATAAAATTATTATTTTAAAGTTTCCTTATTCAAAATTGGGCTTGTATATGAGTATGAAAGATCCCTCTACTTAAAAACTTAATAAATTTAATAAATAATTTTTAATTTATAAAAATAAAGAAACTTATAACACTTTCAATTAATTATCAATAGAGAGATGTTTCTATTATACATCCTTAAAAAAAAACTCAAGTTTCTAATATATATATATTTTTCTTTATAAAAGAAATCTTTTCTTGATTTTAAGGATATTTTCTATTATAAATCTAAAAAAATACTTACTTAATTTAATATTTTATTTCTTTTTTTTTTTCTAAATGATTTTTTTAATATCTTAAATTTATTTTCAAAATCAATTTTTTTCTTTTTTCTTTTTTTACGAAACAAAATTCTATTAACTTTTGTTAGTATTTTATTTCTCTTTTGAAATTTATATATATTATAATATAAATAAATTTTACAATATATAAAAATATAATAATGTTTTCACAAGCAAATACCATGATAGAATGTGTTTTTTTTTAACATTTTTTTATTGCGACTCAGATTTTTTTATATCATTATGTGATATAATACTAATTTAGTTTATAATTTTGAATTGAAAAATAGTTAAAAAAAATAAAAATAAAAAAAATAAAATAAAAAAAACGTTTGAAACAAAATAGAAAAAGATCTTAGATTTTCTTTGTACAAGGTAATATCTATCTTTAATGTTAGAAAAAAAAATCAATTTTGCTTTTCCTTTAAAAATATCTATTATTGTGAAAATAGTCATGGAAAGAGAGTCTGGTTTTTGGTTTTTTTTTTTTTCATATGAAACAAAATAACCATTGAAAATATTGTGAATGAGAAATAGAGACCCCTAATTTTTTTATAAATGACATGCATAACATATTGCATGAAACTCTTCATGCGGCCCACCTGAATAGAAAAATATAAGCTATTTATCTGGGTACAAAAGGGCGAAATTATCAATTAAAACAAAGAAATTTAAGTTCTTGGCGTGTTATTTGTGATGACAAGATCTCTCCGAAATGGGTCAATTTATTGTTTGCAATATGAGGCCTTGAAACGGTGCATCTCCTTTTTCCATACAAAGAAAATCATAACCTTCAAAATGAAGAATGTTGCCTTTCTAAGTATTGCTTTAGGATATAATTAAAAAAAAACCAATGAATTAAAGTATAAGAGAAGTATGGCTTTAGGATATAATAAAAGAGAATGATGAACTAAAGTATAAGAGAAGCATAACGAGCATGTGAATGTACATCCGTATCTATTAGTTGATATATTTAAAAAATAAATAGTTAGCATGTTGAAAATATTAAGCAAATGTGTGAATGTTGCATCTTTTCAAAATTTGATTGGTTTTTTTTTTTTTTTTTTTGTTGATATTTATTTAATTAATCTACTTGTTATGTTGGATTGGATCTTATGTTTAGGCTCTGATACCAAATGTAATGACACTTTTTCTCAAGACTTAATTAATTATTTGCAGCGGAATCAATAGATTAAATGTTAATGTTAAGTTCCTTTATTAAAGGTAATAATCATTAAATTAGATGTAAATAACTAATGTAACTATAACATGTAATAATTTGATAATAATTATAAATTAAATTAACAACACAATAAATAGAATAACATAACCACTTAATTCAACCATATTATTGGCAAATCATATATAAAGCATTCTCAATATTTTATAGGATCAAGGTTTTCCAATACTTATCTTAATCTTGAGTACTCAGAATAGCATTCTCACTCCGAGAAGATTCTAGTGGCCTTGGGTCCTTTATGGCTATGGCACCCCACGGAGGAAACCGGTTCTTACAAAACCAACCACATTATCTATAATTCAAAGGAATAGTCACAGGTCTAGGATCTTTTACGGCAAGTAAGCACTCCAGGAGGACAGGTTCTTACATAGAACCCCACATGCCTTCACGACATGAAATAACGGTTCTTACACAGAACCCCACATGCCTTCACGACATGAAATAAACACAGCCCTGGCTAGGACACTCCCGAGTGTACACCGTACCCCGAGTTGGACACACGATGTGCACCCCTTCTCCAATGCCCATGCCGACCAATGACCTTAACCTTCATTCCTTTGTGCCCTCTACATTTCTATATTTCCTCCCATGCCCATAGCCCACCAAGCCACCTTCTTCTTCTTCTTCTTCCTCGAGTGATCTCCCTTCCCTTGTCAAGTCTCACATAAATGACTTATACAACCTTTTAAGGGGTGGTTTTCTAAACCATCACACCCTTTCGAAAAGGTCACCTTTATTTAACATTTCATTAATACAATTATACCTCTCTTTTATGAGAGTTTTCATTAACATTCTTTACAAATCTTTCTCTAAGCCAAAGGATTATAATATCCTTTATTTTTTTATCTCCCTTTTTAAATGTAAAAGGTTTATTTCATAACTTTATCTTCTCTTGGAGATTAAGTCACATAACACACATGGTCGGGTGGTTGGTGCTTTTAAACCATTGGGATGTTCCTGTCTTTGGATTCTTCTTGTGTGGATAAGGATGCTTCTTCATATTGTTCATGGATAATAAGTGCAGCAAGAATGTAAACGGTTATGTGATTATTGTAATGAAATTCTTATGTAACAGTTGTAAAAGAAGTCATGTATATGATAAATGACTATGTTTGTTCTAGTTATAGTGATGTCTTTTGATTATGGTAGATGATTGTAATGATGAACCTTGAGTGGTGTTATAACACACTTATATTAAATGAAATGGATGTATGAGATGTGGATAAGTATGGTGGTTTATAATTTAATGATGCATTTCGTGTTCTTGATAAGCCATGTTAAAAGAAAATGGTGTAAATGTTATGACAATGGTATTGGATCTGAAATGATGTCTTGAACTAATGATTTAAGTAGAAGAAATGTTATGTCTTGATAGGATGTATGAGTTTGAGTAATGTTGGAAGATATTTTAGGACATGTTTATGAGTTGTGATTAAATAATTTGAAATTATATTATCACACTTCGTAGACAGTGATCTAATGATTGAATCGAAATCCTATAATGCTTGGGATGTAATTGAAGGTTCCTTATGAAATATTGTATGGATGTTCTTAGTGAATGAATTGCTAATCTTATTAATGGAAATTACTAGTAAGTGTATGGGAAGACGATTAAATGAGTTCTTGTCTTTTAGGAAAGGATTAGAATGTATCATGTTTTATGGTTTAAGGTTATATCTCCATTTGGTGGATGCTATTAGTGGTTATGGAATTAGGATATTGTATCATAGTTTGTGTTGAGATGAATTCATGTAGTTACCTGATTTGTAATGAGATGATTGCTGGTTAATTGATATAGTGCAAGAGATTTTATGATTATTAAATGAGCTATGGTTTAAATTTTTAAGGAGACTTTGTGAGTATTGCATTATGTACTTTTAGAACCATGATGAAGTAATAAGTATGCTAGGAGCATAGAATTATAAATGACTATGTAGAAGTTAATTGTAAATGGAAATGGTGCAAATGCAATGTAAGGGTTAATCTTGGTATGTGAATGGTGATGTTAATAGTCAAGGGTTGGTTAATGGTAATAGGAATATTTGGACTTGGTGTATAAAATGAATCTAAGTGACAAAATAAATAGCTATGCGTTAAAACATAGAATCTCATATTAAATGAAAGATTAGGTAGGTTGCATATCATGGGTGTTAGGTATTTCTATGTTGCACCTATGTGTGTATAATGATTAAGATAATGAGGTATTGAACTGGAGGAAAGTAAATGCTTATTCCTTATGTAGGTAGATTAAGTAATGTTGTTGATATACCCTAGGGAGGCAGTAGTAATGATTTATTGTATTCTGCCTGCGTAATTGTTTGATTAGCTTGAGTGAATTATTCTATGTTCATAACACTTAAATGTTGTTGTGTGCTTGCTGCATTTCTTAAGTGATTTTATGTGTTGTATTGTTTAAAAAAAAAAACAAAAAATTAAATTAAATTAGCATGTTTTTAGCTATATTTCTCTTGGGTATTTTGGCAGGTATTACATCATCTACCAGTTCTCTAACCCTACCAGTATCTCACACTTTTCCGGCTCTCCTTCATGTGTGCACTTTGTTTTTCTGTTGGTGGAACACCTTAACTAGTCACCAGACATTCCCTTCCATAGAATGCTTCTTCTTCATCAGGTGGGAGTACATTACTTTAGCCTCTTTTCTCTCTTATTGGTCCTCATTCTTATCGGTAGGCACCCTTTATGACACCTTGTCATCAACCTTCAACTGATTCCTTCTAAGGCATCTTCATACTGGTTTCACTCTCTCTCTGCAGCTGTTATTATGCCTTTCACCATCATCAATCTGGACATCATCTCAGCCGGTTTATCAAGGTGACAAACTCATCACTTCTTTACTCTTTCTCTGTCTCAGTAACTCATCATGTCTTCCATGTTGGTCCAGTACACATCCTTGATTCCATGTACCTAAGGAATCTTAGTGTTTCACCTATTCGTCTGTTGTGAGCCTTCAATCACCTGCCTTCTACTCTTCTATCTTATCTCAGTGGACTATGATGCCTTCCATGCATACTAGGAGATGAGCTACACTTACCGGTGGGAGTAGATCCTTGTCATCTGCATGCTGTGATGCACCAATGTGGCTTCCCTATTTGAGAAGCACATCATCAACCACCCACATGTGATTTGGTTGGGGCACATTCATTGTCAGTCATCTCTTCAAATGGTGATTGCATCTTCATCTAGTGGGAGTCCTGTTGTTCTTCATGTACACAACATACCGCTGACCTGTACATCCTTCTCCTCTAGTGTTGATGTGATTTAGGAAACTTTCTGCCCCTTCATCACAATCAACATCCAAGCATCTTTCTCACCCTGCTTGTACACTGGTCATTAGCTTGCCGATTTGCAACCACACTTTGTCAACACTTCACTTACCAGTTGACATCCTCTCCTTACCAGTGATGGACTGTACCGGTGACCTGTTAGACTAGTGGACATCAATGACTGCATATCAACGATATTCCCATATGGTTTGTCCTTTTATACTGGTTGACATCAATGACAACACAATGCCACTAGGGAAAGCATTTTCTTCAACACTTCCACTTCCGAGGAGAGGTGTGATCCTTGATTGGTAGTACTAAGATTGTTGCTTGGTTTGTCACTTTTGAATTATGAGCATTGTATTATTGCACCATTTCATGGGTTTGATCATTGAATTGAACTTGGGAAGTAGTAGCGTTGGGATTGGTCCATTTTAAAGGTTGAGTCACCATTTGTTGATTTTCTTGTTGATTTTCTATCAGTTGAGTTTTGTACAACGAAAGGGGATTCATCATCAGTGCTCCGACGGGCATTGATGATGCTACTCCTGGGAGCTAATTATAATTTCCATTATTCATGCCAATAGGAAGGTTATGTCTAATTCCTCCTGGCATCTGATTCAATTCTTGGTTCATTTTTATGGCCAAAAATAGACCTTTGCTAGGGCTTCAACTTCTACGTGTCTACCTTGCTGTCTTTCATTTTCAAGAACTTCACGCATGTGTAACCAATCACTGTAATTATTTCTACTATTCCAAGCAGGGGGATTTAGTTGGGAAATGATTTTTTCTTGTTCATAACCAAGGTTGGGTTGTGTGAATGGAAGAATTCTGTCTCCTAGGAGTACCATATTAGATCATGTCGTGACAATACAATGGTAACTCAAACAGGCTTTGTTACTGGCCCTCCTTCTAGCTCTAATTTCTACCAAGTTTGATGGGGAAGAAGTGTTCCTAAGAACTTTATGAAACCACTCTTTAGTGAAAGAAGATATACGCTCCAGCTTGTTACCTCAATTTATTGGTTGCTGAGGAGGTGGTTGAGGGTTTTTTTGAGCAAAGAGTTGTCTTTGGGCTTCAGCTTCTATGTGTCTACCTTTATGTCTTTTGTTGTCAAGAACTTCATCCATGCACAACCAATCACTGTAATTATTTCTACTATTCCAAGAAAGGGGATATAGTTGGGAAATGATTTCTTCTTGTTTGTAACTGAGGTTGGGTTGTGTGAATGGAAAAAGTCCATCTCCTGGGAGTATCATAATAGATCATATTGTGATAGTGCAATGGTAACTCAAACACGCTTTGTTATTGGCCCTCTTTCTAGCATCAATTTCTGTTGATGGGTGTTTTGACACACTCACCAATAGTTAAGTAGAATATGAAATGTATACCACCTCTCCTGAAAATAAATCAATCTTGAAATACTAATTACTCCAAGGTCTCTATAGTTGGGTCACAATGTTGTTGGATCACTCAGTTTCTGATACGATTGTACATGTCAAGGGGTCTTCTAGTTGTAACTAAGTAAACATAGTTCCTTTTTTTATATTTTCAAATTTTAACTTCAATTCAGAAAAATGTCAAAAGATAGATCAGGGTAACAAGAGATGATATCAACATCAATACATAACAACTGAACGAACTAAAAAGTCAATGTATCATAATAAGGTATTATCAATAACACTTAATCAACATTCAACGTAACACTCCAACAAATATGCAAAGTCAGACAACTTACATATAAATGGAAATGAATATCACAAGATCATATAATTACTATACCATTTCATTCTTTATATACCATTAACATGCACAATATGATTGAATACATAATAACTGAATGAACTATGAAGTCAATGTATCACAGTAAGGTATTATCAATAACACTTAATCAACATTCAACATAACGCTCCAACAAATATGCAAAGTCACACAACTTACATATAAATGGAAATGAATATCACAAGATCATATAATTTCTCTACCATTTGATTCTTCATATACCATTAGCATGCACAATATGATTCTTAAAACAATAACCAAGAGAACATGTTTTCTAGATCAAGAAATCCACAAGTTTCTTTTGTATTAATCTTTGTAAAATGAATAACCATATTTCAATAGTTAATAAGAAAGAAATTGCATAAAACTATATTTTCTAGCCAAATGGCCTTGAATCATCAATTCACGGACCCTCAAAATGGCCCAAAATCTACAATTTATAGAGTTTTGCCCTATACTCTAGGAAAGAATCATGCTTATAATCTAGGATTACAAGAAGGGAGGATTCGTAGTCAACATGCAAGTCGCTACCTATGAACTCCAGTTAACCATTACTAAAGTACTGTCGGTTGTTCATTTCTATGACAATGCTCTAGATGTAGGAACTTTTAATCATGAAAATATAATGCCTAAAAAGAAAGTGTAAGATGCAACATCACTCGAAGGCACAATTATGGTGGTGGTGATGTTGATCCAGCACGCTTCTTCTTTTTATAACTACCTATTTATCATTCACTTCTTCTTGTAGTTTCGTTAGTTTCTTATGTAACATTCAATGAAAGCGATGGGTGGATCCACAATATACTCCATTTTGAACGTAGATACTCTAAGTATCTCCTTTACACTTTTTAACTTACTGATCATATCATCCATTATTATCTTAGCTCCCTGACACTGGAATACTACATACATATATATCTATTCATTGTTTCCATAGTGAATTCCGTAGTGGTTGCAAAGTAATCAACAATATAAGAATCCCATATGCTGAGTGTGGTTTCTTGATGTAACTCCCCATTTTGCTTGAGACTGTACCCATACTTTCCTAATAAATTCCCCTAGAACTTCTCATATTGGTCAAGTGCATTGAGGAGTGGAGGATGTTCCTTAAGAACCTTGATATGACCCTGCTCCATTATTTCCATCTTTAAATCCAAAAATATCAATACATGATTGCAAATTATTGATACCTTCACCTCCTAGTAGGTCCTCTTTAACAATCACATCCTCTCCTAATCTTCATATTTTCTTGAGCATCTTGTGTTGTTTTAAAAACCAAAGAAGCTATTGTTCCCACTATGCAGAACAATAAATAGGAACATTCTCATTGAAATGGGCTTCTTTGACTACCTCCATTGTATATTACAGAAACATCTTTATTTTATTTAGCTGATCTTGTGCCCATATCTTAATCATTGTTGCCACTTTTTTCATCTCATATAATGCTTTTATATCACCCTATGGGAGAAATAAAGTAGATGGCAAGGTTTCATCAACCCTAGAGTCGAGTGGCTTGGCTATCTCCACGATCAAATGTTTGTATTGCCTTAGATGTGCTTTAACTTCTACTTTTGTCCTATGTTCCTTTTCAATTCTAGTTTTTATAGTAGAAGTTGCAACAACTAAGGTGGCGATTTGTCTCCACTTGGTTTGTTTACCCAAATTAACCTCTGACACTTGATATTTCAGGGAGGCTTGTGGTTGTGTTCCAGGATCATGTATAGGTGTTTCTATACTAGAAATTACGTCACCTGAGTCTGTCCTTGAAAGATGGTGAATTGTTTTTGCTCTCTTATCTCTTCTCAGAGATTTAGTAATTGCTTATTGCAAAGTTTTATTCGGGAGGATGACCTTTTCCTTTTTCTTGAAAGTAAAACTCAACCATTGAGGCATACAACCATCTTTCTCCTCTCCCTATATTATTATCTCTATTGTGACCCTTTCTACTTCTTGTTACTATTCTAGTTCCTCTTATTCTTCTTGTAGTTCCTATTGATGTGGAGGAGTCAGTGGATTTTGTTGCAATTGAGCTACCTATTCAGAAAGGTTTGCTTGGAGCACTTGGTTAGGAGTGGGTTGTTGCTTCTTTGCCAGCTCCTCTAATTTTTCAAAAACTTCTTTCTAGAACACCCTTTTTGTTTCAACTATTTTCTTTTCCTCACCCCCTTCCAATTGTCTCAACAAGTTCTCTTGATCTTGAAGAGTGAGAACTATCCTATCATCTTGCTCCTTAGGTTCATCCTCCTCCATCATTTGTACCTATACCTCTAAAGGTTGTACTTGAATTTCAGGTTCTCTTTGGTCCGTTGGCATAGCGTGAACTTCAGTGGGCTTCTTTTTCTTTGTCTCACCTTTGTTTCTTTGAGAAACCATTGCAATGGGATCATCATCATCTTGATCGGAATCAGTTTCAACATTATGTATGATTACCTTCTCTTATGTTGGAATGAGAGAGGGTGTTGGTGTCTATGCCGGAGGAGGCCGTTATGCTTTAGTTGTGTCATCTTGTGAGGTGCCTTCTCTTGGCATGATCCCAGTGGTTGGAATGACGGGATGAATTAAAGCCCGAGTAATAGCTTGCAATCCCGTGGTTATCCCATGCTCGATAGATGTTTTAAGAAATTAAGAATCTTTCATTTTTACATCCAACTGCCTCATCAGCTCTTGATCATCAAGTTTTGGTGCAACAGTCTCAAGATCAATAAGAGTATTTTTCTAAGAGTCTGATATCATCCATCTACTATACTCTTTATGAACTTTATCTTGGGGATTATTTGTAGCCTTACCCTTCTTTTTCTCTCTTATAGAACTTGGCTGGATCCTAAAACTAAGCCATTGCATTGCTCTTTCCACCACCTTCTCAGTGACTGAATCAATATTAACTACTTATTTATCTAACCACCTAATAGGGGTGAGTGGTCTCTTATCAATCTCATTTTCCTTGAATATGGGATCCAATAGTTCCCCTTCATCCTTGAGGTCTTTAGAGATGTTTTTCTTAAATTTTGAAATCCCTAATTTGAGGCACCGTTAACCTATGATACCTCTTCTCCCTAGCCTCAAAATCATCTTGTAAGTTGGCCCAAAAGTCCTCTAGCGCTGGTTGGTGACTTGGATAAGAAATATGCATCATTTGTTTTAATTTCCCTATCGGATCATAATTATTTCTAGCATAATCAAATTATTTAGACTTAGATCCTAGATTTCTTAGTCTACCGCCTTGGCTGCTTGAATATTCTGACATGTTTAGTGCTCCAATGAGATAGGAAAAGTGACCCGAGTCTTATGTTTTAGGCTCGGGAGTTCTTGCAAACCTATAATTTATTTGGTATATTCAAGTATTATAATTTTATTATTGTAGAACCAAGGAAGTAAGAATGGGTTGCCAGTAAAGACACTCACCCTGATGTAGGTGGAGTGTTGGTTTTGAAGGAATCAACAAACCCACTCACTTATCTTCTTCATTGCTTTTGGTGAGATTCTATAACCAACATCACCTGTTAACTTATTTATAACTGCATAAATGAATGCATCATTTATTATTTTTAAATGGAGGTTTGCCTGTGTGATGGACAACTGAGTGTAATATTCCTAGACCTTCTTCTTCTCTAGGTCTTCTCCTAATCTTCCTTCAGTCTTCAACCCTGGATTTTTACCTGCTCTTGCCACTACCCAAATTATATAAGAAGTCATATAGAATTTCTTCATCTGTAAAACTGTGATGAGCTGATTATGGATGTTGTCAGACACAATTTGTGCCCAATCAAAATATTCCTTACCAATGAGGATCGTGTGCATGTAATGGAACATCTATGAGTGAAAGTGTTTGAAATCTAGTTTACCAACTTCCCAACTCAATATGATTACCAATCCTTTGGGAGGCTCTTTGAAGTTTGCCCTTAAGATATTAGAAGCCTTCAATCTTGTCTTCCTTTGTTCTTCTAACTAGGTCTCATTGACATGATGCTTATTGTTTGATATATTCTTCCTGAATATTGTGGCTACCTCCTCTTTAGTTGTTAGAAGTACCTTTTCTCTATCTAGTATCCCAAAACTCATGCCAATCATCTTTGGAAAAAAATTCTACTATAACATTCTTGACTACATCTACACATTTTCTAGTTTTCGAGTTATAATGTTGAGCAACTGTAAGTATCCACTCAAGAGATTGCATTTCTTGGGGAAAGATGGTCGCCTCAACCAACCCTGATCTCTTTATTCTTTTGTATGGTGTATCTAAATTAGGTTGAGCAACCTATTCCTTTACATCTTCAATTTTGATGTGACCAACTCTGCATTAGTTACCCACTGTACCTTATTGTCTAGTTTGGATACCAAGGTTTTCCCTAGGTACTGGTATTTCATGGTGACATGACTCTTTACCAACTTAATTTATTCTTTGTTCTTCTTCCTGCTTGAAGATACTTCCATAAATCCACTTTAGTGTGCAAGAAGAAACTAATAATTAGTTTACATAACATATTGGCAAAACAAAACTAACTCTAGAACTTTGAGGTTCCGAGGTATATAAACACTAATTATAAGGAGTTTCAAGATTATGGGGTTCTAGGATCCTAGGATCCCGAGGTATAAAGGACACTCAAAAAAGTTGACTTTAGAACTCTGGGGTTTCAGGGTTTCGAGGTAGGAAAACCTTAATCACAAAGGACATTAGGATCCCAGAGTTCCAGGATTCTAAAAGTAGTTAATCTCATGTCACAAAAGCTTTCAGGATCTTGGGGTTATGGGGTCCCAAAGTTGTTTAGAAACTGGTTTGAAGGGTTTCGGGATTCCAAAAAGGATACTCATCATCCAAAACAAGGCTACAGGATCCCGAAATGGGTAATTCCTCATGAAAACAAATTTTAGGATCCCAGGGTTTTGGGATCTCAAAATGGGTAAAACTTAGGGAAAAATGGGAACTTCGGAACTTCGAGATTCCGAAATAGGGAAATTGAGACTCTGGGACCTCAGAGTTCTAGGATCCCAAAGAGAGTTATCCAAGGCTGAATCTAGGGTTGAAAATTCAACTCATTGGAGACATGAAATCTATTCTAAATATAAACTAGAAAATGGGAAAAAATGAAAAACGAGGAAAAAAAACCAAAATAGACCAATCTGGACAAGGCAAGTCGACAAGAACTCGTGCACCACGGGAAGCCAAATCATTGAGGAAGAGCTCTGGATTCAAAATGACTAAGAGCGTAAATAAATTGAAATAACCCATTTGGCACTATTTATACCCCTCCCCTAAACAATCATACAACTCCACTTAATGCACCAACCTCGATATTCTGGGGTTTCAGGATCCCAAGATAAAACACAAAAAAGCTCAGGATCCCAAGGTTACGGGGTTCCGAGGCTTTGAATGGAAAGACTTAAAAATCACCTCAGGACTCTAGGGTTATGAGGTGATATTCAAAACAACAAAAAAAAGCAATAGGCTTTGGGATCCCGAATTTCTGGGCTTCCAAAGTTTATCAAATAGGCAAAAACAAAACATGAAGAACCTGGGATTCTGGGATCCTGAGGCTTCGACAAGATCAACAAAACAAAATTTCAAGATCTTGGGGTTCCAAGGTCTTGAGCAAAAAATATACAAAGAGAACTTTGGGATCCTAGGGTTCTGGGGTTCCGAAGCAAAACAAAAGACAAGCAAAAGAACACTCCAGGATCCTAGGGTTCAGGGGTTTCGAACTATTAAGAACAAAAAACACAAGAAAAAGGAAGAAAAGAAAGAGAACAAAAGAAAAATAAAAGGGGACCTGTATTTTCAAATAAAAAAAATGATGAGGCAAGATATGTAGGGTATAACAAAAATCATCACCATTAGATTTATAATAAACACAGTGATATGATTTTGAATGCTCAAATCTCAAACTCAACACATGTATCAAATTTTTGGTACCACATCCTAGGACTTTGTTTGAGGCCATAAAAAGATTTCTTCAATTTACAGACCAAATTACTTTTACCTTAATTTCACCATATAGTGTTAAGGTTGTGTCATATAGATATCCTCCTCCAAATCATCATGAAGGAAAGCAGTTTTTACATCCATTTTCTCAACCTCTAAATCATAAACCGCAAAAATTTAATGGATGTGATTTTTGCAACAAGAGTAAATATCTCACCATAATTAACACCCTCAACCTAAGAGTAGCCTTTTGAAACTAACCTTGCTTTATACTTCTTAATGCATCCATTTCAACTAATCTTTTTCTTGAGTGCCCATTTTCAACCAACAAGCTTCCATCCTTTAGGCAATGGTACAAGATCCCATGTATCATTCTTTTTCAAAGCTACCATTTCTTCTTCCATAGCAATCTTCTAGGATTCTGCATCATTTATACCTAATGCCTCTTCTACAAATCTAGGTTCATCCACATTAGTATTCAAAGCAAAAATACATCTCCAATCATCAGGTGAATAACTTTTAGGTGGTTGTCTATGTCTTCTAGATCTTTGAACAAGTTGAGTTTGAGGTTATTCCTCCTCTTCTAAAGATTCAGAGCTAGATGAGCTTTCCTCAACTTCTTTCCTATCAAGTGGCCTCAACTTTTTTAGGCGTAGAAGGGAATTGAATCACATCTTCCTTTTTAACTTATTTTGGCTGCAATGTAATAGAAGGAGACTTAATTTCTCTAAAAATAACACTTTACTATGAATTGCGTTTTGTGCAACAAGGTCCCAAAGCTTCTATCCTTTCACACCATAACTGTAACCAATGAAGATACATTTCACAACCTTGTTTTCCAACTTTGTTCACTTCTCCTTTGGCACATGTGCATATTCCTCACAACCAAAAACTCTAAGATGTCTCAATGAAGGCATGTGACCTAACCATGCTTTCATAGGTCTTTTATCAACAAGAGATGATGCAGGAGACCCATTAATTAGGTAGCAAGCAGTGGCAACAACTTCAGCCCAAAAATTTTGTTCTAGACCAACACCACTTAGCATACTCCTAACCTTCTCCATTAGTGTCCTGATCATTCTTTTTGCAACTCCACTCTACTATGGAGAATACAGAGTTGTCTTCTATCTGTTAATACCATAGTGTTTACAGAATCTATCAAAATCATTAGAGAAAAATTCACCGCCATTATTAGTCCTCAAAAATTTTATTTTCTTTCTAGTCTGCAACTCAACCATTTCTTTAAATTCTTTAAAATGTTAGGATTCCCACAGATACTAAGAGGGGGGGGGTGTGAATCAGTATCTAACCGGTAAGAAAAAATTCTTAACTTAAAACATATAAAGCATATGAATACTGTGTACCGGTAAACAAGAAATAATGCAATAAACAGAGATAACAACAACCACATGAAAAACACACCATAACACAGTAGTTTAACGAGGAAACCCGGTGTGGGAAAAACCTTGGTGGGATTTGTGACCCACAATATTCACTTATTGGCCAATAAGAGAATATTACTGCTACAATAGGGGCCTGCACATGCAGGAAGGCCAAGTGCCTAGAGCTCATTGCTCAATTACAAAATGGGAAGTCTCACCGACTTACAAAATGGATTATATTAATCCAATGTCTTGTATTGCTTCAAAATAGCATCTACTATGCCAAATCTAGTACCGGTTTATAGCTCTGCTTCATACATAAACCCTTAACCTATAATTCACATAATAGGTCTACCTTATTTCGCCTAATTACATCCTTCCATCTATATCAAAATGTTCTACAATGATCTCTTATATATATATGAGTCATTTTACAACTTGCCAAGTCGGCTTACAATGATTTTACAATAATTAACAAAATATATTACAAACAAAATTTCTGTCGGCCTTTGTGCCGATATGCATCCTTTCACTGCTGGTGGTCTTTGTGTTGGTGTAGAGCCTGTCTTTGCCGGTGCTGGTAAATTGTCTTGCCAGTGTAATAGGATTGTAAGGTTGCCATCAATGACAAAACCTTGAATCACCTACAATGTCTCATTGGAGTGTGCATTTGCCAACAATCTCCCCCTTTGGCATTGATGGCAACACTCATGAGAAAAATCCAAAAACTGTCATCCAAAAAGAATCTGCCGGTATTGTCTTACCAAAAATTGTGTACCAAAATAATGTGTACTCCCCCTGAGTTGATGAGTCATTTACTGATTATTTTTCTCATTCCACTACTCCCCCTTTGGCATCAATGACAAAGGTTGTCAAAGTGTCAATTGAGTGTGGTTTCCTGTTTCATCCCTGTAATCAGTTGGTTACAATCTGAAAGAGATCTGCCAAAACTAGATTCAGGCTTTCAATGAACTTTTTGTTGTCTTTTATTGCGGCCTCTGTCCTCTGAACTGTACCGGTGAGGTGTTGCAATTGCTCTGCCGGTGTTTTCTATCCTTGAATTAAAGCATTAGATATTTCTTTCCTTAAGGAGGCGAGGTAGTCCAATTTTGGACTTAGTCTCCATTTAAGATCTTTAGCCTTTCCTTTTATTCTTTCTTTTTCTCTTTCCAACTTTAATAGTTCTTCCTCAAAACTTGTTATCTTTTGCTCAAAAACTGATAATGAATCAGATGAATTAATGAAATTGTCAGCTAGTTGATTTATTTCTTCCTGTATCTTGCTGATCTTCCTGTCTATATCTACTGTCAAAAAGTTAGTTTTACATGTATCCCTGTACAAAGTTTTGAATTCCTTCAATGTGCTACATAGTTCTGGTAGAAGTGTGTCAAATTACCTTGTACACTTCTTTATTTCTTCCTCAAAGAATTTGTGTTTTTCCTTCTCTAATATCTCCTTGAATGCTTCCTCTTTTATTTGTTCAACTGTCACAGTGTTTTCAGTAATATACTTAGACAAAGTGTCAAGTTGACTCAAAGAATCTTATTATCTATATTACATTTAGGTGCTATCATTTTCAAAATTGGAATGGTATCATCTATTGCCTTGTATGCCTGTGAGCTACAATCTGTTATCTTCTTTATGGAATCCAAAAGAACTTCTGTCACATTAGTTGGTTTGAATTTTGCATTTGAAGAGCCAACACTCTGTATCCCGCCGGTGGGAGCAATTTCTTTGCTTGTGGTGACCTCTGGTAGGTTAGTTCATGTTTCCATTTCTTTAAGCAAAGGTTTGGATTGCTTTGCTGTTGCCGGTGGCACTGTCTCTGTGTGAACCTGTTGCTGTGATGGATCCTGTTGCTTTGTCTATTGCTTAGCCTGTTGCTCAGTGTTATCATCTGCCGATTTACCTTCTATGCCATCTGTTACCGATGGCTCATTAGCCATATCCATTTTCCCAGTTGAATCCTTATCTACCACAATTTTGACCTTTTGAGTATCAATGTCCACTGTGTATAATACCTCAGAGTTGGGATTTGTGTCCTCTTGTGGTATGTCCATACTCTCACTAGCTGGTTGATTGTCAATAGTAACTACTGGTGGAGTATCCAGAGGCAGTGGGGATAGATTATCTGTTATTTTTATGCTAGGTGGTCCACCAACCTTGCCTTTTCCTTTATCCTTTTGATATAATTTGATAGGTTTAGGATTTCTATATTCTTCCTGCTTTTCCTTCTCTACAAGGAATATGTCCCATGCATTAGCAGTTTCCTCTGCTACCTCATTCACTCTACCAACCATAAGTGCTATATGTCAGTGTGCAGTTGAGAATATTGACCGGTTAGCCTTAGAGATCAGATCATCTATCTCTTTTGGTGAGTTGACTGGGTATACAATAAGTAGGTTTTCAATTTTTATTTTCTTATCAAGCTCTACAACAGCTTGCCTTCTAGCTTCAAGTCATTTAAACAGTTCTGCCGGTAATTCATCTACAACTTGCATTAAAAATTTCTTTTAAATGTCCAAGTGTAGGATTACACACTATTTTCAACCTTTTCTTTGCCATCAGCTGATAATGAATCATACAATTTGTTGATGTTTTTCAGCCTTCCATCCTCTGTTATTTCATCTAGTAGTTTGTCAATTGGAGCAATGTTTTGCTGAGTCTTCTTCTTGGGTGTTAACTTCTTTTTCTTTGGAATTATTTTCTTAGCCGGGGGCCTTACTGCCTATTGTTTCTGTCTAGTTCTTCTAGGAGAAGGTGTAGGTACCGGTGAAGGTTCTCTTTTCCTCACAACTCTTTTAAATGCAGATGGCATATCACTTTCCGAAGAAGTTGCTACCAGTGAAACGTGAGTTTCTGGCTGTAGTGCTTCTAACTCATCTTTAGTGATACCGGTTTGTTTAAGTACATCTTCTTTGATAGCTTTAGCTTGTCTAGATCCTCTTCTTACTGTTGCTTCTACCTTCTTTACCCTTTTCTTAGATTGAATTTGATTCTCAATAGTCTCAACACTACTAAATACCTCTTCTTTAGGTTCCTTGGGTGCTTCCAGGAGGGATTTTGCATATGTTTCAATTATGTGGTCATCAGTTTCATAACCCATTTTAGTAACCCAAATGGTTCTTGGGATAACTGCCTCCATCCAAATCTCATCCTTCTTAATAACAAAACATATTTCATCCTTATACTTATTTACAATTGCTTGTGATAGTCTGACTCTAGTATTCATCCGGGCCTTTAATGACTGAAAGTACTCATTTATATTCTTTTCTCTGTTATCTCCTATGTTATTCAGTAAATCTGACAGTTGTTTGCCTACCGGTATATCAAAACCAAGATTTTTATTATCGATACCAGGCACTTGTTTTGTTATGTGCAGCATTAAATAGACAAGTAAGTTTCCAAATCTAAATGTCCCCTTTTGTCTTTCTTAATCTTTCCAAGATTTTCAATAAGCTCATCTTTCAACCATTCACACACATCTATTTTTGCATTATCTTTGATCATATCATAGGCACTCTTTATACATAGGCTAGAGACTGAATTTAACCTGTTTGCATGTGTCATTTTGTAGCCTAAAATCATGCTAATGAATCTGACATTGATGTCGGTTACATCATTTACTCTTAAAGATCTTTTATCAGATGTTGCACCTGTTAGGTTAGTCACTAGGTCATTTGAGACCTTCTTTGTCTTATCAGGTCTATTACTGGTGGAAGGTAACCCTGTCACAACTTTTACTGCCTCTTTAGTGATTTTGTGAACTGAGTCTAACTAGAAGAATGCACCATGAACCCTGCTTAGAACTATCCTTATAACTTCCTTAGGGAAATCCAAAATACTGAGAATTTTAGTGAATCCTAGGGTTTCAACTATTTTGTGTTTAGGTTTCACATTATCGGAATCATCACAAATTACAGTCTTATACATGCTCTTGATTTCCTCATCACCTAATTCTTCTATGTGACAATGAATGTACATTCTAGGGTCTTCTGCAAAGACTACTCCTTTGGGAATTTGAGAAAATGCACCAACATTATCATCCTTCTTAGCAATTTTGGTAACTAATTGAAATACGGGTCTAGGGCGCTTAATCACTTCGACTACAGTAGGGTTTTCTATGAATCCAGGAACAGATGAAGAAGCCATGATTATAAATACCTTTATCTTCCTTAGGAATGATTGCTTGCTGAGTTGCTTCACTTCTTTGCTCAAAATGCCTTTTCTTAGGAATTTTCGCGCTCTTCAAATGTTTGAATGCTCGGTGAAATGAAATTGGAGCCAAAACACTGATTTATAATGTTAATTTTTCCCACCACCACATTTAATGCTTGTCGGTTAAGTAATCACTTAACTCATCTACCGGTATAGAAGTAATTTCAACTTCTTACCATCAACCGAGGGAATTATAGCATGTTTCACATTTTATTGCCAAACCCTCAAAGAATTTTCTTTAGTTAGATGAAGAGTCTCCTGCCAGTGGAGTGCTACTCTGTTCTGCCAGTGGAGGAGTATTCCTATCAACATTAAGTTCTGATTTCTTGATCCATTGTTTTGAGAATTCCTGCTTTACTTCTTCAACTTTTTCTTTACGTTTCAAACTAGGACCTTTGTCATTTATCGGTGAGGACTTGCTTCTACAAAATTTTGCAATATGTCCAATCTCGTTACAAGCATAACAAGCCACATTATTTTTCTGAATAGCTTTCCCATATCCTATGCCGGTTTGTGTTCTGCATTGATTAGATAGATGTCCAAATCTTCCACAAACATAACATCTTACATTCATTCTACAATTTTTAGAATTATGACCAACTTTGTTGCATTTTGAACATTGACCGGTGGGTGTATTGGTATTTTGATAATTTCTAGATCTACATTGATTTGCTCTATGATCATACTTGTTATAGTTAAAGCATTTGGCATTAAATTTATAAGCAGTAGGTTGTCTTACCGGTTTGCCATGATCCTGTGTGTTTGCAGTACCTGAGTTTTCACCAGCTTCAAAGCCAAGTCCACAAGTATCATCATTAGGTTTCTGATTCTTCAACAAGTCACCAAGTTCTTTTGAGCTTTTCTTGAATTTTTCTTTGTGCTGATTTGCGGTATCCAGTTCTCTTTCTAAGATTTCTTTCTATCTCATAACTTCATTGGAGTCATTCTGTGTATGCATTAGATCTGTCTTCAACAAATTATTTTCATAGCTAAGTCTTGTATTCTCATTTGTAGCAACACTTAGTCTTCTAGTCAAATCTTCTTCATTCTTCTTTCTATCTTCAATTTCCTTATAAAATCTCATAGTCATATCCTGCATCTCATTCTTTGTTGTCATGTTTTCTTTTTTCAGCTTGTTTATCAGATCACTAAGTGTTTCCTTTTCATCATTTTCATTTTGCATCTTTTCACAAAGTTCTCTTCTCTTGTTTCTTGCAATGGTAAGATTTTCTTGAAGTGCTTGAATAATATCCTGTGTAGCTTGTAGATCATCTTCAAGTTTGATATTTTTCAACTTTTTTGTATCATAGTCTGAGAGAGCTACTTCTAATTGCTTCATCAAGTTTTTCATCTCTACCGGTGTCAAGATCTTCCTCAAGCTATTAGGCTTCTGAAAATAGAGGACCAAGCTTTGATACCAATTGTTAGGATTCCCACAGATACTGAGAGGGGGGGTGAATCAATATCTAACTGGTAAGAAAAATTTCTTAACTTAAAACATGTAAAGCATGTGAATATTGTTTACCGGTAAACAAGAAATAATGCAATAAATAGAGATAACATCAACCACATGAAAACACACCATAACACAATAGTTTAATGAGGAAACTCAGTGTGGGAAAATCTCGGTGGGATTTGTGACCCACAATATTCACTTACTAGCCAATAAGAGAATATTATTGCTACAATAGGGGCCTGCACATGCAGAAAGGCCAAGTGCCTAGAGCTCACTGCTCAATTACAAAATGGGAAGTCTCACTGACTTAGAAAATGGATTATATTAATCCAATGTCTTGTACTACTTCAAAATAACATCTACTATGCCAGATCCAGTACCGGTTTATAGCTTTGCTTCATACATAAACCCTTAACCTATAATTCGCATAATAGGTCTGCCTTATTTTGCTTAATTACATCCTTCCATATATATCAAAATGTTCTACAATGATCTCTTATATATATGAGTCATTTTACAACTTGTCAAGTCAGCTTACAATGATTTTACAATAATTAACAAAATATATTACAAACAAAATTCTTGTCGGCCTCTGTGCCGGTATGCATCCTTTCACTGCCGGTGGTCTCTGTGTCGGTGTAGAGTCTATCTTTGCCGGTGCTGGTAAATTGTCTTGCCAGTGCCATAGGATTGTAAGGTTGCCATCAATGACAAAACCTTCAATCTCCTATAATGTCTCATTGGAGTGTGCATTTGCCAACACAAAATGACTGAAAACTTTAGATTTACTCTTTAGAAAGTATACCCATTTCCTTCTACTAAAGTCATCAATAAATGAAAGATAATATGAGAATTCTTCAATTGAAGAAACATCAATAAGACCAAACACATCAAAATAAATAAGATCCAAAACACCACAAGATTAATGAGAACTCGAGTAAAACTGAACATGGTTTTGTTTTCCATAAATGCAATGCTCACAGAAATCAAAGTCAAGATTACAATCATTCAAAACTTCAACAAGGTTTTCTATTTTTAAGGTCCTTAGACCCTTTTCTCTAATGTGGCCAAGTTTTGGGTGCCATAACATAGTCTTCTCTGTAGGTAACTTTGCTTCAGAAGAAAGAGAACCCTTAGGTACCCAAAATCCATGTCCATCCACTGAAGGTGAAACCCTCAAATATTTTGATGAAGTATCCACATATTTACTTTTTACAGAAGTGCTATTACACTCAATAGTGTATGCCTCTAACTTATACAAAGTGATGAACCTAAAACCTCTAGCAATCACCATAGCACCCTTAATCATCTTATGTCCTGCATCATAAAATACTACCGACACATCCACATCTATCAGTTTGCTCATAGATGATAAATTTCATTTTAATCCAAGGATATGAAACACACCGTTAATCCTTTTTATTCTACCATCATGAAACTTGATCCTAAATTTACCTCAACCAACAATGCCTAAATGTGAATCATCACCCAAGTACACCTTACCTCCATTAAATTATTCATATTCAAAAAACCAATCTTTACTGGAAGTCATAAGAAAAGATGCACTCGAGTCAATTAACCATGCATCATTACCTGCATGAGTAGTCAAATATGCAATGAATGCATCAATATCTTCCTTCTTGGACTCAAAATTAGAATTGAACTTCTTCTTTTCTCCTTTGCAGTCATTATGGATGTGATCTGGTTTACCACAATTCTAGCATATGACTTTGGACTTTCTAGGAGATTTCGATCTCACTTTGGATTTGGACTTATTGCGTTTCTCATTTTTCTTGTCTTTTTTCTTAGGTATTCCTCTAACAGTTAGGGCTTCCTTTAAACTGTTGGATACCTTCCTCTACATTTCTTCACCAAGGAGGGAACCCAACACATCTTCAAACTTCAAAACAACATAAGTACTACCAATAGCCATAACAAGAGAATCCCATGAATCAAACAAAGAACAAAGCAATATCTAACATTTCTCCTCTTCATCTATCTTAAGACCAACATATACCAATTGAGACACTAAAATATTAAATACTTCTAGGTGGTCTCCAATTCATCCACCCTCTTCCATGTTCAAGGAATACAATTTCTTCCTCAATAAAATTTGATTCAATAAGGATTTCACTTGATACATTTCACCAAGCTTAGTCCATAACTTCTTAGCAATGTTCTCTTTGTGGACATTGATTAGAATAAAGTCTGTCAGGCACAATCTGATTAGAACTTTGTATTTTAAGTCCATAACATCATACTGAGCAACTGCAGTAGGATCTAGGGATCTTGAGACATTCACATCAATGACATCCCACAGATCTCAATCTATTAGCAAATCTTCCATCTTCAACTTCCACGTCTCAAAATTACTTCCATTAAATTTCTTTGCCTCTATTCTCCCTAATGAACTTGCCATATGAAATTTCCTACAACAAGATCAAAATGTCTCTTATACACAAGCTCCCACTCAAACCTGGATTAGTTCAAAAAACCAAACAACTCACAACTAAAACCAAAGGTGATTAGACTTTGATACCACTTGTAAGGAAGTTAAGTAGCAAATAACTTCCTACACTAACCTTGAGAGGAGGTTAATGCAATTTTTTTTATAGATCGTTATAATAGTTATAGAAACTTAATAGAAATAAACACAATAGCATGCATACCACAACACAGTGATTTACATGGGGAAAACCATTTCAAGAGAAAAAACCCACACTCCAAAAGTTGCCCAATATATTATTTATTATCAAGAGACACTATACCAGTTGAGTTAAGTGCTTAAGGAATGTTTTGGGGTTGTCATTGATGGAAACTCAAATCAGAAATCATATTTGATATATGAAAAATTGTTCTATCAAAACTTTGATATCTATTTTTCTTAAGTCAAGAAGGTGGAATACAATATACAACAGAGTATGAGTACATTGAGAAGAACTTAATTTTGGTTGCAGTGGAAGAGTTAGGTTATTGGATGTTTGAGATAACTTAATTTACAATCCTAGCCTCTAGTTTTGATTCTCGTGCAATATAAAAGATCTAGTATCTAGTATTTTAGGAAGAACAGGGTTATTTTGGTGTTTGGTTTTGAGTTTGAGGTGGTCAAGATGACATGTGTGAAGCATATTATCAATTTGTTTAGGTTTGCATATGGATTTGTAATTGGATTGAGCCGACTTATTGTTACACATTTCATGTTTTGTAAATATTTTCAAGATGACATATTGGTGACCTAATCAAGTGGTGCAAATGTATAAGGCTGATCTATTTGATCATTTTATGTATAGATTTTGATGTATGAAGAGTGTATGAGTGCCTGAGCATAATTTCACGTGCGCTATCTTTGATTTAGTGCTTTGGTGTATGACAAAGCAACTAAACAAAGAAGTTTGTTAGAACTTAACCGAAACTGCATTTTGGAATTTGTAGATGCTACTCATCAGTTCAAACATTCTTTTTATCATTTGTAATCATTTGTAGGATAGTAAGTCATCCAAGGTTTGTTATCCTCTTCTTTGTAATTGAGCAGTAAGCTCTAGGCAGTGTGCTTGAATGCACGTACATTCCCATCTTGTAATATTATTATACTCCTAATCATAGTATTATAATATTATGGGTATCAATCCCACTGTGGTTTTTCCCTTTCTGGGTTTCCACGTAAAAATTCTAGTGTTATGATTTTATGCTTGTTTGCATTAAGTTTCTGCACTTTACTTTTATTCATTTGTATGCGGTGGTTTAAGAATCAGTTTAAGAAAGTTGTTAAATGCATAACACTGATTCACCCCCCCTCTCAGTGTTCATTGATTCCAAAAATTAGTATCAGAGCCTAGTTCCTCCAAGGAAGCCTAACAGCTTGAGGAAGATATAGGAGATTGAATCAATGGACTTTGGTTTGTAGAAACAACTTACTGTGGCACTTGAAGACCTAGCTGTAGCAAGGAAAGAAGCAAGTATCCTAAGAAGAAATCTGAGTGGTGCTGAAAATTTCATTGAGTAATTGAAAGAACAAGTGAACACATCCAGAAAGAATAGAAAGGAGCTCATGGAAAAACTCAAGGAGAAAGAAGAGCAAATCATTGATAGTCAAGTCCTAAAATACAAAATAGATGAATGTGAAAAACTTTTTAGAGATAATGCAGTCTTGAAGAATGAAATGCAATCCATTGTGATGAAGCTAGCAAAGGAGATTGAAGATAGGAAGAAGATGAAGAAATTCTGACTCAATAATTGAAGGATAGATCTGATGAATGTTGCAGACTAAATCATGAAAATGACTTGCTGAAACTTGAATTCATGCAGTCCCGAAATAATGAGAAACAACTTGAAAGACAAATCATAATTATGAGAGATGAACTCACCACTACTAATGAGTACAAAGAAAAATTCAATGCTAGCTCAGCTAAATTGGATGAGATGCTGCAAAGTTAGAAGAATGAAGGTGATATGGGAGGACATGGATTTGAGAAAGAAGAAAGCTCTAGATTTGGTCAATGCAATCATCAAAAGAAAAAGAGATCTTCAATAAGATAGCCTAATGCTTATAAATTCAATGGTAAATATTTTGTTTTCAATAAATTTGGTCATACTTTAAGTCAATGCAAAAATAGAGCTAATCAGAATAATTCATCATTCTTTGGACAATATTTCAATTACAATAAATATGGTCATAAGTTAGTTGAATGTAGAAGTATGGTAAGTAGGAGAAATGTAAGATGCTATACTTGTGGAAGATTTGGACATATTTCTAACCAATGTAAATCAAAGGGAAGTCAAAGTAATTTTCGGCCTAATCTGAGAAACAACATTGTTTGCTATGCTTGCAACAAATCTGGTCATATTGCAAAATACTGTAGAAGAATATGAGCAAGAATGCTCCGACAGACAAGAAAAAAGTAGATGATTCTTAGGAAAAGAGAAGGTTGAAGAAATAAAAGAGAAGCACAAGAATATGTGGGTTAAAAAGGATAATTCAAATGTAGCAAATGGGTCCACACCTAATTTCAGTGTTAGAACCTCATTCGGTAAAAAAGATATTTGGCCTTAGGGGGAATCTTTTCATGAAGATCCCTAAAATCCCCTTTCTGAGATTTATAATCGGCTGCAGAAGGTTGTAGATGATTGTAGATGGTTGTGCACATGATCTTGAGAGATATCCAGAAGATTTAATGTTGATTTGATGCTCCGGTACAATATTCATGAGATACAAAGCATCCAGGAGAGTTTTAGGGTTAAGCATTTATTACACCTTAAAGTTAGGTATTCATAAGATAAAAAGGCATTTTAACATTCATTTCTCACATTGTGTTCGAAGCAAAAGCACAGAAGAGTGTGGTGAAGAAGATTGTGTAGCTAAACCAGAGCTTGAAAAGATTCAACAAATATTTCTTGCATCCGGTTGAAGATAAAAAGGTATTTTTTGAGTTTGACCTATTTGTTCATAACCTAGAATTAGATAATGGAATCACCTAGTGTGGTGACTTCATTGGTTGTCAAAATAATTGATAGGGCAAGGCCTAAGTTCAAGAAACACCCATTCAAATTGATGGAAGATGATCCAAATGGAGCATTTTCATCTGTAGCGTATGACGTGTTGCATGTTGAAGACATTAGGGCATATATCCATTGCAATATTGAGGAGCTTGGGAATGTTGAAATGCCAACTCTGTACACCAAGAACATGATAGAGGGTATGTGAAACCTTAAACCCGATTGCAAATCTTTGCAAGACAAGGGTTTCATTCAATTTGTGAACTTTCTAGTTTTCAATGAACCCGAATGGGTTAGGTACATTTTGAGAAGGGTCCATGATGAATTCTTATGGCTTGATAAACTGTACAAGATCACCAAGCAAGCAATCCAAGCGGTAACATGTTTGAATGCAACTGGTGAAGTTCTCGGTCTAGGGAACGTGAAGAACATGATAGTGACAGAGGTAGCCCATTCCTAGCATGATAGAAGATCGATGACAATCAGTAACATTGTTGAGTATGATGTCAGAGTTGCATCCATGGTGATAGGATATAAGGTATATCAATCTAGCAAATAAAACTCAGTCTCTGGTACAACAATATATGTTTCTTATCAAATTCTTAAGGAGGACAAGTTGTATGATCTATGTGGAGTACTTTTGGGTGAACTAATGAGAAATATAAAGAAGATAAAGCAAGATAAGAAGCATGTTTTTAAGTTCGTTAGTTTGATTATATGTATAGCCTACTATTTCATGAGAGAGATCCTTGGTGTAGGCAAAGTACAATGGGCAGATGACAAACCTGTGGCGGTGCAGATCAAAGAAAACTTACAAGGATTAGGAGATGCACAAGCACATAAATCTATCCTATGGGGTTATTTCAAATCCTTCCAAGGCATGATATAGAATAGGGAAAGGACCTCGAAGGAAATTGTGGAGAAATATGAGGACACCATATGTTTCATGACAAAAATTGACCAATGCCTAGTGGAGGTCATTGAACCAAGGACAATGTGGATCATTCCTATGGCATATGAAGTTGATGAAAATACTCTTCATGCATATGCTCAACATATTTTAAGAAGCCGATGGATTAAAAGGATGAAAGATTTGGGACTTACAAGGAGAAAATTTTGAGCTTGCACTCCCAATTCACCAAGCCCAAAATGCAGAAGAGATTAAGGAAAGAAGTAGAGAAGCTTGCTAGAGACATGGGAATTATAAAGGAAGTAGTCTGCAGAGCCTAGGAGAAGAACATCTTAAAAGAGGAGGACATGGTCAAACCAAAGAAGACTAAATCGGTTACTCCTCCTAAGCCAAGGAAAATAAGGTCAGTATCTTCCTTCGATGCTCAAAATCCTATCCCTCCACCAAAGCCCCAATCCAAGTCATCTAGTGGAGCAGAGACGAGGAAGAAAGAGAAGCCATAAAGAGTCTACGTGACAACCACTATAGAAGAAGAGACTGAATCAAATAAAGAAGTTAGGAAAGTGAAGAAGATTTCTACTTCTTCCAGGGTAGTCAAGAAGCAACCATCTAGTGAAGGTCATCCAAACAAAAAGCCAAGAGTTGAAGCTGAGAAATCCGGCCTCTATCAAGCAAGAAGCCCAAGTTTGAGATTGATGAAGCTTTGAAGTCTAGTAAACTAGAAGGTAAATACACTATTGTGCCCCCCATCACACTAAGTCAGATAGTTGATACATGAGTAAAGGAAGGGAATTAGAAGCACGTATCTGAATGGTATGATAATTATGATGAGAATGGTAAAAGAACACTAGAAGAAGCCATTGTAGAATATATGAATGTATATAGTAAATCCTTCATATAATTATCATAAATGATTTCAAAGGGTTTATTATTAGATAGTTAAAATAATTGGAAGACAACTGAGAGGGGGGGTGAATCAGTAGTCATAGATTACCAGAACATTCACCAATTAAAACTATAATACCAAAAGATAAAACATTAATATCGAAATGCTTAAACCAAATATTGGAATAGAAGTTAAACCAATTAAGCATAAATAATCATCAGAGAATAAATACCATCCACATGACACCAAGATTTATACGTGGAAAACCCAGTAAACAAAAAAACCATGGTGGGAAGCCTACCCACAGTTAGATAATACTTCTAGAGTAAGTATGTGAATTACAGTTGAGGGTCCTGCACTTGCAAGATGTCCAATAGCCTAGAGCACACTGCTCATCACAAAAGGAGTCTCACCGACTACATAGAAATCCAGACTATAATTTGGAGAAAGGAATGAACTACAAAGATAACATCTCCTATGCCTGAGTACAATTCCAGCTAAGATCAATACCAGAGCACTAAATCCTCTTACATAAACCCAACTTGATCTCCAATGATCGACCAAAGCCTCTGCCTAAATGATATTATATTATTCACACATTATATTTCTATATCTCATGACTTATATATTTATCTACAATGAGATCTTACAATATATGTACAAATCCTCAACCATAAATAATCAGGTCAACCACTAAACAATAAACCAATTACATATTTACAAAACATGTCGTCCTAAGGCCAAAAAAATAATATCCAACTCATACGATATCCCAAAAACACATCGAGAGGTCCAATCCACATGTTACATTAAACTGGTCCATAACCTAGATCAACCGGGACCTAATATAGGTGCACACTCTAAAGCAATGATGTCTATTCACCAAGTCTCAAACATGATAGCCATTAGCATCCTGAATCCATACCAGAAGCTGCACCAACATCACTTATGCATATCATCAAATATCTTTATCAAAGCTCTATCGGTGAAACCCTCACCAGAACCACAAACCAAGCTTCCAAGAAAACATGATAGCATCCGATCACCAGACCAAAACCAACTTACTGAATATGAACATAAGTAGCATGCATAAGCCAATTCCATAACCAAATCATACCACAACATACTAGATCATGCCGGATCTAAACCAACCAGAAACCATACAACCTAACGGGACTAGAAGGGTGTCGGTAAAGCATCTAAAATAGATAATGTTGACATCAATGACAAAACATTAATGCAACACATAATCAATTCCTCCAAATGGCCAACAATCTCCCCCTTTGGCATTTATGGAAACACTAGATGTGAAAAACATCCAAGTGCCAATAAATGACAAACAAGTCTCCCCCAATGGAAGACAACCAACAATCTCCCACTCAAAGATATTGCAATGAAGTTCTAAAATAAAGACCAAACTCCCCCAGTGAATGATATCTCTATAAAGCTGCATTTTTAAGAACTATCTCTCCCCCTAATGTATACAACTCCTTAAGTTTTTCACATCAATATCTCCCCCCCTTTGACATCAATGCCAAAAATATGACATAAATATCAAAGAAAAAACATAAACCACTAAAACACAAAGCTAATTGCTCCCCCTAAGCAGTAGCATCCCCACATCAGTCCCAAAATGAATAATATTTTTGATAATTGATACGGGACTGATGCCAAATAATATCAATCAGTTCTCTATCGGAGGGGCAGAAACCCCTAACATGTATCTCAAGTACTCAAATTATTATTTAGGAAAAGGTTTAGTGAAAATATCTGCAATTTGTTCTTTAGTGTTCACATAAACCAGTCTAACTTCATTTTCTTCCACCTTCTCCTTCAAAAAGTTATACTTGATAGATATATGATTTGTCTTAGAGTGAAATACCGAATTCTTTGATATGTCAATAGCAATAGAGTTATCACAGTGAATAACTACTAGTCCAATGCAATGTACTTTGATATCCTTCAACATTTTCTTCATCCATAGAACCTGTGTACAATTAGTAGTAGCAACAACATACCCAGTTTCAACAATAGATAAAGAAGAACATGATTGCTTCTTGCTGATCCATGAAACCAATTTCTTTCCAAGAAAGAAAGCTCCACCGGAAGTACTTTTTTGGTCATCAACATCTCCAACCCAATCAAAATTTTTATATGCGCATAAAGTAAAGTCCTCATCCTTAGGGTACCACAAACCATATTCAGAAGTACCTTGCAAGTATCCAAAAATCCTTTTCACCACACTCATGATTTTATTTAGGATCACTCTGATATACAGATGCAATACAAATAGCATTCATTATGTCAGGCCTAGTCTGAGTTAATAAACCAGACCTCCAATCATAGATTTGTATCTTGTAGGATTTACCGATTCAGAAACATCTTTCCTTGTCAATTTCTCACTTGTAACCATAGGAGTACTTACTGGTTTAGAGTCTCCCATACCAAATTTCTTCAATAATTCCCTAGCATACTTAGTTTGACAGATGAAAATACCTTTGTCAGTCTGAGTAATCTGCAAACCTAAGAAAAATGTCATTTCCCCAATCATAAACATCAAATTCTTTCTCCATATTCTTAGAAAATTCCATGCATAAATTATCTTCACCTCCAAAAATAATGTCATCAACAAATACTTCCATAATCAGTATATCATCATCAGTGATCTTATAATATAAATTATTGTCAACATTACCCTTAGTAAAACCAAGCTTCAAAAGATATTTATCCAACCTTGCATACCAAGCTCTAGGTGCCTATTTCAATCCATATAAAGCTTTCCTTAACCTGCAAACCATGTTTGTGTCATCTGAAAGTGAAAAACCACCAGGTTGCTCAATATAAACTTCCTCATCAAGATCCCCATTCAAAAATGCACACTTAACATCCATCTGATAAACCTTGTAGTTATTATGGGTAGCATAGACAAGAAATAATCTTATAGATTCAATCCTAGCTACAGGTACAAAAGTCTCTTCATAATCAATTCCTTCCTTATGAGAATATCCTTTAGAAACCAATGTAGCCTTATTCCTTACAAATTGTCCATCCTCATTCAATTTATTCCTAAAAACCCATTTAGTTCCAATAACATTCTTATTTTTAGGCCGGGGAACTAAATTCCATGTGTTATTCTTCTCAATCTGATCCAATTCTTCTTCCATAGCTTTCAACCAATATTCATCTTTACATGCTTCAATCACTGATACCGGTTCAACTTGAGAAATTAAACATACCTCATTATTTTCCAATCTTCTTCTTGTCATCACTCAATTGTTCTTATCCCCAATGATTTGATCTTCAAAATGATTCAATCTCACATACCTAGGAGTCTTCTGACTCGCTGTTCCTCTTCCCGATTCTTCAGTTACTATTGAGTTTTTTGATACTGTCAGAGTAACTGGTTCAATACTCTGTTCCAATAAAGGTACTACCGGTTCAGATATAATCATTTCCACTGCCGGTTGTTTCTCATAAATTCTGATTTGACTTCTATTTAGCTCATTCCCCTTGACATTAACACTCTCCACAATTCTTTGCAATCTCTTGTTATAACATCTATATGCCTTGATTTCATTAGAATAACCAAGAAATGTGACTTTATCACATCTAGGATCAAATTTTCCAATGATATCACCTCTCCTGATATAACATTTACTACCAAAGATTTTGAAATACTTAACTATAGCTGTATTTCCAAACCATAATTTATAAGGTGTCTTACCAGTTTCTTCTTTGATATGTACTCTATTGAATGTATAGACCACTATGCTCACTGCTTCTCTCCAGTAGATATGAGGTATACTATCTTCCATCATCATTGTTCTAGCAACATCCAAGATAGTTTTGTTCTTCCTTTCCACAACTCCATTTTGTTGTGGTGTCCGGGGAGCAAAAAATTGTCTCCTTATACTATGCTTCTCACAAAAGTTATTAAACTCACTGGATGTGAATTCTCCACCCTAATCTGACCTCAAACATTTAATCTTCAATCCTGTCTCACTTTCCACTTTAAACTTAAAGATTTTAAACTTTTCAAAAGCCTCAGATTTCTTCCTTATAAAAGTAACCCACATCATTCTAGAATAATCATCAATGATTAGCATAAAATATCCATCACCTTGAAATTTTTTAACTCTAGCAAGGCCACACAAATGAGTATGAATAATATCAAGAACATCATTATATTTATCTTGTATACTCTTAAAAGAGGTTCTGACCTGTTTACCCATTTGACATTCTTTACATACCAGATTATAGGGCTTCACAATCTTAGGTATATCTCTAACTGCCCTAGTTGAACTGATCTTTACAATGCAATCAAAATTCACATGACATAGCCATTTATGCCATAGCCAACTCTCATCAATTTGTGCAATCAAACATGTCATCTTACCGAAATTCAAATGAAATATATTACCTTTTGTTTGTGTATTGGTTGCAATCTCCAAACCAGATCTATTAATGATTTTGCATTTTCCATCCTTGAACTGTAATTAAAATCCCTTATCCACCAATTATCCTACACTCAAAATATTATGCTTCAAACCTTCAAAAAAATAAACATTATCAGTATTGTGCTTACCATCTAATGATATAGTTCCTTTTCCTTTGATCATACATGCTTTTTCATCTCCAAATCTAACAAGACTACCATCAAATTCTTGCAAAGATAGAAACTTCCCTTTATCTCTAGTCAAATGATGTGAACATCGACTATCAATTACCCATTCATCCTTGTTTTCAATTTTAGCAGCAAGTGTCTTCTCTTTGGGTACATTCTCTTCCAATGCCAGAACATCTTTCTTGATAGCCAGGAACACCCATTCCTTCCCATTACTGAAACCACTAGCAGAGTCTTCTGTCGGTTCATCATCAGAGTTAGTAATACCTTCCTCGTCCACTATGTAGCATTATTTGTCTCTATTTTTCCTATACTTATACTTGTTCTGATATGCAGGGTTAGGTTTAAAAGATCTTCTCACTCTTTCTTCAAATCTTGAATTCCTTTCAGGACATATAGATACAAAATGACCAATCTTATTACATGCAAAACATTTAAAAGGTACTTTTCCTTCATACTTACTTCATATCGGTCCTTTAGGTACTCTTCTAGAAAATAGTGCTTCAAGTTTCTCAAACTCATCATCTTCTCTCTTCATATCATCCCATTCCTTTGCATATAAGGCTTTCTAATCTTGCTTACCGGTTGATGATGTAGATGCATGAAAAGCCAGTTCAGACTTCACAGCTCTAGAAGGTCTAGATGAACTTGAACTGTTAGTCACCATAGGATCTTGCTCAAATAGTTAAGCTTTTTGCAGAGAGGACCAGAGGTCTGATACCAATTGTTAGACAATTCAAATAACTAGAAGACAACTGAGAGGGGGGGGTGTGAGTCAGTTGTCACAAATTACTAGAACATTTTAGCAATTAAAACTTTAATATCGGAACCCAAAACATTAATACCGAAATACTTAAACCAAATACTAGAATAGCAGTTAAACCAATTAAGCATAAACAATGATTAGAGAATAAATACCATCCACATGACACCAAGATTTATACATGAAAAACTTGGTAAAGGTAAAAACCATGGTGGGAAGCCTACCCAGAGTCAGATAATACTTCTGCAGTAAGTATGTGAATTACAATTGAGGGGCCTGCACTTGTAGGAAGGACAACAACCTAGAGCAGACTGCTCATCACAAAAGGAGTCTCATTGACTACATAGAAATCCAGACTACAATCCGAAGAAAGGAATGAAGTGCAAAGATAGCATCTCCTTTTCTCGAGTACAGTTCTAGTTAAGCTCAATACCGGAGGACTAAATCCTCTTACATAAACCCAACATGATCTCCAATGATCGACCAAATCCTCTACTTGAATGATATTACATTATTCGTACATTACATTTCTATATCCCATGACCTATATCTTTATCTACAATGAGATCTTATAATATATATACAAACCCTCAACCATAAATAATCAGGTCGAACACCAGACAATAAACTAATTACATAATTACAAAACATGTTGGCCTAAGGCCAAACAAATAATATCCAACTCATAAGATATCCTAGAAACACATTGAGAGGTCCAATCCACATGTTATATTAAACCGGTCAATAACCTAGATCAACCAGGACCCAATATAGGTCTACACGCTAAAGTAATGATATCCATTCACCAAGTATCGAACATGATCACCATCAACATCCTGAATCCATACCAGAAGCTGGACCAACACCACTTATGCATATCATCAAAGATCTTCATCAAATCTCTATCGGTGAAACCCTCACCGGAACTACAAACCAGGATTCCAAGCAAACAGAATAGCATCTAATCACCAGACCAAAACCAACTTACTGAATATGAACATGAGTAGCATGAATAAGCCAATTCCATAACAAAATCATACCAAAGCATACCGGATCATGCCGGATCCAAACCAACCAGAAACCATACAACCTATTGGGACTAGAAGGGTGCCGGTAAAGCATCCAAAACAACTAGTGTTGAGATCAATGACAAAACATCAATCCAACACATAATCAAATCCTCCAAATGACCAACATTTATATGAAATTTTGGATGCCATAAGGCATATGACTAGTCTAGAAGATGAGAGAATGAAAGAGTATGTATTGGTTAATTTGAGCTCAATAATTTCTAAGAGTGAAGTAGACATAATTCTTAAGATTGAAAAGGGTAAATTTAGAAGAAAAACCAGAGTTAATAGGATCATGTTTGGAAAGGTTAATGAAGTAGCTAAGGAAATAAAAAGAATTTTGAAGCAAGTTTTGGAAGAGAACCAGTATGAGACAAATTCGATGAAAGATGACACCCATCTAGAAGTGCATACATAGGATGATACTTCAATTCTGAAAGTACAGACCAAAGTTTTGGATGAGAAAACATATGAACAAGCTGCAGTTGCAGATGATACTGCTGATAATCAGAAGCTTACAAAATCTAGTGAAGCTGCTCAGAATCTTGTGATAACAACTACTAAATTAGAGAAGGCGGATGAGGAGGTTGGTGATGAAAAGAGAAAGGATGTAGAGAAAGGAGAAGATGCAATGAAGGAGAAGGATGGAGACAAGGTTGTACTGGTTTCAGCAGCAAGAGACATTGTGGACAAGGGTAACCATATTATCAGCGACATAGATCTCACCAAATGGCCTATAAATATTAACTCACTATCTCCTATCCAAGAACTCAATCTTGCAACACTTGCACAAGATAAAGCTAGTGAAGACTTATTGAAGTATCACTCTGAGTATAAAGAGCTCATATCCATGGCTACAAGTGTGTTGGGGAAAATTATACCATCTTTGAAGCAAGATATAGTAGACTCACCCTCCGGTAAGCTGAGGAGCATGCTAAAATCAATGTATTCTCATTTTGTATCTTTAGAGAAATCCATCGAAGGAGGGGTTCTTAGCCAATTCAATGCTATGTGATTAAGGACAATTTTGATAATGTTTGAAGGTGATAGGTCTAGTTTGATTGTTGGTATGAAGGCCATTCAAGAGGCACTAGACGAAGGAGGTAAAATATATAAGTCATGTCTTCTTTTGCCTAAGTTCACAATTGAGATTGATAAGAAGATCAAAGAATGCGAAGGGAAATTATAAGGTATCTTTCAATTTTATGCTCCCCAATCAACTTTTTCTAGTAATTATGAATCTTAGGTGATGGCTCTACTTGATAAAATCAAGAGCCTAAATCAGGAAAAAGATAGAGTAGTTGGTAGAGTGGGAGAACTAAGGAACTTAATAACTCCCTAGTTGGAAACTTTGCTTAGTAGTCAACAAGATAATTTCAATGCTCTGAATAAGAGTGTTCCTTCAGATATTAGAGGAACTAATATGCATGCCTATCTATTTAGTGCTCTTATTAACATTTTGGAGAACCTTAAGAAAGGTTGGGATGACCACTTGCAGTCTTCAAAGACCATTTTTGTAGACATTTTTAAATTTTTGTAAGTTATTGAGTAACCCTTGTACATAAATTATGGAAGATACCTACCTTTTCCATTGATGTCAAAGGAGGAGAGAGAGGAATGAAAATGGTGTATATTCTCAAGGGGAGCTTATTGAGTTGTTACATTTTTCCAGTTTTGAATTTTTGCAGTTACATTTTTCTAGTTTTAAATTTTTGCAGTGTATGTCAGTTTTGATCTAACAATGTCATTTTCATCAATTGTTGCCATGAATGCCAAAGGGGGAGATTGTTAGCAAGAGACACTGTATTGGTTGAGTTAAGTTCTTAAGGAATGTTTTGGGGTTGTCATTGATGGCAACTCAGATGAGAAATCATATCCGATATATGCAAAATTATTCTACTAGAAGTTTGATATCCATTTTGCTTAAGTCTGGAAGGTGGAATATAGTATGCGACAAAGTATGAGTACTTAATTTTGGTTGAATATTTTTTGTTGTAGTGGAAGAGTTAGGTGATTGGATGTTTGAGACAACTTAATTTGCAATCTTAGCCTATGGTATTGATTCTTGTGCAATAAAGAAGATCCAGTATTCGATATTTAAGGAAGAACATGGTTATTTTGGTAATTACTGATGAAGCATGTTATACGGAATATTTGGGATGATTTCGGTGATTGGTTTTGAGTTTGAGGTGGTCAAGCTCTAATGCTTGCCAAAATACCCTAGAGAAACTAAACATCTAACAAGCAAATGAAGATAGTTAATTTTTTTTACATCTAATAAAACCTAATGCAACACATAACATCTCCATCTAATTATATTCATTAACCAATTGACTAATATGAACATACATCATTGCTCTTTTCATCTAATAACGCAAGAGGAAATAACATAACATCATTAACCTTTCCCTAGGGTACTTCAACATCATTACTTAATTCACCACCATAATAACATACTACACACATGATAGGCATATTTCATCTTGATTTAATGCATCATATTTTAATTCTTTACCCAAGAGATATGCAACCTACTAATTTCCTTACTACCAATGCATCTATATGAATCATCCATCTTCACTAGATCTAATTAACATCTTCTTACATAATCATTTCTTATCTACGAATATTCCTCTTTCAAGATTAACTTACATTCTAACTTGCTTCCTAACATTCCATAGAATAATACAACTGAACTACAATGCAAATCCATTTCTATTCCAACCGTAATCCACTTTGTTCCCATGATTCATAAGATTGCATCTCTAATATAGTACAATTTCATTCCTAAAGTTTCATTACAAATATGACTTAATTCTAATTCCATATATAATTCATCTTATAAATAGAATTACATTAAATACATCATGAGAATAACTCTTTCTACTACAAGAATCCATCTACTATATACATGAATATTACATTACATGCATTCCATCTTATTCATTACATAAATTTGCTACAAGGTACATCTTGTTGGCATTTTTGTTTATTTATGTTGTGATTGTCATTGATGGACACACACTTGTATTGAGATCCCCTTTATATGTATAAGCTTGTGCTCAACCGGTATTTGTTCCAACTGGTATGTTGTATTCTAGTCTTTAGACTAGTGGTGATTTTGCAGAATGTGTTTCTCGGTCTGAAGCGGCATGTCAACCCCAAGCGGTTCGTAGAGCCCAAGGGGTACGAGGGAGCAAAGTGGCACAACACATTCTTACCAGTCTTCATTTTTGTCAAACCAGCAATCGGTATTTTGTATGAACCGGTAATACTCTGTGATGAGTTACCAACCGGCATTTTGTGATGAGTTACCAATCCACCGATTGTTTGACGGTGACGACACATTGATGGTGCTTTTTGTGTCGTGTTATTGAGTATGTCTAGATTCATTAAACCTAGGAAATTGTAATGTAATCCTATTGGACCGACATGAAATCAGATTCCTTTAAAAGGACATCATGTCTAGGGTTTTAAGTTGTTGCTAAAAGGGTTAATGTCATGCTAGGGTTTAAGGTGGTTGTTGAATGGTTGTAAGAATGATCTTATCTGAGAAGATCAAGTTGTAACTGAGAGAGAGAGAGAAGACTAAAGTAATGCTGGAATGCATTAGCTATGAGCAATACTGGATCTAATCAAGCAGTTTGTGCTATTAGATAGATCAAACACTTGTTGATTACTCACATCTTTGACAAGTATGTAGCCCTTAACTGAGTAGGCCTCAAAGCCTTTGTAAAATCCTCTAACAAGGTGGTTCACACCTGTGAATCTAAAATCCTCTAACAAGGTAGTCTTTAATCGGACTTATCTCCTAATAGAGATTGAGATTCCTAACAGGATCTGTTCTAGTGAAGAACATTGTAAGACCTTAACCAGTCTGGTTTCTATTCTGCAGATAGTGACTTGTGAGTTCCATCTCACCGTGGTTTTTCCCAGTTGGGTTTCCATGTCAAATATCTTGTGTTATGGTTGTATTGCTTTTGTGGGTGAATGCATTATTCACATTTTGGTTTGCATGTGTGGTAACCGGTCTGACTATTAGACTGCTTTACCAGTTTATCTTTAGATTGTGTAAGTGTTTTAGTGCATTGATTTTTGGCATACTAATTCACCCCCCCCCCCCCCCCCCTCTTAGTATTCATCAATTGGTATCTGAGCCTACCTTTCTATAAGTTTAACCACTTGGAAAGAGATATGGGGGAATACACCATGAGGGAACTTACTCAATGGCTCACTAAGTCTAAGCAAGCCTATGATGATCTTATGGTCAAATACAAGACATCTCAAGCAAAAAGGAGAGAACATGCAGAAAAGCTGATGGAGCTATCTAAAAGTAGTTTTGAAGATGAAGCTAATATGGAAGCCATGATAGCTGAAGTAAAAAAGTTGAATGAATCAAACTCCAACCTGAGAAAGGAGTTAGAAGGACTGACTATTCGGTTTAGTCAAGAGCTTGAGAACAAGAGAAAAGCTGAAGATCGGATAAAGGATAGAGATCATGAGATCTCCAAGTTGAAACAAGAGATTAGTGCACTGACTGCTCGCCTTCATGAGAGCAGAATGGAAAAGGAAGACATGCAAGAAGAACTGAACTTAGCCATCTTGGAAAATACAAGTCTAATGGAGACAAACACTGCTATTTCCAAAGAACTCTCTGAGTCAAAGGAAATACTTGCTAAGTTTGACAAAAGTACTGTCAAGCTAGAGCAAAAGCTTGAGTCATCTAGACCGGCAAAGAATACCAATGGTCTTGGTTTCTCTGGACATAAGGAAGGAGAATCCTCAGGAACAAATGCTGAAGCATCAAAGAAGAAACCAACACTCAAAGGAGAAGGTAAGCAAAAATTCAAACCTGTTTTCTTTAACTATCTTAAAGAAGGACACACTGCCAATGTATGTAGGAGCAAAGCCTACAATAATTTTCCATATTTTATCAACAATGTACCTAGATCCAATAAGTTCAATGGTCATTGTTATGCATGCAACAAGTTTGGGTATAAAGCATTTGAATGTAGGTTTGTGATGGATAACACTAGAAGATATCCTCAAAGGACCCAAGGAATTGGTCCTAAACCTTTTGTGAACCGGAACCACAATCGGTTTAATGTCTTCAATCATCAGTCGAGAAGCGGTGGCCATCAAGCGGAAACCGGATGGAGAGAAAATTGTATGATCTATCATGGTCATGGTCACACTATTGCAACATGCAGAAGGAAGAATGGAAACATGTAGAATGGACCTTGGAGAGCACCTGGACTTGTTTTCTATCACTGCAACAAACCAGGTCACATTGCAAGATTCTGCAGAAGCAGAAAAAGTATATCTGATGATATACCAGTCACTCAGGAAGGAGAAATCGATGTTGAAACAATTCAAATGGACATGAACAAAACAAGGAGGAAGAAACCAACAATGTCGAAAGAGGAACCATTTTCTGCACCTAGTGTGGAAATATCGGAACCAACAAACTAAGCCTCAAAGGCTTAGGGGGAGCAAATGGCGAAATGCTTTTGAACCCCCGGTTTACATCGATAAAAGACCTTAACTAGTATGCGATACCTATCGCTTGGCAGAAGATCAAAAATGGTAAAAAGGCAAATTAGGGTTTACGCCCTAATAGAGGAGCATTAATGACGGTAGGTGAGAGACATGTATAAATGCATTTTTCAAATCATTTCTCACTATCTGTTTTCGAGCGAAGAAAAGTTTTCAAGTGCAGAGTGAAGAAAAGGCGATTTGAGCTAAGATTTCAAGAAATTGATAAACCTTGAAAGAGATTCAAATCTAGTTTGTAAGTGGTAGTGGAGAGCACAAAGCGGTGATTTGGCAATCGATAGAGAGTGGAGTGAAGCAAAATTAGGAAGCCCTAAATTCGCGTTTGAAAAGGTATTTTTTGTGTTCTTGAAATACTCTACAATGGCTTCCGCATCTCATACCAGTTCGAGTACATCCATAGAGTCGGAAAGTTTTATTCAGAGGAAGTCCAAATATAATGCTTTATCACAAGTTCCGGCTGGAGTCATAGTTGAAGAGGGAATTTCTGATTTTATAGATTGCAAAATAGAAGACCTAGGGTCTTTAGCTATTCACACTCAGTTAGGTCTATTTTGCGGCAAGGACAAAAAGATCAAACTGGAGTTTAGTATCTTAGAGAAGAAGAAATTCCATAATGCAGTATATTTTCTAGAAGATTTCACGGAGGATCACATCAGAATTATTTTGAGCAGAGTCCACGATGACAAGATATACCTGGAGAGGACGCATGATATTATGCCTTAGGCAATTCATGCAATCACTGGTTTTTGCAACACACGGGAAGTGCCAGCCCTGAGAAAGATGAGCAAAATCGAAATAGCCAAGCTCACTGGTTCAACTAGTGATTCATGGGGTATGATAGTTAATCCTATCAAGGATGATCTGGTGAAATATGCCTACATGGTGATAGGCTACAAAATGTTTTCAGCTAGCAAGATTAATTCTATATCTGCTGCAGCGGTAAATGTCGCTTACCAGATGATAAAAGAGGATGCATCTTTTGACTTATGCACCGGTATGCAGAGGCAACTCCTGTTGAATCTAAAGGCAATCAAACAGGACAATGCACTGAGATTTAAGTTTGGACAACTACTGGTAGGGTTGTTCTTCTATTTCCAAGGCTACTTTCCTGGAGTAGGAGATGTCCAGTGGTCTCCTGACCAACCGGTAACTAAACAGATAAAGGAAAGCGTTCAAGCCATTGGAACCGGCTGCCCTGAAGTACTGAACAAATATTTTGATGAGTTTAGAAGAAAGATTAGTCAGAGGTTAAGAATCTTAGGTGACATAGTGAAGAAATACAAAGATGACATCTGTTTCACCATTCAGGTGGACAAATGTTTAATGGAGGTTGTTGAGCCTAGAATGGAGGAAGTAGAGCCAATGGGCTATGAAGCTATGTATGACATGCTAGAAGGGTATGCCTCAACCCTTATTGCCTTGCCTCTTGATCCAAAGGATAAGAGGACCAAAACCTACTTGGAGAGGATTGCACCAGCTGAAGAACCATCAATCAAGAAAGGAAAAGAACCAGCAGCAAAGAAAGCCAAGGCAGTGCCTGTAGCATCGGCATCGGCTACCATTGCGACTCCAAGAGTGACCAAGCGGTCATCGGTAAAGAAGAAACCAGAGGTAACACCAGCAAAAGTCTTCGAAAGAAAGAGAAAGACTAAGACAAATGAACTGGACTCTGAAGAAACCGAGTCTGATGAAAAGCCAAAGAAGGCCCGACAAACAAAGAAGATGAAGAAGAATGAACCGGCAGCATCCTCACCGGTAAATATTAACATCTCCTCATACAAACCTTTGACACATTTTCAAAGGATAGTTAAGAATATTAGGAGAAAATTACTTCATGATCTAGTAGATTACTATGATGATTTCAGTGATAAGGAGAAGGAGGAAATACTACAGGAAATCATTGTTTATTTGTGCAAGAATGACCGGTCGCCATCAAAGATTAAATCTCAGACAATGGCTTCCTTATTTAAAGCATTAGATAATAAATGACGCATTGCCATTGAAAAGGAACATGAGATTAGGGAGAAATTCTTTTCACAATACTTTCCTGAACTCTCAAATTTAGAATTGTTTGATGTATTGGATCAAAATAAAGGTCTCTTCTTCACAAGGAGAAGAAGACATTGGTTGTTGGAGGGGAGAATTGATGATGTGGAAAAAGACACTCATCAGCACATGAATCATGTCATTCTAGCTCACAAAGCACAAATGGCCAACCTCCAAGCGGAAAAAGAACCGGTTATTTCCAAACCGAATGAGGTTTTTGATGAGGAAGGAAACCTGGTGGAAGAACCAATCGACACCATCGATGTCGATGCCCTAGATGTAGAAGATGTCACTCTAGACATACCTTCTGAGGGAACTGAACAGGGGCAACAAGTAGAACAAGGCGGTGAATAGGCTAAGGACACACAGGAAGCGGCAAAGGAATAGGAAGAGAAGAAGAAGAGGGATGAAGATGAGAAAAAGGAGAAAGAGGAAGAGAAGAGAAAAGAGGAAGAGGAGAAATGAAAAGATGAAGAAAAGAAGAAGCAAGAAGATGATAGGAAGAAGAAAGAAGAAGAGGATAAGGAAGAAAAGAGAAAGAAGGAAGAAGAAGAGAAGAAGAAGAAGGAAGAGGAAGAGAAGAAGAAGAAGGAAGAGGAAGAACAAAAAAAGAAGGAAGAGGAAGCACAAAAGAAGAAGGAAGAGGAAGCAAAGAAGAAGGAAGAAGCAGAGAAGAAGAAGAAAGAAGAGGAAGACAAGAAGAAGATGGAAGAGGAAGAGAAGAAAAAGAGAGAAGAGAAAAAGAAAGAAGAGAAGGAGAGGAAAAAGAAGGAAGGAGTAGACAAGATAGTTGAAGCAATGAAGAGCACACAGATGGAGACTCCTAAGGCAACTGGGAGCCAAGCCAAATCGACTACTATCTCGAGTCCTATTGATCTCCAATCTGCAAGTGAGTTTGAGCTTATGCAGAGCATCAAGGTTTCCCAAGAGCACCTTGAAGTCATTCACAGGAAAAAGGAACAAGACATAATTCAGGCGGCTGTAGACACCCTTACCGGTTTAATCCCCGGTACTAATCTTCCTGACACTGAATCATCACTAGCACAACTCAAACTTCTATGTACTGTAGTGGATGATCAGGTACAGAGTCTGGAAGAAGTAGCATAGGCCAATGTCAAGAAAGAGCACCAAAAGGCTCTTAATGTTGCTCTAGTGAAAAAGATGAATGAGCTTAGGACTGAACTATTGAAAGATCAAAAGGACATAAGGAGTGCCTTGGATGAGGGAAACTTACTACTCAACAAAATTTGTCAACCTCATCTGTTCTGTGACGATGTGCTAGCCAAGAAGCAAAAGCTTCAAACGGACTTACATTCCTACTTGGGCACATTTAAGACACCTTATGATTCCTTTGCAGCATATGGGCAAACCATTCACTAGTTTCAGATCCAGTTAGCCAAGATGGAGCAAGAGATCAGTACACGGTGTAGGGATTTGTAGGAGCTTCAACTGGTTTTACTTCCATGACTGCAAATTCTTCAGAAGTGTTATCTAAGCCTGGATGCCCTGACAGTCACTCAGGAACTGAGCATAGTAGATGCCATGGAGGAATAGGTATCCCAGATGTAGACAGAGAAGGAAGTGGAAACCTCCCTACTTGAGTCCTGGTCTCTATCCATGAAACAATTTTTGCAGGACTATAAATCGGTTTTTGACAAGTATTATTCATTATTGTCATAAACTCTTTTATATATATATGGAAACAGGGTTATTCAGCGGTACTTTGTCATTGTTGGCAAAGGGGGAGAAGTATCTGGTTTTTGGTTTTAAAATTTTGATCTTTTGACATAGGGGGAGAAGTATCTGGTTTTGACATTTTGATATATGCTTTGATATATGCTATATGCTCTGATGTCTCAATGATTATGCTCTGTATGCAAAATTTCTATACACTGTGTTGATTAAGGGATAGTGTATATGCTTAGGGGGAGCAATTTTGTTAATGGCAAGTTTTTGTTGTAAAACACTTAGATGTCAAAATTTTATTTTCCTAAGTGTTGCCATCAATGCCAAAGGGGGAGATTGTTGGCATTTTTGTTTATTTATGTTGTGATTGTCATTGATGGACACACACTTGTATTGAGATCCCCTTTATATGTATAAGCTTGTGCTCAATCAGTATTTGTTCCAACCGGTATGTTGTATTCTAGTCTTTAGACTAGTGGTGATTTTGCAGAATGTGTTTCCCAGTCTGAAGCGGCATGTTGACCCCAAGCAGCTCATAGAGCCCAAGCGGTACGAGGGAGCAAAGCGGCACAACAAATTCTTACTAGTCTTCATTTTTGTCAAACCGACAACCGGTATTCTGTATGAACCGGTAATACTCTGTGATGAGTTACCAACCGACATTTTGTGATGAGTTACCAATCCACCGATTGTTTGACGGTGCCAACACATTGACAGTGCTTTTTGTGTCGTGTTATTGAGTATGTCTAGATTCATTGAACCTAGGAAATTGTAATGTAATCCTATTGGACCGACATGAAATTAGATTCCTTTAAAAGGACATCATGTCTAGGGTTTTAAGTTGTTGCTAAAAGGGTTAATGTCATGCTAGGGTTTAAGGTGGTTGTTGAATGGTTGTAAGAATGATCTTATCTGAGAAGATCAAGTTGTAACCGAGAGAGAGAGAGAGAGAGAGAGAGAGAGAGAGAGAGAGAGAGAGAGAGAGAGAGAGAGAGAGAGAGAGAGAGAGAGAGATGACTGAAGTAATGCTGGAATACATTAGCTGTGAGCAATACTGGATCTAATCAAGCAGTTTGTGCTATTAGATAGATCAAACACTTGTTGATTACTCACATCTTTGACAAGTCTGTAGCCCTTAACCGGGTAGGCCTCAAAGCCTTTGTAAAATCCTCTAACAAGGTGGTTCACACTTGTGAATCTAAAATCCTCTAACAAGGTAGTCTTTAATCGGACTTATCTCCTAATAGAGATTGAGATTCCTAACAGGATCTGTTCTGGTGAAGAACATTGTAAGACCTTAACCGGTTTGGTTTCTATTCTGCAAATAGTGACTTGTGAGTTCCATCTCACCGTGGTTTTTCCCAGTTGGGTTTCCACGTCAAATATCTTGTGTTATGGTTGTATTGCTTTTGTGGGTGAATGCATTATTCGTATTTTGGTTTGCATGTGTGGTAACCGGTCTGACTGTTAGACTGCTTTACCAGTTTATCTTTAGACTGTGTAAGTGTTTTAGTGCATTGATTTTTGGCATACTAATAATCCACATCCACACAAGAAGAATCCAAGAGAACATCCCAATGGCTAAAAAGCACCAACCTACCAACCATGTGGAACCAAAGGAGCCACCCCCACATGCTAGGAGATGACACAAGGTCCCAACACACACTCTAAACCTAAGCTGACACCTTAACCAAAGAGACTAACCACATAAGGACTCTCATGCAATAACTCACACAATACAAAAAGAATGAACTCCTTGAGGCATATAATTCATCATGACATAAATGCATTCAATAAGCATAATCATAAATCATAAAGGGGAAACACATGTAGGAGTGGAGTGTCATCACATGCCATCCTCAAAACATAATAACATAAGGCACTAGCCTGATGGACATGTGGAGCCATCTCAACCTATGAGAGACTAAGGGAGATTAACTTACCTTCTTCACGGCCTTCTCATGCTTATCCTAAAACATCCTCCCTAGGACTAATTCATGAGGCTCAAATTAATTTATCATCTTATTTTTTAATCTAGCTACCTAACCCATCAATTATTAGGTTATCACTTATTTACAAATCATGGAAAACTCCAATGTGCCTTGGTGGTCTAAACTTCATGCATTCTTACAAGGAACCTCATGCAATTCTATCTCTCGTGACCCCAATCATCACAAGGAAGCCCACTCCCCCTACCATGGTCCAACAATAAACCACAAGAGGCTCTAACCAAAATAAAACATGAAAATAACACTCAATGCAGCCAATAACTTCCACACATACTCTCATGACATATGCAAGGCTACAACAACACCAAATATAACAAAATGAGCCTCTTGGCCAATGAAATACAAGGCATAACAAGCCACCAAATCTTGTTGGTATTATGGATGACTTCATCATGTGTTGCATTGGTTTTGTCATTGATGTCAACACTTGTCTTCTTGGAGGTCTACATTGTTGATTTGGAACTCTGATTATATTGGTTGATTTTTAAAACCGACATATTGCGTTCACTGACATGGTTAGTGGCATATGCACAGTCATCGATATATGCTTCACCGATGGGTTATATTGTTCACCGACATTGATGATAACTTAGTATTATCTGGAGATCATTTGGTTATGTCGAAGATGTGGATTGGATGTTTGGATCTGGTGTTTTTCTTATTGGTCTAATTGGGTTGACATATTTTCATTTATTGGGAGATAAGTCTAGGTTATGGACTGGTACATGATATCTATTCCAGATCAGCATGACACGTCTTGGAAATGGTTTATTGATTGGATAATGTGGTAAATGTATTGAGCTGACATATTATATCACATCAAGACTTATTTGGAATTTATTTAACTGTAATATCTTTAGTGAGCCGACCTTAACATTAGGTCTTAGGTTTTGTATAAATGATTGTAAGATCTTATTGAAGATCAATCATGATGAGTGTGTGCGAATATTGAAGAGCGAAAATAAGTAGATCCTTGTGCGAATCACACAGACATTATCTGAAGGTTGAAGGAAAGGTTATGAAGGTGTTTGACACTCACGGTCAGAGCTTAAACTGGTACTGAATCCAACATTGCAAATGGTATTCTGAAGTAGTACATTGTTATTGGATTTAACCATCCAATTATAGTCAGTGTGACTCCTATTTTGTGATTGAGTAGTGAGCTCTAGGCGGTTGGCCTTTCTGCATGTGCAGACCCCATTTGTATACACTTACTATCTGCAGTAGTATCATCTGATTGTGGGTAAGGTTTCCTACCATAGTTTTTCCCCTTACAGGGTTTCCACGTCAAAATCTCTATGTCATGTGTTATGGATGTTGTTTCTCTTTCTGTTTCATGCATTAAGTTATATTGGTACTGCTATAACTGTTAAACTATTTTACTGGCATTAAAGTTTATTTTACTGACACTAAGTTTCAAGTTAGATTAATTGGTTTTGATTTGTAATTCATTGACAACTGGTTCACAACTGATTCACCCCTTCCCCCTCTCAATTGTCCTTCCCGGTTCCTAATAAATCTGCCAACAGATAAGAAGATAACATCACAATAAGGCCAACTCACTTGCTGGTCCAAAACAATATTATAATCATCTTAAATAACCATGGCTTATCAACATGAAGAGAGTCTAAATTATCCACAAAGACATGGTGAGGTAAAAATACATTAAACCATCAAAATACATCATAACTAATCAAACCCCAAATTGGAAAATATTAGCAGACCTCAATAAATCCTCTGGTACAAAAATCAACTCGGGACAATAGCTTAAAAATGACCAAAACTGAGAAAATACAAAATACAGACAGTTTAGCACTTTTATCCCATAGAACAATGCTTCTATCAAATATAACAACGCTTTCATCTCATAGGACAACGCAAACATTTCCAGATTCGCCCATATATCTTTTAAGATAGCACATGCATTCCCATATTCACACTTACATCTTCTGAGACAACGCTTATGCTGTGCAAAATAGTGCAAACACAATACAAAACAACACATTTACATATTTAGACAACGCATTTGCTGAAACAATGCATTTACACAAATCACACAGAAAACTCAGAAATCTTGCAGGTAAAATATAAAAATCCAGACTTAACCAAAGGGCTTGAAAAATAAATGAATGGTGACGCCCAAAACAAGCAATATTAAGGTATAAACAAGGTAAATTAATTCTAACTGTAAACCAAGATCCAACCAAATTTTCTTCACGACAATACGTATACATAACCACTTCAAACTCATAGAATAACCAATGAAACCAAATCCAAACACCTTCAAACTAAAAGACTCACAAAGGGGAAAAATCCATTCAAATTTCCATACAAAACAAAAGATTCAACAACCCAAGCTCATACAAAATTTTATAGAGACGTGAAATGACATCCTTAGACAAATAGAAATATTATTCCCAACAACTATATAAAATCAAAAATAACAAAGTTTCCTTCCCCAAATATTAATCTCCAAATAATATTAAAACTATAGAATAACATAATATTTCAACCCATCTCCCAAAAACACTGTACAGACACGAAGCACACAAAAAACCCATTAAAATAAAAATGCAAAAGTAAACGAACTCCAACCTGCAACATGAAGTGATGGCGTGAAGCTGAAGAAGAGCTCCCACAAAGCCAAGCCAAAATCCAACCAAGCTCCAGCCAAAACCAAGAGTAAAAATCCAAAGCCAAAAGAAAAATGCTTGCAGAAAAATTTCCAGAGAATAGCCAACCCGAAAACCATCATGGGAATGAAAATAAAAAACAACAATAATAAAAAACCCTAGCCTCAATCTCGGCCAATCAAAATATTCCATTTTAGAATATATTTTACCAACCCACCATATATTATAATTTATTCTCCCATTTTGAATTTGGCCAATGAGAGTAAAGGGTAGGTATAGTAAACATAAAATATATTTATCCAACAAAGTGGGAATGTTTTATTATTATTTTAATTTAATGTGTTCATACACCTCACTAGGGAAATAAAAAATCAAACTATTAAATAAACATAAACTATAAATAAATAATCGAAATGGGGATTAAAATTAAATAAACCAAAAGCTAATAAAATAAATTAAAGAACCTAATAAATATAAGATATCAAATAAATACTTAACCATAGAAAATCAAAAAAATAATTAAACAATCAAATACCATTAAAGATTAAATAACAAATATAAAATAAATATTAAACAACAATAAGGTTTACCAAATATTAAATAATCATAAAATCAATAAATGTTAATTATCAAATAAATATAAATGTCAAATAATTAAATATTCAAAACTAATAAATTAAATACATTATAATAAACATTACTAAATATAAAATCACACATCAAGAGCCACATAATTACTCTAACATAATCAAGTAAATCAACCGACATTAACCAGACTCACAACACCAAGAAGACCAAACTAACTAACTAACATGGTGAATTATGCCAAGACGCCGATGACTTACGGTGAACAACTTAGCCCTAGAGTATGTGAAGGGAACTCATGCCATCTCGAAACCACATAAGCCATTAGAAATAAAGACATTATCAGACCAGTGAAGCCAGGTGGAGTCAATGTCTGGTACCTGCAAAATCTTGCAACCACAAAATGATAATACAACATATACATATACATATATAGAACAAGCAAGTGATAGAGAATCACGACGACACATCTTGCTTGCAATGAGTGATGTGGAATCGTCCCTATCATGAAGACAGTAAAAAATAGTCAAACACATCTCATCAAATGTAATCATGAGGTATGGTTAGCGTAATCATAATCATCATCAAAACCATGATAAATCTAATCTATCAATAATCCATCACATAGTGAGCATATAAAATCCATTGAGTACATATATCATCAAATCACCTGATCAATAATGATAGTACCAACATCCATATAGATCATCAAAATAGCATATGTCCAATAGTGTCTAACATCAATAATAAGTAACTGAAGCACATGAGTAATCATCATCCAAATAATCAAATGTAGTCTAGATAAGTCTATCAAGCATAATAATAAAGTCAACTCTAGTCAAAATAGGTCAAATCAAGGCTAGACACTACATCCCCCCCTTTGCCCAGGCTTACTCTTGGAAGCCTGAGAAAAAATAGGGGTATAGCTCTCTCATCCATGTTGCATCCTCCCAAGTAGCTGAAGAATCATCAATTGGATCCCATTGGACCCTTACGTGCTCTACGCTCCAACCTCTGAGGGACATCTCTCTGTGCTGAAGAATGTGCATGGGCTCCATAGAAAGTTGTCCATCTTCGACCTATAAAGCATTTCAATCCAACACGCGAAATATCAGGATGATATAATCTCAAAACTGAAACACGAAAGACATCATGAATGCGGGACAAGCTAGGTAGCAAGGCAAGGCGATAAGCCATAGGACCAATCCACTCCAAAATCTCAAAAGGTCCAACAAATCGAGGCACTAGCTTAGAGCCTTTTTTGTAATGGATCAGACTCTTTTGCAGGTGAACTCTTAGAAATACCCTATCACCAACAGAAAATTGCCTGTCCACTTGATGAGCATCCGCATATTTCTTTTGTCTATCCTGTGTGGCCATCAAATGCTCTCCGATGTGAGCCACCTGCTCCTCCATATCCTGCAACATCTCTGATCCAATATGCACTCTGTCCTCTAACCGGTCCCAACTTAGGGGCATGCGACATGGTCTACCATATAGCGCATGATAAGGAGACATACCAATAGAGATGTGGTAACCATTATTATACGTAAACTCAACCAAATAGAGGTAATCCTCCCAACGAGACTGTTGATCCATCACATACATCATCAACATGTCCTCCGAAAACTCATTCACTCTCTCTGTCTGTCCATTTGTCTCGGGGTGATAAGTTGAACTAAAGTTCAACTGCCTACCCAAATCATGCTGAAGAGTTGTCTAGAATGCTGATTTGAATACTGGATCACGATCTGATATGATCCACCGAGGAATACCATGCAACCTCACAACTGCCTCCAAGAAAACTTGAGCTACTGTCGATGCTGTATATGAAGATCTGATCAGAGAAAGGTGTGCTACTTTGGTCAATCTATCTACAATGACCATAATAGCATCATGACAACGTGAAGACATGGGCAATCCAACTATAAAATCCATAGATATAATATCCCATTTCCATCCTAGAACCAAATGTGACTGTAATAATCCTGTGGGATGCTGATGTTCTACCTTCACTCGCTGACACTCTAGGCAACATGACACAAAATCTGGAATATCTCTCCTCATACCAGACCAATGATATACATGTCTCAAGTCTGCATGCATCTTCTTGACACTTGGATGTGTCGATTAAGGTACACGATCTACCTCTGACATGATAACATCTCAAAGATCGTCTGATGGTGGAACATAAATACGTCCCAAATGCCTAAGAAGTCCATCTAAATCCATTGAGTAACCCACATATCTGCCCTCAAGAGCTCTACCTGTAGCAACCTTTTCAATAATCTCCTAATACCATACATTTGAAGGAAGGGCACTAAGATTACAACTCCTCAAATCCACACTAAGAGACATTGCTGAAATCTCATGCCTCCTACGACTCAATACATTTGATATGACATTCTCCTTACCCTGAATGTATCTCACCTCAAAGTCGTACTCACATAAAAACTCCATCCAACACCTTTGTCTAGCATTTAGATTTGGTTGCATGAAGATATAATGCAAACTATGATGATCATTGTGCAACTCTAATCCATGTCCAAGAAGGAAGTGCCCCCATCTAACCAAAGCATGAACCACCACCGCTAACTCAAGATCATGGGTGGGATAATTCTGCTCATGATTCTTAAGTTTTCGGGACTCATACACAATCACACGACCATCTTGCATCAACATTGCTCCTAGACCCTCCAAAGAAGCATATGTAAACACCACAAAATTCCCCAAAGGATCTGGCACTGCTAAAATAGGTGCACTGGTCAAACGCTCCTTAAGGATCTGAAATGCTATCTCACACTGCTCTGTCCAGACAAACTTCTTCCCTTTTCTCTTAAGAGAAGTGATAGGATGAGCTATCCTAGAGAAATCCTAAACATATCTGTGATAATATCCTGCTATACCCATGAAACTGCGCACCTCTCCTACATTAGTGGGTGCTCGCCAATCGACAATTGCCTGAATCTTTGAGGGATCAACTATGATATTCTCTCCAAAAATCACATGACCAAGATATCTCACCTCTGTCTGGGAGAACTCACATTTTACCAAATTGACGTATAACTGATTCTTCCTAAGACACTGCGAAACCTACCTCACATGATCCTCATGCTCCTCAACTAATCTCAAATAAATCAAAATATCATCCAGAAATACCAATACAAATTTATCCAAATACAACCTGAATACGCCATTCATCAAGCTCATGAAAACTGAAGGTGCATTTGTGAGACCAAAAGGTACCACTATGAACTCATAGTGACCGTATCTAGTGCGAAAACTTGTGCGATGAATGTCCACCTCCTGAATCCTCAACTAGTGATACCCTAACTTAAGGTCAATATTAGAGAAGACCTTTGCATCCGTAATCTGATCAAACAAATCATCTATCTGAGGCAAGGGGTATTGGTTCTTCACCATCACCTTATTAATCTACCTGTAATCAATGCATAATAGAAGAGATCCATCCTTCTTCTTCACAAATAATACAAGTTCACACCAAGGGGACATACTAGGATGAATAAACCCCTCTTCCAACAACTCCTCCAACTGAACCCTCAACTTATTCAACTCTTGCATGGTCATCTGATAGGGAGCCTTAGAGATAGGCTCAACTCCTAGCACAAAATCAATCCTGAAATCTATATCTCGTTGAGGGGGCATACCTCAAATCGCACTAGGAAAAACATCTGCAAACTCTTGAAGAATAGGATGCTATTGCAATAAATCCTCCGAGCTAACTCCCTCATCCATATCCTTCACTCTAACTACAAACAACTGGCAACCCTTACGTATATACCTCTTCATCTACACAACGGAAATCATGTGAAGAGAGATAGGTCTCTAAATACCTACAATCTCCACACTCTTCCCACTATCATCCATCCACTGCACTCTCTTACCTCTACAATCTATCTGTGTTTGGTGAGATCCAAGCCAATCCATACCAAGAACCACATCATAAGATCCAAAGGACATAACACGAAGATCCACTGAAGTATGGCAAATCTCCTAAAACTAAAGGACAACTAAGCACAAGGTAATCCACTACCACTTTGGACCCCGTAGCTAACTCTACCTACCACCTATCATCTTGCTTTGTTGTATCAAGCCCACATCACTCTACTAGAAAGGAGAAATAAAAGAGTCTGACACTCCAGAATCAAATAACACTAAACAAGAGATACCACCTATCACACCTGATGTCTCTACAATGGTGGCCTAATTTTCAGCCTAATGATTATCAACCACCACAAAAACGCGATGAGACTTGCCTGCATCTCCAAATGTAGGCTCAGAAGTAGCTGGCTTCTACTACCCTGACATCTGAGAAGTACACTGAGGACAAAGAACAACAATGTGACCTAGCTGTCCACATGCAAAGCAATCTCTCCTAAAAAACACTCTGCTACCTAGTGTTGTACTCAACTGCTAAACACTGCCTCTACTAGAGGCTGACTGAGAACTCTGTGCTGGCTGAGAAGGAGTAGGTCTCCTATCATGCTAACAACTGTGACTCCTATCAACCTAATATCTAGTACCTCGTGCAAAGCTCTGCCCTTGAGAAAAATTCTTCTTAAATCACTGACAACCATAGAAAGAAGGATGGCTCCTAGCATATCCTGAAGACTGCTGCTATGATCCTCTCATAATAGATCCTGTAACAAGTGCACAAACTATCTGTCCTCTAGTCGCTCCTCCTGATTCTATGGAAAGATTTGTAGAAGTTGAGAAAGCCAACTTCACAGACCCCGAAGATCACCTGCATGCAAATAACCTGTCATAGAAAGAAGAGATGGAGACAAACAAGCAAGGGTGCTCTGAAAGCTGAAAAAATGTATTCATCCAAAAGAGGGATAAATTACAATGATGAATCCTTATAAAAGGATATTGTGCAACCCTAAAAGAAACCCTAATAGGTAGACATTTAATAATTAATAAATGTCACAAATGCAAACTAAAGTGAAATCTTAAGAGAGGAATAAAGGTAATTTAATCAACATGATTAAATTAAAACCTTTACTCTAACACCCCCCCTTAAGATGAGCAAAAGTGCAGTTACAAACATGTGCAAGAAAGCAAATGTAACTACAATGCAAGAAAGTAAACTTGGGTCCCGGCAACAAGGCCTGATCAGGTACCCAATTACAACCAAATCTCTGTAAAGTGGAGAAATAGAGAAAACCTCATGGGAAAAACTCTACTCCAAAAAGAGATGAAAGAAATAAATGCACTAATAACATAAGGATAGGAGGTGGATAACATGATACCCCCCATAGACAACTTCTATCATATAAGTACATATACAATGGTCTCCATAGGAGAAAAAGAAAGAGACTAGAAGCCCCCCCCACAATGAAGAAACTCCTGTCGCACATATGGATGCTTGAGGTAGAATCCAAAAAGAGATCCTGAAGCGGCATATAATATTCCTCCCCTTGGGAAGAAATGGATCCAAAGGACGAAGATGAAGAAACCCTGTGAAGAGAGAAGAATCAATCTGTCTCAAGATGTGTGCCATAATAGGATGCTGAAGAATCCCTCTGTCTGAACTGAAACAAAAGATGTCAAATCCAAACTGAACTGAAGACTCAAAAACTGCAACCTCTGAATGCACAGATGATGGTGGGCTAACAACTGGAATATGGCTGTCAACAAAGAGGAGCTGAAAATCCTCAAAGTAATCCTCCAAGTCTGCAATATAGGACTCTACAAACAAAGACAAAATGCCTGCAAGATAAGAATCCCAAGTAGCCATGTCTGAAAGATGTATGATGTCCTGCTTAGCTGAATCAATAGGAGCCAAAGAAGAGGCAATATCAAACTGATCAGGAACAAAAGGAGATGATGTTGATACATGTACAATCTCAGTCTGAAGAGTAGGAACTGTGAGACAATCCTCTGATTCATCGGAATATGTAAGGGTGTCTAAATAGTGAAGTTCCTTTAAAGTATCATGATCAAAAGGTGTGTTATCTCTCCAACCAATGGGTACAAGACAATCTGAAGCAGGATCCTTTGGGAATGGAGAAAGACTGGGGTCTCCATTAATCTCCCAAAGACGTGTCCAAAGTGAGTGAGGACAATCAATGCCCGATATAGCCCACACAGTGTCAGAATCAACACTAGACAAAATAACTCCTACTATGTGATTTCTAATGATATCCCAAGCTAGTTTTCCCTCTAAAGTTGCTGGTTCAGGTATGAGATCATACAAATAAGGCAAAATATTAAGCCACCTACAGTGTGTAAGTATGCCCTTTGCCCATGACTCATAATTACCCCGTTCTAGAAATACAACTGAAGGGTGAGTAGAAAAACCCATGATAACTCTTCAAATAAACAAATCTGAGACTAAATGACTTTAATACTGATAAAGCAGATCAAATGAAGCCATCCCATGCAAACAAATTATTTCCAAGTCTGAAACGTCCAAGTAAGTGACAGATGTGTGAAAACACAAAGTACTGAATAAAATGTACCTGGTGCAGATTCTGGAAAAATACATGATAGATCTGGAAAGAGCACAGAACCACCTTTCCGACGCCTATTCGCTTTCGAAAAACGGAGTCCGTATGCAAAAGATATGGCTCCTGGAGTGCAAAAAACTTGTTCTGACTTCGACTGGCAAAAAACACTACAAAACGGAAAAATCAGAAAAAAAGATCTGCATCTTTTAGATCGGGCTCGGAACCAGCTTTCCAACGCCTATTTTCATTCGAAAATCCGAGCTAAAATGCCCGAGTTATACCCGATTTAGTAAAACTGCTCCAAAAAAGCCCAAATAGGCCCTTTAAGCCCTCAAGGGCTTAAAAAAAATAAGCCCCTGGTCCTCTGGGCGACCAGGGGCGGGCGCAGGGGGCGGCGGCGCAGGGGCGGCGGCGGCGCTCGGGCGGGGTGCGGGCTGCGGCCGGGCGGCGCTCGGGCGGTGGGCTGCGCCAGCGGCGCGACGGTGGCTGCCGGGCTGGGGCCGGTGGTTACCGCCGGCGGCGGTGGCCTGGCAGTGGCCGCCGGGCGGCTCACCGGCGGTGTTGCGTGGTAAACAGCTGCGCCCTCCTCAAAACAAAAAAAAAGCTTTTTTTATATATATTTTTTGATTTTGCCTCGGTCTGCGTGCCCTGGGGCCGTACGGCCTTGGGGCCAAAAAAAAAAAATTTGCCTCCTGGTGCAACTGTGTCCAAATCGGACAAATTTTATATGGAAATAGGGGTTTTTGGGCGCTACGAGCTCAACGGTGAGGTCCGTTTGGGCTCAAAGTGCACCGAAAAAAAAATACCCCCCTATTCCAAAATAAAAAACAGAAGACAAACACAGATCTGATGCAACCAAAACCGGAAAATCAGATCTAACCCTCGTAGCTCCAAATTCTTCAGAAGACGAACAGGAAGCAGCAGGTCTGGAGCTCTGATACCATGTAGAAGTTGAGAAAGCCAACTTCACAGACCCCGAAGATCACCTGCATGCAAATAACCTGTCATAGAAAGAAGAGATGGAGACAAACAAGCAAGGGTGCTCTGAAAGCTGAAAAAATGTATTCATCCAAAAGAGGGATAAATTACAATGATGAATCCTTATAAAAGGATATTGTGCAACCCTAAAAGAAACCCTAATAGGTAGACATTTAATAATTAATAAATGTCACAAATGCAAACTAAAGTGAAATCTTAAGAGAGGAATAAAGGTAATTTAATCAACATGATTAAATTAAAACCTTTACTCTAACAAGATTCTCCTCTACTAGCCTCACCTTCTCCACAACTGCCTCCAGGGTCTTAGGTTCATGCATCCAAACCTCTCCACTGATACAATCACTGAGACCTCTCACAAAGTGCTGAATCAACATTGGCTCATCATCTACATACCCAACATACTGTCTAAGCTCAAAGAACCTGTGCTCATATTGCTCCATAGTCATCCTCTACTGTCTTAAATCATGGAATTAATTGGCCTTCCTTTGCCTCCATTGATCTGAAAGAAATCCAGCACAAAACCGCTCCAAGAATAACTCCCAAGATATCGTTGCTATGTCTAGATGTAGCTTTTGTTCCCCCATGTGCCATGATGTCATCTCAAAATCATGAAGATGCATAATCGCACATCTCACCTTGGTGTTGCTGCTACACTGATGCATAGAAAAACACCTACCAAAGTCCAATAACCACGTCACTGCCTCCTTGCCACTTCCTAAGCCATCAAAGGTAGGAGGATGAGTCCTATTCAAATCTCTTATGTGACTAGCTGCAAGTGCCTCTTGATCCACCTCAATTTTTCTCCTAGGCAAACGTGAATGCTCTCTCTCTCGATGCTCTGAATGACGAGATCCCTCCTACTGGTTCTCCTCCTATCTCAGTCCTAGGCAACCAAGAAGCTCCCAAAGCACGTTCACCAACTATGGAATCACATCATCTCTAGGCTGCTCCTCATGGTGTGACTCTTTAGAAACCTCAGCATGAGGGTTCCTACGAGTACCCATGCGACCAACATGATGATGATCTCTACCCCTAACAGACATCTTATCTAAGAAAAATGCAAATGAAACTATAAGATAAACATCTAAGGAAACTATAACAAGAAAATAAATAGCAGGGATAAAACTGCTGGGCTACCCCATGCTAAATGCTAAAATGCATAATGGGCTCAGTTGAAACCAGAGTACCCAATGTTTGAACATTGGCTTTGATACCAAGTTGTAATGCATGCCAAAATAGCCTAGAGAAACTAAACATCTAACAAGCAAATGGAGATAACTAATTTTTATTTTACATCTAATCCATGGGAGGATGCTCGAATTTTCTCAGGGTTCAAAACAGGTTTCCAAGGAATGGAAGATGACGACAAGATGATAGTGTAACATGGCAGGGTGGGGTAAGGCCTCAAACCAGGGCTGTAGGGAACAATAGATGGTGTCAAGGTTTCAATGTCCCCCACCAGGCTCGCCAAGGATAGCCAAAGGATTCCCCTCATTTCAGCCAATATTCAAAATTTGACATCAACCCCTTCATCAAAATATTCAGGGACAAACCTTTTATCAAACTGGTTTTAGATTTACCCTCAGGAAACCGATGACTTAACCACTTCACATGTCTACAAGATCGACCAGATATCCCTGATACTTTTTTCAATAGTCATCTTGCTCATCCGGCCCACTCATTTCATTCCCATCCCTATAAAGCAGATGGTAATCCTTAGAATCATTTTAAATCTAACACTTGCATCCAGGGAGCATCTCTCAATCATGGGGCTTGTAAGATCCTAAGGGCACACCTAGGCCACCGCCCACCTTCATTCGGGCGGGAAAAAAAATTCAAAATCCATTGGGGGGGGGAGGGAACTCAAAATTCATTTGGGTGGGAAAAAAAATTCATAATCCTGTAAAAAAGCCCCCATTTCCAAATTCATTCCGAACAAAACACCATAAGAAACAACCAATTTTTGACATTTGTGAAGCATCTCCTTCTGCCCCTCATCAACCTTCTTTTAAGGCTCGCCTTGCTAATGGGCAAAATGGAGTAGACCAACAAGGAGATCATGGAAAGTCGAAACCAACGCCCCCTGTATGGAAAAGAAAACTGGCAAAGTTTAAAGAGATGAACTCCTCTTTCCCCATTCTGGCTTGGGCTCCGATTGAGGATGCCTTCGTCATCAAGATATCCTTTCTTGACCATGTTTTCTCCCAGTCGGTCTCTTTTCTCTGGAAATCAACTCTCATTGGTAAGTTTAGTTCTTCAATCCCGCTTCAAAATCTGCTTTCATGGGCAAACAACCACTGGTTGGGTCTTCATGATATTTTCTTCATTGATAGCCAATCAAATTTTTTTATAACCCTGTTTTCTTCATCAGAAGATAGGGATGCAATTCACAAAAATAAAGGCTGGTTTTGTCAAGGGGCTGGTCTTTTCACCTTATCCTGGATTCCAAACTTCAAATCAAATGCTAATCTCTATAGATTTTATCCCCACTGGATCTCCTTTCCAGGTTTGCCTTTGGAATATAGAAACCCAGATATTGTGGAGACCATGGCCAATCAACTAGGCATTTTTGTCACTCACAATCTTATACCCTTTGAAACAACCCATAGAGATGTTAGGGTATGTCTTCTCCTTACCTCAAATAAGACCCTGCCAAAGCATCTAACCATTTCATCAAAATGGAGTTTGTGGCATCAAGACATCGCATTGGATAATGCTAAGGTCATCTACAAATATCAGCAACAGTTAGGCCACTTCACGAATTCCTGTAGTGGCCATGAACGCCCAGAGCTTTTAGTCTGTTAAAATCATTGCTCAGACCCTTTTCTATGTCCTGCCCATCAAAATGAGGTAGTTCTGCCTTCTGATCTTGTACAAGCATGCAATGATCCCTCTAAACCTCAGGATGCCTTTGAAACATCCTATATTTAATGGATTAACTAGCTGACCAATTTTTTTATCATGTACAACTGGATCCTTTATAGCTATAAATCTGCCTCCTTGTCCATACCGATCCTCCAATTATGTGACAAATCATCTAATGATAGAGAATCTATAGTTTGGGACCTAATGTTCAATGAATCCCTGATCGATATCCAGAATTTAATGCAGAACTTGTCAATTTCAGGGACAACCGCCTCAAGTAAGGAGGGTCATATCCAGGAACTAGCAAATGATATCCTGTCCACCTTATCTACCACTATGATTGAGGAAATTGCAGAAGAGGAAGGTGTCAGTATGAAAAATGTAATGTTCCCCTTATGAGAAACAAGGTGCTATTGTTCATCTACTGACATCTCAGATAAAGGGGAACTCCCCTTGGAAATTAGGCAGGAAGAAGTGGAAATCCCTTCACAAGATGGTGAGGAATTTTTTTTTTTTTTTGACTATGCACAATCCTTATCGGTTGAACAGAGCCCCAGTTTGAAATTAGATGGATTTACAACCCCAAAAAGAGAGGTAGGAAACCAAACTCTGTGAAAATTCAAGAAGAAATAGAGGTAGGAGTGCATAGTACCATAGACGGAAAATTTAAAGTATCAAAAAGAATTACAAGGAGTGCAAAAGGAACTCCCTCTTCACAATGAAAATGATTTCTTAGAATGTTAGGGGTATTAATGCCTCTAACAAAAGAGGCAGAATCAAATCTCACCTTGATTCTTCAAAGGCAGACATTTTTTACTCCAAGAAACAAAGCTATCACAAGAAATGTATCACAAATCAGTGGCCAAATGGACACAATTTGGATTGGCTCACATGCAAGGGGTTGGGGCCTCAGGCAGTCTGGTTACATTATGGAATCCTAAAAAAGTTCAAGTTCACTTAATAGATCAAGACCTTAAGAGGCAAATGTTGAAAGCAGTATGTTATGACATGACCTTTATGGTATTTAATGTTTATGGCCCCATCCCCACTCTGGAAAAGAAAGGCCTATGAGACAAACTGACTTCGTTACTCCAACAAGAGGAAGCACAAAATTTAATCATTGGAGGAGACTTTAATGTAATCTTGTCTCATAAGGAAAAACAAGGAGGAATCTACCCACCCCCACGATCTATGCAGGATTTTCTAAATTTCACCATAGAAAACAACTTACTGGATGTGATCCCCAATAATGGTCTCTTTACTTGGACTAATAGGAGATCAGGCTTCCTTCAGATTGCAGAGAGACTCGATAGGTTTTTTATTCCTTTGGAATGGCACCTCAATCAGGTCAGTTACCATTCAGACATTCTCCCCATTTCTGAATCAGATCACTTTCCAGTCCAAATTATCCTGGAATGGCAAAAACAGAACCCCATGCTGGTTTATGGCTCCTCCTTCAAGTTTGAGCACATATGATTTAGACACCCACATTTTTAGGCTTTACTAAGACAATGGTGGGTTTCTGCCCCTGCATGTAGTGAAACAAAGATGTTCCAATTTTTTAAGAAACTTCAGTTTATTAAGATCCAGGCTAAGGAATGAAATAGAAAGATTTTTAAGAATGTCTTTTCGAAAAAAAAATCATTTCTCAACAACTGGAAGAAGTTACCCAAACCATAATTTCCAAGGGTTTGGACCAGCTCCTGTACTCAACACAAAAGGGCCTTCAAAGTGAGTGGGAAGAGGTCTATAAGAGAGAAGATGAATACTGGAGACAAAAATCAAAAGAACTTTGGTTGAAATAGGGGGATAAAAACACAAAATTATTTCATGCTTCCACAAAACAAAGAAAAGCATCTAATGTTATATTCTCAATCAAGCATGAGGATTTAGGGGAATTGATTCAAACTTTAGCAGATATCCAAGAACAAGGAGTTAAGTTTTTTAAGAATCTCCTAGCCCCACCAAATTCTAATTTAGATTCCCCTCTTTGGAAGGACAATTCTAACCTTCTACTGCAGTCTATTCCACCTCTAATCTATGACCAGGACAACAAAGCCCTTCTGGCCCCCTTCACTTTGAAAGAAGTCCACAAAGTGGTATTTTCCCTTTCCCCAGATAAAGCCCCAGGTCTAGATGGATTCACCGTCCTCTTTTTTCAAAAGTGTTGGGATGTGATTGGTTTGACCTCTTAGAGGTAATGGAAGAATCCAGGAAAAGGGGTGCTATGCTAAATTTTTTTAATGCAACAAATATTGTTCTCATCCCCAAAACCCCTTCTCCTTCTTCATTTGCAAAGTTCATACCCATTTCTCTTTGTAACACAATATATAAGATTTTAACTAAGGCCATTTACCTTAGAATACACTTCCTTGTACCTAAAATCATCTCAGAAGAACAAGGGGGGTTTGTCCCAGGTAGGGAGACTATGGATGGAGCCCTAGTAGCGCATGAGGTTTTACACTCTGTCCATGAGAGCCAACAAGAAAATTTTGTTATCAAACTTGATATGATGAAAGCATACGACCAAGTTAAGTGGGAGTTTCTTTTTAAAGTATTATCAAAATTTGGCTTCTCAAACAAATGGTGCAAATGGATCAAAAATTGTATCTCAGGTGCGCATTTCTCTATTCTAATAAATGATTATCCCTCAGGGTTTTTTCAGGGTACACAGGGAATAAGACAAGGTGACCCTTTGTCACCCTTTCTCTTCATTATCATGGTAGATGCCTTGAGCATATACATCAATTTTCAATCTTCATAAGGGCTTTGGCTTGGGGCCACCTTCCAAGTACCTCAATACCAGTAACTCACTCTCTTTTCACTGATGACACGTTGTTATTTGGTAAGTCTTCTCTAAAAGAAGCCAAGATCATCAAGTAAACTCTGGATATCTACTCTTCTGCTTCAGGTCAAAAAATTAATGTTGCCAAGTCTAAGATTTTCATTTTCAACACATCTCCAATCATATCATTAAGAATATGCAAGACTTTGGGCTTCTCAATGGACCAATTGCCATCCTCCTACCTTGGCATCCCCTTTTTCATGGGATCAAACAAACCATCCTATTGGTCTACTGTCATTGGTAGAATTCAGGCATAAATCTTAGCTTGGAAAGTAAGGTGGCTTTCACTATCAGGTAGAATCCTTCTTATCAAGTCAGTGCTAATTGCAATACCGAACTATTACATGTCTGTCCTCAAGGCTCCCCCATCCATCATCCAACAATTGTAGAAAATCGTTAGAGATTTCTTATGGAATAAAAATATGACAAATGAAAGGAAAATCCCCTTAACCTCTCTGGAAAATATGTCATGTCAAAAATCCCAAGGGGGAGTGGGACTTCACAATTTGAAGCACCACAACAAGGCCTTTGGAGGGAAACTGATCTGGAAAATGTACACTAACTCGGTTTCCAAATGGTGCCATATTATGCAAGATAAATATTTGGACAACACCCAACCATCAAGAGTATTGACACTTTCAGACCTTCCAAAGGGTTCAACTATTTGGAATTTCATGATGGATTCAAGGAATCTAATAGCTAAGTATGTCTCATGGGAAATCAACAATGGTCTCAGTGCTAACTTCTGGACAAAATCATGGTGTGTCCATCCTTCTATTGCTAAATTGGATAACATGGAAGACATTATGAATATGGCTATAGCCCATTGGGGTACAAAATTGAGTGACTATGTGTCTGTTGTAGGCTTTTTTTCAGGGAAAATAATCTGGAAAGACCCTACTCTTCTCCCAATATCCTTCCAACAATCTTCCTCATTGGCCAATATTCTATTGAATAGATCAGTTATCATGTCTAACAAATATGATGTGTTATTTTGGGTAGCTTCAAAATTAGGGCAATACTCAATCAAAGAAGGTTACAATGCCTTACAACAGGGTCGCAACAGTAAGGTAAGTAGTCGGGCATATTATTTCTGTTGGAATGACATTGTTTTACCAAAAGCAGGTTGTTTTGCGTGGCTAACATTGAATAAAAGAATCATAACAACATAGAGATTAGTAAAACTAGGCATTGCACAAGCTTTTAACTATGTATTTTGTGACTTAGAGGAAGAAACAGTTGATCATTTATTTCTACACTGTTCTTTCACCTCCCAATGTCGGTTCTTCATCATGAATAAACTCCAAGTCATGTTGCCCTTTTCAATATCACTTTGGGATATGTTTAACTCTTGGCCTCTTTTATTTTCTACATCAACCTTCTTAGCTATTTGGAAATGTGCTCCTACTCACATCATTTGGGCAATCTGGTGGGAGAGAAACAAACGGATCTTTAGAAAAACATCCTCCTCTCTAGATCAAGTTTTGATCAAACTCGAAAATTCAATTGTAGAAATCATAAACTCTTTGCTTATTAATTCCAAGGACATCCAGTCATTTACCCGATGGGATAAGGCAATTACAAAATCTTGGCACGGTATTATTTTACCAATAGGGATTCCCCCGAAATGGTCTTCAGTCCATGTGAAAGACTGGTCATCCATCAAATGGACACCCCCAGCTCTGAATTTTTTTAAGATCAACTTTGACGACTCTTCTCGTGGAAATATAGGAAAATCGGGAATTGGAGTTTGCATTCGAGACCACTTTGGCAAAATGTGTGCTTTCCAAGCTTCACCAATCCCTCCGGGAATGAATAACTTGGCAGAAGCAAATACCCTACTAGTCGGTCTGGTGTTAGCAAGGAAGTGTGCCCTCCCCAATACACACATAGAAGGGGATTCTTTAGTAATTATCAACTCAATTACTTTGAAAAGATCTAAGACATGACAACTATCTTATGTTCTGAAGCACACCTTGGATCTTCTTGACACTTTCTCGGACTACTCTTTTAGTCACACACTAAGAGAGGGAAACTCTGTTGCTGACATGTTAGCAAATATGTGTTGTGATGGCATCTCCATGGAGTTGGTCACAATTCCTACTAAATTGTCTTCTTTTCCCAAATTGCTCGAATTAGTTCAAAAGGAAAGTACAACACTCTTATCACAAGCTTCCTATTAAATACTCACATATAAGCACATAACTGGTGCCGGTGATCAAGAAGGCTGACAGGACACTCACATTATGCTCTTAAACACATTTTGCAAATGGTATGTATGGAACTTTAGTGCGAAGTACTCGGGGATTCTCAATATGTCACATGGGGCAAAATAGACTTAGCCCTCTCACACATCCCCTCGACTATAATACAGGCATAAAATTAATGCAAGAATCGCAAACATGATCCTAAAATCTGATCATTTATTGCACTTTGAGATGGTAATTTTTGTTTATAAATGGAACTAGCTTGCTCTTACACACACAGTTCTCAGCCAAAATTTTCAAGAATTTAAAATTTTGAAGTATTTTAGTGCTCTACAATATGGAAAACGATTCTTGCGGAGGATGCAGGAAAATTCATTGGGAGTATATGCCATGGAACGACCGGGTCTTAGTGCAAATTCCAGAATCCTTGGCAGCTTTTCATGGACACATCACTAACAGGGACCTCGACCATCTTTTCTTGTTACACAATCCACAATTGAGAAGGTCTGTCAAAGACTTTATCGATGAGGAGATGCTATCCCTGCAAGCTAAAAGGATTCTGTATCCCCATCAACTTCTCAGTTCCTTTCTGTCAAATGCTTTAGATCTCTTGCAATCTATTCCTCTGCTGGAATTAGTATTCTTCAAGATGGTAAGACAAAATGTGCTCCCCTTGGCCTCATTCCATGAAGCTCTGGAAAAATATAATCTATGGTAGGGGTTGGCTCTCCTTGGGGGCCTCTTTCTGCGTCACTTCATTCAATCTAGCCATGCTTACATGGTACTCTATGACCGAATTAAGCATGGCCTTGAACGGAAAAGTTTTCATCATGTGAAGAATGACCTGCATCAATTCGACAGACAATTGGATGACCACATTGTACACAGGGTCAAAATTAAAGTTGGGGCTCTAATGAAAATCCTGGAAATAGAAAATGTTGACCCTTGTCTACAAATATTGCAACCTGTGGAAAGGCGTCAGACTATAGATAGGGTTCCTTACCTGAACACACCAGAGCGGGATGAAGCCACGGGATGGACTTCCTCCTCTATGCCTGTCATCAATGCCCCCACAAATCAGACATAGGAAGATGCCGCCATGGAAGAGTAAAGTCATTTTGGCTTTGGCTTTGTTTTTCCTATCCAGAAATTGCTTCTTTTTGATGGATGGAAAATCTAACGATAACCAGTATGACACTATGTTCTGTCTGCCCCTAGACTTTCGGTGATTGGCTCTTCTTTTATGAACCGATCATCAGGACTTCATACTGGTATTGGAGGTTTTTCTTTTTATGAACCGGTCATTAGGACTTCATACCGGTATCAAAGCATTGGTACAACAAAATCGACAACCGGTTGTCGTAGCTCTTCAAAGCTCTAAGATTCAGAGCCATGCTTCCCAGTCACCACAGTAACCGGTTAAGGGGGTCGGTTATTTATGATTTCCTTTGGTCTTGCCCAGACTGTTTATTCTAATTTTTGCCCCTAAGCTTCTCACTCTATGAGCAGTCCCTATCTATCTCTCTGGATTGGGTGGCTTCTTCTCTTTCTCTCTTTTCCTCTTTTTCATTGTATCTGAGCAAGGATATAGGGTTTTCTTCCTGGTTCTTTCCCTATTGAGCTCTTGAATCAGTTTTCTTTCTCTCTTTTCCTCTTTTTCATTGTATCTGAGCAAGGATATAGGGTTTTCTTCCTGGTTCTTTCCCTATTGAGCTCTTGAATCAGTTTTCTTTTTATTAATATATATATCAGTGGCTCGCCACTTTTGCCATAAAACAACAACAACAACTAATGTAATACATAACATCTCCATCTAATTACATTCATTAACCAATTGACTAATATGAACATACATCATTTCTCTTTTCATCAAATAACGCAAGCGGAAATAACATAACATCATTAACATTTCCCTAGGCTACTTCAACATCATTACTTAATTCACTACCATAATAACATACTACACACATGATAGGCATATTTTATCTTGATTTAATGCATCATATTTTAATTCTCTACCCATGAGATATGCAACCTACAATATTATTTATTCCTCAAGATATGCATAATTTCCTTACTACCAATGCATCTATATGAATAGTTCATCTTCACTAGATCTAATTTACTTGTTCTAACATAATCATTTCTTATCTAAGAATATTCCTCTTTCAAGATTAACTTACATTCTAACTTGCTTCCTAACATCCCATAGAATAATACAGCTGAACTACAATACAAATCTATTTCTATTCCAACCGTAACCCACTTTGTTTCCATGATTCATAAGATCACATCTCTATAATAGTACAATTTCATTCCTAAAGTTTCATTACAAATATGACTTAATTCTAATTCCATCTACAATTAATCTTATAAATACAAGTACATTAAATACATCATGAGAATAGCTCTTTCTACTACAAGAATCTATCTACTATATACATGAATATTACATTACATGCATTCCATCTTATTCATTACATAAATCTCCTACAAGGTACATCCATAGTCCATCATGAAGAAGAATCCACATTAATGCAAGAAGAATTCAAGAGAACATCCCAATGGTTATAAAGAACCAACCTCTTGACCATGTGGAACCAAATGTACCATCCCCTCATGCTAGGAGATGACACAAGGTCCCAACACACACTTTAAACCTAAGCTGACACCTTAACCAAAGAGACTAACCACATAAGGATTCTCATGCAAGAACTCACACAATACAACAAGAATGAACTCCCAGAGGCGTATAACTCATCAAGACATAAATTCATCCAATAAGCATAATCATAAATCATAAAGGGGAAACACATGTAGGAGTGGAGTGTCATCACATGCCATCCTCAAAATATAATAACATAAGGCACTAGCCTAATGGATATGTGGAGCCATCTCAACCTATGAGAGACTAAGGGAGATTAGCTTACCGTCTTCACGACCTTCTCATGCTTATCCTAAAACATCCCCCCTAGGACTAAGTCATGAGGCTCAAATCAATTTATCATCTTATTAATTAATCTAGCTACCCAACCCATCAATTATTAGTTTATCACTTATTTACAAATCATGGAAAAATCCAATGTGCCCCGGTGGTCTAAACTTCACGCATCCTTACAAGGAACCTCATGCAAGCCTATCTCTTGTGACCCCGGTCATCACAAGGAAGCCCACTCCTCCTAACATGGACCAACAATAAATCACAAGAGGCTCTAACCAAAATAAAACATGAAAATAACACACAATGCAGCCAATAACTTCCACACATACTCTCACAACATATGCAAGGTTACAACAACACCAAATATAACAAAATGAGCCTCTTGGCTAATGAAATACAAGACATAATAAGACACCAAATCTTCAACCAGATAAGAAGATAACATCACAGCAAGGCCAACCCACTTGCTGGTCCAAAATAGTATTATAATCATCTCAAATAACCATGGCTTATCAACATGGAGAGAGTCTAAATTATCCACAAAGACATGGAGAGGTAAAAATACATTAAATCATCAAAATACATTAAAACTAATCAAACCTAAAACTAGAAAATATTAGCAGACCTCAATAAAGCCTCTGGTATAAAAATCAACTTAGGAAAATACCTCAAACATGACCAAAACTGAGAAAATGCAGAATACAAATAGTTTAGCACTTTAATCCTACAGAACAATGCTTCTGTTAAATATAACAACACTTTCATCTCATAGGACAATGCAAACATTTCCAGATTCGCGCATACATCTTTTAAGACAATGCATGCATTCCCAGATTCAAGCTTACGTCTTTTGAGACATCACTTTTGTTGTGCAAAATAGTGCAAACACAATACAAAACAACGCATTCGCTGAAACAATGCATTTACACAAATCACACGGAAAACTCAGAAATCTTGCGAGTAAAATATAAAAATTCAGACTTAACCAAAGGGCTAAAAAAATACATGAATAGTGATTCCCTGAAACAAGGAATATTAAGGTATAAACAAGGTAAATTAATTCTAACTGTAAACCAAGATCCAACCAAATTTTCTTCACGACAATACGCATACCAAACCACTTCAAACTCACATAAAAACCAATGAAACCATATCCAAACACCTTCAAATTAAAAGACTCACAAAGGGGAAAAATTCATTCAAACTCCCATACGAAACAAAATATTCATCAACCCAAGCTCATACAAAATTTTACAGAGCCATGAAATGGCATCCTCAGACAAACATAAATATTATTCCCAACAACTATATAAAATCTTAAATAACATAAAGTTTCCTTCCCCAAATATTAATCTCCAAACAATATTAAAACTATAGAATAACATAATATTTCAACCCATCTCCTGAAAACACTGTACAGACACGAAGCAAACAGAAAACCCATTAAAATTAAAATGCAAAAGTAAAAGAACTCCAACCTGCAACCTAAAGTGATGGAGTGAAGTTGAAGAAGAGATCCCACAAAAAGAAGCCAAAATCCAACCAAGCTCCAACCAAAAACAAGAGTAAAAATCCAAAGCCAAAGGAAAAATGTTTGCAGAAAAATTTCTAGAGAATAGCCAACCCGAAAACCATCACGGGAATGAAAATAAAAAACAACAACACTAAAAAACCCTAGCCTCAATCTCAGCCAATCAAAATATTCCATTTTAGAATATATTTTACCAACCCACCATATATTATAATTTATTCTCCGATTTTGAATTTGGCTAATGAGAGTAAATGGTAGGTATAGTAAATATAAAATATACTTATCCAACAAAGTGGGAATGTTTTATTATTATTTTAATTTAATATGTTCATACACCCCACTAGGGAAATAAAAGTCAAACTATAAAATAAACATAAGATATAAATAAATAATCCAAATGGGGGATTAAAATTAAATAAATCAAAAGCTAATAAAATAAATTAAAGAACCTAATAAATATAAGATGTCAAATAAATACTAAACCATAGAAAATAAAATAAATAATTAAACAATCAAATACCATTAAAGATTAACAAATATAAAATAAATATTAAACAACAATAAGGCTTACCAAATATTAAATAATTATAAAATCAAAAAACGTTAATTATCAAATAAATATAAATGTCAAATAATTAAATATTCAAAACTAATAAATTAAATACATTAAAATAAATATTACTAAATATAAAACCACACATCAAGAGCCACATAATTACTCTAACATAATCAAGTAAATCAACCGACATTAACCGAACTCACAACACCAAGAAGACCAAGCTAACTAACTGACATGGCGAATTATGCCAAGACGCTGACGACTCATAGTGAACAACTTAGCCCTAGAGTATGTGAAGGGAAATCATGCCATCTCTGAACCACATAAGCCATTAGAACTAAACACATGATCAGACCTGTGAAGCCAGGTGGAGTCGATGTCTGGTACCTGCAAAATCCTGCAACCACAAAACAACAATACACCATATACATATACATATATAGAACAAGCAAGTGATAGAGAATCACGATGACACATCCCGCTCGCAATGAGTGATGTGGAATCATCTCTATCACGAAGATAGTCAAACAATAGTCAAACACATCTCATAAACATCTCATCAAATGTAATCATGAAGTAGGGTTAGCGTAATCATAATCATCATCAAAACCATGATAAATCTAATCTATCAATAATCCAACACATAGTGAGCATATAAAATCCATCGAGTACATACATCAAATCACATGATCAATAATGACAGTACCAACATCCATATAGATCATTAAAATAGCATATGTCCAATAGTGTCTAACATCAATAATAAGTAACTAAAGCACATGAGTAATCATCATCCAAATCATCAAATATAGTCTAGATAAGTCTATCAAGCATAATATAAAAGTCAACTCTAGTCAAAATAGGTCAAATCAAGGGTGGACACTACACAAGCCAACATGTGTGAAGAATATTATCAATTTTTTTAGGCCCGCATATGGATTTGTAATTGGATGGAGCCGACTTATTGTTACATGTTTCATGGTTTGAAAATATTTTGAAGCCAACATATTGGTGACCTAATCAAGTGGTGCAGATATATAAGGCCGATCTATTTGATCATTTTATGTATGGATTTTGATGTACGAAGAGTGTATGAGCATCCAAGCGCAATTTCACATGTCCTATCTTTGATTTAGTGCTTTGGTGTATGACAAAGCAACATAACAAAGCCGTTTGTCATAATAGTGGAAGACAATCACTTTGTGCTTAACCGGAACTGCATTTTGGCATTTGTAGATGCTACTTATCAGTTCAGACATTCTTTCTATCATTTATAATCATTTGTAGGATAGTGAGTCCTATGAAGGTTGTAGCCCTCTTCTTTGTAACTGAGTAGTGAGCTCTAGGCAGTGTGCCTAAATGCATGTGCATTCCCCTTTTGTAATATTATTATACTCTTGATCATAGTATTATAATATTAGATGGTTTTTGTAAGGAAGTTAAGTAGCGGAAACAACTTCCTACACTAACCTTGAGAGGAGGGTAATGCAAAAATTTTTCAGATCATTACAACAGTTACAGAAAATAGAAATAGATATAATAGCATTCATACCATAACACAATGATTTACGTGGGGAAAACCCTTTCGGGAGAAAAACCCCACCCTCCAAAAGCAGCTCAATATTTTATTCAGCAATCAAAAACAGATTACAAAATACTTGCAGAGCAAGCTCTTCGCAGGAGTAGCACTAATCAGAGATTCAGAGGCAACTCAATAGCCATAAAACTCTTACACACAACCTCTATCTCACACACCTCATAAATAGGAGATACAATACAAGAAACCATCAAACGGTATTACAAAACCATGGGCTAAAACCACCCAATAAGGTGTAGCCGACCTTATCTCCCTTCTATGACATGTTAAAGCACACATCAACACGTGTTGCTCCCTTTTACAGCTCATTTATGTATCCGATACAAATTATTTTTCCTATTTCAGGAGTACAAACTTCCGGAGGCCATAACTTGAGAACCGGGTGTCCGATTGATGAACCGTTTGAAGCGCCAGAAAGCTTGCGAAGTGCTCTATCACCTCGTAACCCGCTTTGCCGGTTACGGTCACTTTTCAGGGCGTTTCGGAGCCTCTAAAGTCCCCAAAATTAAGTTTAAACATTTTATTGTACCCCTCCAAGATGAAAACTTTAATATCTTCAAAACTAGCTGTGACCTTGCGACGCAACTTTACCGAAATGCTTATCTAACCAACCAGAAGCTTCAGGGAGAGTTTCGCACCATTTCGTGCTTAAATGAAAACTTACTATAAATAGTAACCTCACATAAATGCAAGGTTGAGACACCATTTTTCCCAACAGTTTTTTCCTTTCTGGGTTTCCATGTAAAAATTCCGGTGTTATGGTTTTGTGCTTGTTTGCATTATGTTTCTACACTTTACTTTTATTCATTTGCATCTAGTGGTTCAAGAATCAATTTAAGAAATTTGTTAATTGCAGATAACTGATTCACCCCCCCTCTCAGTGTTCATTGATTCCAACATTATTCAGTAATCAATAACAGATTATAATTTACTTGTAGAGAAAGCTCTTCATAGGAGTATCACTAATCAAAGATTCAAAGGTAACTCGATAGCCATAAGACTCTTACATGCAACCTCTATCTCACACACCTCATATATAGGAGATAGAATACAAGAAACCGCCAAATGATATTGCAAAACTATGGGATAAAACCACCCAATAAAGTTAAGCCGACATTATCTCCTATCTAGATGTCCCATGAGGTGTCAAAAAACACATTAGCACGTGTCCTTCCCTTTTACAACTCATTTATGTGTCTGATGTATTTTATATTTCCTATTTTAGGAGTACAAACTTCCAAAGGCCGTAACTTGAGAACCGTGTGTCCTATTGATGAACTGTTTGAACCACCAGAAATCTTGCGAAGTGCTCTATCACCTCATAAACAACCATGCCATTTACACCCACTTTTCAGGGCATTTCGAAGGGTCTAAAGTCCTCAAAATTAAATTTAAACCTTTCATTACACCCCTCCAAAATGAAAACTTTAATATCTTTAAAACTAGTTGTGATCTCACAACATAACTTTACCGGAATGCTTATCTAGCCAACTAGAAGCTTTGAGAAGAATTTTGTACCATTTCATGCTTAAATAAAAACTTACTATAAATAGTAACCTTATGTAAATTCAAGATTGAGACACCATTTTTCCCAACATTTCTCCCACTTGTTGAACACCTTGCAAGAGAAAAGGGAGTATCAACACAATAATTTAATTGCTAGGGGCCATGAATACTATAGATTCTTTAACTAAGGTTGTGAGCATAGAGAAGTTCAGATGGTGTTCAAAGTCTATGGGCCTCATGGCCCCTAGCAATTAAATTATTGTGTTGATAATCACTTTGCTCTTGCAAGGTGTTTGACAAGTGGGAGAAATGTTGGGAAAAATGGTGTCTCAACCTTGAATTTACATGATGTTACTGTTTATAGTAAGTTTTCATTTGAGCGTGAAATGGTGTGAAATTCTCCTCCAAAATAGAAACTTTAATATCTTTAAAACTATCTGTGATCTTGCGACCTAACTTTATTGGAATGCTTATCTAGCCAACCAAAATATTTGAGGAGAATTTCGCACCATTTTGTGCTCAAATGAAAACTTACTATAAATAGTAACCTGATGTAAATGCAAGGTTGAGACACCATTTTTCCCAATAGATTTAAGCAAGGTCAACACGATCTTATGAACAACATCACATTCATCCAATTGTCTATTGGCAACTCTAATACCATCAGCAAGATTAGTCACTCTATGAATATAGTTATCAATGCCTTCATCTTCAAGCATTCTTAGATACTGATATTTATGTTTTAGATTCATCAGCCTAGCCTACTTTGTCTTTAAATCTCCTTCATATGCCAAACACAATTTGTTCCATACAGATTTAGCTTCTTTCAATCCTTTTACTCTTCCAAACATTGAATGACTTATACATCTGAAGATTATAGTTGTAGCCTTCACATTAGTCTCCTTTAGCTTTATCTGGTCTAAATGATTTCACATATTCTATTTTTCAACGTCTCCAAATGTGACTCCATTCTCTCCTTCCAGTACGAAAAGTTTGTACCATCAAAGATCGAAACTTTGTAATGCACATATTGTGCAATATTTGATCTACCTCAAGCAGTTAAGCTTACTCAACATGAATCTTGCTCTGATACCAATTGTTGAACCCAAGGCAGGACTAAGAGGGGGGGGGGGGTGAATCAGTCTAACACTTATCCTTACACAACATTTTTTAAAGAAATGCATGATGAAGGTTTTTCTTCTTTAAAATTACAAACATGTTATGGAGTTGGCTATGATATTATTTCAAAACAAGGCTATAGAGGACAAGGACTTGGAAAACATGAAGAAGGAATCAAGGTCCTTATAGAACCTCCTTTACAATCTTTTAGAGAAGGTCTAGGATATTCCAATTCATTAACTCAAATGGATGATCTCCGTAAGGTTCATTTGCTTAAGGAGTACTTTGCAAAACATATAAAATATCATCCTTCTAAAAATGCTTCTTCATTAACCAATCCTCCTCCTACTTTACCAGCTCTTTTACCACAAGAAGACAACCCTTCCTCTTCTACTAATATATCTTACCATATACCTCAAGATACAAGACCTATCAATGTTGATAATCAAGAAAATCTAGCTACAAGAATCTTTTAGAGATTGAAATATGATAAGAATGTGTTTTGCCTTTGATTAAATACAACTATAGTTGCAAGAATAAAGGAGGTGATGTGTATTGTCTCTTTCATCATAGTTACTCTCATTCTCTTGGAAATTGTAAATCTTTTAAAGACTTTGTTCAAGACCAAATTGATAGAGCTCGTATTACTCTTACGACTTATCTTGGATTTTTTCTAGGGGAAGAGGTTGTACCCTAGTACTCCATTCACCCTATTATGTTGCTCCTTACCCTATGACATTGACAGCTTACCTTCATTGGGGGATCTTTGTCATTTGTAGCGATATATTTCAATTAAAATCATACTTGAACAACAAAATAATAGTCCCCCATCTTTTCAATTCTCTCTCTTTTTCCAAGATTGCCTCTTCCTTTGAGTTGTATTTTTCATAATTTAAGGTCCTTTATTACATAGAGTGGTCATCCATGTGAGTACATATATGTCCCTTGGTTGGATTGGTTATTTTTTTTTTCATTGGTGCCTCTTTTTATGCATAATCTGTCCTTCAAGGATGTGTGATCCTTCATCATAATTCTCCTTTTCTCCATTCTTAGGGCGAAAGGATTATATCTTCTATCTCTTCTCCTTTCTAAGGATCCACTTTTCCTTGGTTGAGTAGTATTTTCTTATGCTATGATGTCATTTCTTGTATGTAATTGTTTTTTTTCCTCAAGGATGATCTCTTATACAATAGGTGTGTATCCTTGGGTACAACCTCTTCTTTGCTTGACGATGTATGTCTCTTATTAAAAAACCCCCACTTAGGTAAAAGGATTATTGATATATATCAATAATCCTTTTACCTAACAATGGGGAAGGTGAATTTTTTTCCCCCTTATTTTCCTTTTCAATGATGTTATTTTGTTTCAAGATCTCCTCTTGGAGGTAGATGTCTTTGAGCAAAGATCTCTTCCTCCTTCTCCTAAAAAGGATTCCTTTTACACTTGTTGCAATATATATCACAATCATTTCTTCCTTGGATCATAATATTTATGCCTCTTTAGCTATGGTTGTATATATATTTTTGTTTAAGGATATCTCCTTGGTGATCAAAAGTGTATATCATTGTTCTTCTTTTCCTTAAGATGTCACCATAGCTCTACGTTTCCATCATAAGGAGGGGGCATATATGCGGCCTCCTCATGTACTATATTACAGATTTCCTTGCATAATGCTTTGCTTGGTTATCCCTTTTCAATTCAAGTTGTGGATTTCCTTGGAGACCATGCTTTCCTTAGTCATGCTTTTGTACATTTTTTTGTGGATTTCCTAACATAATGCCTTGCTTAGTTATCCTTTTAAAATTCAAGTTGTGAATTTCCTTGGAGACAATGCTTTCCTTTGTTATCCTTTTTGCACTGTTTTTGTGGATTTCCTTCGAGACAATTCTTTCCTTGCTTATCCTTGGGATGGGTTAACTAGAAGAACACAACTTGCTAGTCTATTGACTTTTCCTTTGCACCAATACATTTTCAAGATGGGTTAACTAGCATAACATAACTTGCTAGACTATTCAACTCTCTCTTTGCATTGAGCTCTCTTGGGATGAGTATAACTAGAATAACACAATTTGTGACTATTTTCTACTCTTCCTCTCTTCTTTCATGGATCACCTAGCGTAACTCAACTTTCTATCCCATGGAATCCATGCCCATTTTTTCTCTCCTCTATGATTCCATAATATACCTTTTCTAATTGATTGGACCATGGAGTCTTGTCTTTAGTTTGATGTGTGCTCTTTCTCTTTCTAGGTGATCACTTGTTCTTTTGCAATAGCATTCTGAGTATGATATTAGTGGTTGAGATATTTTGATTATCGAGGTCTCTTCGACTAGTTGACTTGGAGCCTTTAGCAATAACCCCTTTTGTTTGTCTTTTATTTTTAATTTTGTCTTTGTTTTCATTTTTGTGTGTCCTTTCACATGGTTGTATGAGTTAAGATACTTCTTTTAGGGGCTTGTTCCCTTGACCTTAGTGATATCTTATCTCTTTGTATGCTTTCCCAATGCCTCTATCATTCTCTCTCTTTCTTGTACTTTACCATGAGTATGTGTGTAGGCTCATACTCCTACTAAAGTGGGGGATAAATGTAGCATCATAAATTGAATCCCTATGCAATTTATTGCTCAACTAGGCCCTATTATTGCTTGTATGGCCTTATGCATTCAGTCCCCTTCTCCACAACTCAATTCAAAATTTGTTTCTGACATCTTGTTCCCAAATTGGACCCAAGGTCCCAATTTGGGGCCATATTGGGGGACTAGGTCGATCAAATTGACTCACCTAGGATTGGGCCAATTAGTTCGACCCAGACCCCAATGATTAGCTGCAAATTTGAATCACATAATACTTAAAGTGGTTGGACAGTAAATATTTTCCCTTGTCAGCCTACTCTGAGTTTTGCACCCCAAAATGCTTGAGAGAGTCATATAAGAAAGTTACCATCCTCATTTTAGGTAAGTCCATGTCAATTAATAAGGTGAACTTGAGATCAAGAATTCAAGAATTCATTATTCAATCATTCAAGGCATTCCATCTAACCATATCATTCATTGTGTCAACCTTCAATAATCTTCATGCAAGCATGTCTTTTTTTATTTTCTTTTAGGCTTTTTATGTGGAGTCATGCCATTGCATTATAATTTGTGGTCATTTTCAAAGAAGAATTTGCATCATCAAGGTACAAGAAATTTCTATTCTTAGATCTAGCCTCTTCTATATATCAACATGCTTTCCTTTCATGTTCAATTGAATTCAATTTCAAGGTTGATTCCAAAATTGGGGTTTGACCTAGGCAATCCCCTTTCTAAAAAATATTTTATCTCTTTTGTGTGTCCAGGAATATGTGGCGCACCTATGGAAACATTTTCAGGCTAATCAAGAGGAGAGCTACAATATGCAATTCGTCAGAGCCGAAACTATTGAGACTCCATCGATTGGATTGACCTAGTCTCATGACTCTGCCAAGAAAATCGATCCAATCCTCTCATTTTTGCGTCAAGTTTGGACTGCAAGTTAGTCTCAATCTTCTCTATTGTCTCCTTTTCTGGAATCGTTCTACCAGTTTTCTATCTCCTTATGCATGCCGAAAGTTGTTCATTTTATCCTATTTTCACATATTTACAATTGCATAGTCATCTTCAAGTACCCCACAATAAAGGATCATTTCAATTATTTTGTGCTTGAGTCTTCTTGAGCTTAGTGGATCATATTCCTTCCAATGGTAAGGTAACACATGAAAATAAATTCCTAGTTTGCATACATAAATTTGGAAATCCTATTCCCCCACCTTACAATTGCTATACATCATTTGGTTAATTTTTCATGAAAAAATAAGTCTCCAGTTGAGAGTTGCAAAATTTTCAAATTTTTTCTAAGGTCATGGCTATCAAGTTTTCAAGTTTTAATTGAAGCTTTAAATGTTCCAAAAATTCAAATTTTTTTTTGGGAAATTTGAAAAGATTAGAAAATGTTAATGAAACCCAACAAGGTTCTCATAATCTTGTTGGAGCCCAGTATGATTATAAGAACCAAGTAAAAAACCCAACAACCACTTCAAAAGGGAAAAAAGAGAAGGGAATAATAATGTTTTAGAGATTTTGGGAGGTTTTAAAACCTTGTTGGGCCAGTGATGGTTGTGATAAAGTACGTGATTGTTTGGCAAGTGCCTAAAAATGTGGTGATGTCTAGCTAGGGTTCAAAATCCACCACATTTCATATTTATTCTATATTTATTAATCAATTAAAAATTAGAATACAATTGGTTTTTTATTTTCAATTAATTAACATATGTAGAATAAATATAGTCAACAATATAGTTTGATTTTTTGTTTGACAACTTGTAGAAATATGATCTCTTTACCAAACACATTAAGGTTGTTTGTGGGGTTTCTTTGAATGTGTCATTCAATTTTATGCCATGTTGGATTCTATGAGAAGTGAGAACCAAGCTAGGATTTGATGTCGGTCATAGATCACATGAAACTCCAAGCAAAAGACAATTAAAGGTCAAAATAGTTGAATGAAGAGAAACTTGAAATGAGAGAAAAATAGAGACAAAGAAAATAATTTTTAGAAGACTCTCACCGAGCTATCACTTAACTAGTGAAGGTGAGAGTATAGTGTTTATTATATAGAAATATAATAGCATATACATCCAAGAGGTTCATTAACTCCCACTTTGCATAAAAAGTGGGAGGTTTAACCTACTTGGTAAATGCCAAAACATGTGGCATAACCTCCTTATTTGAAAATAAAAAAGGAGTTATAAAGGTGACACATAAAGCCAAAAGAGGGTGTGTAGCCCAACTACTGCATAACCCACTTGGGAAATGATAAAATAGTGGTTATGTGAGGTGGCACAACAAGCCAAAAGAGGGCCTGTAACTCAACTACCTATGAGTAGGTGGGAGCTACACATATAGTTGAAGTATTTTTCCACTTGCCCTCATATTAAACACTCCTAATAACCTAAGCAAGCTTAAATAATATGTGTAGGAAAATAAATAACCCCTAACATAAGGAAAAATTAAAAAACCTACACTAACATGCCACTCTTGGAAGGAAAACTCTCCTTTGGAGTGCGTTATGTTAAAACTAAGTTTTAAAAGTGTTTTTGAGGTAGCTAATCAATTTTTAGACTTTTTTGTTATCAGTTAATGCTTTTAAACTAGAGCTATGAGTGATTCCATAAATGGGGGACCTCATCCTCAACATGAATGAATAATATCCTAGAACTGCAAGCATGGTAGCTCAACATGGAACATAGCCTATGAGAACACCAACTTAGTGAGGGTTTGACATAGGCATGAATAGCTGTAGGATCATTGATATGAATGTTGCAATGGTTCACAACCTATGAGCACATTGGATCAACAAAGGTACAAGCTTACGATCACAATAGCCCAATAGATGTTTGAACCTTGGTGGATAGCAACAATGCCACAACTTAATCAATACACTATGAAATGAACCCCAATCTATGTTTGGGATTTTGAAGTTGACAATGATATCCATTTCTTTGGATCTTTACACAAAATTATTTGCAATAAATTTTCCATCCCTTATCAACAGTTGATAGTGAAAGAAAGGAACGTGAATCATATCCAAGTTAAAGGAAAATAGAAAGAATAAAGAAATGACAAACTATATAATGTATATGATAGAATATATCAAACATAAAGTTGTCATTGTAATCATTCTTCATTACATTCTCATAAATACATTTCCGTATATATAGATTACATTTTCATAACTAAAATCTATAATTGATCATAAACAAATAACTAATTGAGTTACTAATTTTCATTATCCTACATTCTCCCCCATAACGCACATTAAGGGAAAAAAAGGTCATTATTCTATCATTTCTCCCCCATAATGATCATTTTGAATAAAACCTCCAAAATATGTGCTGCAACATTATCGACATTCATTAATCATCAATAAATTCAATCAAGAGTCACTCTTCTAATGCTCACTCCAATTAGAACCATACATGGTCATCTCTCCTCTTATCTGCAATTTCCAAACTTGAGAACTTGCAATCTCAAAATCTTCATCAAACCGAATATCAATATTCATGGGACCAACCACAAATCTACAAGTTTTAGGACCAAACAAAGTCCAAATCCATCACCATTAATGCCAAAAGATCAACACATCTACAAAACATTTGAATCATACACCATTCATATATGTGAAATTTCCACTTGAATCTGTTATACACATACCAATAAACAACTCCTCTGTAAAAACAATTGCACCAATGTATCATCACAACAAATCAAAGAAATCACTACTTCCAATTTCAAGTTTGGTAAATGTTTGACAAAACAACAATTTATTTTTCATATATGAACAATTATGCTTAAATAACTTTTTGATCATACCTGTTATCTTTTGCCAACTCGATAACTCCATCTACAATCCAGTTCCATGCATCCTGACATAGATTTATTCCGCAATGCTTTGTTCCAACATGTCTTTTCACAATGATTTGTCAATCCACACAAGGTACAAGGATGAAAATCCCAACATTTATCCTTTATATGGCCTTTCTGGTTACAATGAGAATATTGAATTAAATTAACATGAGTAACATCACAAGCGTTGAGGTGGAATAGCTAGTCCATGCATCTCGATCATTATAGAACCACACGGTATATTTATGGGAATGGGAGAACCTCTCAATAATTATGATTCTGTCGTGGAAACTATTCGTTCAATGATAAGATAATGCTTTTGGATAGAGGGCATATTACCATTTCAACAGTTGGATTTATTCCTAGAATTAATAGTTTAAAGTATAATTTGGCAACGTAAATTTTTCGATATCCCTTCATGTACCATTGCTGGAGATTCAAAGTCAGATGATGGTAGCAGCACTGAAGAAGATAGGATTCTACCATTCCAAAGAAGATCCAAAATTTTATTATGAATCTTAGCTTTAATATTGTATAAAATAATTTATTCTAAACTTTTATAAACCTTCAAAAGTTAACAGAGTCAATTAAAGAAGAAGAAAACTTTTCTCCTTTTTAATTTCTAAAGGAATGGATCAAGTTTTTCATTTGTACATAGGAAAGAGTCTATGAAATCATAGTTAGAGAAATATTTGAAGAATATTTAGTTGGCCTCTGAATCATGCATATGTGTTTCTTCATAATATAGTTTTTTCTACTGTTGAATGTGTAATATGTGTTTTTTCATGATATAGATTTTTTTTTTGTTGTTGTTGAATTTGCAATTTTTTTTTTAATGTTTGCCATATATTTAGCTATAGTTATTTTCTTTTATGCGTTCTTTCTGTATTTAAGGGATGGATTTGTGCATCCTTCCTCTTTTTTTGTATAGTTATGTTTCTTGTTTGTATTTTAATTTGCGTACCTTTTCCAGTTTCTAGTTAGAATCATATTCATGAAAATTCAAATTTTATCATAATCTAATAGCGACCTCTCCAATTGTTGGTTCGCTTGACTGGTTAATTCTAGGTCATTTCTCAAGACCAAAATCTGGTGACAAATATATTTACCAACAAGATGTCAATACAATATTTGCCAAAGGATTTGACATTAATCTTCTCATTCCTACTAATTGGTGAACCTAAGATGTACTTTGATTCATTTCTCATCTCAAAAATTCACTAGTAACATGCCATATTTCAATCAATTGACACAATTTTTCCATTGCATGTACATTCCCATAATCATAATATCTTTCTAAACAAAACCCTTGTTGTTGCGCATCTTGGATAAGCCATCCTTTAGATGGTGTTTCTAAAAGATCATTAATTCCTAACGAAATAGCTACATTGGTATCTTGATGGGAACCTCAAGTAATCAATTGATATAATATATGTGATGTATATGTCATTCCAAATTTTATGAAACTTGTAATAAGGTGCTTCATACAAAATTTATCCACCCCTTTATTAAAAAATGACACTTCAAAGGGAAAGGACAACTTTGATAGATGTGGTAAAGCTCGTATTCTACAAGGGTTTTTCCTAGGGCACAATTTTTTAGAAGAAGCTGTAAGTGAAAGTGTTTACAAGATTTGAATTAGGGTTTTCTTAGAAACCATATAGGAAGTTTTTAATTTAACTTTACACATTTTCCCTAATTGGTTCATTTATGTATGCATATCTTTAAGCATTTGGTTTGAAACTATTTTCATAATGTTTTAAAAAAAGAAAAAGAAAAGTAATTATTATCTCTCAAAGGGTAATAAATTAGGTGTTGCTAGTAACTAAATATTAAATATTGTTAGAATGTTTTAAACAAAAAAAAAAGAAGAAATAATTATTTCTCAAAGGGTAATAAATTAGGTGTTGTTGGTAACTCAACCAGAGCTATAGATGCCTAGTTGACAATGGGGCTATGCCATGCAGTTTCCAAAGTGATAACCTTGTTGGGGCTATAGATGTTTGTCTGGTAGCAAGGTTTAATCCGGTTGGCTATGGTAGATTAGACTCAACTATCTACCTTAATCCAAAGACATACTTTTTTTACTATTCTAATCATGGGAAGAGGGAAAATGATCGTGATGCACACACATTTGAATTTTTGGATTTTCCATCCGAATAATACTATATTTTGAGTATAGAGGCATTCTGGTTATAAAACCAAGAGACTCAAATAACGACACTTAAATCTTATATGATAAAATATGGTATTTTAATATGATGATTTCCTTCTTCCCCTCTGGTAGGTTTTCCTTTTGTATTGTCCTTCTTCTATTAGAGTGTTGTGTGTTTTATTTTTGATTGACCACTTCTAATGGATTGTTGATTCTTTTTTCTCAACACATTTCATTTAGCCTTTCTTCAAACTGCAATTCACTTAGAGTTATCCAAAGGACAAGACGCTGTATATTTTATAAAAGAGAAGGGTTTTCTAATATTTTACATCTTTATCAACTCCTAACACTCAAACCATTTGTGATTGTAGGAAGATTGGATATTATCAAGATACTGTTGGCCATTTGGATGAATTGATTATGTGTTGCATTGATGTTCTGTCATTGATGTCAATACTAGCTGTTTGGATGCCTTACCGACACCCTTTTGGTTGGTTTGGATCCGGCATGATCCGGTATGATTTGGTTATGGAATTGGCTTATTCATGATACTCATGTTCATATTCAGTCAGTTGGCTTTGCTCTGATGATCAGATGCTATCCTGTTTGCTTGGAAGCTTGACTTGTGGTTTCGGCGAGGGTTTCACTAGCAAAGCTTTTGATGAAGATCTTTGATGATATGCATAAGTGGTGTTGGTGCAGCTTCTGGTGGAGATTCAGGATGTTGTTGATGATCATGTTTGAGACTTAGCGGATGTAGATCATTTCATTAGTGTGTGGACCTATATTGGGTCCCGGTTGATCTAGGTTATAGACAGGTTTAATGAAACGTGTGGATTGGGTCTCTTGATGTGTTTCCGGGATGTCTTATGTGTTGGATATTATTTGTTTGGTCTAAGGATCACATGTTTTGTAATTATGTATTTGATTTGTTGTCTGGTGGCTGACCTGATTGTTTATGGTCGAGGGTTTGTATATATAGATGTAAGATCTCATTGTAGATCAGATATGGGAATGGGAAATGGATATGTAATGTGCAAATAATGTAATATCATTCAGGCAGAGGATTTGGTCGATCATTGGAGATTGAATTGGGTTTATGTAAGAGGATTTAGTCCTTCGATATTGAGCTTAATCAGAACTATACTTAGGCATAGGAGATGCTATCTTTGTAGTTCAATCACTTCTTTGGATTGTAGTCTGGATTTCTATGTAGTTAGTGAGACTCCTTTTGTGATGAGCAGTGCACTCTAAGATGTTGGCCTTCTTGCAAGTGCAGGCCCCTCAATTGTAATTCACATACTTACTGCAAAAGTATTATCTGACTATGAGTAGGCTTCCCACCATGGTTTTTCCCTTTACTGGGTTTTCCACATATAAATCTTGGTGTTACGTGGATGGTATTTATTCTCTGATTATTTTTTATGCTTAATTGGTTTTAACTTATATTCTGGTATTTGGTTTAAGCATTCCAGTATTAATGTTATGGGTTTTGGTATTAAAGTTTTAATTTCTTAAGGTTCCGGTAATCTATGACAACTGATTCACCCCCCCCTCTTAGTTGTCTTTCGGTTATTTGAATTGTCTAACAGATAGAAGGTGCATTATCTATCAAAACCTCAAAGGACCTTATTCACCTAGTTCATCATTGAGATCAGATCAGATACACCTTACATGAACCTGCAAGGAGGAATCTTTTCAAATGCCACGATCTACAAAACCATAGATCTTGAGTTTTCTTCTACAAGACAAAGTCCCTTATGAGTTACTAGAACTATAGCCTTTATCTATAGTAAATGGTTTCCATGCCTAAGGATATCAACCTCTTTTCCCCTTCACCCATGCAATTTTAATTGCACAAGGGACACATGGGAGTCTTGTGCTTCTTTTCGAAGTAAAGCATCCTACCTTAAGATAATTCCTTGCAGGTAGGTAGTGTGTCAACACTGTAGGTAGATGGAATTAGTCTGGAGAACAAAGTCGGAAGAACCCTGCTATCATGCCATGTGTTAGTATTACAAAAGATCTAGAAATAATCAAACAAAGGTTCTAAGAGCTTCTCTACTTTTCTGATGTGTGTCCTTTATGTGTCCCATTTTGGTTAGACAATTGGGAAATGTTGCTTGGAGGTCAAGAATTATGTGGTGGTCATGCAATAGTTGTAGACAATCTTATTTAGCAAAATTACATGGGTGCTAGTGAATGGATCAAAGAAAAGGGAAAAAGAATGATCATGCAAGAAGAACTAGGTGTTTTGTTCCCTCAAATCATGGCTAAAATATTGTGAGGATATAGATGGTGGTCATGCTGGTAATCAAGGAAGATTTATGACACAAAACTTTCCAGTGCAAAAATGGTTATCTCCATAATTATGATTCTGCCACCACAAAGATATTCTTTGTAACTGAATGAAGATGCTTTTGAGGTAGAGGATCAAATATAAAAGGCTCTAAAGGATATTGAAATGTATCATGGTTTTAAATTTTGTAAAACATAATCTATGTTTGGGCCTTAACATGTTTTCCCTTAATAATTTATACTAGATTATGCCTTAATCACCTTCCTTGTTTCTATTATGCGAAGTGTTCTATTCTTTTAAATTGAATGAATGAATACTTTTCTATTTAGGTTTTTCTCGTCATCTAAATTTCCAATGGATAATGAATCATGTAAAGAATTTCACTCTTCCTTTTTTCGTAGAGATAAACACAAAATTATACCATTAATCACAACATCTATAGGATAATGAACCATCATAGAAATTTAAAGGATTTGTTTAATTTTATTTGGCCTTTACGAATGCTTCCCACAGTAATAATTTGAATACTTTATCCTATGTCTTTGTCACTTTGTGTGTTTTATTCTCTTCCCAATAATGAAGGGTCTATGGCATACTATTCCCCTCTTAAAAAATAGGTAGAGCCTAGATGTCTCATCAATGCAAGGATTAAAGAGTTGTAAATAGTCTACATTCCTTATATGCTTCACGATTATTAAATGATCGTCTAGGTTTAGGTGATTTGAGTTTTTCTCTCCCCTTTTCAAAACCCCCAAGAAGAACAAAGAGCTGACTCCTAAAATCTTAGAGATTGCTTCACAGGTTGCACTAGGTTCCACCCCCATGAAGCTTCCTGACTGCCCTTATTTAGGTCATCAAGCCTCTTAGGGATCAACACTATCCTAGTTAACCTAATGTTCAATTCATTTGCAATATCTAAATGAGTTAATCGATCCCACAAAGGATAAATAAAATTAAAATGGATTGTGCTAGGTTACATGGAAATTTGATTCCTTACTAAACCTACGTAAAAACATTAAAATAATTCACTCTACTTTCAATTCTCTCTCAACACTGAAAAATTCAAAAGGCATAATTTTGAGTCTCTATTGGTCTTCACTTTATATAAGACTTCACTTCTCTTGAGTAGTAATGATCCAAATAGGCAAAAATTTGATATGTAATTGAAGTAGAATTCAATTTAGTAGTAAGGCTTCACTTCACTTACAACTTCCAAAAATGAAAATAATAACTATAGAATTTCCATCTTTACATACTAAGTAAAGACATAAAACCACATGGTTATTAATCAAGGCACAACTAACGTGTGTGCAAATAATTCATTCCTTTTTTTTTAATAAATTAAGAATTAAGATTACAATTGAGTTAATTTAACCTTATTAACTACTAAGACATTATCCCCTACCAGTCAAGCATCCATAACCTTGATGAGGCTTTATTTTTTATTAAATTGAAAGATATTGATCTTCTATTCTAGTCCAAGCATACATAACATCAATAGAGTTCTTTGAGTTCCCCAATAAGTTGAATTATTTTAGATTCAATTTTAATTTTTGTTTTCTTTTTTTTTATATAGTACTTTCAAGTAATTAATTTCAACTTGTAAGAAATGAAGCTCATTGTTGGGTTGGGAATCATAGTGGTGGAAAATGCAATTTTTTCACTTAATATACAAACAACCAATAGTCTCAACAAATCAAGAAATATTAATATGACATAAGAAGTATGAGGTTCCATATAGTATTTTAAATTACACTTTGTGACCATATTCGTTATCCAACACAACAAATGAACTTATGTGAATAAAATACTTGTAAAAGCTAAATTAAGACTAACCTTACTTTAAAATAATAATTAAATGAAATATATCATCTTGAGAACTTTCCATTTTTCCTTTCAAGACATTTCAAAAAAATAAATACCCCTAGGCTAACACAAAACACAAACAAGAATTAGAGTGAACACAACAAACAACTAACCTAAAATAAAGAAAATATTAAAATAAAGAAAACCTATGTACAAGGGTAGATTTCATGACCATAAGCATCAATACTTGTGTTTGTTCAACTCTTCAAGATGTGTAAGAATATTAGGATGTTATTTATCACAATCTTGAGTTTTATAAATCCATCCTTATATTGAAATAATACATTTCGATCACTTTATACTCATACACAATGCAAAAGTTATAGAAAATTAGTATTTGAGGCAATTCATTAACTTCATGATTAATCCACACACCCATTTAATTTATTAAATCTTCATAATAAAAATCATAAGTATCATAATTAATAAAAAGGGGGAAATAGAATATTATTTGAGTTTTTCTTGTTTGAAAGTGTGTTCACAATCAATTGATTCATCATCTAGTCCTCTACCATTCTTAGGATGTTACAATTTATGATGTATCTTTCTTCTTACATTAGGTATATCCAAATCATAATTACTCCATGAATTAATAATCCATGGTAACATTTAGATTTAACATTTTTAACTTTTAAAACATAGGAAACACTTTTTTTTTTTTCAAATTCATCATGATATAATAAGAGTCAATCGACATGTATTTTCTCAAGTTTCCACAATTGATTTCAATAGCACCCTAAATTGACTCTTCTTCAAGCTCTAATTTTGTTGAAGTATTCTTAAGATCTTTATTTTCTATGGTGACTTAACCTTAATCCTAAATAAATATTTTGACATCTTTCTTACTTTCCTACATATCAACATTACTTTATTGAACATTTTCATCATCAACCTGTGGTATACAAAATCTATCTTATTTAAAGAAGCAAATCATCTAAAATATAAAAAAAAATAAAAAAAAATCACATTGGGGCAATATTTAATCTTGTACTTTGTCACAACAAAGTCCTTTAGATCTCATTTTATTTGTATCCATGGATCTTCTTCATTGATTTCTTCCATATTCATTGTTTGACTTTCAACTAATTTACTCAAATTGAGTAGCAAAGTCCAAAGAGAGGTACAATTTTTGGTATGATTGATTATTTGGTTGCCTTAGCCTGCAATAGTCTTGTATTTATTTGTTTAGCTTAGATATAACAAACAATACTCCATTTGTTCTAGTTGTGTTGGCTTTCTTTATTGTTGTTCATGCATTTCTTTTAGTCATGGAATCAATACTAAATTAATTCAAAACATATTGTATATCAAATTTAGTTACATTGTTGTTTCTTAATCTAACTGTGTTTTATAGTTTATAAGAACATAACTTTCTTTTTGCACAAACAATTTCACAATTTCACAATTAAGTCAAAAAACAAGGCAAGACATTTCATTTGAAGCCTTGGGATCATGTAATTCTATTCCAAAATTTAATTGAAGCCTTGAGATCATTCACTTCTATTCCAAAATTTAATTTTCTTTAGAAAATTGTGAAGTTCAATGTGAATTTAATCTAAGTTGACCATGACACATACATCTATAGATAGATGTTTACCTTACTGTTCGTGAATATCTAAGGACTTAATGGCATTATAAGTACCTTAAGGGTCATTGATTCATTAAAAGGAGGCAAATTACCCTAGATAAATCTCAAAAAAGATTAATGATAAAAAATAATAGGAAAGCAACTTAAGTATATCATCACTTCTTTTATTGCACTAAATCAAAATGTGTTGCTATTAATTGCTCTAATGCTCTATGATGAGAGAGTACGTGTTTATATGATTATTCAAATAAATGAATTGAATGATTTTATGTACTAGCATATATAATCAACTTGAGTCAAACATACATTTAAATTACTCAAGATCAAAGGATAAATAGAGCGGATCAACCAAATTTTAAGTTTAATTTTTAAATTAAAAGGGGAGCAAGTTTTTAACTGTAAGGCCCTTGTCATGACTATGGAACTAGATCCTAAAATAGGATAATAGTTAGATCCTAATGACACACAACGAAATGAAAGTAGGTACATAAAAAAGTGTAATGAATGATCATATAAGATAAATGCATAACAATGTGTAAAAGAATATGATATGAGTAATATATATAGCAATGCATGTGTACATAGATGAATAAAAATTTAGAAAAATGAACTCAACTTTTTGCCATCTAACAAAATATACATACATCAAAATATTTTCTTAAAACAATAAAATTAAATAGAAAATAACATATATATACAAATTTCACATTACAAAATACTAATAACTGAAAACAATAATCCAATTACATGTCCAACTCCCTAATGTAACTTAATAATAAACATGAAATATTCTAACAGTGAAATTATAGGCCCAAGTTTGCATGATGATCTTACAGTTATAAGATGTGATGAGAAATGAAGTAAATAAATATGTCTTCTCCAAGTGAGAATATCAAAGCTGAAAAGGCAGACCAGAATCCCATGTTCAGAGAAACAACTTATATTGGCATTTCATATTCACACTAAAAGAACATTTCCATTAAGAAACTTGATATGTCCTTCGCTTCAAACTTCAGCTGAAAATACAGAGAAAACAACATCAAGGGTGGACTGAAAAGAAAAAAACAAAGAAGAGAAGGCATCAAAATAAATTTACCGCAGTTGAAGTGCTGTTTGCTGGTGATTTGAAAAGTGGTGAGCAACATTTATGAGATTAGGATGGATGAAATTTGGGTTGTCAAAAGTTTGCAATCCATCATATTCAGGATGGGATAATGCCATGTTTATGTTCTGGTTACAATGGCTTTCCATTATCTTTATGTTCTGGTTGCAATGGCTTTCCATTATCTTTATGTTCTGGTTGCACTGGCTTTCCATTATCTGGCCAACAAAGAAAATGTGCACAGGTTGGTAATGTGATATATAGTAACCATTATCATTAAAATATGGTCAAATGGCCTCAAGAAATCATACCATTGCACTATAATGCTCATTTATCTGCTGTATGTAGGCTTCCTGAACAATGCAACCATTCCATTGACATTATAAAACTGCAACTGTTGTAATGGTATGAAGTTTAATCATTTAAAAATAATGCAGTTCATTTGAAATTACATTAAGAGATGGTTTTATTTGTAAAGGTAGTGTGATTTCAGATAAATTACCGCTGTAATCAAGTTTAATCTATAAAGAGATGGTTCATTTGAAATTATATTAATAGATAAATCTTTCTGGAAAAGCTAGTACAATTTCATATGACTTGCTTAGATGGCTCATCTAATGTTATAATAATAGGTGGGTTCCGTTGAAGTTTAACCAGTCAAAAAAGACACTGTTCATTTAAAATTTACACCAATAAATGGGTTTTATTGAAGAAGGTCGGATGATTTCAGATGACTTGCTTAAGTAGCTCATTTGACGTTATACTAATAGGTGGGTAACACTGAGGCTTAACCAGTAAAAATGACATGTAATTCATTTGAAATTATATTAATAAATGACTCTTATTGGAGAAGCTAGTTGGATATCAGATGACTTGTTTAGGTGCCTCATCTTACAATATATTAATAAGTGGGTCCTGTTGAAATTCAACCAGTAAAAGATGACATGGTTCATTTGAAAATACACTAATAAATGGATCTTATGGAAGAAGCTAGTGAGATAATAGATGGCGTTTCATCTAACATTATATTAATAGGTGGGTCCTACTGAAATTCAACCAATTAAAAATGACATGTAGGTTCATTTGAAATTACACTAGTAAATAGGTCTTATTGGAGAAGCTAGTGTAGTTTTGGATGACTTGCTTCTGACATTATCAGACATTATAATAATAGGTGGGTTCTACGGAAGTTTAACCAATAAAAAATAACACGTGGTTCAGATGACTTGCTTAGGTGGTTCATTTGACATTATATTAATAGGTGGGTCCAATTAAAGTTTAACTAGAAAAAAAAGACATGTGGTTTATTTGAAATTACACTAATAGATGAGTTTTATTAGAGAAGCTAGTGTTATTTTTGATGATTTGCTTAAAGGTGGTTCATCTGACATTATATTAATAGGTGGGCCTTATTGAAATTCAACCAGTAGAAAATGGCATGTGGCTCTTTTAAAAATACACTAGTACATGGGTCTTATGAGATGACTTGCTTTAGTTGGATATTAGACTAGTATACCTATATTTAAAAAATATATGAATAATGCAAATCCATTAAAGTCTTGCATGCAAAAAGTTGTGAATCTAGTTGGAGACAAGTGGTGAGGGTTTTATTTTATTTGGAGTAATAAAATAACACTGCATTTACCTGTCATTTGCATGTCAAATTGTACATAATGACTTGCTTAGGTGACTCATTTGACATTATATTAATAGGTGAGTGCTACTGAAGTTTAACCAGTAAAAAAAATGACATGTGACTCATTTATATTATATTAATAAGTGGGTATTATTGGAGAAGCTTGTGCAATTTCAGATGACTTGCTTAGATGGTTCATATGATATTCTATTAGTAGGTGGGTTCTACTAAAGTTTAACCAGTAAGAAATGACAGTGTTTCATTTGAAATTACACTAATAAGTGGGTCTTATTAGAGAAGTTTGTGCCATTTTAGATAACTTGCTTAAATGGTTCATCTGATGTTATGGTTCATTTGAAATTATGCTAATAAATGGGGCCTATTGGAGAAGCTAGTAAGATTTCAGATGATTTGCTTAAGTGACTCATTTCATTTGAAATTATGCTAATAAATGGGGTCTATTGGAGAAGCTACTAAGATTTCAGATGATTTGCTTAAGTGACTCATCTGAGATTATATTAATAGCTAGATCTTACTGAAAAAAGTAGTCCAATTTCAGATAAACCACCTAAACAAATCAATGCTTAGAATGTACTGTTTGATCCAAAATTATTTACATACCTTTTTTCGAATTTTCTCAATTTCCTCAAATAACGCCTCTTCCTGAACCATAAGATAATGCCTCCCATAAACAATCTGTGTGATTAAGCTCAACAACCATGGCATGGTGTAAAGTAAGAAAGTTGTGCATATTACCTTTCTCTTTCGCACTCTGGCGTAGCCCTTATCAAGCTTTTGCTCAAGCTGTTTGAGATCCTTATGCTTCAGAGATGATATTCCTTGCCCCAGCATATGGCTTGTACAAAGCCAGGACTGGCTCAGATCAGTCACTTGCCTTTAAAAAGAAGTTGAACAACAAATACAAAACAGCTAAAACTTGCAAAACATACTTGCGTTTTTCACTCAGAATATCAATATCTTGTCTCAGCTTTATTGCCTGCTGTTTCAATTGCTGCGCCAATGTATAACACAATTTTACCATTATTTTCTACCTCACAAGTTAGAAATGGCTGCATGCATAAATTGTAAAAACTGGAGGATTTTAAAAGGATGCATTATTCCAACTTACACTAGAGAATCTGAAGTTGATCAGAATACAAATCTGTTATCTTTTACCCTTACAAGATAAAATGTCACAAGATGGTGGATAAAGCTGATTGCATTAATAAGCCCATGGATATCCTTAAAACAACATAAACTAAGAACTGGGAAGTAGTCGTGGAAAAGAAGATTAGAACATCATAAAGAAGCTTAGGATTACAAGGTAAATCACAAGGACTTCTTTAGTGGCAATTTTTTATAAAATGAAGAATAGTTGAAATTAGGGTTTTTATTTTTGCTAATAAGATAAGTTATAAAGGGATTTACATTTTTATGAAAATTTAGGTTAGTGGTGGGTAAATTCTTCAATTATTATTTTATTAATTTTTAAATTTTTTTTAAATTGAATTGTTTCACTATGGTAAATGATGTGTCATTAGAATTTAATTGCTTAAATTTGATAATACAAAAAATAAATTTAATTATATTTTTTCATTAGTATTACATTTTCATTTATTTTTTGGATCATATCATCATTATTATCAAATTCTCATTTATTTTTTGGATCATATCATCATTATTATCAAATTATCATTTATTTTTAGGGTCATATTTATTTTAAATTAACATTTGATTGGAATTTCCACTTAAAAATCATATATGAAGAGGTTAAACGTTCTATTGTGGCAACAAAACCATACAACATGCTTTTTTCTCTCATTTATTGTAATGCTCTCTAAAACCTGAGACATATAGGGTCCCAAATATGACATGATTATGAAGAATATAGGTAGCATAAAGTTCATGTAGCCATTCCTGAAGTAGTCCAAGAGAAGGAAGACTAACATCAATCACATCTCCAGTTGGGGGAGTAAGGGTTCACATCTCCAGTTGGGGGAGTAAGGGTTCCATCTCCAGTTGGAAGCCTTGGTACTGGGATTCCATTTCGACTCACCATTCCATAATAAGGAGCCAAATAAAATGGTGAGATTTTGGTCTATCTCACGGAGGGTTCACAAAGTTCCTCCAAATTCAGAACCGTGGCCAAGAAGAAAGCTAGAATGTCAGTGTTAACTCTATACCTATGGTCTGCTAGCAAAAACTAAACCCCCAAAATATCTTTTATGGTATCCAACAGAAGAGGATGCGAAATTTTGGAAATCTCTTTCAACCTCTTCTCTGTTATTGGGCCAAGAAAGGGCATATAAAAATAATTAGTTTTTTTATCTTCAATTTTTAAATATAATAAATATATGTTATTTAAAATCATTACTCGACCTAGAATTTCTTTTGGATTTTTTAATTAGTTATTGATCAATAGTTGATATATTGTTGATCAATAAATAATCAAGTGATAATTGATCAAGAAATAATCATGTAGTTCAAAGTAAATTTTGGGTTGTATAAAAAATTTAAATAACACATGTTTATTACTTCTAGAATGAATTAGAGTACTTTGATCATTAGGTCAATATAAGGTGTAGATTCATTCATATGGAAGAGTATTTTCTTGGCATAATATTTTTGAAATGTTTAGTCCATATGTATTCCAACACCTTCCCAATAGTAGATTTGTTCTTGGCTATGGGTAGTTTTCCTCAAATCTTGAACATTATTGTGTGTTGGAACTTGTAAGGGGGTATTACCCTCTCAACCCTTGAACGGGCATTGCCTCTTAACCTCATTGGTGGTAGTGGTCACTAGGACCATACTTCAACATTACAAAAAAGAAAATAATATAATATGAGGGGATTACACTAAATAACTATGTAGATATTGACGGACCACTACTTTGGATAAATTTTATAATTAGCCCAAGTTGATAGTTTATTTTTCATAAGAATTTATCCCCAAAAAGGAAGGATTGGCCATGGTAATAAATGGACTTAGCTAGTATTCACTATGCTTCATCAAGGCTATATACACATTTTTAGAAATGTGCACATTAAACTCACCAAGACCTTTAATAATTTAAGAAACATAAAGATTCACCATGAAAATAAATTTAGTTAGACATGATTTAACAAGATTTTATAGAAAAGTTAGGGGTTAATGATGGCAAGGTAACATGGATATATCTTTGTGTGTCTACATCTCATTCTATGATGGAGTAATGAGATGTGAATTGTGAGAGAGATCTGAAACCCATATATCTAAATCACGCATGAATTAGGAACCCTTATGTTGAAACAATAATTGTGTTTGTACTAAAATTAGGAACCCTTATGTTGAAACAATAATTGTGTTTGTACTAAAATGTGGTATTTACCTTCCTTGCATACATTAAGGGTTTCCTATGAGTGGGATAATGAATTAATATGCTATAATTGACTGAAAGAAGTAATGTGCTAAATAAATTTAAAAATATAATTAAAAATGATTTTGACATGTTAAAATGGCGATTTAGTGACCTAGAGAGAAATTAAGGGTCATAATAGTTGATTTTAAAGAAAATATATATTATTTCCTAAACTTGTTGTGTGTGAATGAAAGAAAAGAAGGTTATTTTTGCAAAAACAGTTTTGAGTTTTAATATTTTATAAAGAGAGTTCATTTTTTATTATGCTTCTTTTAGATTGAAAATGAGGGTTTGAAGAAATTCATGAAGCCCTTATGTTGTATTTGAGGGTCGAAAAAAATTTATGTTTGGAAAAAAGTCATTTTGGGCTTATTTCTTGGAAGGTTTAAAACAATGCTTATTTGGGTTTTTTTTGGTCTCAACAACTTTCTTGATTCTAATTTGTAAGAAAGAGGTATTTTTCCTTTACATATTTTAAAAAAATCATGATTAAGGAATGGTAAGGGATCTGTGAGAATAGTGTGTTTTGAATATTAAATATTTTGTCCATTTTTACTATTTGGTTGAAATACTTGAGGATACTTCATTAACATAATATTTTAGGAACTTGCATAAAAAAACATAAAATGATAAAATTTGAATTATGGAAGTACTGGGAAGGGTATGTTTTGTGGCTAACTCCGAATTAGATGTGGAATGAAAATAATTTTTTTTATAAATAGAATTTTAGTATGTTTTTTCTCCCTACATCTTTCTTAAGAGACATTTTGTGAAATTTGTTATTTCATTTGTATACAATTGAGGCATCAAGTAAAGAGATTGGATTGTCGTGGAATCCTTATGAAGGATACTATTATAAAATCCATGCGAAGGATCCAACATATATACTTGTTCAGGAATAAAGTGAAATGATGGTTTTATGAAATCTTTGTGAAGGATTCTCTCTTATATTTTTAACATCCATTTATGGGTGTATACAATTTAAGCTATCTTTGTTAGTTTCCTTATTATTATCTTAAGCTTTGATAACTAGGGAGAATGGCAATACAAAATGCTATCTTATTTATTTCTTTCACTGTTTCTCATTTCAGTCTTGTGAAGATCATCATTGTGTTTAAGAAAATATTCATGTACATGTGTATATATACTTGTAACTAACTTGAGTGTCATGATTGTGCTCGTTGTCTTTTTCCTATTTCCTAGGGATATGGGAGTGGCCCCTAGGTTTCACAAGATTGAATGGTAGAATTATATATCATTAATTTTTGTAAGTATAGTTGTTAAGACACAATTGGGGCTTGAGGAGTTTTCAATTCTACTTCTCCTTTATTGTATTTTATTATGGTTAAGAAAACTCATAAATAAAGTGTGATTGTCACTTTTGAGTGAGAATATGGTATTCAGATATTTTCATCTTTGTATTTTGTGGTTGTGGGTGTGTTATTGTAATCTTCTTCATAATATGTACTTAAAATAAAAATATAATTTGAAATGGGAAATTTTTTAATGTTTAAAGTGTCGGTTAAATTTTTTAATGTGTCTGGTGATGTTGGCATGACACACCCTCTTGTACCACTTGAAACACTTTTGATGTGGAGCTATGAATTTATGAGGTCACAATGGGGGACCTCATCCCATTTATCAATGTTGAGGCTCAAACCCACGAGTACATTAGATTAGCGAAGGCACAAGCTTGCGATTACAATGGTCCAATGTGTGTTTGAACCTTGGTGGGCACAACAAAAATACCGCCACTCAACCAACACACTATGAGATGAAACCTTTAAAATGGGAAATCTTTATTTTAGTGTAGGAAATTTGATTTTACATGGAATTTAAAAATTGATGTTTTCTAACTTTTTTTTTGGTCTTGGATATGCATATATGTTCATTTAGAATTTTAAATAGCATATTATATTTATTCCTTGATTTAGATTGTCAAAAATCATGAAAGAAATTGTGATTCATAGGGTTCCTTGCTTGTAGTGTTGAATGCTTTCCGTTTAGAAATAACTATGCATGGTAAGGATTTTTTCATACTTGAAGCACTAATTTTTCCCTTCAAATTATAGGAAAAATGTAGATCGCCACTTGCTCATTTTACATAATGAAAAATTATAAAAAATAGGGGAAACTTAAGTAATTACTTAAGTACAACCTAACACTACTGGAACATACTCTGCTTATGCTACATATAAGGACACGTAATCATGATTTTTTCTCAACCATGGCATAAGACTATCTCCAAGAAATAATGCAATGCCACTAGTACTCTTCATGTCATCAACACTCTCAACCTAATTTGCATCTGTATATGTTGTTAAATTAAAATGATTTCTTTTATAATACCACAAACCATAATCGATGGTAGCTTTCAAGTATCTAAAAATTATTTTCACTACCTTCACATGAGTTTCCTTAGGTGTGGTGTTGACCCAAAAACAAGCTATAGACACCAATCCAGAGAAATAAGGATGTAATCTAGCAACATTGATACCAAAATATAGTAGAAATATATTCTGAAAGGACTATGGCCCTAGAAGGATATATAAGTGGGGATAGGATAGATAGTCAAGGAGAGATTAGAGATTAAGACTTAGATAAGCTTAAGGAAATAGATAGAAGAATATTCTTACTAAATGGGATATAAGGAATGTATATAGCCCACTAAGATATTAATACATATATAATCCATATTCCTACTCTAGTATTGCATACACTATTTCTTTTGGGCTAAATAGATAAAATACATTTGGGATTTATCTTATTGATCGCCCTTATAGGACAACCTCTAAGGTCAAAAGAATACAACTAGCATAAATCCTTTGGGAATAGAACTCTAGTCTGTTTTCTTTAGATTTTCCTACTAACATTGGTTCTATTGTTGAGACCCTAGTTAGGTTTTATTGAGGTATTGCTAGGAACATTTTTTTAATACATTCAACACCAAATTAGAAAAAGAAGATAGAATAAAAATAAATTGGTAAAACTCTATCTTCTTGATGTCTATAGGTTGTGAGAGGATGTTAGGATCCAAGGGGATGGGGGATGGAAAGGGAAAAAGAGTCTAGAACAAAATGAAGGGACATGACTATTGAGAAAAACTAGAATCAGATAACCACCATCGGATGCAATATAGGCATAAGGGAAGACCATGAACACCCATGGAAATAGAAGACACCGAAATTTAAGAGAAATATAGGAGCAAACAAAGACAAGGAGAGTGAAAGAGAAGAGATACAAAATAAAAGAGAAGACCATACCAATAAGAGTGTTGTTGAGAATGCCGAGGTGGGTGCAATTGAAATATTAAAAAAGACAAAAAAGAGAGAAAGACTGAAAGAAAAAAATATGAAAGATCTGGATTCAAGATTCAAAGAAATTCAAGAACTGATGACTAAAATATAAACAACATTTAATAGATTTGACCAAATGAGAATCTTAATAGAGTCTAGTAGTAGTAGATTTGACCAAATGAGGATGTTAATTACACTTGTATTGTCACAAATAATTGAGATGGGTTCGCAAAATTCACTACTAGTTGAGAAAAAATCATGATTCCATGTCCTTATATATAGCATAAGTAGAGTATGAATGAAAATATATTGTAAAGAGTGCAAGAAAATATGTGATATCTTGTCCACATTGTGAATGTGTTATGAAGTAAATATAATCCATTAGATGATATAGATTGAATTGAAAGAGTTTGTGCCTATGAATCATATTAGGGATATGTTTCCTCTTTATGTTCAAAATGTTGTGGGACCTTGGTGCCTACAAATTAGTTGTTTAATATACTATTCTTTCTTGTGGTTTGATTTGGATAGGAGATCCAAGCAACTATTCTCATCATGATTTTTTCCTTCTGGGTTTCCACATTAATTTTTTACTCTCTTGTGTGGATTTTCTCATCTCTTTCATAGTTTCTTTTAATTTTATTTTGAAATGTGATAATGTTATTGATGGTGCACTAAGTTTTGAAGGTAAAACTAGTATATAGTGATTCACTCTCCCTCTCAGTACATTTGTGTGCATAACAACAAGAGCCAAGCAAGGAACTTTCCCTTGGCCAGCAGAGGAAAATCAATATTATTAAGAAGTAGAATAGTGATGTAGAGACAAATACCACTCACTATGGTGGTTGGAAGCTAGAGGTAATGGTAGGATCTAGCTAAATTTTTGTCTTTTGCTAGTGGTGGCAAAAGAATGGTAGCTCTGGCATGACTACAAGGATGACTTTTAGATAAGGTGGAGAAGGTAAAACCCTAGCCATAATGAAATGGGAATTTACCTAATGATCAAGTAAAGTTGGTAGATGTTGGACCCTCCAATTCTGCCTTACTAGATTCAACTTTAATTTTACAATGATTGACCATTCTATTAAAACATTTTAAGAATAAAAAATTATCACACTTCCATAATATTCCAAATTTAGAGATATTTTTTAAAATATATTTACTTGCAATATATTCCTTTTAACTATCCAAGAGTTTCTTTTGATCAATTAAAAGTTAGTTTTCTCAATTTGTACAAATAAAACTCCCTACTAGTTTGAGTTTTAATACTTTGATATGTTATTTTCATATTTTTCTAATTTAAAATATATATAATATGAAAGCTAATTTTAGAGACTATATTTTCTTAGGCTTAAGAAGAAAATTAAATATGAATGAGAGATCACAAAAAAATCCAAGATGTAATAAGAAAATATGTGATGTGAAAGAAAGAGGAATATGCATTTTAATTTCTCGAAATTAATTAGGTACAAGGCACCATGAGATCAAGATTATTACATTTATATCCACATGGAATTATTCTATTGTAGTGATTTAATTTTCTAAATCTTTATAAACAGGTATGTTGTAGCAATACATAGTTGTACTTTGAGTATTTTTGGTGACATGTTTGAGTCCATTTATGGGTGGGAATGCATTTCTTTATTTAATTTCATTGTTTGGGACAATTAATATTCAAACAAATCAATAGAAGAAATGATTATATCTTTTAAAAAAAGTTGACCTACAATTTATACTTAAAATCATGTCTTGAATATGCTTATATTATTTTTTATACAACACAATGTAGACTTGATATTTTTATTTTATTACATTTTGAAAGATATCTATTAGATCTCATTAAAAATAAAAATTAATTTAAATTTTAAATATTTTCTTAAGTATTGAAACCCTAACACATGCGTAAAAGGTGGTTGTAGTTAAGTGGTCTCCCTTCACTGAATTATCACCAATATAGCAAAAAAATATTATTGATATTTATAAGATTAGACTCTATTTGGTTAAAAGACGTTCTTACAAACTTTAAAGTCCTTTCTAATTGCTTCTTGGAGTTGTGTCAAGATCTCAGCCCTGACTTGATTATGTATCTAGGAATGCATAGGTTGTGGTTGTTCCTTTTTTTTTTAAGTTCTTTGTTGATGTTTCTATTTCATTGTGTTCTTTACAAATGGTGTCTTATGATTCGTGATTTGTATGGACCACCCACATGTTTGTTCATCAACATATTGGTCATTGTTATTGATTGCATTAAGATACATGTATACTATTCTTTCAAGCTCCCTACAAGGACTTTATCTATTCTTTTGTGATGATATTTCATGTGATCATGTGAGATGGAAATGAACTTGATTGTCATTATGGTTCAATTTGATAATATGTGAGATATTGCTTAAATATGGATTAAATATGATTACAAACTTATGATATGTTTTGAGACTTTAATATTTGTGTTGAAATGAAATGATAATGTGATATATATATATATATATATATATATATATATATATATATATATATATATATATATATATATATATATATATATATATATATATATATATCATTTAAATGTAATAAAATTGTATATGAGATATTGGACCTCATGTGTTGATTTTTCTATGCTTTGAATATTATGTATATGCATAGGTACACTTGAAATTTGTGGAGTGATTATAGGTACAAGTTATTTTTTACTTGTATCCATAGGTTTGATTTATACCCCAACGGTGGTTTTATGGGAGACATAGCATTGGTTGTAAATGTTTATCCCTACTCATTCTACTTGGTTTGAGTATAGTTTCCCATTATTATGTTTATTGAGGTGCCTTGAATATCATGATTGGTAAATACTCTAGAAACCATAATCCATATGTGGATGATAATTAAAAAGTGTTTGGATGTTTTGGTGCTAATTTATAATTTTCATATATTAAAGTAAAAATGAGCTCTGATAATTTAAATTGCAACTTTCCATAATTTATTGTTTTGGATTACTTAAGTAAGGAAAGGGCCCTAATCCCTCACAAAGAAAAAACTTCAAACAACAAAACTGAGTAGCAATAGAACAAAAATTGGCATCACACAACCAGAATCCAAACAAAAACCATGACCATAACTTGGGACCAATAAGTAATAAAAAACACTAATACCCAAAACCCAACCCTCCCAAAAAAGACTATTCGTCTAAAATAATAGCACATAATAATAGATAGTCATAGTATCATAAGGATTTTAGATTAAATAAACACTAATAATAGTCTCTAAATAAAAAAAATAGCCTTATTCTTAGGCAGCACACAATCCATTTAATTTAATGTTAAAATAGTCTTATATGGATTTTAATGAGAGATTTGGATGTCGCATGTTAAGGAATATGTTCGAATGTCTATTTTGGGAAGATGGATGAAATTGAGGAAAAAATATAATTTAAAATACATTAATATTATTTTTCAATTGATTTTAGAGTGTTTAAAGAGAAATAGAGTTTATTTTACACAACTTATTTTTAGTTCAAAAAAAATGGTGCAAGAAAATCCTCTCTCCTTTGAAATTTGTTTTGTTGATTGGGAGAGTAATTGTGAATGGAATAGAGTGAGATAGAGTGCATTAAGATAGGATTTGGGAGGGGATCATATTGTTGCATGGAATCCAACATTTGTTTTGTGTGTGTGAAGAAATTCAAATAGGAAGTTTTAGCAAAATTTGAGGTAGGTCACTAACTTTCTAGAGATAAATGATTCTAGATTAAAATTCAAACTAATATGGATTGGAGAAAATAGGTCACTAAATATTTTAGATGCATTAAATAAATATTTAGGAATATAAACAAAGTTTGGTTCAAGAAAAATTTAAATATATATTTTTGTAAATTTAAAATAAGAAAATTTAAGAAATAGTATAAAGAATAAATATTAATTTTTAAAATATTTAAAAAAAATTAATGACATGGATAACTTTAACTATTCCCTAGACAAAATTAAACTAAGTTGGTTCGTCTTTTCCTCTCTTCTATCCAATCTTTTTCCTTTCCCTTATGTTATATATTACATTCATAAGTAGTCATTATTCTTGTACACTATTTCATTTTTAACGTTTTCTTCCTTAAAAGTGTCAATATTAGATTCTCTTCATAATCATTCTATAACACTAGTATAAGAATATGATTTAGATATCTTATCATGTATCCCCACTCCTTTGTGTTCAAGGATAGGTGGATCTATTGGTCATGTGTTGTAAAATTTAGATTTTTTATAGCCCTTAGAGACACTTTTTATAGATCATGGTTTTATAGTCAATGTTGAATTATACTACCACTTACTAGTTTTCCATGATGATGTACCTATAGATAATTATATATAGATAAGGGTTAAGTATAAAGGAAAATATCTTATTGTGAATAATTGATTAGTACTATGAGTGAGTTTTTTAAAATCATTTTTCATCAAAAGTGTTTTATAGAATAATATATCTTGTTAAATTATGAGTATGTCATTATTTGTGTAACATTTAAGATTTTATTAGCATTTATTTTCTTGCACAAATTTATACATATTTAATTTCAATTCATTTGGTATCAAAGATAAGATGTGTCTACTTCTTTCAATTTTTGTGATTAACATTTTTAAGATGTAATTTTGCATTGGCAAATCTATTGTGTGAAAAAAATTGAGATAAAGTGAAGGATGAAGTTAGATAAGTATAGTGCAAGTAACTCTGAGTTATGGAAGCTCAATATGGAAATATTTTCTTATAGATTAAATTTTGTCATTATGTAAGGAAAGATGCCCCCATGTATAATAGTAGAAGAGTAGAGAACTATTAATATGTGACCCGTTTAACTCAAAAAATAAAGATATCCACTAAATAAGAAGGGGTTGTATAGATGACATATTCAAGTATGTCACACATGACATGATATAAATTTGATTAATTTAGGTAATTAATTTTATATGAATTCTCACAAGGATTTGGTTTCATAGATTGTGATAGTTATAATGTAGGTCACATATGTTTTGGAAATAAATCATCATATAAAACCTTGGGAATGAAGAATTATATTTAATTATAGATTGGTTTATAAATA